>NC_064855.1:97579207-98179207 GCF_024139225.1 Suncus etruscus | reverse complement strand
AAGTGTTCACAGCTCAAGATAATGACTACTCATGCCTTGATGGTTCCTTGTTACTACATAACCAACTTAAATTATTATAGAGCCTTTCATGGTTTGACTTCTACTCTCATAAGAAACACTTAAATTTGCTACACTGAAGCTCACAAATAATAGAGTTAAGACAACTACAGGTTGGAATTCTTGATTACAGTTCACACAAAAGCTTCAGACAGATATTTGAAACTCATGCTTTTAACACAGATATGCAGCATCTCACTAAGCAGACATTCTATTAACTTCTTGCTTAATGTCTTGATTGCTTTGTTCAAATAGCCTGAGAAGACAAAATAAATAGGATGCTTTATGAATTCGTATAAAACGTCCCACAGAGTATTTAATATAAGGTAAATCAATAACATGATAGAATTTTATTTCCCAAGAAAGCATGAACATTTCTAAGTAAATATTGTACCATGACTGAAAACAAGATGATCCTCTGGCAAATTAAACAAAAATCATTGAATAAAATTGACATATAGATTGTTTTCCTGTCTAATAAAGACAAGATCCCAAAGTAGAAAGCACCTAATCTAACTAAAGTAATTTTTAGAGAATTGAATACATAATAAATATAGATATTAAATCTACAGTAAATGTCTAAAATCAACTAGTGATACCTAATAGCAGTTGTCTACTGATTGATAAGCCTCTTTTATAATAATTTTGAGGTATTTTTGATTGTGTGGTCAATAAATATTATAGATTCAATCGGAAAGCATACATAAAATAAACACACTGATATTTTCCAGATATGTACACCTAGCATTTATTAGAATAATTAACTCATTTGGAAAGCAGATGGCAAATTTGTACTCAATAAAAATGAAAGGGAGTGAGAGAGGGAGTTGGTAGGGATGAAAAAAAGAGAGGAGAATTGCAATGGTGTCTAAATCAGACCTGTTTTTAGTGTTATTTGTTGGATCACTGCTCTGGGCTACATCATTTCTATTCTACTAAAAACTGCCTGATAATATATCAACAAGTATTTTGTCTGATTCTGGGTCACACCTGGTAGTGTCAGGGATTATTACTAAATCTGTACTAAAGAATCATTTGTGGAAGTCTCAAGAAACCAAGACAGCACCAATCCACTGTACTATTTCTTTGGCCTCTCCCAACAAATGTGTTAATTAAAATATAATTATGGGTAATGTTAGCACTTAATAACTTAAACACAGTTAATAGTTACTGGATAAATTAAATTATTTCAGCAAACTTCAAAACTGATCATTTGCCATATACATCCAACCCTATATTGAGATCAGTATGCTGAAAGAGAAATATTGTAAGTTATTTTATGCCTATGAGAAAGACTAAGTCTACTTATTTTAAAAATTCAATATTTATTTTAGATAAAAGTTAGCTTGATTAAAAAAGAGTGAAGTATGCCCTTTTCTATAGTTTGAATGATTTCAATATAATATGGCACCTTTATTCCTAAAATATGGTAACTGATTCATTGCCAAGTTAATATAAGACACTCGGGCAAAGCTCCTTAACATGGCTATAAGAGTATATGAAGATTTAGAAGTCATATTTTTTTACCATGTTCTTAGCAGAATGTATCATCACAGATAACTCTGAAGACACCATCAAACTTGGCCCATAGCACTGTCAGTGAGTGTCATTATGGTTTATTGCTGGTATAGCCTTGTTTGTAATACTACTTTATCATAATAAAATTTATTCATTAAGGCATGACTAAAACTTCAGGATGAATGCATGACATTGGGGAACACTAGATTAAAAGAAAAGAGAAAGGGAAGAGCTTTTAGAATAGAAAATAAATTTTTCTTTCTGTATTGGCTCCATTCCCAGTTATATTTTGACAATGACAATTGTTTCCAGAAATTCCAAAAACAATAGTTACAACTAAGATTTCTTCCTTAAGATCTAATGAAATAATGACTTTCCTGTTTTTGATGGGTCTCCTTGCCATTTCTGAATTGTTACTGGAAGGATGGAAATTTTAAATTATCAAGCCTTGTAATAAATTCACTTTCCTGAAGGAATAGAGATATCAGGTTAAGAATAAGAAAAATCAGAAAACAGTTGTTAAAAATAAAAACAATTAATGTGGGCCAGAGTGATAGCACAGTGGGTATGGTTTTATCTTGCACATGACTGACCCAGGTTCAGTCATTGGCATCCCATATAGTCCCCAGAGCCTGCTTGGAGTGAATTCTGCCAGGAGTATTCTATGAGCACTCCCAGGTGTACCCCCAAAATAAAAAGAGACAATTAATGGCAACTAGACACAAAAGTATATTTTTAACAGAAATGTGCATAAATTCCATATCCTAATAAGGAATTAAAAATAACATGAACAGCACATCTTAGCTTTGGCCTCTTACAGGAAGCCACTTTCCTGTCCTGTTTCTAATGTTGATGGTGGGAAGTAGAAGGATACAGAACTGTGAAGTAGCAGTAATATTAGAGAGAAAGTTCTAATCCTCACGGCTTGGCCCTCTACCATCTGGCTGGGGAAATACCTAGACCGACCAAGGCTGGTAAAACTCACCAGGATTTTCACACTGAGTCCTGCCAAGCTCACAAAGACATCTATCAGGTTGCACAGAGACCCATCTGATCTGAGTGGCATGACATCCTTTCCCAACACCTGAGTTAATGGGACTCCTACTTTCAGGTTAGACTAAAAGTTTAATTGCACAGGGAATCAAAAAAAAATCAATCCTGAGCACAGCCCAATTATTCATGTTCATTGCTTATTCTCACAGAAAGGGACATCATGAGGACACAAAAGTGAACCAAAAAGGAGGAAGAAAAAGAGATTTGTTAAGACTGATTTTGGCCTTCTCCAGAGAGAGGAGAAAGCTCAACAAACTGAAATTACATACCACAAGCTGGCCTTTGAAATATAAAGTCAAGGGAAGAAGTGTGATTCCTTATTTGAAGGGTCTGGATGACCCCCCAAGATGGAGTGCACTTCTTGCTCTTTCAAAGTTGACTTTACAGACCTTTCTCCAAGTTGGCCCAACTCATAATCTTTCTTTGTAGAGTCCATTACTAAGACTTTGTCAGGGGAGAAAGTCTTGGAACTTTTGTTGGTCTGTGTGTGTGTGTGTGTGTGTGTGTGTGTGTGTGTGTGTGTAATTGGGGACAGGGGGTTATTATTTATTTAGTTTGGTGGCCACACCCCAATGCTTAGAAGCTATTTCAAATTTTGGCACTCAGGGGTTACTTCTGGTGGTGTTCAGGGAACAATGTGGTACAGAGTCTTCAACCCAATCCTCCTAAATGCAAAGCATGCTTTCTTATTCTTAGCAAGACCTTTGCTATTGCCAATGTTTCTCCTCTCCGGAGGGGTTCAAACCTTCTCTGTTTGGACTAGTATCTCTTATGAAGCTTCAATTCCTAGTGAATCATCTCCATAGGGGGTCCAGCCTTGGGGCTTGGACAAGATAAAGGACTGCAACATAGTAATTTCTTTTCAGATCATATCTTTATTTTGTAACTTCCCAAAACTCCCTTTCAAGGGGTTTTCCCCACCCTTACCTGCCATCTATTTCACTTGCACATACACTAACTATATTGGACCTTCAATCCCCTATCTCCCCTTCATTCATTCACTTCCCATCAGAAATGGGTTATTGTCAAAGGCAGGAAATGCCACTTGGCCTGGATCCTGAAGGGTGAAGAAAAGGTTTTGGTGAGAAGGTAAAATCCAAGTCAGCGGTGATGGGATCTGCTCCCACACATTTGGCACTGGAGACCTGTCTGGGGCCAGTTCCATTTGGTAACTGCCGGAGGTGGTAATATAACCTTTGGATTTAGGGCAAAAGCCACATAATGATACAGAATATGCCTTAGTCTGGCCTTGCCCTCTGTGCACATATCTTTCAGGCAGGTTGTGTTTGGGGCAGTGTGGGTTGAAGGAAGGCTGATCTCCTGGGTTAGAGCCCAAATACCATTTCTTCTCACCCTTTCACATGATTTACAATTGGCTCTCTTTCTGGAGATCATCTACGTGCAGGGAACATGAATTAAGAGGAAAGTGCTCCAAAAAAAAAAAGAATGATATTCATGCTTTAGGAAAGGCCTCGGATGTTTATATAAAACTTGTAAGTGCAGCTGTGCCTGCTGAGTAATATCCCACATGCAACAGGCAGGATCTGGTATTTGAGGGGATTGGGATTTATTTCTCCTTTCAGACAGGCTCTCTTGGGAACTCTAAATGGTAAAAGCAGTGAACTTCCATATGGGCTGGAGTTGGCCATACGTAGTTCTCTGCAGATGGGCTGTTTTTTGGCCATGAGCCTTCTCACCTTACTTTGAACTCTATTTCCTTTCTTTTACCAGCCAATCACTGCATCCAGGATCAATGTTGGATTTGTGGTGGGACTAAATGAGGAGATTTCTGGAGACTGCTTGAACTATTTCTGAAGCAACTATTTCATTATTGGTCAGTCAATTAGATAAACTTTCATCTCTCTACTTCTCCACAGAGATGGATAGGAAGGAATTTGTAAAGAAATATATGTGTTAATGTGCATGACTTGATGACAAAATATTTGAAGTCAAGCTGCATTTTGTTCTGAGAGTCATTCATACAATTGACTCAATAATAGTCATTTTCTTGGAAGGGTTTCATGGATCTTTTTTGTGAAACATTTAAGACATCACTTAAAACATGACTCCTTTTCATCCTGAACTCAGGAGATGGATAGAGCTGTTAGGAAAGGTGTTGAGGAAGAGATTAGAAAGACATTTCTATTCTTGCCTAGTATAACAGCTCTCCAGAGAAATATAGTCTAGATCTTGATTTATCAGAATGGTAGTTAAAAATACCTATAGGATCACATAACTGAATATGGGAATTATAAAACTGTATCAACATTAAAGATTTTTCCTCAACAACAAAAATGAATATAAAATCTATCTTGTAATAATTCAAGGGATTTCTGACAGCACTCACTTGTGTTCCAATTCTCAAGTGTAAAGTTCCACAAGTGAAAATAATTTAAGAAGCCCTAAACTAGAGACTTCTTTTTTACCAAGCAGATCTTGATATAAAATATCTTCCCATATTTTATATTTCATCTAGTTACATGGCACCTGTGGATATCTGATATTCATTTCATAAAAGAACCACTGGACTTCCCAGCTTTAATATGTATTTCTTTATTCTAATTAAGCACTTTTTCCTTTAACATTTTACTTAAATTTATGGATGATCACAATTACTATTAGTCTTCTGAAAATGTATGTGTATTAAAACTAAGTAGAGGGACTGGAGAGATAGCATGAAGGTAGAGTATTTGCCATGCATGCAGAAGGACGGTGGTTCAAATCCTGGCATCCCATATGGTCCCCAAGCCTGCCAGGAGTGATTTCTGAACATAGAGCCAGGAGTAACCCCTGAGTATTGTGACCCAAAGATCAAAAAATAAATAAATAAAAACAAAACAAACAAAAAAACTAAGTAGAGTGTCAATATGAATAAAATTAAGTGCAAACCAAGAGTCTCAGCCACATGGAACAGTGCCTCACCTTTGAAGCCCTGGTTTTCTGGTTCTTTGACAGTCACCCCATGAGTAAGATAAAGAGTCTTAGTTCACTGAGGTTTTATTATTGAGCCTATCAAATTAAAGAAAAAATAATATCTGGGGGGAAATGATGGACACTAAAAAAGTTAAGTATATAATTCTACTTCATCTTTCTCATTTAAAAGTTCTCCTTTGCTTCTGCCTCAGGAGTAAAAATGACTAATGGAAAAGAGAGTTTATTGGGCCATCATTCTGTCACTCTCATTTTTAAAAACAGAACAATGAATTTTTGTTTGTGGCTACACATCTCTGAACTCAGAGTTTTACTCTTGTCTTTCTCTAAGAAATCATTCCTGGCAATACTTCGGAGACCAAATGTGGTGCCAGGTAAGACAATTACGAAGCAAGTGACTTACCCACTATACTTTCTTTCCAACCCCCAGAAGAATAACTCTTGAGTTTGGAGGTGTGCCCATCTTCCCTATGGTGTTCTCCAGTGACAGACTACTAACTGGTCCAGTAAACTGTTAGTTCAAATGGACATTTTTCTTTTAATCCACAATACCTCTGGAGAGTAATAATAAAGGAAGTGGGGGAGAGATGACAAAGGGAGATAGATAAATAGTTTATAGAGTCAAAGACAAACATGATAAAAGTGTAAGATATAGGAATAATTCTTATAGTGACAAATTTTTATGCTAATCTCTTGATTGCCATATTTGATTAGTTAATTTTCTCTGTACTTACATCATCTGAGCAATGAACTTCCTAGATTAACTGTACTGAACCTGAACTCTTTCTAACAATTTCTTGATGTCAAGTTATATTGCAGTAGCCAACAACAAAATATCAGTAACTCAGTAATAAAATATAAGTAAGAATTTTACTGTAGGGGTTGGAATGGTAGTACAGTGGTAGGGTATTTGCCTTGCACAAGGCTGGCCCAGGATGGACATGGGTTCGATCTCTGGCACCCCATATGGTCCCCTGATCCAGGAGTGATTTTTGAGTGCAGCGCCAGAGTAACCCCTGAGTGAAGCCAGGTGTGGCCTAAACCCTGCCAAAAAGATTTCTATTGTAGATAGGTTGTATAAATGTCTTCTAATGTATGGAAAAATAGGACTTCATATATATTCATGTCTGTTTTCTTTCTCTTTCAGCTCAACTAAAAGCTGGTTGAAACAAGAATTTGAATCAAGAAACAGAAGTTACTTAAAATATCTAATGTCCTAGAAATATATAATGCTTTTTAGAAAAAATAAAACAGCTTTATCCAATTTCATAAAGGTATAGGGCCTAGGTTCTCTATTTTGCTTTAGACAAGGTAAATTTTATTTTGTTATTTTAATTTAATTTTAACTGATGCATCATTGTTTATCATACTGTTACTTTATGAGGTCTTCCTTCATATCTCAATATGCCTGCATTTCCATCATCAAAGTTTAATCCAACAATATAAGAACTTTCTTGTTATCTGCCATCGCCTTTTCCTCTAGTAATGACTATAATTCTCCTAGTAGAGGAGTTGGTTAAGTTAAAACCAAAGAAACGTAAAAAAAATAAATTATATAAACTGCATAATTTGTACAAATTCTTGACTCTTTTAAATTAAATGTTCCACGGACCCACATTGATGCTTATTTTTCATTGTCTCTACCAAATGTGTAGTGGTTTATTATGAACTTGACTTTAGCAGTATTTTTACTTTCCTATAAGTTGCCTTTTATATAGTAATTTTTGGACTTTACAATTAATATAAAATTATATAAGAACTTACTCGATATAATTTACTGCAAGTCCTCGAACTCTCATACTACATATATCTGTACCCAGAAAACACTCTTAGACCTTTAAAAAAATGATAAATTGATCTGAGATTAGTACAAAACTTTTCAAAAACATGAGCTTCATCTTCTTTCCAATTGCATTCATGACACAAATCAGTATGTGACAATGAATGTTTATTTTAATATTTTCTTCTTCAACTCCACTATCTATGTGTGTATAGATTTTGTAATTTAGCATGTATATTGCTAAACAATATTACAGATAGACAAGTATAGCATGGGATAAGTCAAATGTGTTTTCTTGCTTTAGATTTTACTTCTGTAATTGATTTAAAAAATGACTAATAAATAATAAAATATAAAAAAGAATATCCAAAAAGGCTCTGTGTAGGGACCTAAGAGATCAGTTAGTAGAATCTGTATCTTGCAAGTGTGCAGCCTTGAGTTTTATCTCAGCAGAGCATGTCCCAACTCCTTCCAGTGTGGCTATGTATAACAGGAGGAACCCCTAGCAATGCCAGGCTTGGTGTTGCCAGAGTGATCAAAATTATTCTGGGTTTGACCCCAGTTGTAAAACTCCCTGATACAGCTGGAACAATTGAGTTAAATTTAATAGTAAAATTGAAAATGTGGATACACATAAGATTATATGTGACCCTAATTCTTTGGAAAGGATTTTGCATTTTCTTCTCTAAGAAGGCCATTGAGAGTTAAAGTATGCAGTTGCTATGGTTTTGAGAAAGAAAGAACAGAGGCAAAGAGACCAGTTAGGAAACAATCAGCAGTTGTCCAAGAGAGGGATTATGATGCATACAAACGTTCTCTAGACTGCAAAGTCTTTTCACATTTGAACATCCTTACTTCCTTGGTAGATGGAAAAAACAGAGGCTCTGAAAACCCAAATTTAAGTTAAGATTCAAGGTTTTTGCTTCCAAACCCAGTAAGGATTTACCCTCATTTTATCCTCAGGAAAAGGTCATAAAAAGAATGAACATAGATACACAGAATTTGAATCAATGGTATTGCACAGTTCTAATTAAAACATTTTACAAATTGTAGTATTACCTAGAAGGCATTATGAGGCAATGATAAAGCTTCTATAATCACCCCACATGGATTTCTACTGAAAAGCTTCAGCATCTTCTTTCCCTGATTGGATCTGAGTCAATATTTTTGTTTGTTTCCTTCTTGGGTCACACTAGGCTATGCTCAGGTACTACTTCTGACTTTGCACTCAGGAATCATTTCTGGTGGGCTAAGGAGACCATATGAGATCAAACCTAGTAGGATATATGCAAGGCAAATGTCCTATAAGCTATCAATAAGACCCTACAATATCTCCTTTTTAAGGATAATACAATAAAAGTTAAAGGTGAAGAATTCAAAATTAAGTTTTGAATTCACACAATTATTACCAAAGCTAAGAAATAAGTCTAAACATAACAAAATTTAAAGTTCACCTTTGATTCTTTGATCCATTGCTCTAACTTGTTTTTTTGTTTTTTTTTGGAAAAAAAAGGAAATGAGTATAAATTCTCTTACATGTATATTATAGCAAACCATAGATACATGAGTCATTTCTAAGAAATTGCATTAAGATCAATGAATTACTAATGCCTTTTATTAAATTGGATTGCATCATTTTAAATTTCAAACACTTAAAGATGAAAATGATAAGCTGATGTTAGGCAGGCATAAGAAATTGCCCAGGGTTACAGTAATAGTACAGTAAGTCTCTTGCATGCAACAATCTGGGTTGGATCCTTGGCAACCAGTAGAGTATCCCAAGGCCATCAGTAGTGATTGTTAAAGTCATAGCCAGGTGTACACCAAGACCTCCTCCAAAAACTAATCAGCACTCAAGAATATAATTATTTCATAACTAATTGTCAAAAAGTGGATCCTCTCATTTTGTAGGACACAGAAATAACTGCCTATGTATCTTGGGCAAACATATAATTACCTTTTCCCAAATTAGATGTAAATGATATCTACATAAAAGAATAATGATATCAGTCTCAAACTGTAAAGCAGGCAACTATAATGTAAAATTGTCTTGGAATAAATACAAAGCATTATTGAATACATTATTATAAATATAATGTTTAAAGACCAAGATGTGCAAATCCAAACAAAATGCATGTGTCAGCTGAGATATTAGCTCTTACCAAAAAGACATATTCTCTGTTGTGTATGTAAACATTTCGATGGGATTATTATGCTTCTGACCCTACCCTCATTGGTGATTGTGTCCTACCCTAGGGTGTGACCTGGCATTCTGCTCCCACTCTAGGGTGGTACCTGATTCTGCTCCCACCATTGGGTGGTACCTGATCCCACCATTGGTGGAACTTGATTCTGGGGGATAAAAGCAAGGGTCTGTGGAAGGCGAGGGGCTTTTTGTCTGGAACTGATGCTGAGGCTTTGGGCTTCAGTCTTGTCCTCGAATAAAGCTGATATTTTCACAAACCTGACAGTCTACTAGCCTTTTACCCGACGATTCGCCTCAGAACCGCCGGGTGAACAGGGTAGCAGAATCCTGCTCCGAGCTGGAGAGGGAAAAACTTCATCCACCATCCCTCCATCAGTCAACCCCATCAAGGGCTGACTTGCAACACTCTTTAGTCCATGTCTTGTGGAAAATCTCAAGTAATGATAATATATCTAGAAAGTCCAGCATTTACACTACCTTGATCGTTTCAAGTTTTTATTTTCTAATTTCAAATTTCTGCTTTCCAAATTTGTTTTTCTTTCTTCAGTTCTTAAAATAAATGCTTATATCTAGATATATAGAGAACTCAATCTCTTCCCTTTGTTTGTTTGTTTTGGAGTCACACCCGACAGCACTCAGGGGTTGGTTATTCCTGACTCTGCACTCCTAGCAAGCATGGAGACCATATGGGATGCAAAGATTTGTACCACCGTTCGTCCTGGATCAGCCGCATGCAAGGCAAACACCCACCACTGTGCTATCTCTCCGACCCCTCTTCCCTTAGTTTTAACCAAACTAAACTAACACAAAAAGCAGCCAACAAACACACACTATGCTATTTCTATTAGTACAATCAGTTATCTGTGGATAGCATGAACACTTCAGTGAAGTGGCTGGAATTTATAGAAGAAAACAATAGTAGAAGAATATGAAACTTACCCTGGAGTTTGTCACCGAGTATAAAATTTCGGTTACAAAACTTAAAATGATAACACAAATATTTGTATGAGACATTAGTAGTATAAGGCATGCTACAATTGCACAATGACTAAGCATATACAAGTGCCCCGATATGTCCATTTTTAACATTATCATAATGTATTAAACAGTCTGGCTGGATTGATAGTATACTATAGGGGTTAAGTTACTTGTTTTGCTTGTGTCCAAAACTCACTTCATCCTCAGAATCACATGTAATCCATGTAATCTCTTATCAGTACCAGGGATCATTCACGAGCAAAGAGCAAAGAATATTCATTAAGGAACCTGGAATGTAGTCCAAACCCATCTTTTATTCCAAAATAGAAAAAAATAATAATTTGCTTTGGCTCTGTCAGTATCATGAGAATCAGCCCATTCAACTACAATTTTTAAATGCATGATAATATATATTTAGTCATTTGAAAATATTTTATCAGGATTTTTAATAGTCAACAAATGATCGTGAATTAAATGATAACAGAATACACTATTCTACTGATGCTCTCACTATTATTATTTGGTTTTTATTTGAATTGTTTAAGTATAACATGGCATATTTACAATGAAGGACAGAACTGAAGAATAAAAGTGAGAACTAATGACAAATCACACCTTGGAGAAGAAGGAATTGTGAAGACAGCAAATTTTTCTGGAAATTACTATAAGCATTCTAGTAATTTTGCTTTTGCTCCAAACTCTTTACATATAAAAAAATGTTTCATTTATCTTTTTACTTAATCTACTTTATATGATCAATAAATTTATATGATTAATCATTTTAATAAATACTTAGATTTAAATATATATCTTCCATCTTCAAAGTTGACTGTTCTAAAACAAAAGAAGAAATATATTCTCTATATGGTGAAATGTGCTCAATTGAATCAAAATATATAGTACTTTTTCAGTAGTAACTATATAAAATAAAAAAGCAGAAGAGAATGGATCAAATTGAAATAAATGTAGCTTAGAAATAGTATAATTCTAAAAAGGAAATAACTAAGTATAAAATTAAATTGAATATTATGTCTTCATATTTTTTTGTGTATGTAAACACTATTTCACTATTTCAGAAAACTCAGTTATCCATTCTCTCATATTCTATAGGTAGATTGTGATTTATTTTAGTTTTAACATATTTGTCTGCGATTGAGTCAACCTAATTATAATACTGTTAGCAGTAAACTTATTTGTGTACAGTGTTATGTTACCTGCCCCATCATTCTCTTTTCAAGTACCACACCAGCACACTTTCCTTTTTTTTTCTTTTTTTTCTTTCTTTTTCACTCTTGTGGTTATTATTTGATGATTTGGTTTTGTTGTTGTTGTTGTTGCTGAGGACTTTTAAAGACTTCTAATCTGTCATTTCCTTCGCCTTTTGCCCAATCTCAAAAGCCCTCTTGGGCTTTAATTCTTTTTTTCAGTCTAAATGCTTGTTTTTGTTGAATATTCTCCACTCTTTTTATTTATATTTTATGACCACCTATGAGTGAAACCATCTAACATTTCTCTTTCTCTGAATAATTTTCTTTAAAATAAAACCTAATTTCTTAAAATTTGCAGCAAAATTTAAGATTTTCTCTCTTCTACCTGAGTAATCTTCCATTGGGTTTATATACCACAATTTCTTTGTGTATTGGTTTGAAATTGGGCTTTTGGATATTTACCAAATCTTGGTTATCTTCAATAAATAAATATATAACTATATATTTTATCAAATTAGATTTGTCTTCTTAAAGAAATGTTAAGAATTTCAGTCATTGGGTTGTCTGTAAGATCTATTTTAAATTTCTTAACAAGTTTTCATATTGTTTACCATAGAAAATGAACAAGACAAAATTTTCACTACAAGTAAATGCTTTCTCACAACATCCATGAAAACACTGCTTGTTTTTGTATATCTTGTATATATGTAGTTTAATATCTTGTAATATATACATATATATGTGTGTATCTTTTATTTTTGGTTATTTCTGGCTAAGCGCTCAGAAATTGCCCCTGGCCTGGGGGACCATATGGGACACCGGGGGATCGAACCGTGGTCCTTCCTTGGCTAGCGCTTGCAAGGCAGACACGTTACCTCTAGCACCATCTCGCTGGCCCCATATGTGTGTATCTTGTATATATGTATATATATTCTGGTTTGAGGGTCTGCTTTGAGTTCTATTTTTCTGATAATAAGATATCATGAAGACTTATGAACACTTCTATTGGTTATATGTATATCTTATTTGGGGAAGCTCTATTATCACTCCCCTCTTTTTGACATGACTATTTTGGTTTGGTTTGGTTTGGTGTAGCTGTTGATAATTTTATTAGTGTCCTATATCTTGAATACCAGCCACTCAGATGTAAAATAAACAGATATTTTCTATTTAAAACTTGACTTCTTATGTTAGTCTTTATTTCTTTTACATTGCAATCTTTTTCATTTGATAGAGATCCTTTATGGATATGTCTTTTTTCTTTGCCAATGGAATTAAATGAGAGAAGACAATCTGAAGTCAGTATTATGAAGAGCTCTGACATTTTTCTTCAATGTGTTTATAATTTTACTTCTACTATCAATATCTTTATTCTACTTTGAAGTTACTTTGTGTATGGTATAAGACAGGAATCAATTTTTTTTGCATGTTTGATGCAATCTTTTCAGTACTATTTGTTAAAAAGTTTTGAGAAATATAAGAACTAGACCTTCAAACTCACTAATGAATCTATCTTGATCTTGAATTTTTGAGGTGGGAAGACATTTGGTTACTATTTCTATTTTCTTACTAGTAATTATGCTGTTTCAAGTCTTATGTTTCTCCAGATTACATTTTGGAAATTAAGTAACATGAAAATTTATCCTTTTCATTTCTGATTTCCCAGTTCCATGACATCAAGCTTTTAGTCTCAGTCTTTTGTGATCTTTTATATTTCTGTTTTAATGTCTCCCCTTCCACATCTGATCCATCTCTCTAATTTATTAGGATTTTCTCCTTATTTTCCCTCTGTGTCTATAAGGGCTAGTCAGTATTTCTTATTCTTAAAGAATTAAACTTAGCAAACAAACAAAATGTTTGAAGCTAGCTCTTTGGAGCTTACAGGTAAGAAATTTACTTTGAAAGTAGACTACCTAATCTTGATCTCTGGCAACTACACATGATTACATGGTTCTATGAGGCACACCAGGAGAGATCCTTGAGCAGAGTGCTAGGAGTAAAAGCTGAGCACAATTGTGTATGGAAAAAAAAATAAAACAAACTCCTAGGGCCAACGTGATAGCACAGCAGTATGGCCTTTGCCTGAACACATGACCGACCTGGGACAAACCTGGGTTTGGTTCCCAGCATCCCTTATGGTCCTCCAAGATTTCCAGGAGTGATTTCAGAGCCTAGAGCCAGTAGTAACCCCTGATCACTGCCAGGTGTGGCCTAAAAACAAGCAAACAAAACCAAGCTCATGCTTTCATTTAGTTTTTGTATGTTTTCTTGATTTATATTACTGTTAAATTTCTGTTCTAACTTATTTTCCTTCCTTCAAATTATTTTGGAATTTGTTGTTGTTCTAATTACTTAAGCTGTGGGAATAGGTTACTTTTTCCACTCTTATTCTCTCTTGATTTAAAGTAGTATTACTACCAATATCCCTCTTAGTTTTACTTTTGATATTGCCCTAAAATTATGGTAGTTTGTGACTTTATTCTTATTTATATTTTATTTTAGTCTTCTTTGATATTCTTTTTGACTTACTGGGTGGTAAATAGCATACTATTTATATTCTAAATGCTCAAATTTTTTCCAACTTTATTTGTGAGTTTTTAAAAGTTAGGCACACCTATTTTGTAGCTTACTCATGGCTCTGGGCTCAGAAATTACTCCTGGAATTGCTCAGGGAACCATAAAGGGTGTCAGAGATTGAATCTCAGTCAATTATATGCAAGAAAAGTGCCTTACTAGTTGTCCTATTGCTTTAGACCTTATTTTAACATTTTAAATACTTAATTTTTACTTTTATAGTACCATTGTCTAAGGATATATTTGATAGCATTTCTATTTTGATCACTTAAAGGACATTTGATCTGTGGTCTGCTATTGATGATGGAGAGCCCTATACCTGTTCATTAATACTATTTCTTCCAATGCCTCATTTAAGACCTTTTTCTTATTGATTTTTCTGTCTAATTGTTCTGCCTAATTATGAGAGTGGGGTACTAAGATATCCTACTTCTATTTTTGTCAGTGCATCCCCCTGAGGTCTATTAGTGGTTGCTTTATAGTGCATATAGGAAAAGATGATTTTTCAGATTTTTTTTCTTATAGCATGTATCATTTTGTTGATGTTTTCAGTCCTTTTTGAGTAAAAAAATAAAGGAAAATAATAAAATGAAGAAAAAATGTACTAATGAATAGAAAATCATGACTAACTGCCAATATATATTTAGTTGTTTGTTTAGTAAAAGAATACTCAGTGTTACAAATATGGGGTGATAGGTTTTCTCAATTGGTGCTTGAAGGAGGCATTCCTGACAATTCTCAATCAACTCAATTAACAGTTCAATCATAAGGTCTGAGACTAGAAATTATTTAAGTCTTCAGGTGACAAGTAGCTCTAGGAATACCCTGATGATGATTGAGAAATTATTACAATTTTAACCATATTTTTTCTAAATTATGGAATGTGAAACTCTAAATTTTTGAGTCTTCATACATATAAAATTATAATGAAGCCATATACTGCCATTATATCATTGATTAAATTGAGTACTATTATAAAAAAAAAACTATGGGGAAATGGTTGAATCTCCTTGATAATATTATGCATGTATATATAAACAGATATTCTGTGTCAATAATTAAACATTTTAATATGCCTTCAATTTTACAAAATATTTAAAACACAGGTGCAAATGTCAATGTAATTGCAAAACAGTTTATTAATCATGACAAAAAATACTTGAATAAATCGCATATTACAGCAAGACTTTTTTCTCTAAAGTCAGAAGATCACCACAGGAATTAAATTTCCAGGTAGCTGGTGGAAATAATTTTAGCAACTCTTACTTGTGAAATCTTTACTTGTCATTTCATATAATCACGCAGTATCTGTAAACTAAGTTTTTCTTTTGTCAAACTCAATTGGGGATTGCTATAGCAACTTTAATACTGCTCTCTATATGTTACTAAATATAAATTATATATCACAAATGGAAAAACCTGAGAGTGAAAGATATTTTCCATGTGGCAGTCTCATAAAAGTATCACTTTTAACAAACATCTTGAAATCAAAAGATATTTGTGAAAATATTTTACACAGAGTCATGGTCTAAGGGAGGAGTGCTAATATGAAGTCTGTCTACTCTGTTGCAGCTGCATGATTTATGAAAGTATAAACAATCCTGACTCACTCAAGAAAAGTCTTAATTACTGTATGGAGTGTTAAATGTATATATACTTCATAAGGACCAATGCAGTAGCTTAAATTACAGTCATTATGCAACCTCTACTCCCAATCTTGCTTCAGAATCTGTGTCTGGGAGTAAAGAAGTCATAACATTTTTCCAATGACCTCTGTTGCATCTTGCAAATAGATATTTGAGAAACATTTTATTAAAGAGCTAAGCAAAACTGGCAGGTGAGACTTCAGCAGTTATTTCCTCAACTGACCATAATTGGTCTTAACATACAACTTTATGCTTTCGCTACACAGTAGATTTGTTGATATGAATAAAATGTGGTCAGATCATTTGAAGTTTCACAGTTTGAGAGAAGAAATTCATCATCTGAAATAATTGTTAGGCAACTTATAGAAATGTGTTTCAATTAAATGCTAATTATGCTATATTTAATGAAAATGAGAGTATAAACACACATAAGTGCAAGGAGCAGCGAACAATGTTTTTCTTATACTCAAACAATATTCAATATCACAATTGCTCCATCATTTATTCACTTTATTCTTGGCATATTAAGACAATTTATTTAGTCAGCATCTCCCTTTATCCAGCCCCTAAAATGTACCTGTTGGAACACAAAATTTTAAGAAATAAATAATTTTGTCCTTCCCATAAAAGTGACATAGAGCTAAGCACTGTTCTAAAAATCTCTGTGCATACCAACCTATTTACTCCCAGTACACTTCATGGTAATTAGCTATTTTTTTTTTTGTTTTGCAGTTGGATAAGTTAAAATACAACTTTAAAAACCTGCCTAAATTCCCAGATTACAAAATTAAGTTTCAAAATTTTTATATCTTCTGACCTGAATTCCTATATTTCTCAAACAAGAAAATTTAGAATACGGCTGAGGATAGTACAGCCGATAGGACATTTACCTTGCACACAGTTGACATTGGTTCAATCTCTGACATTCCATATGTTGTTTTAAGCCTTCCAGGAGTGATTTCTGAGAGCAGAACCAAAAGAAAAACCCTTTACGTTGGGTGTGGCCTAAAGAACAACAACAAAAAAGTCTAAGCAAACATAAAAAAAAATAAGATTTGGGCCCGGAGAGGTAGCACAGCGGTGTTTGCCTTGCAAGCAGTTGATCCAGAACCTAAGGTGGTTGGTTCGAATCCCGGTGTCCCATATGGTCCCCGGTGCCTGCCAGGAGCTATTTCTGAGCAGACAGCCAGGAGTAACCCCTGAGCACCGCCGGGTGTGTCCCAAAAACCAAAAAAAAAAAAAAATAAGATTAAATCTTTTCAGATAGACTGCTCCTAGCTAAAAACTAGGGCTTTGTAGGGATGGACTCCGGCAAAGTCCCCTTTCTGCCTGAAGGCACCAGCAACCACCAGCCATACACAATACTCCCCTAGACATAGATAAATGGCCCAGATTCAATACTGAACCTTATCAAGTCATCAAAAGACAAAAACAATCCAGCACCATAACTCTTATAGCAACACCTTCAAATCTCAAGTACTAAAAGTACTGTTAACCCAGTACAACCACCGCAAATGTGTTGGGAAAATTACATAGAAGACCACCAAGTTCTAAAGAGAAGAAAGAAAGAAAAGAAAAGAAAAAGAAAGAAAGAAAGAAAGAAAGAAAGAAAGAAAGAAAGAAAGAAAGAAAGAAAGAAAGAAAGAAAGAAAGAAAGAAAGAAAGAAAGAAAGAAAGAAAGAAAGAAAGAAAGAAAGAAAGAAAGAAAGAAAGAAAGAAAGAAAGAAAGAAAGAAAGAAAGAAAGAAAGAAAGAAAGAAAGAGAAAGAAGGAAGGAAGGAAAGAAAGAAAGAAAGGAAAGAAGGAAGAAAGAAAGGAAGGAAGGAAGGAAGGAAGAAGAAAGAAAGAAGGAAGGAAGGAAAGAAAGAAAGAAAGAAAGAAAGAAAGAAAGAAAGAAAGAAAGAAAGAAAGAAAGAAAGAAAGAAAGAAAGAAAGAAAGAAAGAAAGAAAGAAAGAAAGAAAGAAAGGAAGGAAGGAAGGAAGGAAGGAAGGAAGGAAGGAAGGAAGGAAGGAAGAAGAAAGAAAGAAAGAAGAGAAAGAAAGAAAGAAAGAAAGAAAGAAAGAAAGAAAGAAAGAAAGAAAGAAAGAAAGAAAGAAAGAAAGAAAGAAAGAAAGAAAGAAAGAAAGAAAGAAAGAAAGAAAAAGAAAGAAGGAAGGAAAGAAAGAAAGAAAGGAAAGAAGGAAGAAAGAAAGGAAGGAAGGAAGAAGAAAGAAAGAAGGAAGGAAAGAAAGAAAGAAAGAAAGAAAGAAAGAAAGAAAGAAAGAAAGAAAGAAAGAAAGAAAGAAAGAAAGAAAGAAAGAAAGAAAGAAAGAAAGAAAGAAAGAAAGAAAGAAAGAAAGAAAGAAAGAAAGAAAAAGAAAGAAGGAAGGAAGGAAAGAAAGAAAGAAAGGAAAGAAGGAAGAAAGAAAGGAAGGAAGGAAGAAGAAAGAAAGAAGGAAGGAAGGAAAGAAAGAAAGAAAGAAAGAAAGAAAGAAAGAAAGAAAGAAAGAAAGAAAGAAAGAAAGAAAGGAAGGAAGGAAGGAAGGAAGGAAGGAAGGAAGGAAGGAAGGAAGGAAGGAAGGAAGGAAGGAAGGAAGGAAGAAGAAGAAAGAAAGAAAGAAAGAAAGAAAGAAAGAAAGAAAGAAAGAAAGAAAGAAAGAAAGAAAGAAAGAAAGAAAGAAAGAAAGAAAGAAAGAAAGAAAGAAAGAAAGAAAGAAAGAAAGAAAGAAAGAAAGAAAAAGAGAAGGAAGGAAGGAAGGAAGGAAGGAAGGAAGGAAGGAAGGAAGGAAGGAAGGAAGGAAGGAAGGAAGGAAAGAAGGAAGGAAGGAAGGAAGGAAGGAAGGAAAATGAAATACTTCTCAACTAGGAGAAAATATGAAATCTTGCATCTGGGCTGAAACAGTAGTGGGTAGGGTGCTGTTTTGCATGTAGATTTATCTGAATTTGACCCCCAGCATCACTAGGGTTCCCTAAGATCTTTCTGAGTGTAGAATCAGGAGCAAGACCTCTGGTGGTATCCAAACAAACAAACAAACAAATTTTAAAATACAAAAACACATTTAAGCATCATTCAAGCATTCTATGATTGGAAGTTTGTTGCATCTCATGTTTACACAAAGCACAATTAACTAGGCTACATTTTTCTAGGTTTTAGGTTCCACCCTTTACTTGGTAAGAATAACATTGGAAACTAATTTTAAAATAAAATTTTGGAGATATTCTATTTCTTTGAACCACTTTGCAATTGTGTCTGTAAGCATGTATTTAAATGTAATGAACTTTACAGATGCAGAAGTTACTTCAAATTCTTCAGTCTTGATAATCAATGGGAAAAGATCAATCTGACTTCTCCTGTCACATAACATCACATCCAACTTTAATTTCTCTTCACAAAGCAATTTTGTTTAAGCTGTTGGAAATTATTACAGGACTTATCAACAATCAGGGTTAAGTGAACCACAAAAGAAGAAAAATCAGTCATAGGGAGCACAAAATGTGGTGCAGGTATCCAGGTGGACTGCAAATGCCTGCTAGCACTTTTTCTTCCAGTTGGCATATAACATCTGTTTCTACAATGAAAGGGTGTGAAGAAAATGACACAAATGGTAAGCACTGACATATGCACAGGAAAGGAAGTGATTTATTTTATATTAAGATTGTTACTTTTGCAAAAATAAGAGCACAGTCTGAATATGTCTCTGTGAGACTTGTATAATATATGTGTGTTTAAGAGAAAGAGTGCATAATTTTATTAAATCATAACATAAAAATACAGGGCTCTGAAAATCTAATTAGCACAATGAATAAATATAGGAGGCCTATAAAATTATTTTCTGAAAATAGGGTAGGATTCTACCAACAATTTAGAAATAAAGGAGAAAGGAAAATCAAGATTGTAAATTTTAGTATTTGTTTGCATCAGCTAGAAGAGTATATGTAAAAAAATAAGTATATTTATACCTAAAATCAAACATATTTTAAGAAATGTGACAAAATGATATAGAATCCACTGATTGTTTTAGGCAATAAAATACATAACTAAAAGGCTTACTAAAAGTGACAGCATTTCTGAGCAAAGTTTGTATCAGTCATATTAGTTCCATAAAATGAGCTTATGGAAAAAGTGAATACAGGTAATGTAATATAAAAATTTACCTTTACACATTGAATGGACTCTATATACCTACTAATTTAAAGACCACTTTTTAAAAATAAAAATTGCAAATAACAGAGGTGTGGTGATATTACAAAGATCATAGAGCTAAAAAAAAGGAAGGAAAGGTCAACATGAACAATTTCTATAAATAATAAATCGAAAGATTTCTTTGAAAATTCAGTGGATGGTGATAAGAAGGGAATTCCTCAGTCTTGTCCTGGTCTCAGAATGAAAAGATGAAGAAATGGATAAGGGGAGTCAAAAAATAATTTACAATAAATTTCACAGAAAGTACTGTCAGAGAGGTTACAGAAAATGAGTCAGAAAACAAAAATGGCAATAACTCATCCCATAGTAATATGAAAAATTGGCTTAAAGTTTGTTGAAATACCTAAGAAACAAGATTTTCTGAAAATTAATAAAACGTTGAAGTAAATTATTACAAGTGACATG
This sequence comes from Suncus etruscus, assembly GCF_024139225.1. Classification (NCBI taxonomy): domain Eukaryota; kingdom Metazoa; phylum Chordata; class Mammalia; order Eulipotyphla; family Soricidae; genus Suncus; species Suncus etruscus. The sequence continues at coordinate 98,158,668 of NC_064855.1, read as the reverse complement.
GGCAGACAGAAAGCAAGTAACCCAGCAGGTAATTTCAATATTACTTTCCTATCTGAATAAAAAAAGATAGTGCACTTCTCCCCAATTCTGGATGGGATTAGATTTTTTTTTTGCTAAGTTCTACCAGTTTCTTACATATCTTAGATATTAAACCCTTTTCTGATGAGTATTGTGTGAATAACTCCTCACATTTTTGGGTAGTCTTTATATCCTATAAACTATTTCCTTTGAGATGCAGAAGCTTCTCAGTTTAATGTAGTCCCATTTGTTTATCTTTGCTGCCACTTGTTTGGCCAGTGGTGTTTCATCCTTGAAGATACCTTTAGCTTCAATGTCATAGGGAATTCTTTCTATATTTTCATCTATGTACCTTATAGTTTCTTCTCTGATATCAAGTCCTTTAATCAATTTTTATTTATGTTTGTGCATGTCATTGAAGAGACTTTTCCTCAAAGAAGAAATACAAGTGGCCAAAATCACAGAAAAAATGCTCATCAGTAATCATCAGCGAAATACAAATCAAAACAATAATGAGATATTATCTCACTCACAAAAGATGGCACACATCACAAAGAACAAGTATAACCAGTGCTGGTGTGGATGTGGGGACAAAAAGACTCTTTGACTGCTGGTGGGAAGGAAAACTGATCCAGTTTTTCTGGAAAATAATACAGATATTTCTCAAAAAACTAGAAATTGTGCTTCTGTTTGATCTAACAATACCACTTCAAAAGATACCTTAAGAACAGAACCACACAACTTGAACCAGCTTGTTTCACCCAACTAATTGAGGGAGAAATAATGGAGGGTAACAAGACCAAACAGTCATAACATTAAGTAGAAATACAAAAAGTATCAAACTTAAGCACCAAATCCAAAGCCAACGACAACAGAATCGATACCCAATTTACAATTTACAATTTTACCTTCAAACAGAAACACATATCTTGAACCATCTTGTTCTGCCTCACAAACTGAGAGGGAAATAATGGAGGACACCAAGACCAAATACTCGTATGAACATTGAGTAGAAATAAAAAATGATCAGACTTGAACACCTAATTCAAAGTCAACTACAACAGAATCAATACCCAATCTACAACAAGCTAGATACAGAGCAGACCACCTATACTAGCAGCCTGGGGGATAAAAGAGGGGTGTATGGGATGTATGCTGGGAACAGGGGGGGGGGACGGAGGACAATATTGATCAGGGGGAATGCCCCTGATTCAATATAACTATGTTCCTAAAATATTACTGTGAAAGATTTGTAATCCACTTTGATCAAATTGTAAAAATATTTAGTGCCACACAAACTCAAATAACTTGGAGTCAACTTGACCAAAGATGTGAAGGACCTATACAAAGAAAACTATAAAGCCCTGCTCCAAGAAATAAGAGAGGACACACGGAAATGGAAACACATACCCTGGTCATAGATTGGCAGAATTAACATCATTAAAATGGCAATACTCCCCAAAGCATTGTACAGATTTAATGCGATCCCCTTAAAAATACCCATGAGATTTTTCAAAAAAGTGGATCAAACACTTATGAAGATCATTTGGAACAATAAACACCCTTGAATATCTAAAGCACTCCTAGGGAAAGAGAAAAGTGGAGGCATTATTTTCCCCAACTTTAAACTGTACTACAAAGCAATACTTATCAAAACAACATGGTATTGGAATAAAGAGAGACCCTCAGATCAGTGGAATAGGCTTTAGTTCTCAGACAATGTTCCCCAGACATACAATCACCTAACTTTTGACAAAGGAGCAAGAAACCCTAAGTGGAGCAGGGAAAACCTCTTCAACAGGTGGTGCTGGCAGAACTGGCTAGCCACTTGCAAAAAAGCAAATATAGACCCCCAGTTAACATCATGTACGAAGGTAAAATCCAAATGGATTAAAGACCTGGATATCAGACCTGATACCATAAGGTATATAGAACAACACGTTGGTAAAACACTCCATGACATTGAGACTAAAGGCATCTTCAAGGAAGAAACTGCACTTTCCAAACAAGTGGAAGCAAAGATCAATAGATGGAAATACATTAAGCTGAGAAGCTTCTGCACCTCAAAAGAAATAGTGCCCAGGATATAAGAGTCACCCAATGAGTGGGAGAAACTATTCACCCAACACCCATCAGATAAGGAGCTAATCTCCAAAATATGCAGGGCACTGACAGAAGTTTACAAGAAAAAAAAAAAAGCATCTAATCCTATCCAAAAAATGAGGACAAGAAATGAAGAGACACTTTGATAAAAAAAAAAAATTCAAATGGCTAAAAGGCACATGAAAAAATGCTCCTCATCACTAATCATCAGGGAGATGCAAATTAAAACAATGATGAGACACCATCTCACACCATTGAGATTGGCATACATCACAAACAATGAGAACAATCAGTGCTGGCAGGGATGTGAAGAGAAAGGAACTCTTATCCACTGCTAGTGGGAATGCCATCTATTCCAACCTCTATGGAAAGCGATATGGAGATTCCTCCAAAATCTGGAAATTGAACTCCCATTAGATCCAGCTATTCCACTCCTAGGGATATACATAAGAACACAAGAATACAACACAAAAACCCTTTCCTCACACCTATATTTATTGCAGCACTATTCACAATAGTCAGGCTCTGGCTAAAGAAACTGTAGCACATATACACAATGGAATGTTATGCAGCCGTCAGGAGAGATGAAGTCATGAAATTTTCCTATACATGGATGTACATGGAATCTATCATGCTGAGTGAAATAAGTCAGAGGGGGAGAGAGAGAGACGCAGAATAGTCTCACTCATCTATGGGTTTTAAGAAAAATAAAACTCATTTTTGGAACAATCCTCAGAGACAATGAGAGGAAGGCTGGAAATTTCAGTTCACTTCATGAAGCTCACCACAAAGAGTGGTGAGTGCTGTTATAGAAATAACTACACAGAGAACTACCATAATCATGTGAATGAATGAGGGAACTGGAATGCCTGTCTGGAGTACAGGTGGGGGGGTGGGATGAAGGGAGATTTGGGACATTGGTGGTGGAAATGTTGCACTGGTGAAGGGGGTGTTTCTTACATTACTGAAACCTAATCACAATCATACTTGTAATCAAGATGTTCAAATGAAGGGGAAAATATTTAAAAAATAAATAATAGAGTGCAGCTAGGATAAAAATTATTATTATATGCTCTATGAGTCTGGCATTTAAAAAAATAATTTTAAAAAAAGGACCCAAAATTATCATGCTAAAAACAATCAAACAAGCAAACACTGCATTCCTATGTTCATTACAGAATTGTTTACAATAGACAGAATCTGTAAACAACCAAGTACCTAAAAACAGATGCTAGGCAAAAGAAAATGATACATCTACACAATGGAATATTATGCAGCTGTTAGGACAAATGAAATCTTGAATTTGCTTATACTTGGGTTGATATGGAGATTATTTTGCTAAGTGAAATGAGTCAGAAGGAGAGCATTAGAAATAGAATTATAGGGCCCGGAGAGATAGCACAGTGGTGTTTGCCTTGCAAGCAGCTGATCCAGGACCAAAGGTGGTTGGTTCGAATCCCGGTGTCCCATATGGTCCCCCGTGCCTGCCAGGAGCAATTTCTGAGCAGACAGCCAGGAGTAACCCCTGAGCACCACCGGGTGTGGCCCAAAAATCAAAAAAAAAGAAATAGAATTATACCACTCATTTGTGGGGGATAGAAAACAATAAAAGATAGCATGGTAATAATATCCAAAAATAAGAGATGCGAGGGATTAGGGGACTGGTGCATTGTAGGAAGCGAGACACATAGATTGGAGCAGTGCGTTTAGGGTAGACACAATGCCATTATTAAAATAATAGTTGGAACTGATCACTCTGAACAAAAACGGGATGCTAAAAGGGAATAAAGTGATTTGCATAATACATACACCTTCATAAACAATAGCGTAAACCACAGTATCTAAAAGTGGAAGAGAGGGGGGGGGGAGAGAAGTAAAATGACTGCCAAGAGGCAGGCAGTGAGGAGGAAACGAGGGAAACACGGTGCATTGTGGCAGGATATGTGCACTTGTGAAGGGGGTGTACCTTGTATGGCTGATACTCAATAATAAAAAAAAAATTGTAACCACAATTTTCAATAAAGTCTTTATTAAAAAGAAAATAGTGCACAGCATTACACTGAATATTACAAATACAATAACATTGACATATTTTTAAGTGTTAGGAACATATTTGTCTGGAATAAATAGAAAATAAGGAGGATAAAGAGGGGAAAGTATTTATTTGAGTATCTTTCTGAAACAAAATATTAAAATGATAAGTTCTGTGTGAAAAATAAATCAAAATTATTTTATCTTATAAAAATCCAGGTGGTTTATATATACACCTGTCTGTGCTCAAGACTTACTCTGTACTATGGAATAACTCCTAGTGATTCTTTTTTCTTTTTTTTTTTTTTTGGTTTTTGGGCCACATCCGTTTGACGCTCAGGGGTTACTCCTGGCAAAGCCCTCAGAAATTGCCCCTGGCTTGGGGGGGACCACATGGGACCACATGGGACGCAGGGGATCGAACCGCGGTCCTTCCTTGGCTAGCGCTTGCAAGGCAGACACCTCGCCGGGCCCTCCTAGTGATACTTAGAGAGAATATCTGATACCTGGAATAAATCAAATAGGGCAGAGAAAATTTTACCATTTGTACTATCTCTTGGGTCTGAACTTTTAGTTATTTATGTGATAATTAGTGTGATGTTCAATTTCAAAAAATGAAACAAGATAACTATTCAGGTGCCAGAGTGTGTAGTGGATAAGATGTTTGCCTTGAACAAACTCAATCCCTTGAGCATTGTGTATGTATATGATCCTCACCACAAGGTATCCCTGAGCATAGATGCAGAAAATCCCCTGAGCTTTATCAAGTAGGGTCCCAAAACAAAACAAAAAGCAAAAGATAGCCATTCAGACTTCCCAAGTTTCTCTCATAAGCAACAGATTTGCATTGTCATTTGCTCCCCTCAAATAGATTACTTGCTTTACTCATTTGAGCCCCACATGTAGAAAATTTAAACAGAAAAAATGGATTTGAATTGATAATTATCTGAATAAAACATGTAGACAGTACCAAATAGATTGCACAAGGGTTAAGATGTTTGCTTGTTTGCTTTGTATGGAGATAACTTGGTTTGGTCTGGAACAACATTTATGGTTCCCTAAGCGTCACCAGGTATAGCCCTGGAATCCCCTGAGCCCCACCAGATGACCAGTGTAATGTCCATAACACAGACACTGAGAACTATCATGTTCTTAGGTCTTTCCTTGAACCATAAGACCAGAAGACCAAATATTAGTGGGAGAGGCCCTAAGGCCTGAGCACCACTTGGGAACCTTACCAAGTGAAGGTTTAGTGAAAGTAGTCTTTCATTAAGAGGAGACATGCATATGGTTCGCACATGAAAATTAAAAGCTCAACATAATCTATTACTAGGAAAATATGACTCATACCTATATTAACCTGCCAATATAGAATATATCAATATAAAATATTCTAAATCAAAATTATTAAAAGCCCATTTCACTGTGATGTAGAGAAATAACAATTCTAATATAGTTTAAGTGAGATATAAATTGACACAACCTCAGAAATCTGAGTGATAATACAGAAGATAGGACACAATTTTCTTGCAACAGTATTTTTGAGTGCAGAGCCAAGAGGAAGCCCTAAGCAAAAATGTATTTATAAAAGCAAAATAAGGTATGGTCCCCAAAAAACACATTAAGCAAAAGATAACCATTCAGACTTTCTGACCCCAAAGCAATATAAATAAGTAATAGATATATTGGCACAACTCTATGGAAAGTGATAACAGAGGTTCCTAAAAAACCTTAGTGGAAATATCACATGATTCATCAATACCAATTGTAAGCTATTTTTCCAAAAGCATTAAAATACCAGCTCAAGGGGATATTGCCCTATGTTCATCACAGCATTTGCCATAGAAGGAAAAACAAGAAGCTAGCCTAAATGTCCATAGGTAGATGACAATATAAAGAAGCTATGATAAATATATAAATATTAAAGAGGATGAAAAGGTGCCCTTTGTGACAAGATGGATGAAACTTGAGGTGAATGTGCTAAGTAAAATGTCAGGAAGTAAAATAACAGATGGTTTCACTCATGTGGAATATAAATAACCACAGCAAATGAACAACATTTGTCAAAAAAAAATACAACAACAAAACTAGTCCTAGACTCGGGAAATGACTATGCTTATTAAGTGAAAGAGAAAAAGAATGAGGTGAGAAGAGATAAAGGGAAAAAAGGAGAGAAGAATTACACTAGAATTTTGGTGGTGGGGATAGTAAGGTTGACAGTGGAGGTATTAAACATTACTCCTAAAATGGAAATGGAAAATTAATAATTTTAAACTTTTACAAACTATTCTTTTTACTTTATTTATTCTATTTTATTCTTCATAGGTGATTATAATGGTGGTCACATTTTTAAGACCAATGGCTGTGGTAGTATTGTCAGATAGAAAGATACAAGAGAAAAATACTTAAAGAACTGTCATCACAATAATGTTCCAACTTTATGCCTCTGCTTTTAAGGTATGGAGAACAAATTAAAAGCAGATTTTTCTTCCTAAAATATTGCCAGTGGGTAAGACAAAGGTTCAGGAAAACAGGAGGTTTCTAATATATTAACCATCATTCAGTGTCTGACAGCAATTAGGAAAATAAACAGAATTCTGTGTTGAATTAACAGTGTCTATTAAACTTGCCTTCTAACATAACTGATGCTTATATCTAGAGAAATAACAACTGAAAAGTTAAATGCAAAAATGAATCCTTATATTTCTGATACTAAGGAAACAAATTAAAAATAACAAAAAAGAAGGAAGTATAGATTTCAGAAAAGAATTAATCTTGACTTTTGCCTATTTTAAGCAGTTAGATCAAACTTTAACAAATACTGAACAGAAAAAAATATATATATATATATATTTTTAACAGGTATGGTTACATTTTAATCAATTTTGGAGATGCAGAGATTTCTAAATATGGTTTAAGTCAAAGAAAATTTTAATTATATCTAAGCTAAATACTACTATCTTATTAAACTGAAAGTGAGGTAAAGTTATAAAAATATACTTCAATTTAAAAATAATAAGCATTCTATAAAGAGAAAACTAGATGAAAAATACTAAGATGGGCCAGGGGAGCTCTGAGAAAATAGACATTCTCCTTTGAACTACTTTTAATATTTTCCAACTTCTCTACAATAAAATTGAACACTGCTGAGAGTAACCAAAATACTTATACATATATACTTCAATTAAAAATATTCTTCACTCAACTTGATATGTATTTTGAAAATGACAGTAGTACTTTAATAAATGAATATTTAATATTTTAATAATACTTTATGTACAGAAATAATATTAAACAATAAAATGAAGAATCCATCATAATTCAATAATTTCTCTTTTACTTTGCTCAGTTAAATATTAGAAATGCACATTATAAATAATAATGTAAAAACTTACAGTAAATGTTTTTTTGTTTGGAAGACATTTCTCTATAGAAGTAAAAATCATAGTAGTTCTATTTCCAGATATTTCAATGGACTCTTTATTCGATTCACCCAGAAATATAGCACAGATTCTATTAATACTACTTTACTTAGTGGATACATATATTTTTGGAAGATGGAGAAATCTTGTTAATGTAGATGTTTCCATGCAATTTTTTAATCAATAATCATGGTGAGCACTAAGACCAAAACGATAGCACAACAGGTAGGACAATTTTCTTGCACATATACCTACATATCTATAAAAAAGGTTTTATTCTTAGATGGGGTTCAGGAAGTTAAGGAGTGCAGGGTGCTGAGCTGCAGTCTGCCTCCTGGCTTAGTCTGAGTCACCTGCTCTAGACTAAGAGTGGGTCCTCCACCTGCTCTCTGTTAAGGGCAACATCCCCTCACACACAGTCATACTGCATCTCTATGGAGAATAGGCAAAGGATCCATTGGGTAAAATAAATATATGTGTGTATATCAGTATATACATAAATCAATCAAACACTATGTTAAATTCAGAATAGATGGGGCCGGCGAGGTGGCACTAGAGGTAAGGTGTCTGCCTTGCAAGCGCTAGCCAAGGAAGGACTGCGGTTCGATCCCCCGACATCCCATATGGTCCCCCCAAGCCAGGGGCAATTTCTGAGCACTTAGCCAAGAGTAACCCCTGAGCATCAAATGGGTGTGGCCCGAAAAACAAACAAAAAATCAGAATAGGCAAACACACAAGATTTATTAAATATTAAACATGTATTCCAGGAATGCAGTGCAATCTGGAAATCCAGAGGACATATATACAGACCTATTATATATATATATATATATATACACACACAGACACATATATATATATATATGCCAGCCTGCCTTATGTTTTTGCTAGACAATGGAGATTGGATCAGTCCAATAGCCAAAGATTTGAATCTACTCTATGGATATCGTGAAGCCTAAAACTCACATGTCTGTTTGGCATGACACACAAGAGGCCTCAAGAAAAGAAATTTAAAAATTCTAGCAAGAGGAACTGTAAAGAATGAGAGTTGTCATTTAGAAAAACTGATGTCAAGAAAATAGTTTTTAAATACTGTAATAATATTCTCTGATTAAGACTGCACAATACTATAATTTGGAACTGAAGGGAAATATTTAAGAATATTTTAAGAAGACTTTAAAAGTTCAATATAGATAAATAGAAGAATTGGATTGGTTTGGCTGGTGAGAGTTCTTGCATCACACACACAGTCCATGACACAAGCTAGTAATATGATAAAATAAAGAAGCAGAAGAGGAATGTAGGAAAAGAAAAATCCAGAAAATCCAGAAAGGACTGGATCTCACACTCTGCCTGTGTGACATTCAGGCTTTATCACTAAGCATCACCAGCAGTGGCCTCTGAGCAACAAGCTATGAGGACAGTAGGATATAGCCCAACCTCTCACTGCACTGAAATAAGAGGTAATAGAAGCCTCAAGTAAGATACAATCACATGATATATACTAGTTCCCAAATTTGTCCAAAACTTATTTAAAATACAATGTCAACACAAAACCCAGATTTTTCCCTTCCACTCACTTCACTCAAAGAAAACAAATGTACTTTATTAATAAAATTGTAATTCAACAATTTAAATGTTAGTTTTTTGTTTTCTTTACAGTGTTTCTACATTTCACTAATTTTCCCAGAAATTATTGTGTTGAAGATAGTGCCTATCTTGTAGAAATCACATGATTTATTTACAAAAGTTTTATCTATTAAAATTATATTATTAGCTAGTAGTATGTTATATATTTATTATTTATAAAAAGTATAGTATGCTTTATAAAAGTATATAATTGGTACAGAAGTTGGGAGTAAGAATAAAAGGAATTTTGGGAAACATTGAGGAAGTCAAATAAGAAGTCTATACTTTCTGAGGTAATGATGTTATTATTTATAATAACACAGAAGCAGAAATGATAGTAGGATAGGTAAAATTGAGCTCTGTTGAACCATTTCACAGGTTTGCTCTATTTTAAATCAAAATGAATTAAATTCCAGTGAATATTTCATGTTTCATAGGTTTGTTCACCTCATTTTTATTTCAAAAACTTTAAGGTTGGAATTTCATTTCATCAAAATATAATTCTAAAAATGCAATAACCTTTACACATTACTGTGTTTTCAAATATAAATTATAATCTTAAAGCCCTTAGTTATTAAAAGTCACATACAGTGATTTTGAAATTCTACCAAAATTCTATGCCAATATATGTGAAAAATTACAACAGGTGACCAAAACCAAATTTAATGGAAACATAAAACCAATAAAAGTTTCTAATAATCCTGCTTAATTAAAACTTTGCCCAGGTATAGTGAATTATTAGGAAATATTCCCTTATTTTTCCTTACCAGAACCTCCATGGCATAGCTCTCTCTTCACCTCTAGCCCCTGGTTACCTTGTTAATAAGTTATTTGTGTTTCTGACAAGGCAAATTAAAGCCAAGTTTTTATGTTATTCTGCCCTGTTTTTCACCCTTAACCTGAATTTGGCACTATGACAGTTGGGAAAGGAGGGGATAACGTCAGTTCTTTAAGCTCTTGACTCCCTACTTTCAATTTCCTCTGGTGTTTCACCCATCTTTGGTTACTTTCTTTGGCTCTTGATGGCAGGTGACCAGCATGAGAGAATAAATGACTTATATAAGGAATTAAAATTTGAATCATGAAAACTGATACTTGTTCTTTTGAGGTGAATTACATACAGAACAGCATAGGCACCGACACTCAATACATTGGTGTGAGGTACGAAGGTGCTACATAATTGGGATCTTTGTGGTATGAGTTTCTTTTCTATTATTTTCTCTCTTTATGTAAACCTGTTCATACATATACTCACCTGGAGAATCGCCTATGACAAATATCAAAATGAAAATTTGCACAATATAGCTTTAAGGGTTGTCTTTATTATCTGTTCTCTACGTCCTCCGTGGATCAACATGATAAGATCTCTCTAAAACCATCCTTTCTTCAAATTTGAGTAGTTTAAGTCCTATGTACTTTTCATAAGTTTAGTAGTAAATGTATTATAAGGCAAAGCCAAGCGTTGTCTTAGAAAACTTGCAGACTCTAACTTTGAGATTCTCCTACCTCTTTATAAGAACAGTTTTGTTAAATGTCAGTACAATTAGTATGAGATTTTACTGCTTTACATCGATAGGCAAATCCATGGTCTTTCCCAGCAGGAAGCAGTATAACATTCACTCATGTATTCAGACCTAGAGGAGTAAAATCTCTAGGAGGCATACTGCAAGAAGATAAGTTGGTCCTGATAATAAATTTTGGGTATCAGTAAAATCAAGCATAAATCATACATTTTAAACTACTCTAAAGGCATAAGGTATATATTCCATTGAAATAAAAATCCTGAGGTGGAGAAACTGAGGCACCATTCAGAGAAGAATGAACCTCTATAGAAAAGGAGAAGCTACAGGAGAATCTAAAGATTGTGACAAAAATATAAAAGGATTCTGCAAAGTTCAAGGTGTTCTGTGTAATAACACCCAGATTCATTCCAGATCAAGGCAAATTGGAGTAATCTCCCCAAAGTTACTCTGCCTTTTTCCATTCTTGAAAAGGCCTCTCTCTCTCTCTCTCTCTCTCTCTCTCTCTCTCTCTCTCTCTCTCTCTCTCTCTCTCTCTCTCTCTCTCTCTCTCTCTCTCTCTCTCTCATACAGACACACACTCTCTCGCCTCACTCTCCATTTCTCATTTTCTTCCCCTCTCCTCCCCTCTCCTCCCCTCTCCTCCCCTCCCCTCCCCTCCCCTCCCCTCCCCTCTCCTCCCCTCTCCTCCCCTCTCCTCCCCTCCCCTCCCCTCCCCTCCCCTCCCCTCTCCTCCCCTCTCCTCCCCTCTCCTCCCCTCTCCTCCCCTCCCCTCCCCTCCCCTCCCCTCCCCTCCCTCCCCTCTCCTCCCCTCTCCTCTCCTCCCCTCTCCTCTCCTCTCCTCTCCTCTCCTCTCCTCTCCTCTCCTCTCCTCTCCTCTCCTCTCCTCTCCTCTCCTCTCCTCTCCTCTCCTCTCCTCTCTTTTCTCTCCTCTGTCTCTCCTTTTTATTCTTTCTCTCTCTTCTCTCCCCTCACACTTTTCTAATTGGTTTTTTTTTTTTAAGGAAAATGCTGTTTCAAAAAATATATTGTTCTAGCAGCTTTCTGTTTCAGCCCAGATGCAATAATTTTTCCATTTCTGGCCTTAAGATTCCTTTGGTTTTAGGGTTCCTATAATCTGTATATATGGGAGAAAGTGATATGAATACCCACAGATTCTCTCAAATTTTGCATTGTGAAGCTGAATGCCAAGTGAAAATAATTGGTTCATTGTGTTTATCTTATTTTATGCTTATATTTTTAATTATACATTAGAAACTATTAAAACATACAGCTTTCAAAATTAAAGAAGAGTAAGAAGAAAAATTAATTGACTAATATCACACGCACACAATGAATCTGGGTGGGATAGGGAACACCAAACTACTTAAGAACTTCATAGCTCATAGTTCAACCACTAAGATTAAGTAACTCAAATATGTACTGATGATTTTGTTTGCCATTTACAGAACTATTCCAAACAAATGACTGTCGTGAATCCAGCTCGCTTAAAATAGAAGATTGAAAGATGTGGGCTTTGACTCCAGCTCCCTGCTCTTTGTTTTGTTTTGTTGCTGTGCACTGGTATAAACAGTTGCCATGTTTCAAGGAAGGTGTTGATGCAAGATCTACTGGGAATTGAGGCCATTATCTGTGACAGTAATTTTTGTAGATTCCAAAATAACAGAACAATTTCTCAAGTTTTCTGAAAAAGTGGTCTTGACATCTCAAATATGAAATTTTCCTTGAAATCTAAAATTTTCCTACTCCAGAAAATTGGAGGTTGATAAATTTCCCTATTTGGAATAAATTTGTGTACAGATTATACTTCCTGGAACACAAAATAAGACAGTGTTAAAAACAAAATCTATACCAAATTCATATATAATGGCAATTGCCCTAAATTTTTTATAAATCTGATATCTTATTTTCTAAATTTTGTTGAACTCAATTTTCTTTACTGCTTTGAACTTGGTGCCTTATAAAGTATCAAAATGTAGGTGTGAAAATATTACCTAAAAATAACTTGTCTTTTCTAAGTTTCCTGTGTAGAGATGTGGTTTGTGTGGGTAGGGACTTCCCAAGCAGTGCAAAGGGTGTCCAGAAGCCACTCCTAGCAATTTTGATTAAGGCCTCGATGGTTTAATGTTATGGTCAGCCAGGCAGCATTGAGTTGTCTCAGAACTACTGAAGATTACCAGAAGATGGACTTCCCAGACCTATTATTGCCTGGAGATAATGAAGCTCTATGAGATTAAACTGGGAGCCTTTTGCATTCAAGCCATTTAATCGTGATATTGGGGATGTCTTCCCATCACCTACAATCAAGTCCTTTAAAATAAGAATCCTTCACCAAAACTATGTTGAACTATCATTTATATTTGTTTCCAAACAGTAAATATAATAACTATCTGTAAAATTATATATCTATATATCTGTAATTGCTTCATCTGTGAGTCTAGAATATTACCTGCGATACATTATACATGCTCCCCTTACATTGCTCAAAGGTGGTATTATCTGTAATTATCTTGTTTTAAATATTATTTTTAATCTTTAAAAATTTTAACTATACTCATCTTTATATATATGCCTATTTATATTTACCTTAACACTCTGAATTAAGTTCACCTTTTTAAAAAGTTTCAGTGTTATGGTGTTGATAGAGAAAGCCAATAAACATGAATTAAAAAAAAAGAAATACAAATGGCCAAAAGACACATGAAAAAATGCTCCTTGTCACTAATCATCAGGGAGATGCAAATCAAAACAACGATGAGATACCACCTCACACCACAGAGATTGGGACACATCACAAACAATGAGAACAATCAGTGCTGGCAGAGATGTGGAGAGAAAGGAACTCTTATCCACTGCTGGTGGGAATGCCATCTAGTCCAACCTCTATGGAATGCGATATGGAGATTCCTCCAAAATCTTGAAATTGAACTCCCATTAGACCAGCTATTCCACTCCTAGGGATATACCCTAAGAACACAAGAATACAATACAAAAACCCTTTCCTCACACCTATACTTATTGCAGCACTATTCACAATAGACGGGCTCTGGAAACAACCAAGATGCCCTACAACAGACGAATAGCTAAAGAAACTGTAGTACATATACACAATGGAATATTATGTAGCCATCAGGAGAGATGAAGTCATGAAATTTTCCTGTACATGGATGTACATGGAATCTATCATACTGAGTGAAATAGTCAGAGGGAGAGAGAGAGATGCAGAATAGTCTCACTCATCTATGGATTTTAAGAAAAATAAAAGTCATTTTTGCAACAGTCCATAGGGACAATGAGAGGAGGGCTGGAACTTCCAGCTTGCTTCAACATCACCACAAATAGTGGTGAGTGCAGTTATAAAAATAACTACACAGAGAACTACCACAATCATGTGAATGAATGAGGGAACTGGAAAGCCTGTCTGGAGTACAGGTGGTGGTGGGGTGGGATGGAGGGAGATTTGAGACATTGGTGGTGGGAATGTTGCACTGGTGAAGGGGGTGTTCTTTACATGACTGAAATCTAATCATATAACAATCATATATGTAATCAAGATGTTTAAATAAATGAAAAAAATAAAAAAAATTATTTTGATACCTCTGGCTGAAGGAAGAACAAAAATGAATAAGGAAAGAAGGCAACTATTTCTTTCTTTCTTTTATTTTTGGGGGGCACACCCAGTGGTGCTCAGGGATTACTATTGGCTCTGCACTTAGAGATCGCTCCTGGCAGGCTCAGGAAACCATATGGGATGATGGTAATCGAGCCCTGAATGGCCTCATGCAAGGCAAATGCTCCACCCGCTGTGCTATTGCTCAGACCCAAGGAAACTATTTCTTAAGGGTAAAATCTATTGAATTTCTTTAGTAAGAAAAAATTATAATTTAGTAAATAATTTCCTTACTAAAGAAATCAGTTGCTGAAATACCAAGTTTCTCCATCACACGAATAAATTTATAACCAAGAATGTTTAATATAAGTAAAGATTAATTTAGCACTCAAAAATTATTTTGATAATAAAGTGTATGTCTGAGTATATTTACTCATATTTATGCAAGACCAATTAAAATCTTTTTAAAAATGGTTTCCTTCTAGGTTCCCCTAATTATTCATAGAAAATTCCTACAGTAAGGTGTGGACTAAGAAGAATAAGGCCAATAGAGGCCAATAAAGGACAGTATTGGGAACTTCAATTGTAGTGAGGTTTAGTCGTTGTGTACATCAAAATTATAAATGTAGGTCTATGGGGCCAGAGAAACGGCACAGCGGTAGGGCATTTGCCTTGCATGCAGCAAACCCAGGATGGACCCGGGTTCAGTCCCAGGATCGCATATGGTTTTTTGACCTTTCCAGGAACCATTTTTGAGTGCTGCCAGGTATGGTCCAAAATAAATAAATAAACAAATAAATGAAGGACTAGAGCTACAATCAATCATTAGAGTATTTGCTTTGCACAAGGCTGACTCAGGTTCAATCTCTAGCATCCGTTAGTGCTCCAAGGTATAATTTCTGAGTGCAGATCCAGGAGTAACAACTGTGCATCACCAGATATGGCCCTAAAACAATAAAAAAAGACAAACAAAAACCATAACCATAAATCATAAGTATTCACAATATTATGACCATATTACCAAAATAGAATTAAAATAATTATTATAATAAGTAAATAGACTTGCCAACTATTTCCTCTCTTCCTAATTATTAACTAAGAAGAGTTAAGGGGTAAGAAAGAAAAAGAAATATGACAAGCATTTAATTCTGGCTGCTGTTGAACTGCGTGAACTTTTCTACCACCATTGTAGGCCAAATCAAAGGTGAATCTACAGATGTGCCATGAAGAATCAGAAATCTCACTCATCTATGGGATTTAAGAAAAATAAAGACATTATTGTAATAATACCCAGAAATAATAGAGATGAGGGCTGGAAGGACCGGCCCATAATATAAAGCTTACCACAAAGAATGGAGAGTGCAGTTAGAGAAATAACTAACAGCTATCATGACAATGGTAGTGAGTGACAGAAGTAGAACGCCTATCTTGAAGACATGCAGGGGGTGGGGTGTGAGGGAGAAGGGGGACACTGGTGGTGGGAACATTGCACTGGTGAAGGGGAGTGTTCTTTTTATGACTTAAACCCAACTACAAACATGTTTGTTATCATGATCCTTCCATAAAGATATTATTAAAAATAAATTAAAATAAAATAAATTAAAAATTTTTAAAAAGAAGTATCTTCTGTAGTTTCTAAAGAAAGTCAATAGCTATTCGATACTGATAATTAAGGACTTGTATCAGTTGTTAAATCCCTGTTCTAATTTTTCTTTTAATTCTAACATGTTTTTATATGTGTTAATTAGTTTTTATTAGTATGCAAATAAAATCCAAGTAACATTTATGCAGTTCTTTTAAAGAGTCAATTTTTGTAAATTTTAATAATTGGCTAAGTCATTTTATTTTTAACCAGCTATTGTGTATTTTAGACTGTACAACCAATGAGACTAAACCGTTGCATACAGCTTACTAAAGAACCTGGCCTGAGCTTAATTTCTAAGTCTTTCTTGGAGATTCAATTGTTCATGTTATTGAATAGTTCAAATTCTTGCATCAGATTCTTATCAAGCAGTGTGAACCAATCTTTTATTTAATCATTGCCCAATATGCTTTGCAAAATTCAAAAAAATAATCATGGCATATATTAATTTCTGTTCAGATTGACCACATCCTTCCTTGGTTAAACAGAAATTTGAAGCTCTACATTCCTTATATATTTTATTCTGCATGAGTGAAATAAACCACACTCTAGGAATCAGGAACTATTGAAATTGGATTAAATTGTTCTCGGTTCTAATTACATTGATTACAGAAAAATAATACTCATTGGATTCCTGAAAGAATATCCCAGAGTGAAAATCATACCATTTTTATCATTCCAGAATTATATATAATTATTTTATTTAAGAAGGTTATGTTTATTATCAAGGAAGTATAGATAGATTGGCATAATATGCCTTTCTATGTAAATCTTGATCTCTGAACCAACAGTATAGACATGATCTTAGTAGTTATTAGAAATATAGAAATTCAGGCAGTTCCTTTAGATACATGAAGTTAAAAATGAACCACTTAAAAATTCTCTTGTAATTCTTAATACACTTGAAAGCTGAGAACCACAGTCATACTTTTTTTCTAATAAAAGTATTTATAGATTGTAGATGAATGATAAGACTTTTTGCTTCATACCAGTTAAACCTTAGACCTTCTTTTTCTGGCTTGCACAATTGAGAAACAAACCTGTAGGGTAGCTACCTAACAACTATTACCAACTTCTACTTTATCTTTATATTGAATTGTCCCTGCTATTCAATTCATAAATAATGAGATTTTCCCATGGGACTGGAGAGAGAGTATAGCAAGCAAGGTGCTTGCCTTGCATGAACCAAACCCTAGAATTTCATCCCTAGCTTTTCATATGGTACTCCTAGCACTGCCAGGACTAATTGCTGAGTGTGGAGCCAGGAGCCAGGAGCTGAGCATAGCCAGGTGTATCCTATATCGAAGTTTTAATAATAATAATAATAATAATAATAATAATAATAATAATAATAATAACAATACTATACTTTGGACCCATGGAGTTAATCATGACATATTTCATTTCATCAATAATTTAATTAAATCACCATAAGATACACAGTTTCAAAGTTATTCATGTTTGAGTTTTAATCTCACAATGTCCAACACTCTTCACTTCATGGTGCACGTTTTCCACCATCAATGTCCTCAGTTCTTTCACCCTCCTTCCAGTTTTCTTCATGTCCTTCTTTATGGCAGACATTTCACACTTTCTCTTTATCTCTTTCTCTTTTTTTGTAGATACTGTAATTTGCAGTAATGTTATTGAAGAAATATCTCAATTCTTTGTCTTTATTTTACTTGAGATTAGTTGGATTCATAACCAGCTATAGGCATGAGTTCGGCACAAATTAACAAATATGGGGAGGGAAGAAGATATGCCAAAGAGTTGGTGCACTGCTTCTTGTCTTTGATATCTGACACTACAAGATCCTCCTATAATGCCAGAACAAACTTCCAAACACCATGCCAGGAGATGCCCCTGAGCATCGAGAGATATGGTCTAAAAAGAAAACAAACAAAATTTTCAAAAGTATTATTTGTGAATTAGTTGATTACATAGAATTTGTAGTAGTACGTGTTATATAGATATTATTATTTGGAAGTTGAGTTACATATCTATCTACTATGTGTGACATTTAATACAATATTGAATATTTGAATGCTTATATTGAAAAAAAAGATAGTTCTTGGACATATAACAATATTCTAAATAAGTAGTAGAAACTTGGTTTATTTTGTGAATCTTGTAAACTGGATCATAGAGATGTATAGTTCAAAGATTCTAAAGCAGTAGGAGTCAGCAAATGCCAAGAAAAATATATATCAGCATTTTGGGGGAAAATTTTATGTATATTTATATTATGTATGTATATATATTATATAGAGAGGTCTTTCATATATTACTGTTGTATTGCTATTTTCCTTTCTTTAAGATGCTAATGATTTTACAATCCAAAAAAGAATGGACTATGCTATGTAGTAATGTGTATATCACACTTAAGCCCAAAGATAATATTTAAATTATGTTTTTAATATTTTTCTCTGAATTATACTATTGCATTTTAAAAATTAGGTCTGACATGCTCAAGATCATGTTGACTTTAAATCCAGGGAAATAGGAAGATCTACAAATTAGAAGAAACTTCAGAGACAACTCTTAGGCAAGATGAGGATTCTATTGAACAACTTTGAGAAGAATACAATGCTGATTAACTCAATGAATCTTCTTTCCCTGTTCACATAACCTAGGGAAATCAGAGCAGAAATTTTTACCCTGTCAAGTTTCTCACGAAAATATCTGAGTTTGTTCATTTCTCAAAAAGAAATACCTTATTAAGCTCTGTTTCCTCAAAAGATCATATAAATTTCATGGAATTATTAGGGAAAAAATAACACTATTTTAGAATTGGTAAAGTTTGTGATTCTCCTCTCAATAAATAATAACGAGTTACAGTTGACTATGAATAAAATGACAGATTTTATTAAATCATTCATTATTTCAAAATTTGGAAACCTGGTTACAGCAATAGTAGAGTAGAATTGGTGCTTGCCTTGTTTGTACCAAACAGGGTTTAATCCTGAGTACCCCAAATGGTAATGTAAACCCCATGAGTAGTAATCATTGTATACAGAGCCAGGGGTCATTTCTGAGTTCTTGTGGGTGTGGGCCTAAAATAATAAATTAAATTTAGAAAACTTGATCCTCTGTGAGACCACTTAGTAGTTATCCAGTCCAGTACTATAATTATTTGAGTAAAAAAAAATGAACCAGAGTTTATGTGTTTTTTTCTTAAATCACACCAGAATAATGACTTATATTGTATATTTCTTACCACTTTGTCATAAACTTTCCACTGACTTGTTTTCAAAATCCTCACTATCTTCAATGTCACTGCTTCCAAAAGTAGGCAGTGCTTTTCCACTGGGGACATTGAAATTTCCAAGGTAGGAGGAAGTACTTTAGATACAATTTATGGAGTATTTTATATTTGTTCACTTAAAGGAAGTAGATTCCCAAAAGAAAAACTGAATGATTTTTTTTTCTGAAAAGAGTCAATAGACCAAATAAGTTTGGAAAACTCTGAATAGCTGATATTAAAATTTTCTTGTGTTATATTTTCTTGTATTATTTTATTTTATATTGCATTAGCAACATAAAATTTGTATGCTTAATAGAAACTCTGGACATTTGTGAAAAACTAATATATAGTGTTATCTTGGAGTTGTTTTCTAACAACTAAATTGAAAATATCTTGCTTCTGATTACGTTTTAATGCTTAATAGTTATTAAAAGTTGTTAGCAAAGGTTTTGATGTCATATAATCTGTTATGTATTATCTTCTATTCAATAAGAAAAATGTTGATCCACTGACAAGATTTTCAAGAACTAAACTTTCCTAACCCCTAATAACACACAATTGTGACAATATTTATTGAGCAATCTTCAAGGGTGACAATTTGCTTTCAATAAAAATCAGTCCTTCCTGATTGGAGAGAAAGTAAGTAAGGTTCTTGCTAAGCATGTGATGACCTAGGTCAGATTCTCAACATCCCATGTACATTCTCCTCAACCTGTCCAGCACATTATGAGCTAGGAATAAGCCACATGTGCCCCCCAAACAAAAAAAATAACAAATCCTTCTATTTTGATAATCTGGAAATTATAGTCAATAGGTTATTTTTATTTTCCATTTCTTTTAATGACTAAAAGGCTTTTAATTATACTAATGTGCATATACTATGAACTACAAAATGCCAAACTATAATAATATAATAATTAATCTAATTTCTACTTACCATACTGTTATACTAATTTCTTAATGTTTTTGTAAGTCTTCTATATCTGATACTTAGTAATTATTGGCATTATCTCCTAAAATTTTTAAAAAGTCACTTTATTTTTAGGTCTCTTTCTTACTTTAATAGAAAATATGTATTATGAATGTTTTAGTCAATGAAGATTCTAAGTTCATGGTATCTCAGAATGAATATTTATCAATCTGTTAAGAATCTCATAGATGGCTATCTGCAACTGATCTCATGTTCCATTTCGCTGGAATTTTGTTTGTTTGTTTTTTGGGCCAAACCTGGTGACACTCAGGAGTTACTCCAGGCTTGGGGGACCATATGGGACTCCAAGGATGGAAATACGTTCCGTCCTAGGTCATGCAAGGCTAACCCGCTACCGCTGTCACTGCTTCAGCCCCTTCACTAGAATTTTAAAAAAAGCATTTGCTTAGATGAAGTTCAAGTTTTCTCATAATAACTTCAACACAATGACTTAAGTTTCACTTTTTGGAATAAAATATAATAAGGCTATAACTTTAGTGAGTAGTAATATTCTTGTATTTTTAATGCTAAGCTTTATTTATTCTCATTTCTCTTTTTCATAACCTAATATTATGGCAATGACATTAACTTCCAGTATTTACATACTCCTTCACATACATGAGGTTATTTTATTCTCCCAACATAACTGAAGTTTATCTATTAGCAACAATACTAGTATTTCCACTTACTATATGGATAAAGTTTGTACAGAGAAATTACACTATGCACATGAAGACATGTCAACTACCAAGAAAATTCAACATTTTTTACATAAAACCAAGTTAATCCCTCTGCACACACTGTCTTTTCACTCTATCTTATATTTCTTTGTTCATTCTTATGACAAAATTCTTTTTTTTTAAGTTTTCATGAAATAAATTTTATTTCATTTTGGGGATAGGCACTTTAGTGACATGCAAGTAAGATAAAAGAAAGAACAAGCCTAGTTAATGCTCTAGTAAAGAATATAAAAGGATACTTTTAAAAATGCATGCATTATTTATTTAATTTTGGTACACTTCTCCTTCTAAGATTTCTTGAATGCTCCTATTGAACTGTGGACAGGGTTTTGATGCTTGTGATTATAGGCACCTAAGGCATTTCTTTTTTTTTTTTTTTTTTAATTTTTATTGTGACCAAAAGGCATTACAAATCTTTCACTGCATCATTTATGGTACATAGTGACAATGAATGAGGGGCATTCCCACCACCAGTGCTGTCCTCCCTCCACCCCTGTTCCCAGTATGCATCCCATATCTTCCTCCTCTACCCCCCAGAATGCTAGTGCAACTTCGTCCTAAGTCTTTCATTATTTTTGCTTCTGCCGGTTAAAATATCTTACCCTTGCTATATAATACATATGTTCATTTTAACAACTTTGCTACTTTAATTAAGGATTTCATTTAATAAATTTCACTTCAGTGCTTTCCCCATAAAGTTGTTGTTACAAATATGAATTTTCTAGCCAGTTAAAATTTTCAGTTATTCTTCTATATTGTACATATGTAAGTACTTCCCAGTAAGTAAGTTCTCCCATCCTAAGCAAAATGCCAATTGGTTACTGTGGAGATAGCTATAAATGCAAGCTAAAAAGCGATCAGGCCACTAATTGATACAGACAGTCAATTAGTGCTTCAAAGGAACTAGCTCAGTATTTTACACATAGAGAACATGGGAGAAAGATTATACTTTGTTGTGGCATAATCTCTGTAGCTCTATTGTGGACTCTAGCTATATATGCTACTGGATGGTTTCTACAGAAACTAAGCAAGTTTCTCACTGGTTGCTAATGGGATGGTAGCACTATGAGAAACAATGATATTGTGTGATTTGAACCCATTAGTTTTTCCTTTCTAAAGTTCCCGACTGAACCAATTCTGATTCTGTTCAGGTCAAAAGTCTTCTTAATCTCTGTGTTATGCTGATCAAACCTCAAACTGTCGGGTCAAATTATTTCCATTGGGCCAGTTCTATTTGTGATTAATTAAAATTTCTTCTTGATTGCATACAGTTCTTTTAAATGTATAATCCCTTTATTGTGTAGTGAATTGAGAATATGGTCCTAATTTAAAAACAAATACTTATGTGGGCCTCTCAGTATGATGTAAGCCACCGTTTTCAGTAAGGAAGAAGGGAAACACGTATTTTAATTTTTTATGAATATATGAGTATGATAACTAAGAGAAATTGTTTTGACTTGCCTATTAATGCAGATTATAAGAAGTGATCAAGAAGGGTGCATTATATAAATAAAAAAAATCTATTGGAAACCTTAGTTTCAGATTTTGATTCAAAAATGCTTTAGTTGCTGAAAAAAGGGTTATGATAGATTGAAAGGTTACAATGAATTTATCAACTGATATGACTATAGAAACAAACTGTAGGTTGATTTTATTGAGGTTAGTCTAAATTTAATTATTCTGGGATTTTCCATGTCTATATAATTTTGATTATTTACGTATCCTTTATGTCATGTTCATTATAGGATATAGAGTATTATATTGTTATTTTATTTATTTTCTACCTCCAAAGGAAGCAGATTTTTGTGAGTTAGTCTTGATCACAAATATGCAAGATCAACCGTTTCCAAAAAGCTACTCTACTTTTTTTTTTATCATAAACGACTTTCCCAAAAATATGTTTGTAAAGTAAATCAGTTGAAATAAGCAATGCCAAGAATTAAAGAATATTGCTGAGAAAAGCAAAGGCAGCAATGGACCCAATGCTGGGCAACCTTTGAGTCCCTGTGGTGAAGGGCAGTAAGGAAAGAGATGAAAAGGGGAAAAAAGAAAAGAAAAGAGGCAGGAAGCGGTGGGCAAGAGATTCCCAGAGAGAGACTTGCAAACAAAGAAATATAGGAAATTCTCAAGGAAAGCTGAAGAAAAGGAGAACTCATCAAAGGCCTTGAGCTCTAAGATGAAAGAAGAAGGAGGGAATTCTGCAGAGGCAGCGTATTAGCAAAGCACCTGCTAACAGCTGGTGGTTGCAGCAGAGGTCACGTGACTGTGAGCAATGTGGCCTCCTCCTGGCTGCTGCCCAGACATGGTCATTGGTCTGAGGTTGAGAGAAAGGAATTAGAGAAACTAAAAAGAATGCACAGTGCATTTGTGATGATATACCATAGACAACAACTTGGTATTTTAAGTAATGATCGTGTCTCCAAAGGAAGTTGAATGGTCTTGAAACTAAACAAGCAAGGCTAGTTTTATTTCTGTTTTCATCTTTTTTTACTTCAAGTTGAAGTAAAGAAAAATCTTCTCATCATTCTACTGAAACATGTCTTGTGTCATTAAAGACAATGTATTTTTAATTGGGGGTATTATTTCACTATATCTCTTATTCTCATAGATCCAAAGAACACTTGCTACTCTTTGGCACTGACACATGAAGAAGCTAGTTACAGTGTTCTTTCTTTCATATTTCTTCAGGAAATAAGTTTATAAGAACACCTACTTCCTAATTCATCATGACAATTAGTTGAGTTAGTATTTGTCAAATGTTTAGAGGAAAGTAGAGTATAGTGTCAAATTCTTGCTTAATTTAATTAAATAATAAAATTATTTTATTGAATTAATATTCTTTTATATCTCTAGTATATCACACATGTGCAATTTATTTCTTCCATAAAGTATTGATTTTATTGTCTTCCAAATTCTTATGCCAAGAATATTCCTTTATTTAGCCTTCTTTAGAAAATCAAAAACATTAAATAGAAAAAAAACTCTTAAAAATCATTTTAAATCGTTTTTAATTGTTTTTCAAAGGGAATATTTTCTAGGTACTAAAGAAGAAAATTTACTTACAGAAGTGTAAAGGAGGTAATAAGATATAAGCATGTTCAAGAGAAAACGAGGGCTTCATCAGAGGGGGAATAAAAGCCTCTAAAAAAGTAGCCAAGTTATCACCTATACCACAAAATTCAGTCTCAAAACATCAGGACTCAAAACTAAGTTATAAAAAAAAGAAAAGAAAAAGAAAAAACACATAACATGCCATGCATTTCTTCCAAGTACGAAGTCTTTTGTAGCACAAACTTGATTTCTCCAGTCTCTAAAACTTTGAATAGTTTAAGTATTTTGTGCAAAGTTCCAAGTAATTGTAGCAGAGAAATACAGGCCTTTATCCAACAGGAATTTATCTGACCTCAATTGGAAACAGAACCTCTACATTCCTCATGTGATGTAATGAAAGACAAGAGATGGGTCTCCTTTCATGTGAAGACATCTTTTGAATATCTAAGTATCTTTATTATAATTTACATCCAAGAGATAATCATTAAAGACAAACATAAATTCTAATTTCTTGAAAATATTAGTGGACTAATATTTGGAAATATTAGTGATGATTAAATCTGCTTTGTAAACAACAGATACTAAAAATAATTTTTTCTGGAAAATTTAAATTTCTTTAAGTTTCTCCAGAGAAAGGTCATTTGTTTTTCTACCTGGGTGTTGCTCTGGTGACAGCAAATGCCACTGCTAAGGAAAGATTTTGGAAGTCTTAATATTTAGGCCAACACTAATATATGATCCATTATATTCATCCTATACTATTTCTAACCTATGCCTCTTTGTGTCTTGAGAAACTATATGTATAGTATTTTAAAAAATTGTATCTAGAGGAACTATTTGATTTCTTTAAGGGGAGTAACAGTCCCAGTGCAGATGGCAAATGTGCCACTGCTTGTAATATTAAAAATTCAAATTTTCCACCAATGCTGATCCATTATTTAAGATATATATATACACACACACACATATATATATATAATATTTCAAGACCCTTTGTATTTGTATCTCCCATTTATTTTCTGTGTTCGTTTTTTGTTTTTAACTGAAGCACCATAATTACAAAATTAGTTATAGATAAGTTTCAGACAAACAATATTCCAGCACCAATCATACTACCATTGTCAACTCATTCTAACAATGTTCCAAGTTTTTCACATACTTCTGCCTCACAAACGCCATCTTAAACTGCATCTTTTTATTTATTTTTTATATAATCTTTATTTTTACAAAAGTGAATTACATATCTCTCACAGTAATATTTTAGGTACATTTAACATTGAATCAGGGGAATTCCCACCACCGAAGTTGTCCCCTCTCTACCCCCATTCCCAGCTTGCATCCCATATCCCACTCTTACCCCCGGGGATGCTAGTATAAGTGGTCCCCTCTGTGTCTAGCTTACTACTTATTGATCATACAACTGTTTGGTCTTGGTACCTCCATTATTTCCCCCTCGATTTGAGAGGCAGAACTAGATGGTTCAAGTGATGTGGTTCTGTTTGAAGAAAAGAAAAGCAATAAAATGGGGTAAAAATCAAATAAGCCGAAAATGGGCGGAGTCCTTCTAGAGGCTCTCAACATCAGTTTGAGAGAAGAAAGGGTAAAAGAAGGAGAAACACCACAACAATACAAAAAGAAATAAACAAAAAATTCAATGAGCACTACAGCAATAAAGACAAGCACCACATAATAACCACGGTCCTGAAATAAAAACAAAGAGTGCAAAAAAAAAAATAGAAACAACAACTATAATATCAAAACAAAAAAAACCAAATAGATAAATAAATAATAGTATTTTGTACATTTTTTTCCTGCATAGGCACAGTAAATATTGGGGATATTAGAAAGGGAATTCCCTTGGCCTAAGAGATACAGGGTTTCTCCACCCTTGAAGTATACTGTCATGGGAGTAACTACTTCTCCTTGAGAAGGTATCTTTTTAAATTTGGTTGTTAAAGTTGGAGTTTCATAATGTCAGTGTTGTTAATTGTTGGAATACCTTGCCTTTATTCAAAACAAAGGCATTCCCCCAACTTCGTCTTTCTTTTCACTAACCCCCTTTGATTTGTAAAAATACACTTGGCCACTTGATAAGTACTTTTGTCTTTCACTGGATCCTTTTTCTCCTCGTTAAATTTAAACTGGTTAATAAAGAGAGGTTTAAGTTTGGTGGACCTTTCATGGCTCAGAGAGATTATGAAAGGAGAAGCCTGTGCTTCTCTTCTTACACCTAGCTTGATTTATTAATTCATGCACTGCTTCAGATCAGCTCACCCTGGTTTAGAAATATGACATATGGATTTATTTTACACATAGCACTCAAATACGGACCCAGGGATCTAAGAGACCACAACAATGGTGAGTGACTTGACGCTCTGGTGAATAATCACCATGACATCTCCCTCAAGCTGGAATGAATGTGTCATGCTATTTGCTGGAACATTGGTGAACATGGACACCCTTCTGAATGACTACATGTTGTTCTGGTTCGTCTACCTTCATTTCTTATTCTGGATTGCACATCCCATGCTCCCTAAAGATTATTCCATGCACAGGCATAAGGGGAGGTGCCTTCCCAGTGGTGACAAGTTCTCAACCTAAAGGCCTTCTCAGGGATGATAAATTATCATTCACTACTGGCACTAATCCAGAGAGACTCCCATAGCCCAAGAATGTTGAGCTGGCTACAGTATCTGCAAACTCACAGCCTGAAAATGGCTCAACCAGAGATACTTCCACATCCCGAGCCAGAGTCAAATGGACAAGCTAGTGCTGGCAATCCAAGTCCTGGGCACTGTCAAATGGTTCAATATCTAAGTGGCTATGGATTTATCAACAGAAATGACATTGAAGATCTTAGTTCACTAGACAGCTATTAAGAGAAACAATCCTAAGAATTTTCTGTGTAGCATTGGAGATGGGGTACAGAAACTGTGAACATATCCAGACCTGATGGTGTGCCAGTAAAAAAAGTAACTCCCATGCTCCCAATAGATATATGTTCTGTCAATTCATCATCCAGCTTCACTCAGCTTCACTACCCACTACAAATAGTAGCAGAGTCCCTCTCAGATGGGACAGAAGCAGGCAGTGAAGGAAAGAAAGCTGAAGACTCTGTGCAGCATCCCAGATGCCCATACCCTGCCTTTCTTCTACTGAAGTCACTTTTTGGCCCCTCACCTGCAGGCAGATTAACAGGTTTACTGATGGAGTAGAAGCCAAAGAGAGCTCCAATGAAGGAGGACCAACAGCAGGTTGGATACTGTTGGTAAGGAACTTTTCTAATTCCTTGGCTGTAAAAGCATCATAGGTTATATTGTGCATACATAATTCTCAAAGCAATCATCTTTTTTTATATCCTTGTTCTATACAGGTAGAACACACTGTCTTAACTCAAAACAAAGGTGTTCTTCAATTTCCTCTTTCTTTTCACTAATGCCTTTGACTTGTAAACTTCTACTTCCTGCTAGATTTTTTATTCTGATAGGTACTTTTGTTTCTCACTTGACTCTATCCCTCCCAGTTGACTTTAAACTGGTCAGTAAAGAGAGGTTTTAGTTTGGAGAACCCGGAGAGACCACAAGGCAAGAAGTCACCTGACTCCATGATCCTCTCTCCCTATGCCTGGCTTGGTTTATTAATTTGTGTACTGCTTCAGACCAGCTCACCTGGTATTGGAAATATGGCATGTGGACTTATTTTACAGTTGACTCCATGTTTTGGAAATTTAGTTCTGTCCTTCCTCAGAACCACCTCTAGGGACCAGAGTGATAGCACAGTGGTAGGGCATTTGTCTTGCACATGGCCTACCAGGAAAAAACTCATGTCTGATTCCCAGCATTCCATATGGTCCCCTAAGCCTGCCGGAAGAAATTTCTGAGCACAGAGCCAGGAGTAACCCCTGAGATGGGTGTGGCCCCAAAACCAAAACAAAACAAAACACCTGATTTCTTTGACCCCTATGCCCTTTTATTTTACATCTTTCTTTATCCCACTCAAATCTTTCTTTACTCTTCATTATACTCTGAGTTCAATAATAAACCATTTCTTTTCCTCATGCAGTTATTCTAAGTAACACATATAAGTGTTATCATCCTATATTATCTTTTTTCTGGATTACTTAATTTATCTTCCACTTTAATCCCTGATATAGAAAATTGCATCATTCTCAATAGCTATGTAGTATTTCATGTATAAATAAATATATATATGTAGCTCTCCCACATCATTATCCATTCATCTGTTGTTGAACATCTAAAATGATTCCAAATCTTATGTATTGACTGTTTCAATAAATAGTTTTTTCATACATTCTTTTGAATAAAAAGTTTTCTGTTCTGGGGATATAAACCCAAAAGTGGAATTTTTGGGTCATATAATAGCTCAATTCTCAATTTCTGAGAACCCTCTATACTGTTTTCATAGAGTTTGGACCAGACAGCATTCAAGTCAACAGTGGATGAGAGTCACTTCAATGGTCACTTTTATTTGATTTTATCTCTACAGGAATTTTATCTTGAATCTACTTTGAAGGATCATTTTGTTTCCTTTTTTAATCTCTATTTTCATAAATTTGAGGTAAATCATAGATTATGATAAATAATAAGAAAAATTCATTTCTTGTTACAGTCAAAGCTGAATTTTTAAAGATGACATTAAACTTGTATCTCTCTAATTGAAGTCAGAAATTCCCTGGCATTTTTGTGACCAATAATTAAACTGGTTCCAGTAATTAAGTTTCTTAGTCCTTGTGGGATTATCTTGTTATAAAAATAATAAAATGTCTTTCATTCTTAGAGTTTCAGCTTTTTGAATACAAGAAACTCATCAAAACTCAACAATGTTTTCCCCATGAAGGCATTCTCTCTCAATTATTGACATTGCTGTTTCCCCAGGCTATTTCCATCTTTTCATTGTTGATGGGGGGGACACACTGAACAGTGTTTGAGCTCTATTTAAGCCAATTTGTCGGCTAATGGTGGACAATTAGTGTTGGGGATCAAGCCCTAAGACTTGTATATACAAAGCATTCATTCCAATACTTGAAGACAGCTAAATTTTTCACATTCAAAAATTTTAATGTATTGAGTTTAATACTTAATCTTGCAATTCTAACATTTTTAGTGATTTTTGGTCCTTTTTAATATGATTCTTACATAGTAAAAATTTAGGCATGTGTATTCAATTTTTTAACTAATTTTATGTCATGCTGTTTCATAATGAGAATATATAATTAAAGTCTATTATAATTTATAAAAATCTAAGGTAGAAAATTTAATACCTATGATTAATAAATATAAGAAAATGAGAGAGATGCTTCATTTTAGTGTCAGAGCATTGTATTGTAGTATTTACTTAATTTTCAATTGAGGCAACATAGTTTGTATTCATACTACTTATCTTTAAGCATATAATGTTACTTACAATGTGACTACTGTTCTTTAAGTATGTTACATATAATGCATTATACTTGATACATATAAATATAATATAATTTATACATATACATATAATGCTTTATATATTATAACCATTATGCCAATATCACTAACATTGCCCTTATGTTACATATTATTGCTCTCTCTTTCCCCAAATCCCTACCCTCATCAGGTAATCTTCGTTTGGATGATAAAATCAATGGATTTAGTCTCATTTGCTACTCTCTATCATCTTGTTAATATCTATTTATAAAATAGATGAGTAAAATAATCTACAATTTGCTCTACTGTCTTTGATTTATTACACTTCACAGAATGTCCTCCAGTTCCATCTAAGTTGCAAGCTGCAAATAAGTGCACAAACATATGTTGTATTTCATAAGAAAACAATGATGAAGATGCCCTTCAACAGATGAATGGCTAAAGAAACTGTGGTACATATACACAATGGAATATTATGCAGCTGTCAGGAGAGATGAAGTCATGAAATTTTCCTATACATGGATGTATATGGAATCTATTATGCTGAGTGAAATAAGTCAGAGAGAGAGAGAAAAACACAGAATGGTCTCACTCATCTATGGGTTTTAAGAAAAATGAAAGACATTCTTGCAATAATAATTTTCAGACACAAAAGAGAAAAGAGCTGGAAGTTCCAGCTCACCTCAGGAAGCTCACCACAAAGAGTGATGAGTTTAGTTAGAGAAATAATTACATTTTGAACTGTCCTAATAATGAGAATGTATGAGGGAAATGCAGAGCCTGTTTAGAGTACAGGCAGGGGTCGGGTGGGGAGGAGAGAGATTTGGGACATTGGTGATGGGAATGTTGCACTGGTGATGGGTGGTGTTCTTTACATGACTGAAACCCAAACACAATCATGTATGTAATCAAGGTGTTTAAATTAAAAAAAGAAAGAAAAAATACAGAAAAAACACATTATGGTCATTCCCCAAAAATCGAGTATCTAAAAATTAACTAAACTAAGGAGATAAATTATTTGTGTGTGTAAGCATGGTAAGCAACCTTAAAGAAATATAAAAATACAGAGGAAAATAGAAAATATATTCTTTGTTTGACACTGAAAAATTAATGTTAAAAGACTATTTACCCAGGTCAATGAATAGAAACAATACTATTCCTATCAAGATTCTCTGAAAATTCCTCATGGACATTATTTTTCAAGTCCATATTTACTCAGTTTCAAAAGTTTAACTTATCATTAATCAAGATCAAACATGTGAATTGGACACACTCTGGATTTTCTGCTTTGGATTTGTTTATTACTATGCCCATGCAACATTCAAATTAAAATAACTTTGAATATTTTGAAACCTGAGAATTACAGTTATTTCTGTAATGGTTTACAGGTGGGTGTAATATTTTTTTTACTTTAAAACATAAATAGGTAGAATTTCCTTTGCATTTGAGATGACTTTAGAAAGTGGTTAATCTTGTACTAGTGAAGGGTGGTGCACATTGTATGAATGAAACTCTATCATAAAATTTTTTATAACCACTGTGCTTAAAGTAATGATTTAAAAAAATAATGGTTCTGGGCCCGGAGAGATAGCACAGCGGTGTTTGCCTTGCAAGCAGCCGATCCAGGACCAAAGGTGGTTGGTTCGAATCCCGTGTCCCATATGGTCCCCTGTGCCTGCCAGGAGCTATTTCTGAGCAGACAGCCAGGAGTAACCCCTGAGCACTGCCGGGTGTGACCCAAAAACCAAAAAAAATAACAATAATAATAATAATAATGGTTGATCATTGAAATACAGAAGAAATTAATCCCAAAACCTCAATTTTATTTTAAAATTTTTGTAGCTCCCAGATGAAATTCTTGAAACATTGCTTGGTGAAGAATTTCCTCTCTGGCCCGGAGAGATAGCACAGTGGCGTTGGCCTTGCAAGCAGCCGATCCAGGACCAAAGGTGGTTGGTTCGAATCCCGGTGTCCCATATGATCCACGGTGCCTGCCAGGAGCTATTTCTGAGCAGACAGCCAGGAGTAACCCCTGAGCAACGCCAGGTGTGGCCCAGAAAACAAAAAAAAAAAAAAAAAAAAAAGAATTTCCTCTCTGAATACAATTTCTAGCCTGTAAGAAACCCAAGTTAAATGGAAATGTAATGACACCAGTAGTGACTCCTGAAATGCTACAAGACTTTGTTCAGTACAATTTCACATCAACCACAAAAATAAATTCAAAATACATTAGAAATAACTTCATAGAAGATATGTGAACATAAACTCCTAGAAGAAAATAATAGGAGGAGAAAATCCTTCACATTATACTTGGCAGTAAATTTTTAGGTATAGTTACAAGAACACAAGAAACAAAAGCAAAAGCAATAGGTGAGACAATATCAAATTGAAAATTCTCTGAAAATCAAAATGAATATTAGAAAAGTAAAATGTCAAACTTTAAAATGATAGAAAATATTGCAACCTATGCATCTATAATGTAATTAGCATTCAAAATACATAAAAATCTGATATTATTCAACAATCAGTATATATGATTTTATGTATCAGCAGAGGAACCAAGAGGACTTTTTCTCAACAGATGCAAGAAATACTCAATATCACAAAGAATCATAGAGAAGAATTTATCAAGAATGAGATATCATCTCATATTTGACAAAATAGTCATAGTAAAAAAGCCAAATAATGTAAGATAAAATACTTGAATACTATTAGTAAAGGTAAATTGGTAGTCATTTCTATCATGAGAAAGTCCTATCATTTATAGTCATGTGAATTAATTTGAAGACATTTCAGTTGTGAAATAAATAAGACAAAGGCAATTAATATTCACTTTCACACATAGAATCTGAAAAAGTGGAACTTGGGGTCGAAGTGATGATGCAGCAGTAGGGCATTTGCCTTGGCATGTGGCTGACCCAGGACAGACCACAATTGGATCCCCCAGCATCCCTTATGGTTCCCCCAAGCCAGGAGAGAGTTCTAAGTGCATAGTCAGGAGTAACCCTTGAGAGTTATCAGGTGTAGCCCAAAACTTAAAAAAAAATTTTTTTAAGTATAACTCGTAACAAAATAAAGTAGCATAGAATAGTTGTTTCCAGGAGCTGGGCATTGGAAAAAGTAAGATGTTGGTGAAAGATACAGTCAGTTGTAACTACTGGGTGTATTATCTGGTTTCACAATTAGTCCCCATATAACTGGATTGTGTAATCTTGAGAAGAAATGGTGAAAATGAGCCAATAGGAAACGTATAAATGAGAGTAAAGTGGATAAGACCCTCCTTCTTTTCCTTCCATTAACTATTCTTTTCATCACCTTTAGAGAATACCCACTTAGTGCCTGTCTGTGGAAAGACTTCTTTTGTCTCTTCACAATGGATTGTGAAGTAATTGTCAGAGTAATACAGGCAATCCATTTTATTATTTTCACTTCTACATTTCACTGATCTTCTAACATATTTTCTAAACGGGATCTTTTTATTAAATCCTCGCCTTGGGCTCTGCTTTTCAGGGAACAAAAGCAAGATTCTTACTGTTTTGTATTATTAGCATTAAAAGAGATGGCATACTATTTGGGGTAATCTTATTTTTTTAATATAATTGCATCTCAAGTTAAAACCATAATTTGTAGTCTCTCCTTTGGAATATATGTACCTTTCACTTTTTAGAAGTACTAGGTTGTCTTAGGTTTTAATATGCAATAGGAAAAATTGATATAACATACATTTTAATGTGCCATGTATTAAGATAGAAGTTTTAAATATTTCTCCATTAAATTTAGGTATTTTCTTTTAGTGAAGCAAGGTAGAAAGTATCTATCAAACAGTACTTCCTTAGAAAGATGTGAGAGGAGAGATAAACGGAAATGTATGCAAAAGAGAAAACAGAATTCTCCATGAAGAAGAAGAAGAAGAAGAAGAAGAAGAAGAAGAAGAAGAAGAAGAAGAAGAAGAAGAAGGAGGAGGAGGAGGAGGAGGAGGAGGAGGAGGAGGAGGAGGAGAAGAAGGAGAAGAAGAAGAAGAAGAAGAAGAAGAAGAAGAAGAAGAAGAAGAAGAAGAAGAAGAAGAAGAAGGAGGAGGAGGAGGAGGAGGAGGAGGAGGAGGAGGAGGAGGAGGAGGAGGAGAAGAAGAAGAAGAAGAAGAAGAAGAAGAAGAAGAAGAAGAAGAAGAAGAAGAAGAAGAAGAAGAAGAAGAAGAAGAAGAAGAAGAAGAAGAAGAAGAAGAAGAAACATAAGACAAACAAATGAGATGCTTGTTTAGAATAGGGAAAAGACAGGTTGTTTAATTGCTTTTTTCTGTATAAGGATAATTTCATTACCAATTTAAACCACTTGCATTTTGTAATTTTTATTATTAACTATAGTAGTTAAGGCAGCAGCAGCAGCAGTAGTAGTAGTGGTGGTGGTAGTAGTAGTAGTAGTAGTTGTTGTAGTAGTAAATTTACATGCATCAAATACTTTTTCTAAATGTTTTAAGAGAATATTTTATTTGTGAGTTTTTCTTTTTAATTTTACAAGTTTTGTTATAAATTTGGAGGAGAATAAATGCTTCTAAGCAGTGCTCAGGAGGTCAAGGGCCTCACTAATGATTCTCCACCAATTAGCCAAGGCAATTCAGTACAAGAGCAAGATTCTGTGCTGCTTGTTCCCTAGAATTCAGCATTAAGCTGAATCACTCCATCTGCACCAAACAACTCCAGTCGTGTTAGTAAACCTCCAGTATTATACTTGGCCATGCTCCAGGGACCAGGTAATCACTAAGAATCAAGTCAAGCCAAGTGTCTAATGTCTGTACTGTCTCTCAAACTATATATCATCACCCTGATTGATGTGGCTTGACTTTAATATCTTATTTGGGGGGGGGCTTTTTGGGGGGGTCACACCCTGTGACGCTCAGGGGCTACTCCTGGCTCTGTGCTCAGAAATCGCTCCTGACAGGCACAGGGGACCATATGGGATGCCGGGATTCAAACCACAGTCCATCCTGGATCTGCTTCTTGCAAGGCAAATGCCCTACCACTGTGCTATCTCTCCAGCCCCGACTTTAAGATCTTTTAATATAGTACTTCAGCTTTTTATGGTCCTTTAATCTCTATGCATCATTAATATTACCAATTTGATTTGAGAATCAGAATTATATCAATACCAGATATTTCATATATTATTACTTCCATTTTTCTAGCAATTTTTGTTGTTTCTTGAAATTTTCTTAAGTAATTTTACTGTTAAATAGCCTAATACTGTGAAATATTGTTAAGCTTTAGTTAATTTATAATGAAATGTAAATATTGCCTTAACTTTTTAAATTTTCAACTGGAGAGATAGTTTTATGGGTAAGGCACTTGTTTTGCTAGTGCCGGGCTAAGATTCTATCCACAATACCCAATATGGTCCCACCAGCCCCCAGGAGCGATTCCTGAGCAGAGCCACAAGTAATTTCTGGAGTGTGACTCAAAATCTGTGCCAGAGTGATAGTACAAGAGGAGTACAGTATCGGCATATGCATTTTCATTCCCTGGGACCCCATATAATCTCTCTGCACCTTGCCAAGAATGATTTATTTGCACAGAGCTAGGAGAACCCTGAGCACTGTCTAGTATGACCCTTTACAAATAAACAAAAACAAAAATATTAAAGACAGAAGTTTGTCCAGGTAAACTGATATTTAGACTGACATCACCAGGATATTTTTAGAGTGAGTGAAGGCATGCTTCCCCCACTTTTCTCATACTTCCATAAGCCCTGTCAGCCAAACCCATGCTGCATGAAAACCATATCATTCACAGTGCTTGGAATTACTAAACTGAGTGACTGCATATATAGATGCATAACATTCCAAATCCTTTAAACTTGTCATCCCAGCATCCCGAGCGGTGGCACAATGGTAGAGTGTTTGCCTTGCATGCAGCTGACCTAGGACGGACCACAGTTCAATCCCCCGGCATTTCCATATGGTCCCTCAAGCCAGGAGCGACTTCTGAGCATAGAGCTAGGAGTAACCCCTTAGTGTCATCGGGTGTGACCCCAAAACCAATAAATAAATAGATAAACTTGTCATTCCAATAAAAACACAAAAACAAAAGAAGTAACAAAAAGATCAGTTAGTAATAAAAGCTTAATAAATATGACAATAACTTAATGACCTGTTGGTGAGATGCAATAATTTTTCACGAATTTTCTTGTTGCTATACTTTTTATACATCTCCTTTTCTTTTCTTTCTTTTCTTTTCCTTATTAAAATATATTTTAAAACTGAAATTGTTAACTAAAAATTTAAAACGAAAAAGACAAATACAATTCCAAGAATTTGTAAAAATTAAAGATAAATGACTAACTAGTTGCTATTAAAGTCTCCTGCTAAGATACAACCAGAAATCAACTACATATTACAGGAAAACCTAATTAGCTTACAGCCTGGCTCACCCTGGAAAAAATCTATTCTAGAATCTAATGGGCCTTTGGTTCAGATCTGCTAGGGCATGGGAAAATCATTGATAAATAATCCAATTGCCGTTGTTGATGGCAAATTTACTCACCTTGAATAGAACAGAATTGAAAAGAACAGAGACTGTGGATTGAAGGTTATGTGAAATCAATGATCTTCTACATCATCCGTATGAAGATCAAGGTACTGGCATAAATGAACTCTGAGTTAAAAAAAACCATGATCATGTTTTGCACGAACAGCATCTCAACATCTGTAGTCCCTTACTTATCCCCAAACTTTCCGAAAATTAAATCGAAAACCAAACTTCAGTTAAAAGCAGAGAATTGTAAATATCAACTCCTGCAGAAATAAAACTTGGATAAGGTTGTAAGAGTTTCCTTTTTATTCTTCTAATCACTCTTCTTACCTGCAATGAGCTCAACCTGAGATTTTTATCTCGTCATTTTTATATCATCATGGTCCTCATGTTAGTAATAGAAAGGAAAATAAATTTTAATTATAAAAGCCATAACATCTTGGCCAGAGCTATAGCACAGTGATAGGGCTTTTGCTTTGCATGCGGCCAATCCAGGACAGACCTGGATTCAAACCCCAGCATCCCATATGGTCCCCTGAGCCTGCCAGGAACGATTTCTGAGAACAGAGTCAGGAGTAGCCCCTGAGCACTGCCAGGTGTGGCCCAAAACCATAAATAAATAAATAAATAAATAAATAAATAACATCACCTGCAGAAAAACAAAAGAAGCTAACAGATGTGCATAAACATGGAAATTCATTAGGTACTGACTGCAAAACTAAGATGGAATTAGTAAAATGGAATTCCTTAAAGAAAATGGTCATTTTCCCAGAAGCAACTTTAAAGATATAGAAGTAACAAACTGAATTAAATCAAATCACCATTATAAAACTTAACAAACTTAAAGCATAGAAATTAAACAAATATCTATAGTTATATTCGATGATATGTTCTAGTTAGTAAGTTAGCTTTATAATTATCATTAATATTAATAATTACATTTATAAAAAATCATATTTAGTATCAATAAATAGAAAATTAACTAAAAATAGTTTATCGTGAAATAGCAATATTGGATATCACTAAGTGATTTTACCTTCATAATAAACATTAGATATTGCTTACATGCTACACTTAATATGGTCATTAAAAGTTTTAATATATAAACATTTCCAGAGATGCTTGGTATGCAAAAATGTCCAATAAACTTCTAAAAGTGAAAGTATAACCACTGGGGGACTGAGCAGTTGTACAAGCTGTAGGGAGTTTGCCTTGCACACACTAATCTAGATGGACCACAGTTCGATCCCCCGGCGCCCCATATGGTCCACCAAGCCAGGAGCAATTTCTGAGCTCAGAGCCAGGAGTAACCCCTGAACGTCAGCGTGTGTGGCCCCAAAACATAAAAATAAAAAAGTATTTATTAATAACTAAACAAAATAAAATCATATCTGAATAATCACTTACATTTTTAAAATATAGAAGTATAACCATAAGACTGTCACAGAGATATATTAGAACAAAATAAAATGATAATTCAAATAAAAGAGGAATGAGAAACAAAACCAAAGTAATTTTAAATCCTTCAAGATTATCAGCTCCATTTGAAGAGTATATGGAAAAATAATGACCCTACCAGGAAGTAAATACAAAAAGAAGGGAACAAGGATTATATTCAAAAAATAATAGTTGAAACTTTCCAAGCCTATGGGAAGAATTAGTTATAGATGATCAGGAAGTTCACAAAGCATACAAATTTCTGAATTAAAAATAAATACACCAACACACATAGCAGTTAAATATTGAAATCCAGGATACAGAAAAATATTAAAAGCTTTCAAGGTGAGAGTAATATAAATGACACATCTATCTTATTTTTATTGGACATCTCACTGAACTCCCCTATGATCTAGGAAAGAGTGGGATGATATATTCATATTCTAACAGATAAAATCAACCAGTCAGGAACAGTTACACCCAACATTCATCATTCTTTTGTTAGGCATATATCCAAAAGATATAAAATTCTAAATCCAAATGGTTCTGTACTACTATTTGTAGCACCATTGTTAACAGTAGCTATAAAAGGCTATCAAGCTAAATGTCCACTGACAGATGACTTGATAGAAAACCTCTTACTCGATGAGACACAACTCTGCCATTCAAAAAGAAATAATACCTCTGGGACAAAATAGATAAAAATCCTTGGATACTGTTAAGTGATAAAGTTAAGGTACTGAAAGACAATTGTCATATGATTTTTACTCAAATGTCAAATATGTATTATGAAAGAATTTAACCCCAAAAATTTAATTCATAAATTCAGGTAAAAGTATGATGAACACCAATGAGAGAAGGTTAGAAGCGTGAAAGAATTACAGGGACATTTTCCTGGTGAGACAGCACTAAAAATTTTGGTCAGTGCAATTACTCAAATACTCACATTGAGCTGGAAGCTATATTCCTGAAATGTTACCATATAAAGCGTTTTAAATAATTAGCTTCAGTTAGAGATAGATTGATTATTGAATTGCACCATATAAGAAGGTAGTTGTTCTCTGTTTGTCCAAGCAGGTGAAAAGTACAGGAGTGAGGGATGCTTTCCAACTTCTTTTATGATGACAGCATAATCATGATATCAAACCTGACATAGAAATGATAAACTATCCTGCTGAGATAACTATCTTCACTCTTGCTATTTCTCTTATTCCCTTCTCTTCTGTTTTCACACTCTTCTCCCCTACTCTCTTCTCCACTACTCTACCCTCCTCTCTCTTACCTACCTTTCCTCTCCCCTCTTCTCCCCTTCTATCTACTCAAATCCCCCCTCTTTTCTCCTCTCCACTCCTTTCTACTTTCCCCTTCCCTCCACTTCCTTACCTTATCCTCCTCTCCCCTTCTATCTCCTCATTCCTCTCCTCTCTTCTCTCTTTCTATCACCCCATTCTTCTTCTCTCCTCTCGTCTCCTCTCCTCTCACCACAACACAAAATCATGGCTTCTGATTATTTCTAGGTTGTCTGGTCTGGACTGATCCCTCTTCAGCATTCTCAAACAAGTAGGGACAGATTCTCTTTCTGCATGAAACCAAAACAACCCAGTGTCACACCCTACATCCTCTGACAGAAAAGGCAGAGTTCCACAACTTAATTTTATCAAACTGCCAAACCATCAAATTTGTTTCAGATCTATAGATCTTTCATGGCTTGGCCACAGGAAATATGATGAGAATGTTGCATAAAAATCACCATGCTCAATGAGCCTAAAAAGTGTTTTTATAATATATTTATTTATGAACCATGATTACAAACATGTTTGTAGTTGGGTTTCAATTATAAAAAATAACACCCCCACTTTACCAATGTAACATTCTCATCATCAATGCCCTCTATCTCCTTCCTCCCTCACCTCTGCGTTTTTTCTAGACAGGCATTTTATTTCTCTCATTCACTATCACTGTCATAGTAGTTGTTAGTATAGCTATTTCTCTAACTGCACTCACCATTCTTTGTGGTAAGCTTCATATTGTAGGTTAGTCCTTCCAACTCTTATCTCTTTTGTCTCCTGATGTTATTATAATAATGTCTTTTATTTTTCTTAAGTCACAGAGATGAGTGAGACTATTCTGTGTCTCGCTCTCTTCCTCTGACTTATTTCACTTAGCATATTAGTTTTTATGTTCATCCATGTTTGGAAAATTTCATGACTTTATCTCTTCTGGCAGCTGCATAGTATTTCATTGTGTAGATGTACCTCAGTTTCTCTAGCCACTCATCTGTTGTTGGACATCTGGATTGTTTTCGGATTCTGGCTATTGTAAATAGTGCTGCAATGAATATAGGTGTGCAGAAGGCATTTTTGGATTTGCTTTTCTAGGGCATATCTCTAGGAGTGTTATAGTTGGCTCAGGTGGGAGCTCAATTTCCAGTTATTTGAGGAATCTCCATGTTAATTTTCATAAAGGCTGGACTAGAAGGCATTCCCACCAGCAGTGAATGAGAGTTCCTAAACCCCCAAACCCCACCAGCACTGATTGTAACATGGAAATTATTAAGCTGAGTGAAATAGGTCAGAGGAAGAGAGAGAGACACAGAATAGTCTCACTTATCTATGGATTTTTAGAAAAATAAAAGACATTATTCTAATAATGCCAGAGATGAGGGCTGGAATGACCAGCTCATGATATAAAACTCACCTCATAGAGGGGTGAGTGCAGTTAGAGAAATAATACAATAACAACTATCATGACATTGTTGAGAGAAATAGAATGCCTGTCTTGAATACAGGCAGGGGGTGTGGGAGGAGAAAGATGGGAGGCATTGGTGATGCGAATGTTGCATTGGTCAAGGCTGGTGTTCTTTTTGTGACTGAACCCCAACTACAGTCATATTTTTAATCACGATGTTTAAATAAAAATAAAATAAAAAGTTTATCATGATCAGTGACCTTAAACAGTAAGACAGAAGGCACAACTAGCAGCATCCAATGCCCAATAAATCATTAGCCACTGCCGTAAGTAACATGTAGTATTTTTTTTTCAAATTGTACCTTATAGATTAGAGTTTTGATAAGTCTATTTGCTTTTCCTTGTGATAAACAATATAAAGTAAATCTGTCTGTGCCTGTAAGGGAGAGGCTAAGGAAGGGTGAAAAATTGGGGACACTTGTAAAAAGAAAATTACACTGGTTTGGTTTGGTGTTTGAACATTAAATTCCAGTAATAACAGTATTATTAACAACTTGGTAAATCTAAGTGTTATAATAAATTATTTATTTTTTATATTTTGTATTTGTTTTTTAATAATATCTTTATTTAAGCACCATGATTAAAAACATGTTTGCAATTGGGTTTCAGTTATAAAAAAGAACAACTCCCTTCACCAGTACAAACTTTCCACCATCAATGCCCCCATCTTCCTCCCCCCAATATTGCATCATCCCTATTAACTCTTTGATTTGAAGGAGATTATTATTCATTTATGATTATAAATAGATATAAAGATGAATGATGGTGAAGAATAGATATATAAATGTATATCATTATGATTTGTATATTTCAAGTCATTTATTATGCGTGATATATGACTAATTTTTTAATTTTTCTGTATAATTGAATTTTAAAGTAACCATAATTCACAGATGAACTCTTTATTGATCGAATGTTTTGTATATGGACATTTTCATTTTTTTCTGGTCGACATTTATTTCTATCTTTAAAAACTATGTAAGTAGTATATAAAGTTTCTTGCATTATTGAAATGTTAGGGAAGTTTCAAGCAGCAGATCCTGTTTTGAATGGACATTACTTAGAAGAAATCTTGATCAAGTTCTATCCCTATTAATCCCAAGAGAATGCAGAGGGATAGTATCTGTTTGGGAATCTCTTAGTAATATTTTTTAGTCAGTATTTTAAACTTGTGATTGACTATAAATTGGCTAATAAAAATGCTACTAAAGTGGAAGTCTTTTAAGAGATAATTTGTTCATCACTTTCCTTAAAATCCTTCAGAGCACTGAGGTTTTAGTCTTTGTAATTAGTGTTTTTCCTTTAAAATAAATAAACCAGTATAAATAAACCGATTCCCAAATTTGGAATTGCCTTGATTTTTTTCTATTCTTTGTTGATCAGATACCTCATTCTTCTGAATAAATCCCGAAACCAACAGACATCATTCAATAAAATATATTTCAACAAACATGCTCTCTAAACTTATGACTATTTGATAGAAATTATCAGAATCTTTTCTTCTGTCTTCTTAATTAACTAAGCACAGAATTTTGGGAACATACTTATCATCAAAATAGCAAATTGTCCTCTCTAATGAAAGACATATGCTTAGCTTAATACCTACCACTTTAAAATTAGCCTTATAAATGAATCCAACACTTAGACATACCTGAAACCATCTGGACCGGACGCATGCCAGTAAAAAATACATTTCCTCTTACTCAGGTATCTCAGTGGATAGACCTTCCTGACAATATCCTTCGGGAAATTAATTTTATCAGCATGGTCACTGATTTAAAAGCATAAAGAATCAAGACAACAATTTAAAACACAGAAAATTTATAGAGTAAGTAATTAATAGAGTAAGGGGAATATGGAAGAAATAATACAAGAATTCCCCTTGTGTCAAATAAATCTAAAAGAGAAACAAAAGTGTGACCTGATGTAGAAAGTATAAGGATGGAGGTAATGACACAAAGTAATCAAAGCCAAGGTAGAAAGATAGAAAGCCAAGGTACCATACAGTATAGTAGGTAAAGTATTTTGCCTTGCATGTGGCCACTATGGCTGTAACCATATTTTGACCCTTCACACCTCATGCCTACGCACCAGCAAGAGTCACTCCTAAGTGCAAAATCGACCCCTGAATAGCTGAAGGTGTTTCCCCCTTCTGACAATCCCCACCACTACTACCACCAGAAAAAAAAAGAGAGAGAAAAAGAAAGCAAAACCAGGATCAGTTGATCCTCTAATAAATTATCTTCATTTCTTCAGTTCACTCCCTTGGTTCTACCTTTTCCTCAAAGACTTATACTTAACTGTTTCAGTCAGTGACCAAAGCATCTAAGGGAATTATTGTTGAAAGTGAGAATCATTGTTTTTGGTGAATGATAAAGCTTCCAGATAAAGTTTTTTTAATAAGATGCTGTTTTCTTTTTTTTTTTTTTTTTTTTTCTGTAAACCTGGGCCTTGAACCTGGGCCTTAATCCCAGGCCTCAGACTTGCCTCATATACATGAAGCATTACACTACCACTAGTTGCATTCATCCCAGTCCTGCTTCTTAAGATTCAAGCATGAGAGGAAATATTTTTTCTTGTTCTTTTGCCTTAAAACTACTTAAACAGGTAAATAGATCATATATTATTGCTTTATGACATTCTATAGTCTTTCTAAGGAGTCTAAGTGAATGGTATTTGATTGATATTGCAAATGGTACATTTTAAATGTATATGCTTTCAAAAGATATTGAACTATCTTTTAAGCAAATGGAGCTATAAAAATAATATATATCTTAAATCATATAGCCAACAGTAAATAAAATTATTTTGCTGATAGAATTCATGTTAAAAACAACCAGTCCTGTGTAATTTAAATCTCCCTGCCCTGTAGCAAAATTTGGAGTGATTTTTTTTAATTAATTGAAGCATTTATCTAAAAGAACTTATGGTTTTTGCCTTTAATGTAATTAACTTCATTAATTGTTTATGAAACAAATGGAAAAGAGACAAATTGAAGAACCTAATATTTTGGAAAAAAAACTCAATGAATTACACTGAAGTAAACTTAAACATTTATTTTCCTGTCATGCAAGTTTGTTGTAGATGAACCCAACTTTACAAGACTCAAAAAAAATTAGAAATAAATACTGTAAAACATCAAGTGCTATTAAATATGAGTTTTTAAAGATGCAGGTCCTCAAATTAAGCAAAAAATTTAAACCCTCCTCCTCCCTCACAATTTATGAAATTTAACGCATAAATGTATGTGCATCCCAAAGTGTCAAAAGATTATTTTCATATGTTAGGAGATTCAATCCATGCCTCTCTTAAAAATTTAGAACTTGTTTGCTTCTAAGGCTGAGTGCATTTTGGAATAACTTTGTGTTAGCTACAAATAACAATCTTTTCAAGCCTTAGCAACCAAGCTCTGCTTTAGCAAAAGCCTTTGAAGAGTTTCTTTCACTGCCTATGCCCCTCCTCCTTCAGCAGGGACCAAGTCCCTATCATTCCAATTAAAAAAAAGAAAGTAAGAAATAGGGAGTGTGGGGGAAGAAAGAAATAAAAGGACAGAGAGAGAGGGAGGAAGGGAAAGACAGAAGGAGG
Source organism: Suncus etruscus (assembly GCF_024139225.1). NCBI lineage: Eukaryota > Metazoa > Chordata > Mammalia > Eulipotyphla > Soricidae > Suncus > Suncus etruscus. The sequence goes on along the minus strand of NC_064855.1, from coordinate 98,114,977 downwards.
GAGGAAGGAAGAAAACATTAAAAATGAGGTAGTACAGTGTTTCCTGATTTCAAATGTGTCTGAATGCCAAATGTACACTTTCTCACCTGCTTAGCATGCAAGTTTGTGGATATAGTCCTCCAGCAAACAACAGGTTTATTGATTATAAAGATTCCAGTAGCTTTTTCTTGCCAGTGTGTGCTGTTTTGTGAAGAAAAAGAAAAAAAATTGATTTGGAAATGAGCCACCTTTATTTTAAGTTCCCCAGTCAACAAGTTGCCACAGCAACCAAAGTTCTTGCTATCCGGACAAGACAAATGTCTTTGCTTCAATCAGGATGCAAAGCTTATAGAAGAAGAAAAAAAAAAGGGAAAAGCAATGAAAATTCATCATTTCATTATTTAAAATGTGAATTGCTCTGAGTTGGCTTCGAGCCACAGTTCTTATCCACAGTTTCCTTCAACATGCATTCAAGCCCTTCAATATTGCAATACTTCATTTCCATTAATTAAATAATTACATGAAACGCTGTCTCCTTATGTGGTTGAATTCATTCATTGCCTATAACAGTCATTATTCAATTTAAAGAAGCTCATATTATTATTCAATGTATTGACAAAGATGATGTTTAACTTTACTTAATAGGAATGGTTATAGCTAGAGAAAGAAAAGAAGGCAGAGAGGACTCATAGCCCTGATATTTTTAGTTAAATATTTGGATATATCTTCTTATTTTTTCTCTCTGAAGTTTTACTGAAATATATGTAATTTAATTTATCAATATTTAATGATAAAATAATTTTTCCTAATGAGAATATTTTTTAAAAAAAAGCAAAAGCACACAAGCTACTACAACAAAATCTTGAACACTAAAAAAAAAATTGAAAAAGAAGTGACAGAACAGAGGGGAGAGACAGTAATGTGGATAATGCAATTATCTTGCATATAGTCTATCCAAGTTTAATTCCTAGCACCATATATAGTCCCTTGAGCCTCACTAGATATAATTCTTGAATGCAGAGACAAGAGTAAGCTATGACATACTCCACATATAGCCCCTAAACTAATCAAAATTTGAAAAGAACAAAGTTTCAATCTAGCTGACTAGATAGTTGAATACAGAAGAGCCATGCAGCATTTAAAATTACAGATAAACTCAGATTCAAGGTACCCAGAAGGCAAACACTAAAACAAAACATCAAGATTCGGTTTAAAAAAAATCTCTTCCAGAGATGATCAGAACATTAAGCCCTTAGCTACTAGGGAGTTAGATCAGGTTTAAACAGAGCTTTCATTCCTGAGACAAAAACACATATCAGACAAGTTGTGAGTGAAGGCTTAAGCCTTAAACTATGAAAACGAATGAAAAATTTTCATATTACATACTAGCCTCTACAATGTCCTTCCAACTCCCATCAGAGCTCTTCATATAAAGGATTCAACTTCCTGTAAAAGTTAAATTATTCTTATCCAGTGATTAAAAATAGCAATTCAATGCAGACACGCAAACTTGAAGTTCCCTCCACAGGGAAGTGAAAGCTTGTGATCAAATTATTCCCCCAGAGAAACTGAAAATTCTCATATGCACAGTTTCCAATGTACATTAAGTCATCTCACACTTTATTATAAAAAGATAGTCATGATCACTAAAGGAAAGTACAAGGTTATAAAGCAACAAAAATATAAACGTCAGTGGAATCCTTTTCAGACAATAAGCTAGATGTGAATATAGCTAAACATTACCTGGAAAGACTGGAAATTTAATGGGAGGATAGAATACAGATATTTTCAGCCACTTATGTATTTTTAAAATGGGCATCACATAAATTATTTCTTAGGAATTTACTGGAACATACACTCCTACAAAGTAACAAAACGAAAAGAAAGAATACAGAACATAAAATTTAGAAAACATGGGGCCAGAGAGATAGCATAAAGGTAAGGTGTTTGCCTTTCATGCAGAAGAACGGTGGTTCGAATCCCGGCATCCCATATGGCCACCTGTGCCTGCTAGGGGCGATTTCTGAGCATAAAGCCAGGAGTAACCCCTGAGAACTGCAGGGTGTGACCCAAAAAAACAAAAACAAAAACAAATTTGAAAACACATTTACATTAGAAGAGGACAAATGACTTCTCTGGTTAGTAAAGGAGCATTATTGGCTATATAGACTATATTGAGAGAGGTGAGATGCAGATCAAAAGAAATTGCAGAAAATGTAACCAATCTTAGATCATGTGTAAAATAATGGTAGTATCTTTCTTTATTCATGGTCACCAAACCTAAAAATAAGAAATATGTCCTTCAATGAGTTAATGATAATAAACTTTTTATTTAGTTTTAATGCCTGGTTGTCTTTCCATGTAGCATTTGCTCCAGGATTTCTGACTTTTTGCTTCAGAGAAGTTGTACAAAATGAGGGTTAAGATGAATAGTATTAGACAACACCCATGACTGAAGGAAGAAGGACAGACATCAAGACTAGGTCAAAGCTGTAAAATGCAACCAAGACACTCTATGATCTCCCCAAAGGGATTCAAATTCTGTAACAGCAATCACAATAAAAACACAATTCAAACCAACACACAAGCAGAAATATTTTACTATTCTTGGTCGATGCACTACTGTTGGCAACTTTTGGTTTAAAAAATAAATAAAATTGGCCTTCTATTCAAGACTACATTCATCTTTGAACACATATCTTGCTTGCTATCCTATCATTTCTTGTTTAATGTTTGTTTGTTTGCTTGCTTGTTTACCTAATTCCATTCTGCAGAAGCCTGTGTTTCTCTTGAATGTGTGTTTTTCCATTTCTCTCCCCTCACATCTTTTTAAATAATTTTCTTATTTCACACAAATAAATAAATAAATAAAACCCAAATTTAAGGCAGATCACAGTCACAGCTCAGGGATAAAGCACTTGTCTTGCATATGTGAGATCCTGGGTTTCATCGCAAGCACTGCAAAAACAAATTGTTTTAATATTTAGAGGTGTCATGTCCATCTGTGCTCAGTGACTGCTTTTTAATCTGTGCTCAGGGATCACTCTAAGAAGTGTTCCCATGATCATCTGAGGTTCTAGTGATTTTACATAGGTAAGCCAGGTGCAAGGCACATGACCTACATTCCTTACAGAACTATTGCTCTAATCTCCCAAAAAGTAAATTTGAAAACTGATTGACACTGCCACCCTAAACTTCTTTTCAGAAGACAAGAGACAGTGAGACAATAGTCCTGCAGATTCCACTGTTCCTGAAGTTGATTGAGAAGTGTTATGTGTATGGAGAGGAAGCTCTGAGAGTCTCATCTTAGTAACTGACCAGGGCATTTGGGAAAGGCAATAACAGCAAATATTTGCCTGCTCAGACAGGCCCTGCTCCAACTCCAGGACATGTTTGTAGGGGGAAAACATTAACTGTCATAACTGGTTATCTTTCCAGGTAGTATTTGCTCCAGAGTTTCTGACACTCTTGCTTCAGAGGAGCTGTACAAAATGACTTAATTCTAGAGAATGCTTTCTCTTTGATTGTAAAAAGCAAGAGCTATAGCAGCACATATGGAGGAAAAATTCAGGATTTCAAATAATTTTATGAAATCTACAAGGCAGGTATAGTGTTCACGTGATTATGTTAAAATATAACTAAAAAGTGACTGCATTTTTTTTTCATTTAAAATTGATAGAACTTCAGAGGTAAAGTAAAACCACTTTGAAAAGTTAACATTTGCTGGACTTTTTTTTAATTTTAAGAGCAGACTTGATACTTTTAGTAGGATTTCTGTAGGATCAAAGTTTTCCTTAGATAATGTTCTTGTTAGAGTAGCAACAGTATTTGTTTCTTCTCTTCTCTTTTCTTTTATTTGTTTTCCTTCTAAGCAGTGTTCATGATCCCCCCCCCTTGTAATTTGATTCATTATTCAAAGGATTGTGAGAATACTTTCAGGTCTCAAGACCTTATCCTCTAGGATCATGCCTGACCTAAATTGAAGAAATCATCTCTTCAATTTCCTGAGATCACTGAAATATTTAGAGATAAATTCTGTGTCTTAGAACACAGAATCATGTTATATGTCCAGTGACTAGTGAATAGATTAAGAAACTGACTTATAGTGATAAAGTACAAGTTGTAAACTGATTGCCTTGAATAATGACTGGCTTCAGTTCTATACCCAACACTACTAATGGTCAATCCACAAGTTCCAGGAGTGACATCAAGGCACAGAGACAGGCAGAGCCTCTAGAAAACTGTGAGGTATCACCTACTTTTCCCTGTAAGGAGAGAAGGAGAAGAGAAGATGAAAAAAGATGAGAAGAGAAGAGAAAAGATGGAAAACAGGAAGGAGAAGAGAGAAGAGGAGAGGAGAGGAGAGGAGAGGAGAGGAGAGGAGAGGAGAGGAGAGGAGAGGAGAGGAGAGGAGAGGAGGGGAGGGGAGGGGAGGGGAAGGAAAGGAAGAGAAGGGGAGGGGGGAGGGGAAAGGAAGGGAGGAGAGAGAAGAAGTGGAGAGGGGAGAAGAGAGAAGAAAGGAGTGGGGAAGGAGAGAAGAAGAGAGGGAGTGAGATGAGAGGAGGGGAGAAGAGAGGAGAGAAGAGAAGAGAAGATAAAGAGAAGATGGGAGAGGAGGGGAAGAGAGGAGAAAGGAGGAGAGGGGAGTGGAAAGGAGAGGAGAGGAGAGGAGAGGAGAGGAGAGGAGAGGAGAGGAGAGGAGAGGAGAGGAGAGGAGAGGAAAGGAGAGGAGGGGAGAAGAGTGGAGGTTAGGGGAAAAGAAAGGAGGGAAGGGAGGGGAGAGAAGGTGGGGAGAGGGGAGGAGAAGAGGGGAGGGAAGGGGAGAGGAGGGAAGAGAAGGAAGAAGAGAGGAGAAGAAGGGAGGAGAGGGGAGAGAAAGGGAGAGGAGGGGAGGGGAAGAGAAAAGAGAAGAGGGGAGGAGAGAGAAGCGGAGTGGTGGGGAAGAGAGAGGGGAAGAGAGGGGAGGGAGGGAGAGAGAGGAGGGAAGGGGAGAAGAAAGGAGGGGAAGGGAAAAGAGGAGGGAAGGGGAGGGGAGAGGAGGGGAGAAGAAAGGAGGGGAAAGGAGAGGAGGCAAGGGGAGGAGAGAGGAGGGGAGAGATAAAAAGGAAATGTGACTGTAAGACAAAAATGAAATCTTGGAGTTCTCTGTAATGTGTCTTGAATTGGAAGTTTGCATGTTAAATAAAGTAAGTCAGAGGAAGGACACATACGGGATGATCTCACTCTGCTGGCATTAAGGGAAACAAAGGAAAACACAACATCAAATGATGACAAACTCTTGGCCTTGGATTACAAAACTTGTGGCAGTGGCACTGGGGGGATGGCGGGGGAGGTGAAGAAGAGGATTAGAAGTAGCATAAAGGTGGAGAGTCTTGGGCAATTCGTGATAAAATTAAGTAACTGTGTACATCAAAACCATGCAAGTTAGCACTACTGTAAACATATGATCAAAGTGATAGTAATTTTAAAATGAATCTTTTAAGGAAAGGGTCATTCATCCCCATCAGTTCTATGTAAGTCCTATAGCGTCTTTCCCCAGACATCGATAGCTAGTATGCATTCTATCTCTTTGGTAAAATCTCTCTGATTTTCTTTTTCACTTATGGTCTAGAAGACCAATTATTTTTTGTCTAGGGCCAAAAATCCTTTACATGTTGTTTAGTGATTCAATTGTTTAAATACTGAAAATTAGAATCTACGTGTTCCTCATGCTAATAGCGCCTGCTACTTTTATAGAACTTTTCATATATTATGCTCAATAGATATTACTTTATATTTAAAGCTAATATGACTAAGTAAAGCATATATATTTATAATAAAAGAAAGTTTTGTTGAGGATAATACAATTTTGGCATTAATTTAAACCTAACAATATTATATAGTAATGCTTTCATCCTTGGAGCAGATAAAAATATTAGAAACTTTATTTTTGTTATTACATTTGCCACTTATATATATATACTTTTTAATTATTTCATTTATCTCTAGAAAATAAAATAATATTAAATTCACTATCTTAATAAATTTAAAATTACAGAAACATTGTTCTTCTGATTTTAGAAGTTGCACTACTAAAGGGATATCTCATATATTTGTATAGTCCTTGTTTATAAAACAGAATAGAAACTCAGAGTACAATAATGGATGGATCTGACCCACCAACCTCATGTACTCAACAAGTAAATTGAATGTACAATCATTCAGATTAAGAGGACAGAATATATATTCAACTATGTTTTTGGAATATTTTATTCACACAAAAATGACAATTATTTCATGTCAAGAACATTTGACTATTCATTTAAGTTTTATAATCAATTATTGCAATAAAGTGAAAAGTTTATCATAATGTGCAAAGGTCACTCAACACAATACACTCTTGAGGGTTTTTATGTTAGAATTCTTTGTATTTTCATGAAAATAGTTAAATTACCATTTGGCTATATTTTATAACATATGGTACACTTAAATAGTTAAGCAATATTAGGCACCTGTTTTATATTAAGCTTGCATTACTTATTATACAAAATATGTTACATAGATCATACTTTGTTTTGACTATTGAAAAACTATGCATACTATGTTTACTGCCGTAACCTAGTAATTCCATGAGAGTCCCAGAGTTCCCTTGGGAATGGTTTTTCTTGACATGACATCCCAAAACTGCCAGAACCTACATTTGAATATCCATGATTTTACTAAAAAATATGTAAAACTAATGTAGCCAAACAATTATCCCACTGGCTATTCATCAGTTTAGTCTCAGGGGATTAAGCATTTCTATTTTAGGATTGGAATGAGTTACCCTTTCAAAAAATTACAAGGAAATAAAATAAGCTCAAAATTGTTTTTCAAAATAGTGTTTTAAATAAAAATGTTACCTCCATACAAGATTTTTAGTTAAAGACTAAATTTCTATGCAATGTTTGTGTCTAATGTCAGAGTATTTTCTATGTGATAAAAACTTGAAATGGGTATCTCATAAGTCTCACTCAAGTTACAACATAGATTTGCAGCTAGAATCAAGGAAAACCTGTTATGTTCTAAATAATTGTCCCACTAAAGACTGGTCAGTAAAACCCAAATACAAGTAGTAGAGCAGCTGCCTTGTAAGTGTGATGTTAGTGAGATCCTGAGCTCAATATTTGATTTCAATCCCACACACCTGAAAACAATACCAGTGATTCATTTTGGAAATGATTCCCTGTGCATCAATAAAGTCTGTGATCTCCAATAAACTGCAACTAAGCATGTACAAACACCGCAACTAACACACAAAGCTCCTAGTAAGCATTGAAGCCAAGTACTTGCAGTGTAATCAAGTTTCCAATCCTAAGTGAGTGATTCAACACAAAAATAGACAAGTACCACAACTAAGGCTAAATCCCACTTAAAAGAGAAACAAGAAAGCAAAGGAAAGTACTGGAAGTAAGACTAATCAAAAATTTACTTTTAAGGAGTCTAGAAGACTAGAATTACTATAATCTGACCAGTATTATACTTTGAACAATAGCTGTATATTTGCTTTTTATCACTTAATTAAAATGAAATTATCAATATTTGCAAAGAATGAGAAGATAATTATGATGCAACTTTTAATTTTTTAAATTTTTCTATGAATTCTTTATATCTGAGTTACTGTAACATATTTCTTATAGTTTTATTGTTATTCACAAATATGTACTGCGTATATCTCTGTGTTTGAGTACATGAATTTTTATTTCTATGAATATATAAAAGACACATATATTCATTTATATGTATGCTTAACTGTATATGTAATTATATGTGTATGTTCAATGGTGTGCTTGTATATTTGCATTAATTGTTTTGTTGTCCTTCTTAATATATGACTTTCTTTTGATTTTTTGGGCCACAATCAGCTGCTGTGTTCAAGGCTCAGTCATGGCTCTGCACACAGGGATTACACCTGTTAGTGTTTAAGTGACCATATTGAGGAAAAAACCTAGGTGAATCATATGCAAGATAAACATTTACCTACTGTAAGATAGATCTCTCTATTTCCATGTATTAATTTTTATTCTTCTAATTACCTTTGAACTTTTTTCTTAATCTGTCTACTTAGATAATTCTCTCTTATCTACATATAGTTGAAGCAAGACTTCATGGCTTTTAAAGTATTGTTTCACTTAATTTCACAAATGGCCTCACTCCTCTACCAAGCTTCAAAAAAAAAATATGGCCCTAGGTACTCACCAGGTAGTCTTGCCTGGGCTGATACCTCTATGGCATTCTCAGAATAGGCAAGGGCAAGTTCCTCTTTCTGTATAAACCACAACAGTCCAGCACCACACCTACACTTTTGGATAATTAAGGTCTACCTCCACAACTTAGTTTTATCACATTTCCAAGCCATGAAATTTGTTTCAGATCCATAAATCCTGAACTGTGAGCTCACTATCTCAAATTTTTATAGTTATATCAGCCCAGTAGCATGACTGAAAAATCAGTCCAGAAAGTGATGGAGTCATCAACCAAGCTCAGTGAGCCTAAACAGTAGTGCACAACTCTCAACTAGCACCAACCAAGAACCAAAAATCCTTAGACTCTGACTCTAGTAACACCATGGAAAAATATAAAATTTATCTTACATTGATCCTTGTTGATCTAAGTCCATTTGCCTTTGTACTGTAACAAACAATATGAAGTGAATTTATTTGTGCCTGAAGGAGGTAAGCTATAAGGGTGAATGGAAAGTTGGGCACACTAGTGAATAGAAGGTCATACTGGTGGTGGAATTAGTACTCAGTTAATGCCTCAAATGACTGTATTATAAACTTGGTAAATTCAAATCAGTATATTATCAAAAAAAAGTCTCCAACACAGAATATATACTGGTATTAGACTAATTACTAACAATGTAATGGAAAAAATATAGTTTTGACTCTTCCAAGCTAAATTGTTTCTCTTAAATTCTCTAGAAAGTTAAGAAACAAGCAATTAGAATGTAATTTTTCTCAAACATCTTAACTTGTGGAATTTAAGTATTTTATTAAACAAAATACCAAATTTTTTAGACTCTAATAATTTGATTCATAGACTCTTTCCACTATCCAGAGCCCTTCCCCATTTTCCCCTGGCATTTAACTTAAATTTTAGTAAGCCTGAGTAACTATTCTTTCTTTGGCATATCAAGTCTTTCTCTTTTAGGTTTTTGTTTTAAAATATTTTATTTAAAAAAATAATAAAATAAAATAAATAACTTTATTTAAGCACCATGTTTACAACATGTTTGTAGTTGGGTTTTTGTTCTTTTAGGTTTATTTGAACATTTAAATTAAAACTTTTTTTTTTTGTCCCACGAGCCTGCCAGGAGTGATTTCTTTTTTTTTTTAATTATCTTTATTTAAACATCGTGATTACAAATATAATTGTACTTGTATGATTACAGTCATGTAAAGAAAACCCCCCTTCACCAGTGCAGGATTCCCACCACCAATATCCCAGATCTACCTACTCCCCACCCCACCCACACCTGTACTCGAGACAGGCCTTCTTTTTCCCTCATTCATTCACATTGTTATGATAGTTTTCAGTGTAGTTATTTCTCTAACTGCACTTATTCTATGTGGTGAGCTTCATATCATTAGCTGCACCTACATGGGAGGATGGGGGGAAGTAAGGGTTGGGACTGAGGCAGTAAAATATTAGAAATGAGCTTTGTAGGACAGTATCAAGATCCCAATACAAGATGGATATTATGGATATATAGACTATATGCACACAATAATATCAATATGAAAAAAAGAGAAAAAAATTCCACTGACTGTCCCAATATAAACCAATGCTAAAAAGCCTGCCCTCCTCCCAGAGTGCATTCCCATTAGTGTAGGGAGAGATACGGGGAAAGCCTGTTGACCCCTATAGAGTCCACCTAGACCGGTGCCCAGGGAAAGACTGAAGTCCAGGGGAGAAAAACTGTCTGCCCGCCCTCCTCCCCATGCACCTCCCCCCTGAATTACAGAGGGAGGGGGGAACCTGAGGACCACTAAGAATCCACCTGAACCCACTTCTGGCCATCTGGGCTGGCACCCAGGGAAGGCCTGGAATCAGGGAAAAAAAGACAAGGACGGCTGGGGGCCTGCCATGCCACCCAGAACTCCCCAGGCTAGAGAAAAAAGCTCTAGTATGGGGCTTCCCCAAACCCTATACCTGGCAAGAGCTGGTCTCCAGAAACAAAGAGGAAACCAGAAGCCAGATGTCTGCCTGCCCTCCTCCCCATGCACCTCCCCCCTGGAGTACGGAGGGAGGGGGGAACCTGAGGACCACTAAGAATCCACCTGAACCCACTTCTGGCCATCTGGGCTGGCACCCAGGGAAGGCCTGGAGTCAGGGGAAAAAGACAAGGACGGCTGGGGCCTGCTAAGCCTCCCAGCACTCCCCAGGCTAGGGAGAAAGGTTCTGGTATGGGGCCTCCCCAAACCCCATACCTGGCAAGAGCTGGTCTCCAGAATCAAAGAGGAAACCGGAAGCCAGATGTCTGCCTGCCTTCCTCCCCATGCACCTCCCCCCTGGAAAAACTTTTTAAATTATTTTTACTTAAACACCTTGGTTTTACTTAAACACTATTGGTTACAATATTGCTCATACTACTTTTTATTTCACAGATAAAATTGTTCATGATTGAGTTACATTCATAAAATGTACAACAACCTCCATCAGTGTGCATTTCCCACCACCAATGTCAACAATTTCCCTCTCACCCTCCCTGATCCCTGTATCCCTGATACCCTCTACACTCCCACCTACACTCTCTTGCCTTTCTCTGGGGCAGGCATTTTATTTCTCTCTCTCTTTCTCTCCCTTTCTCATAAACCTAATATAATTAATACTTCCTTGACGTCTTCAGGTTATACCTTAAATTCTTTGAATTCTTTCAATTCACAATCTGCATTTGTAAGTAAAAAATGTATATTTATACATATAAGATGCGTATCTCATGATGATGTGAAATACTAGAATTATAGTCACAGATCCACAGACAAGGGAACACTTCTTTCACCTACTAAAAATTTGTAGGGTTCAGAAAAAATGTAAATATTTAACGTATTATTTAAAGTAAGTACATAAAGTAAGTCACTTTATATGAAAGATGGAACAAGTGAACCGATTAAAAATTCTTCAGAACCAATATAAAATATTATTAGATCAACATATTTGCCAGAGAAGAAAAATGGGAAGTAGGTAAATTAGAGAACAACTGACAGATATATCATGCTGAATGAAAACTACTTTTGAATTTGATCATAATACTAGAAATGTAATGTATACTTCCAACCTGCTATTAAAAATTACTTAACTAAGCACCTAAAAATAAAATAACATTAGTTTAAACAAAGAGTAAGTGCTATCAAAATATAGAGAGGGCACCATGGAAGTCTGTACTATGTGTGTTTGTGTTATTCATGGATAGGAACATTGCTAGAAGCAAATGATTTGAGAGGAGTGATCATATAACTACGGCTCTTCAAGGAAACTTGTTACAGAAATATTTATTTTAATAATATTTATTAAATTATTAATCATATTTAAAATGCTGAAATTTTTTAGTTTATAGTAAAATGACATTAGAAAGACAAATTGCACAATCAAGCTGCTCCTCATTCTATTTTAGCAAAGATGTAACAGTACATTTCTAATAGAAAAAGTCTTAATTATGATGTCTTTATTTTAGTTACCCAGGCAATCTCAGCAGACCATATAAATAACTTTGACATAAAACTATGACTTTAGATGCTGTTGTTATGAGGTTTGTTTGGTTGGTTGATTTGGGGGCCACACCTAGCCATGCTCAGGGTTTACTCATGATTCTATTTTCAGAGATCACTCCTGGTAGTGCTCAAGGAACCATACATGCTACAGGCATAGAAACTGGGTTGGTCTATCCAACAAAGTCTGTGACTTACTCTTTTTATATAGTTTGTGAATTTTTCAGAAGAGGAAAAATTATTATGGGCACCTAAGCATAACAGGAATCAATGATTTCAAAGTATCTAAATAAGGTATTGAGATCAAGAAAATGTATCATTTACAATGAACTATGGAAAGTGCAGTTAGGGCAGAGATGGAACCATTATGGCAATATAGTTAGAAATGATTGCTTTGGACAAGAACAGGGTACTGAAAGGAGATAAAATGATATGCATGACACTTCTTCAGTAACAATATTGCAAACCAGAGTGTAGGGTTTTTATTTGTCTTTTCAAAATATATTTATTTAACCACCATGATTACAAACATGTTTGCAGTTGGGTTTTGATTATAGAAAAGTACACCCCACCCCTTGACCAGTGCAACATTTCCACCAACAAAATCCCCCATCTCAAAAAAGGGAAAGGGGGGGGGCAGAGAGAGAGAGGGGAGAGAGAGAGGAAAAAGAGGAGAGAGAAAAGAGAAAGAAGGAGAGAGAAAAGAGAAAGAGAGACACAGAGAGAGGGGAGAGAGAGACAGAGAGAGAGAGAAAGAGAGAGACAGAGAGAGACAGAGAGAGAAAGAGAAAAGAAAATGTCTGACACAGAAGTCAACAGTGGGGAGGATACAGGAGGGAGTGAGAGGTAAATCCAGAACATTGGTGGTGCTAAATGTGCAGTGGTGAAGGATGTTGTACATTGTATGACTGCAATTCAAGAATAACTTTGTAACTATGTGTCTCATGGTGATTCTATTAAAAGTTGACTTATAAATAAATATTTTAAATTAAAAAATGTGTTTTATAATTGTAGTTTAGCTTTCTAAAAACAAAGGTAATCATTAATACATATGGAAAAATTATAAATTACTATCATTATATTCTAATTAATATAATTTAAGTCATAAAACATTACAGTGTAAAAATAAGATTTAGGGATGGATAAAAGATGTATAAATCAGTAGAAAAAAAGAACAATTGGTCAGTTAACATGGTTTTATTGATGAGTATTAGTTCACACACAGTTGTTTCAGGGTTTACTCCTGACCCTAGGCTATGAAATTACTCCTAGAAGTATATAAGGGTCACATGATCATATGTGACGCCATGGAACAAACTGGAGTAGGCCAAGAGTGCCTTAATCCCTATATTATCTCCCTTTAATCTCTTTAATATAAGTTTAATAAAACCTACAATAATTATATTTTCTACTTACAAAACTATAATTAAAATAAATAGAAAAAGATAAAATAAATTAAAAAATGTTTCAATCTTTTATATATTTTCTACCACAGAAAATATCATAAATAGGATATTTGGGTTTATTTAACTGTATCCATATGCACAGTATTTTCACTTAATATTATAAAAATTAAGGTATTAAAATCCTCACTATATATTATATCATTTAATATATGTTTTATATCTTTTATTGTTGTATTATTTTATATGATCAAGTTTAAAAATATTTTATTTTTATTTTTAGCTTAATTTCAACCAGAATTTGGTGCTAATTATGTATGTTAATGAATTCCTTGATTACCATAATTCTCCTTACCAACACCTCTGTTTCTGAAGACTTTTATTACGTAAATTACTTTGAGGTTAGATTTCAATTTATGTGATGCCAGTGCCAGCATAACCTAGTTTAAGGTGCAATAAAAAATTAATTTCAAAGTCTTAACATTACAAATACGTGTTTCTGGCGTATGCTAAATATTTAGTTTTATCTTACTCAAAGATAGTCTGAGAGACGTACCATGTCAATACTTGCTTTATTTGCTTTAATAGCCATTGTGTTAAAGGAATCACATGATAATAAATACTATAAAGACTTCTAAAATATAGATGTCATCTTTAAAACCACAACTCTAAGGGGCCAGAGCTGTGGTGCAGAGCAGTAAGGCGTCTGCCTTGCCAGAGCTAGCCTAGGATGGACCACAGTTCGATCCCCCAGAGTCCCATATGGTCCCCCAAGCCAGGAGCGATTTCTGAGTGCATAGCCAGAAGTGACCCCTGAGTGTCATCGGATGTGGCCCAAAAAAACAAACAAACAGAAAGTAACTACAACTCTAAGCGCATCAGTATGTCCTTAGAACTAGAGCAGGTTTTACAGAAAACAATGCTATTATCATCTTGAGTTTTTTATGTCATCATCTTTACAACATGCTCTATACTCAAACATTTTTCCTATTGTTCCCAACAAAAGCTTTAAGAGTGTAAACATTGTGATGAACGACCTTCCTGAGCTCTCTACATCTTAAGGAAAATATCAGAGGTTCAGAGGAGATTGCCACAAGGTCACTGAAATTCATCTTTGTTTCCCTAGTCCAGTATACTAATATAAAATGCTTTTTCTTCCATGCAATCAAATAGGTATTACAGATATCAAGTCGCTGAACCAAAGGCAAACATGTTTCAGATCCTGCTGGTAATCCTGTCTCATTTCCTCTTATGTCCCCAGGCTCACCATTTCCTATAATCCATGGCAACAGAAAGCAACTGCAAGAATTTTTTTCAGGTTTCTTTCACAGGTGGGAGGTGGGAATAGTGCCAAGTGCCTCCCTATGTCCATGCAGTGAACTTGGCTCATTTCCACCAGCTTACATGGAACACTTACTTCATATGACCCAGTAGGATGCTGTGTTAGTTGGGAAGTGGAACACACCCATGTGCTCACATGTATTTCTGTTTCGTTTATGGCCATGGTGATTTTTTTGATATGCTTGATTCCTCTTGGGAGTTTTAAGTTTTTCTTTCCATACTTCATGTATCATCAGAGTGAGTCTGTCACAGAACTATAATTTTGATTCACAAAGAATTAGCAATGTATTCATTAGAAGAAACCAAGACCATGGCATAGGTTTATTATAATTGTATTTTAAATAGCTGTATTATAACTGTTATTTGAAGCAAAAGAATATCTAGATTAAAGTAATAAAATATCATCTGATAATTCACATCAAAGTAGTATGACTGGTGAAGAACTTTGAGTGTTCAAAAAAGAGAAGCCTCTTTTCTTTTCATTTTTTTTTTTGGAAGGGATCTTGAACTAGCTCCAGTTCTGTGCCTAGAGTTTCTCCCACTACTGCTAAGAAAGCCCAAACATTTAATGCTTTTCACTCTCACTCAAGCACTCATTTTTATCTCAAGCACTCATTTTTATCTCTTTCTCTCTTTCTTTTTCTCTTACTTTCTTTCTCTTTCTCTTCCCTTTTCTTTTACTTTTTTCTTTCTCTTTCTCTTTCCATTTATCCTTTTTTCTTTTCTTTTTTCTGTCCTTTTATTCTTCCCAGGATTCAAACACAAGACCTCTCAAAGGCTACTACATTATACCACACTTTAGTAATATGAGCCATATTTAGGAATGTGAACCATATTCCTGGAAGAGCATTTTTTTCTAATTCAAACAAAGGCATTATTTTCTTACTTAGGTGTATGTCTAAAAAATGTCCCACATAAGAGGGAATGAAATTTTACTATTTCATATAAAGAGAGCTTACAAATATATTAGCTTGGTTATATTATTTCTCAAAAATAATTTTATGATGGATTCTAAAAAGAAGGTAACCAATCTCTCAAAATATCTGGAATAAGAGCATGTAGGGAACAACTGAAACTGGGAAAAGCCATTCTAATTAAATGGTAGATGTAAACTCATGAAAAAAGAAATACCAAAAATCTCAAACCAGAAATAAAATGATAAAATTATAGCTTTCTATATAAATATACCTGAATTTTAATAACCCAGTTTGAGTATTCAAAATATAATGAATAAATGTATATAAGTAAGCAGGATCAATCAATTTTATGCATCAAGAGATTCATAACATATAAAGACATATAGAGATTTATGGTGAAAAGCTAGAATGTTAAGAAAATAGTGTAAATAAAAATTATAATTTCCTATTTTATAAACTATACTTTTAAAAGTATAGAGAGACTGACATATAATTATCAAGGGCACATCCATTGAGATCACATATTTCAGGACCAGAGAAATGGTATACGGTTTAAGTCATATATTTTATATGCCTCTGACCTTGGATCAGCCACTGGCACTACATAACTCCCTAACTATCACCTGTACCAACTGAAGGATCCTGTGTGGCCACTCATATAGTGTGGCCCTGGAAGTTCCTGAGCACCATTAGATGGGGCTAATAATTCCCAGGGTGAGGATCTAACAGCATTGCATTCTAAATCCCTCATATTCTCAGTTCTGGTTGGCCAAGAATTGAGAGGCAAGATCTCCATTCCTCTCAAAAGCAGCTCCCCAAAATATAGAGTTGCCATTAATAAACATGCAATTAACTCAAGTATATATAAATATATGAAACAATTATTATTTCTAAAGACAGACATTATAGCAACACAATACTATTAGAAGTTATTAATAATAAATAAATAAAAACTTAATTGTGAATAATAGCTTATATGAAGTTATGACACATAGATTTAACGGACTTGTGTCCTTAAAAAATTTGATTATACATTACTTTTTAAGTACACATGGAATGATCTCAAATATAAATTATATATTGGGACCAAAAGTAAGTGTCAATAAATGTATAATTCTGAGAATTAGTTCTTAGAAATGTAATCCAGCAAGAGTATTATCCTTGTGTGTGAGAGCCCCTTACTTCAATCCGCAGCATTGAAATAAATTAAACATCCGCATCTAAACACATAAGATTGAAGTCCTATAAAGATCTTGTTCTAACCACAATGAAATCAACTACCAAAGGAAAGCTAGAAATAGCTCAGACATGTAGAGATTTTAGTAGGCTGGGTTTTATTTTGTATGATTCCATGCAGTTGTATTTTAGTTTATAATAAAAATGCTAGAATCAAAGAACAAAATCAATACTAAAATCATTTTAAAATCTATTATGGATAAGCAAAATTATAAAAAATAAAGTATAAAGTTGATTAAAATGGTTGTATTTTGTTGACTTGATGGAAGAAATAGGAATACTACCAAAGATATTAAGGGATACTCATTTTGATCTCTGTAATCAATTTTCAATATAAAAATTAATTCTGTCAATGTGAAGAATGAAATAAATCAAAAGAAAGAAAAAGAAAGTGAAAGAAAAGAAGAAAATGAGAGAGAATGAGTGAATGTGTGTTAGAAAGAGAGAAAGAGAGAAGTCATCAGTACAGAAGTGAGAATAGTCTTAGCAAGCACTTGGTCTAGGACAGTGGTGGGCAACCTTTTTTTCAACTGAGCCAAATCTCAGCAAAACCATGATTGAAATTTATTTTGAGAGCCACATTTTGTTTTTTTTTGTTTTTGTTTTTGTTTTTGGGTCACACCCGGCAGCACTCAGGGGTTACTCCTCGCTCTATGCTCAGAAATTGCTCCTGGCAGGCTCAGGGGACCATATGGAATGCTGGGATTCGAACCACCGACCTTCTGCATGAGAGGAAACGCCTTACCCCCATGCTATCTCTCCAGCCCTGAGAGCCACATTTTTAAAACCGAAAATACATAGGATGGTACACTGTTTTTAGTTTCAATAAGTTTTTATTGAGAATATTTTGTATGCAAGTATCCACATAGGTCAGGAGAATACAAATACCATAACTAATAAAACAAAAACTCTAGAATGATATTATTTATAGATAACATTAAATTCTGTTAAATTTGCCTTACAATGTAGGGAAAATTACATCCTGACAATGACTGAAAAACTCACAAACAGTAATAAGAACATTGGCTTGCATTTCCTTGGATAGTTTGAGTAAGTCAGGTTTGATTGTTGTTTTTAATTTTAGGCACTATTCCAGGTATTCATTGATGGGACGATTTCTCAATTTACTCTTGATAAGATTCATGCTTGATGGGCCAGCAAGGTGGCGCTAGAGGTAAGGTGTCTGCCTTGCAAGCGCTAGCCAAGGAAGAACCGCAGTTCCATCTCCCGGCGTCCCATATGGTTTCCCCAAACCAGGGACAATTCCTGAGCGCTTAGCCAGGAGTAACCCCTGAGCATCAAATGGGTGTGGCCCCCCCCCCCAAAAAAAATTCATGCCTGAAAATGATTGTTTGCATAAATATGTAGACCCAAACAAGAAAAGAATAGCAAAAGCTAGCTCTTTTACTTGATTATATGAGTCAGGAATACTATTCCAGGTGTTAAGACCACTTGTGCTGTGAACTAAATTCACATTTGTGTTTCTCCAATCTTTCTAAATTAGCACAAAGACATTCAAATTTCGAGCTCCACAGTTCTTTGTTTTTTTAAATCCAGCAATTGCATTTCAAAGTTGCCAATGTTGATGTTAAAGGAAGAAAAATTTAATTCCATTACAGTGGCATCCAGAGGTTTTTTAACAAAGGCCAATGACACTTTGCTGTTTCTGAAATCCTGAAACCTCTTAAGAAAAGCTTCCCTCATATTTAAAAGTGCTGTTTTAAAATAGGTAATGTCAATATCAGAATTGTTTTCTTGGCAATGTTTCAACAGGCTTGGAAAGTGAATCACAGTTTCTCTGTCAAAATCTTGGAGAAAAACAGTTAATTTGTTTTCAAACAAAATAACTTCTTCTAACATAGAAAAAATTGTGTTTCCTTTCCCTTGTAGTTTATGATTAAGCTAATTTAGATGTGAAGCAACATCCACCATGAAATACAGTTTTTGAATCCAACAATCGCTTGTTAATTCTGGATAGTGAACACCCTTCTCAAAGAAAAATTTTTTGATTTCTGATAGTAAGGAAGCAAAACATTTCAAAATGGTTCCTCTTGATAACCAAAATGTGCTGAAAATTTGAAACCCTACAATATGGAAATGAAACAGGTAAAAGAGAAAAAACTTTGAACAATCTTTAAAAGCAAGAACAGTGTTCCAGAGAAAAGTAGTGATTTCACTGAAAGAAAAAAAAAATCTATTGACACTTTAGTGTGTGCTGCAAGAAACAAAAAAAATACACACAGAAACAAAAATGGCACTTTGTTAAAGGCATATGATATCATATCATAAAGGAATTATGATAGAGTGCCTGAAACATTTCAAAAATATTTTATTTAAGTATATTTGTTACAAAATTATTCATACTTGAGTTTTAATCATAGAATGTACCACCCTTCACCAGTGTACTTTCCCCACCACCAATGTCCCTTGCTTCCTTCCCCTTCACCCTGCTCTGCCTATGTCAGGGACAGGCATTTTGCTTTTTTCTCCTTATCTCTCTTTTCCTTTATGACACTGAGGTTTGCAAAATTTCCTTTATGACACTGTGGTTTGCAATAATGTTAATTAAAGGGTACCATGCATGTCACTTATCCATTTCCAGCATCCAGTTCTTGTCCAGAGTGATAAGTTCCAACTATCAATGTCATAATGTACCTTTCTGTATTCTAACTGATCTCACCACTTTTTATGGCAAGCTTCCTATCATGGACTAGTTTTCCTGTCTCTCATCCCTATTTTCTCTAGATATTATTACCATATTGCCATTCATTAATCTTATATGCCACAAATGATTATTCTGTGTCTATACCTCTCCTTTTGACTCATTTCACTCAGAATAATAATATGATGTGTTGATGTATGTACAGTTGGTGCATTGTGCATGGCTCAGTGTTTTTGTGTAGTCACAAGAAACAGAAGTTGCACACCAGTACATTGTATCCACTCATTGTATGATAGACTGGATTCAAGAAAGCTCTCTGCTGAACTATACTCTGTGACAGATGACACAGTAAAGATAATATGTGAAATTCACAATTGTGATCAAATCCAGGCTATTCACCACCCTGGGTGAGAGTATGGATGCACACTACTAGCATCTTCTCCATAAAGAAGTGAAGTGGCTGTTCTGGGGAAGAGTGCTCTCTGGCCTTGTTGGCAAGAGGGAAGAAGTAGTGCAGTTCCTATGAGAGCAGAACTCTGACTTTGTACAACCCCAGTTGGACAAGGAATGGATAGCTAAGCTTGTGTATTTGGCAGACATTGTTCATTTTCTCTGCAGGGGAGTTTCACAAGTAGTTTTTCCAGTGAGACATAAGATGGAAGTGTTCAAAAAAGAATCTGATTCTGGGATAGCTGTGTTTGAGAAGGAGATATTGAAATGTTTCCACTCTTGCACAATTTAATCATGAATACTCTTAACATGAGAATCTATGGAAAAGAAAACTCTGGGTTGAGAATCCCTTCATGGAAGATGCCCACTCTTGTGCAAAATAAAATATGTGTTTTAAGTTCACTTCAGGCACTTATTTCTAAACCCCACCCAACCTGGTCTGAAGAAGCAGGGTAGCAGGAAAGAAATAATAAACCAACCTAGCCAGGAAAGGATGATCATGGAGTCCATGGCCTTTGACCTTGTACTCTCTGCCTCGAGCCCAAAAAGCTAGAACACCTCTTTCTTTATTAAAACCAATGTCCAATACCAAAAGGCTTCAGGTCAAGAGAAAGAGACAAAAGTACATTTCAGTGGGCTTTTACATATCAAAGGAAGAGGTTTAAGAAAGGATGACTTTGGGGAACACCTTTGTTTGGGGATGATACTGGATATCATCTTACACTCTTGGAGCTGGCCACCTAGGATGCACATGGGGCACGCACTGTCAGAGGCTTGGAGCAGAGAGTCCTGACTCCTGGAGCGGCTGCCCGGCACACAGAAGAGCCAAATTAAAAGTGTAAAGAGCCGGATGTGGCTCATGAGCCACAGGTTGCCGACCACTGGTCTAGGACTCAAGGATATGGTTATTATGCTTTCTAGTCAAAATACCATCTAAACAAGGCATAAACTACCTAGTTAAGTATATTAAGGGATGCTGAGAAAGTCAGTAAAAATTCAATTGTATAAAATAAAATGGTAAAATGACATAAACACGTTTATTTTGAAATAAGGATCTGTTACATATTTGAAAAAATATCGTGTACTGCATATATCCTAAAATCTTAGTACAAAGTTTCTTGGCTATCATTAAATTTAAAATTACCTAGGTATTTGTACATGACCAAATGATGGTCAACAAAATAATAGCAATCAAATCAGTCCTTTGGTAGTCTGAGTAATAGTATAGAGGGAAGGATTCTTGCATACCAGTTGATCTTCAAAGCACCACCAGGAGTAATTCCTGAGTACAGATTACTTCAGGAGTACTCCAGGAGTAACTCCTGAGCATTGATGGTAAAGTTCAAAATAAACAAAATAATTAGACTTTTTCAATCCCAGTAATGGTCATTTCAGAGAAGTCTTTATTCATTCATTATCATAATAATTTTATTCATTAGGTTAAGTAATTGACTATGCTTCAAAATAGTAGCCTGTATTTCAATTGGATAATTACTTTATTTTATTTATTTTATTTAAAATAATTTTTTCTTTTTTTGGCTTTTCGGGGCACACCCGTTTGATGCTCAGGGGTTACTCCTGGCTAAGCGCACAGAAATTGCCGCTGGCTTGGGGAGACCATATGGGATTCTGGGGGATTGAACTGCAGTTCTTCCTTGGCTAGTGCTTGCAAGGCTGACACCTTACCTCTAGCACCACCTCTCCAATCCCTATTTAAAATAATTTTATTTAAAATAATTATTTATTTTATTGTTTTATCATTATGTATTACTGTTATTTTTATATTAATATATTTGTTATTTATTTAAAATAATTGTATTTTAAAAATATTAAAAGAGAGAGAGAATAAAAGATGCATTCAAGAGAGAAAATGAACTTCTCCAGTGAGGGATGGTCCATGAATCAATGATGATTTTTTTATTAGCACAGCTTTCCAAAATCTAGTTTAAATTTTTATGTATTTAAATAACATGATACCAACATCTATCAGAGTCTTGCAAATATAAGTAAATGAAAATATTTTCTCATTGATTTTATGATTTATGACCATTTTATGATCAAACCAAAATATTTATGAAACTAAATATACATTTCAATTGCAGAACAAACATGGTGTCCAGCGAATAATTTTTCCCAGAGTAAAGAAAGACTATTATAGAATATAGGACATAGTACATCACTAACAAGATAAATTTAAAATATATTTCCAGGGCTATATTCCAGGCAGAAAAACAAATTCAGCTCCTCTCCCAAGTTCTAAAAGAAAGTAATGGCCAGTGATACTTCCCAAATAGTCTGGCCTTAGCTGTTAACTCGATCACATTCTCAGAAAAAGGGGGCCAAATTCTCCTTTCTTCATGAACTACAGAAGACCAACACTACCCTCTACAGAAAAGGCCCAGGTTCACAACTTAACCTTATCAGATTTCCAAACTACCAACTGTGTTTTAGATCTAGAAATCCTTGACTGGCATGTAACACCCAGTATTTTTGGAGATGTCAGCCCAGTATCATCACGGAAATCTGATGGGCAAGTTACTAAGTCATCTACCCAGCTCAGTGAGCCTAAATGTTACACAAAAGACTCAACTAGCACCAACCATAGTAAATCCTTGGATCCTTAGACAATTAATTCAGTAGCATCATGAAGAAATATATTCATTTCAAATTGACCCTTGTTGATCTAAGTTTTGAGAAGTGTAAAGAAACAAAATAAACCTAGAGAGAGGAGAAGAAAAAATATATTGTGCAGAGGTGCTGCTTTAAGGGGTGGGGTGGAGGGGAGAGAGGTAAAAATGGAGAGAAGGGGAAAAAGAGGGGGAGAGAGGGAAAGAAGAGAAGGAAAGAGAGAAAGAGAGAGAATGCCAGCCAAGCTGGCAGCCCCCCTTTCCCCTCCGAAGCCCCCAGCCTGCTCTCCTAACTTTTCCTTTCCCCTTTTCTAACCATCAGGCTTCCGCTTTAATACTCAGTCCATTGACAGTTATAGAGAGGGGTTTTATGGGTGATGTTCACCTCTTAAAGATACAGTAACAGTTCATTTACATTTTGACAAGCAAAATGAAGTAATTCTGTTTTTGTCTGCAAGAGGCAGGTTGTGGTACTGGGTGGGAGATTAGGGACACTGGTGAAGAGAAGGTCATATTGGTGGTGAGATTGTTCTTTGAACATTTAAGGCCTAAAAATGACTGAACTATGAACAACTTAGTAAAACATTGTGTGCTATTAAAATTTAGAAAAAAAAGATATTCTCAGTAAGAACATAATATATGGAAATGATTATTATATATATTTTCAAAGATTTATATAGATTGACAGTTATTAATTCTATATTTTATCTATCAAGGCCTGGATAAAAAGGAAATGCACAAAATAAATAAATCATAGCACTTGTATCACAGCCAACCAATTTTTAATATTGGATGAAAAAGCATTACTAACAAACTGATCTCATGTAGAAGGAATCTCGTAATAAATATATGCTTCATGGCATTAACAATGTGCAGTCAATCAGTTAAAAATACTTTCTTCTCTGAATGAGTCATAGAAACATATTTAAGGACTGCTTTATCCTTTCGGTTGTTTATCATTAAAATATATAATGAATAACAAAAATGAAGAATTATCTTTAAATATGGAAAATAGTTTTGGATTTGGATATAACATAATCAAAGGGGCAATAAATCCATTCTGTACTTGAAAAGAAAGGGCATGTCAAGGCATAATCTAATTATAATACTAAAAGAACTATTTTTGAAGTACTGCTCTATTAACAAGATAACATTTTCTTCCATCGGATGAAGAGATTTTAATTTATAAAAATAGCATACATTGAACAGCATTTTATTCAAGAAATATGAGCCCCCAAACTACACATCTGTTATGTCTAATATCAATTTTAATTTATACAGATTTTTTTTCTCTTTTCACATTTACTAAACAGAGCTGTTGTGTTTAGAATTGATTTTGCTGTCTCAGCCACATTAGGCTAAGATAAGTTTTGGCTTTCATCTGAATGAACAATTTCCTAGTTCGACACACTGGATTTGGAGTTGAGTCAATAAAAGCTTTACTGTGTCCTTTCTCTTTCCTCTTAGCTCTCACAAAAGCGACCTAAATTCCATTCATCTTTTCAGTTGGCCCGGTGGAATCTTTAGCAATGCAATTATGGTTTGAATAAAGAAACATCACAAGAAATTGGCAGAGAAACAAATAAGAGTTCTCTATGTCCTATACATGCACCCCTGAAGATCAGTTACCTCTGGGTATGCATGTAAATTTGTCTAACTTTAGCTATTTGTCTTTGTTATGCTTTGGGAGTGTAACTTCTTATCAAAGATTTAGTGTGATCTTAGTGAATCTCAAGTTATTTGCAAGGAAACAAGTTTGATTGAATTCTGGCATTTTTATTTAATAATTTAATAATTCTCAACAATTTTATCAAGGAGTCCTTTGACAATCTGAGATAATGATCAAGTATTAAAAAGTCAACATTTTAATATCCATAATTACCTATAAATTATTTTGAGATATCTGTTGTATTTTAGCAATGTTAAGAAATATAAAATACTATATTTTTTGTCTAATGCATTTGAACTGAAAGTTAACAGTACCAAACTATCAGCAGTAATGAAAAGCATGCTTTTTATGAGAAGAAAATGTAATTTTAAAGGGATGTTGTATTTAAGGGAGATACGGAGTATCTAATAAATTCATTATAACTAATAAATATATGATAATGAATATATGATATCTAATAAATCAATGGTAATCCCATAGTTTTAATGCCAAATGATATTGCCCTCCTCTTTATGAAAGAGACCATACCAGCTTATTCCTGAGGTTGGAAACAGTTTTTGGATCATAACTTTTTGGAATCTTATCCTATATGTTTTCTGCACAGTACATGAATAAAATATTCATTTTTTTCTATTATAATAATTTTTATTTCTTATGAAATAACTATATAATATTCAATAAATATGGAAAGAGCTGCAAGAATAGCAGAACATTTTGAAAACAAATATCCAATTTTAACTAATAAATAAAATTAAGTCTACAGGGGCATTGAAGTTGGAAGCATTTGGAAGATATGCTCAGGAATAAAGATCAGTATCAATTTAAGTGAATTCACATATTGATACCTTTCAATAACTACTATAAATAAAGCACTGTCCCTTATAATGTAATAATAAACAAAATAATTTTCCTCCTTTATCTTTATGACCATTACTTTATAAGAAAGGCAAGACTATATATATAAACATATAGTTTTTATATAACTAATATATAATTATATAAGTTATAAAAATTAGCCTGTCAGACTTTAAGCTTACTATAAGAAAATAACAAAGATAAGAAGAATGTAAAGTAATTGGATGGTTAGATATTGCTATTAATTTTATGCCTTGATGTTTTTAGTTTTGTTTCTTTTGTTGTTGTTGTTTTGGGGCCACACCTGTTGACGCTCAGGGATTACTCCTGGCTATGTGCTCAGAAATCGCTCCTGGCTTGGGGGGATCGTATGGAACGCGGGTTCGTCCTAGGCTAGCGTTTGCAAGACATAAGCTTTACCTCTAGCACCATCGCTCCAACTCCTGTGCCTTGATTTTTATTAAAGAAAATATGTAGGACAAGAAAGATAGCATGGAGGTGGGGGTGTTTGCCTTGCATCCAGAAGGACGGTGGTTCGAGTCCCGGCATCCCATATGGTTCCCTGAGCCTGCCAGGAGCGAGTTCTGAGCATAGAGCCCGGAGTACCCCCTGAGCGCTGCCTTGTGTGATCCCCCCCAAAAAATCTTAGACTATAATATTACTACCTTGAAGTTAATCTAAATTAATAATTAAAAAATTTTAGCATGATAAGATCAGAGAGAAAGTACAACATTCCAGGATCTTGCTCTGAGCTGACCAAAATCAGCTCCCCGCACCTCTATTGTCCCGTGAGCACCACCAGGAGGAAGCATTGAGAGCAGAGCCAGGCATAAACCCTGAGTAACACAGAATATAACCCTCAAAACATACACACACACACACACACACACACACACACACACACACACGTAACCCCCCAAATGCTACCATGCCAAATATAGATCAATTAGTATTAATTTCTCATTTGAGATGAGGAGATCATATTAATGGTTGGGCCAGTGAAAGAGCATAACAGGTATGAAAAGACAGATTTTTTTCTATAAAATCAGAAAAGTAATGTTTAAGCTTTATGTATTACTTCAATAATAACTAAATATATAAATGAGAAGACATTTGTAAAAACCTATTAGATTTTCATCTGAGTCTAAATGAAAGGATTTAAAATAAGATGTAAAAGAAAAATATTTTTTAATCTTTAAAAAAATCTTTTTATTTTGTATGTAGCCACTGTGAAACCACAAAGTTATTCATGATTGAGTTTCAGGCATACTGTGTTTCAACACCAATCCCTTCACCAGTGTCTACTTCCTTCCACCGATTCCCCCACCCCATCTGCCTACCACCCACCAGTATACTCCTACAAGAGGTGCTATTATTTTTTATGCTCTGGTTTTGCACTGTGGTTTACAGTACTGTTGCTGATAGGGTTTCATGCATAACGTTTTGCTTCTTTCAGCATCTCCTTCTCCTGACTGAACATTTCCCTCTGTCATAATCATTGTCTTCTCTCTGTTCTATTCCCCCACCCTCTTAAGTAGAATGTTTCCTACTAAACAGTTCATGTTCTGGCAAATGCAATCTTGAGATACTAAATTTTACACCTTCCTTTCTTTTACTAAGACCAATGTGAATTGTAAGTCTTTCACAGTTGTGTTTCAGTTACGTACTGACAATGAATTAGGTTCGTTCCTACCATCAATGTTAATCTTTCTCCACCATAGATCCCAGCATGCATCCTGTACCTCTACCCTTAGCCTCCTAGATTGCTAGCATACCCAGTAAATTCTGGGTATAGTTTGTTATAGTTTGAGTCTTTTGATTCTGCTGTTGTTGACATTGGTTTGTCTATTTAGGGATGACAATTTTTTATTTCCAGTCTATGCTCCAAAGACTTTTAGGCCCCTGGGTCCCATCCACTTTTATTTTCCTTTTCTCAGTTTGTAGGAAGACATAAATATATGAGGCAGAATAAGATGATTTATTTTCTATGGTCCTGTGAAAAAGGCAGAAACACCTATCTAGAAGCTATACATATAAATAAAATTTTAAAAAAAGAAAAAAAGAAAAAAGGGGATCAAATGTAAGAAAATATTTTATATGATCAGATTTAACTAGAATGAATACTGAGATTAGAGAAAAAGTGACTTTTTCTTAAAATTAAATAACAGTGAGTTATTAAATTATTTATTATTTAAGGAAAAAGTACAGCATAGTCTCCCATGTTAACAGCAACCAGCTGTTCCAGCTAGTAAAATATAAGATGATGCAAATACAGCCATCAATCCATACACAGTAATAGTTATTAGATATTCAGGGTAATATATGAAGGACTAAATTACATGGATTTTTCTAAGACATGGTCCCATGTTTATATACTTACCAGTCAGGTGGCTATAACCATGACATAGAAAGAAGTACAATATCAAGTGCTAAGAACATGACATATTAATGCATTGGGTACCTGAACTCATTTTCCTGAGTAGAGGTGTAGTCTTCAAGTCAACAAATCTTAATTCAAATCTGTACATTCTCTTCTAATTGCTGAAAGACATAAGGACAGAAAAATTGAAGGGCATTATACAAAGAGAAAATGACTTCCATAATGGTACAGACATATTGCAACTGGCAAGAAAAGAAGGTCCTGAAGATCTAATATACAGTGCAATATTTATAGATAACAAACTGCATAATAAATATTAAATATGCTGAGATTAGATTTCAATTATTATTACCAATATTATGCATAGAAATTCTAGCTCTTGCTATAAAATAATACAAATTCAAGTAATACAAATCAATACAATGCACTCCTTTAACCACACAGTACTATGTGCTGATTATAGATTAATTCAGAATGTATTGAAATTAGGCATATGTAGTTTAAAGGATAAGGATTAGAAAGCTTATGAACAGTAACTTCTGAGAACCCAATGCGGATTAGAAAGTCTACTGGTACTATGAGATTTATGAAGATGAAGGAAAATGTATTTTTATTCCTCAAGTAGCTCACTTATTTAGGAGAAGAGTAAAAGAGGATAAAAATCTATTTCTAAAAGATATTGTCCTTAGCAAGCTTATAATGAAATGCATTGTATAAAAATATAGCCCAAAGGATAAAATATCCATTCCTAGTTGGAAAATATACCTGGATTAGTCTCTAGTATTCACTTGAGTAGATATGAAAGGCAACAGGAATTCAAATATATAAGGGCTATCCTTTATTTCAGAGAGTAACGTTTTGAAAAATACTAGCACATGAATTATCTAAAAATATTAAAGATTAGGTTACTTATGACTGATTTTTATGTAATAGAGGGTATGGAAAGAGCTAGCTGATGGACTGGTAAAGGGTCTTTTCTCTCCTATTATTTATTCCAATTTGATTTGGACATGGATGTATCATATATAAGACGTTAAAAGGATTATATTGAAAGATTGAAGGACAGTGAATAGGGTGTTTTCCCTGTTTGCAGCCAAACTATATGGCATTTCATATAGTTCCCTGCTTACCACCATGGAAATTCCTAAGTGCAGAAATAAGAATAACCCCTGAGCATAGCCAGTTGTGACGCATCTTTAATGTTTCAATAAATATTTCACACATTGGTAGAATCTATAGAAACACTCTGAGTCAATGTTTAGAAAGTGTTGCTTTACGAAAATTTAGTTGATGCAATGTGTAATATTATTTAAAAAAGAGTGACAGTTGAATCTTTTTTTAATTTTTATTGTGATCACAATGCTTACATATCTTTCACAGTAGTATTTTAGTTACATATTAACATTGAATCATGGGAATACCCATCACCAAATTTGTCCTCCCCCCATCCCAGTTCCCTTTCTGCAATTCATATACCCCACCATCACCCACCAGGCTGCTAGAGTAGGTGGTCCCCTCTTTGTCTAGCTTACTATTAGTGGTCATATATCTGTTTGGTCCTGGTACCCTCCCTTATTTCCCCCTCTATTTAAGAGGCAGGCTAGATAAATCGAGTTATGTGGTTTTGTTTGAAGAAAAGAAAAGCAATAGAATGGGGTACAAAATAAGAAAAAAAAAAACAAAAAATAAATTAAAAAAAAGAAGTCAAATACTTTGAAAATGGGCAGAGACCTGCTAGTGGCTTTCAACCTCAGTTTGAGAGAGGACATGATAAAGGTAATATCAAATTAAATATCCAGTGAGCACTACAGCAATAAAGACAAGCACCACACAATAGTCTCGGTTCTGAAATCAAATCATGCCGGAGTGCAAAAAGAAAGAGAAAGAGAAGATAAAATAAAATGAAATGAAATGAAATGAAATGAAATTGGAGATATCAACTTCAATATCTACACCAAAATAAAGACCTCAAAAAATGGATCAATCAATAAATAAATGTGTGGAAAGATGATTATTTTGTGTGTGTGTGTTTTTTTTTCTTTTTCCCCCTGCATAGGCACATTAAGTATTGGGGATATTATAGAGGGAATTCCCTTGGCCTAGGAGTTACAGGATTTCATGGAATTAACTGTAGACTCCTTGCATGATCATTTACTCTCCCCTCGGTGCTTTTGTGGTGTATGGAAGACTTCTGCTTCGTCTTGGATGGTAGCATCAGACCTCTGTATCTAGAGATCTTGGTGACTGTGCAGCTGAAGGAATGGAGCTTATGATAGAGTCTTTCTTTGTGTTTCTAGGAGTTCTGCTTCTTCAGTGTCGTTTTAATCCATCTTCTGTAATTGGTGGTCTTGGTCATTATGTTGTTCCTAGGATGGAGCCTGGGACAAAGTCTTTTGTTATGTTTCCAGAAGACACGTTCAGTTGCGGTTGCCTCAGTCAGACCTCTGGAGTTGGAGATCTTGTTTGTTGAACAGATTGTAGACCAAAAGCTAGGCTAGAGCTTTTCGTTGCTGTTGTTGTTGTTGTTGGTCCTGGGATGCATAGACAGTTGAATCTTTAAAAAAAAATAAAAAGCACATTTATGAGTGCTGAAAAATTATAATTAAACATAAAGGGAAAGTATAAAGAAGACTCCAAATTTTGAATTTATATGTAAATTGGAAGGAAAAAACTTCTTATCAATTAAGAGTAGAATACCTAGTAGTAGAAAAGCAAAGATTATAGAGTCTCAGAATAAGATTCTGTTTACATAATACATAATATTTAATATTTAATAAATGCATAATATTTCCACAACTTAAAATATGAGTAACTTTACTTTTCTTTCCACTGCAAAGTAATTTTAATTTTATATCCTTCATAAACTATTTTTATGTTTCTATGATTCTTCTAAGAATACTTTGGAAGTTCAAGTCTCTATGCAGCTTTTACATCCCCAATTTCCTATACTTGATCATAAAAATTATGGAAACAGACACCTAGCAGCTGGTGCTAGTATTGTCCCAGCTGTTCTTTATCTTCTCAGCACCTCAGGATGTGGTATTGGACAACAAACCAGTATAGGAAATAAATTTTACTTCCTGTGGTATTAATTCTCCTGATTGTAAGACAAGAGCAGATGTTCCTACAGCATTAAAAAAATACATCAGTGTGTGGGAGTATTTCCTTGTATATTTCTTTTTTCACTGACCTCTGTCATATATTTTGCTTCACAAGGACAGAGTCCCTGGCATCACGCCTTTAAGAGAATAAGCTGATGAATCAGGAGCAAAGTCCTTGAGCAAGGACTGCTTTAATGAAAGGACATATTCCAGCAAATATTGTCATTTTTTTCCTACTTCCTTTCTTTTGTACAACTCTTTAATTTAATGCAGACTATTTTTTTGTTCAGTAAAAAAAATGCAGCCTTGCTCTAAATTACCACAAAACAGAATTTAATATGGATGTTAATGGGAGAGGATACAATATTTTTCATTAATATTATTTCAACTTAATATCCTTTTTAGCTAAAATGTACATTATTGCCCACTTTTTGATCTCTTCTAATGATGATTACATAGTCAAAGAGATTATGCTATTAATTATCTTGGGTCATTGAATGTAGAAGCTTAGCACATAAAACTCTTAGACTTAAAAACATTTATTGAGCTGTCTAAAATGTAGTTGAAAATAGGATGTTGGATCTAGAAAACTGTTATGCTCATTTTGTGGGGAAAATACGTTTGATATTATTCAAATATTTTTCTGGATTTTAATGTCTTATGTTCCCCAGCTAAAGTAATGAGGTTGCATGTCCTTTGGATGTATTTTCATGTGTGCTATCTACATAACCATTCTCTTACTTTTAGCCATCCATAAACTTCAAGGCTCCATTTTAACTTTTTTTATTTAAGTGTTCACAAGCATTGAATGCATTGACTTTTACTCCTTATTTCAAGCAAATATGTATCATTTAGGAAAGTAATGAGTTGTGCTCTGTGTGTGTCACACACGTTCATTCAGACTGACACCATTTAGACATAAGAATGAAACTAGAGTACACACTTAGCACAATATCTAAGATATGGAATCAATTTGGTGTCTAATGTCAGATGAACGGGTTTTGAAGTGGTATATGTGCACACAATGGAAAGTTATGCAGCTATAGGAATGATGAGTCCATGTGATTTGTTGCAAACTGGAGGAAACTGGAAGATGTGTTCAGAGAAGTTAAGCAGAAGGACAAGCACGGGATTATCTAATTTATCTCTAGTATATGGAATAATTGCAAAAAGAAATGTAGTAACGGGGCAATGCCTAGGTCATCCTTGAGCCCAGAATATATAAAGAAGGAGGAAAGAAATTGAGCAGGAGAAGGAAAAAAAAAAGATGAAAAAGATAAATAATGGGGGAACAACGGCCAGGGGAATTAAGTCTACCAATGATGTGAGACAGCGATAAGACTATCTATCTATACAAAGCAACACTGAAAATCTGATCTAATTTACAACCACAGAACTCTGAAATGTAACTCTCATGGTGGACATGATAGGGATTGATAAGGAGCATCAGAAAACTCTTGGAGGAAAGTTGACACTGGTATAAGTGATGAATATTGTTTGTCTAAGACTCATCTGTCAATGACTGTAAACCCCAGCTCTTGAATTAAAAATAAAATGTAAAAAGGAAGAAAAACATCATGCATATCATCTTAGGATATGGGTATACATTGAAGCATCCCCCCAAAAATATGCACAGACTTGAGGAGGAGATAGTAAAGCTGCAAGTTCCAAAGTGATTCTTTTTCTCATCAGTGTTAGACTAAATTATGTTGGAAACGACAATGTTATTAGTACGGTTGGAAAATATTTCCAACTTCCAGCTTATTATACAAGGCAAAAATGTAAGTGCTAAATCAATCATTGTTCTTTTCTTGGTTTTATTTCTGTTTTATTTTTGCATCATATTAAGGCTGAAATTGAAGAAAAGGATCCAATCTAAATTAGTGGCAAAAGTTTTGAAGTTTTCTGCATCTACATCCTGTCATCAGGGTTCAATCAATAGCTGTAGAAAATGAAGCCCAAATGGAGAGAAAATAAAAATGAGCTGGTGAGGGAATGAGCCCTGGCTGCAATTCAGTTACTCTTTCAGTGTCCTTCAAACAAATCTGCAATGACTTTAGGACAGCTGCGAACTCTGTGAAGTCTTTAGTAATTTCCTTTTTTACCTTAGTTTATTCAAGTTAAATATATGTCATTTGCAACCAAAAATATCCTGACTAAAATATCACCGTGACTTTGTACCACTGTTGTCAGGATTCAAGAAGTGTCATAGGACAAAGGAAATAGATAGAAGGAAGAATTGCTATAGAGAAGATGTAATTATGTGTAGGTAGCATTTACATCTCTCTAGACATAGATATAATTTAAAATATATTTAAAAAATAATGGCAGATGGTGAAGTTGCTTGAAGTAAAATTTTAAAAAGCAAAATAAAAACTTTGGTGAATGTATAACAAAATTATCTAATATAAATTCAAAAGACCTATTGATTAAAAAAACCACAGTCCAAAATAAAAAGTGCCATAATGAGACGTTTGTTCTCTTAAAATAATATTTTTGGATGATTGCCTTGTTTCCTTGTATGTAGTTGACTTTGCATATGCCCTCCAGCACCTCCAGGAGTGATTCCTTAGTGATCCATTGAGCGAGCCACTGATCCCTGAGTGATCCACTTGGTTCTCATGGTCTAATCAAACATGCTGTTAATCCAGAAGTTAGCACAGTTTACTATAGGCCCTATGCTCAGGGATCATTTCTGTCAGGGGTTTGGAGGATCTTACAGGGTTCTGAGAATCAACCCTATGTCAGCTACTTGTAAGGTAAGCACCCTATAAGCTGTACTATTGCTCTAGCCCCTGCTACATTTATTATTTATTTATTTATGTATTTATTTATTTATGGGATTTTTTGGTTTTGGGTCCAGACCTGGTGACACTCAGGAATTACTCCTGGCTATGTGCTAGAAATTGCTCCTGGTTTGGGGGACCCTATGGGAAGCTAAGGGATCAAACTACAGTCCATTATAGGATAATGGCATGCAAGGCAAACGCCCTATCACTGCGCCACTGCTTCAGCCTCACACTGCTACATTTTAATATAAAATGTGATGTACATTTGAAATATTTAAGCAACTTTAAGCAATGTTCAACATACTTTTCCATAAATTAATTTTTTTCCAACCTGTAAATTTATGGAAGTATTGAAACAATAAAACAAAGATGAACGGGCCAGAGAGATCGCATGAAGGTAAGGCATTTGCCTTTCATGCAGAAGGATGGTGGTTCGAATCTCGGCATTCCCTATGGTCCCCTGTGCCTGCCAGGGGCAATTTCTGAACATAGAGCCAGGAGTAACCCCTGATCAATGCTGGGTGTGACCCAAAAATCAAAAACAAACAAACATAAAACAAAAACAAAAATAAATAAAACCATCTCAAGAATTACATTTGTGATTTCTAATAAAAATTAAGTACTTTAATACCTAAATGTTAAATTTGTTTGTATTATTTATTCCTTAATTCAAAAATATTAATAGTAGAAAATTTCTCCTTATTTTATGATATGTAAATATCAATTTATGCCAATTATGGTAACATACCTATCTACATAATTTTCTAGAATAAGAATCAATATTTAGAATTACCTCTGCCTTTTTTTGTTTTGTTTTTTACTTTTATTTAATTTTTTATTGTAAGAATTTATTCAAAAGACAAAAATTGATTAACATATTGAGGTGAACTAGCATAACATAATATAGTAACATAACATATAATATAATTAATATAATATAATATAATAATACATGTAAGTCAAAGAACATTTCTGATTAAAACACAATTTTTTATCATAATGGCTTACATATCTTTCACAGTAGTATTTTAGATACATATTAATATTGAATCAGGGGAATACCCATCACCAAATACCCATCACCTCCTCCCATCACAGTTCCCTTTCTGCAACCCATGTCCCCCACCATCACCCCCTCCCCGGGCTGCTAGAGTAGGTGGTCCCCTCTTTGTCTAGTTAATAATAATTAGTGATCATATATCTATACGGTCCTGTTACCCTCCCTTGTTTCCCCCGCTATTTACGAAGCAGAGCTAGATAAATCGAGTTATGTGGTTTTGTTTGAAGGAAAGAAAAGCAATAGATTAGGGTACAAAATAAGAAAAGGAAAAAAAAAGTCAAATATGCTGAAAGTGGGCGGAGTCACTCTAGAGGCTTTCAACCTCAGTTTGAGAGAGGATGTGAAAAAGGTAATTGAAGCACCACAACGATACAGAAAGATATATCAAATTAAATATGCAGTGAGCACTACAGCAATAAAGACAAGCACCACTCAATTGTCTCGGTTCTGAAATCAAATCATGCCAGAGTGCAAAAAGAAAGAGAAAGATAAGATAAAATAAAATAATATTGGAGGCCGCAAGATCCAGGTGCTGCTGCAGCAGGCCGACAACGCAGAGGAGAGGGCCGAACGCCTGCAGCGGGAAGTGGAGGGAGAAAGGCTGGCCCAGGAACAGGCGGAGGCTGAGGTGGCATCCTTGAATCGTAGGATCCAGCTGGTTGAAGAGGAATTGGACCGTGCTCAAGAACGCCTGGCGACTGCCTTGCAAAAGCTGGAGGAAGCTGAGAAAGCAGCTGATGAGAGTGAAAGAGGGATGAAGGTCATTGAGAACCGGGCCTTAAAAGATGAAGAAAAAATGGAACTTTAGGAAATTCAACTCAAAGAAGCTAAGCATATTGCAGAAGAGGCAGATCGGAAGTATGAAGAGGTGGCTCGTAAATTGGTGATTATTGAGGGTGACTTGGAGCGCACAGAGGAGCGGGCTGAGCTGGCAGAGTCCCGTTGCCGAGAGATGGATGAGCAGATCAGACTGATGGACCAGAACCTGAAGTGTCTGAGTGCTGCTGAGGAAAAGTATTCTCAAAAAGAAGATAAATATGAAGAAGAGATAAAGATTCTTACTGATAAACTTAAAGAGGCAGAGACCCGTGCTGAATTTGCTGAGAGATCAGTAGCCAAGCTGGAAAAGACCATTGATGATTTGGAAGATAAACTGAAATGCACCAAAGAGGAGCACCTGTGTACACAAAGGATGCTGGACCAAACTCTGCTGGACCTGAATGAGATGTAGAGCGCCCTGAGTCCTGCCCTACCTCTGCGCCTCCCTCCAACCCTGACTCCGCCTGAGGCCAGCCTGCTGGAAGCTGACCATTCTAAAAGGGCTGACCTTTAACTGGAAAGCTGCTTTCTCCCTCACTGCCCTTCCCAAGCTCCCACCCTCACCCCCTGCTATCTTTTGGGCCAAACTCGCTTTGCCTCTCCTTCAGAGATTCCCTTTGGGAGAGAGGCAAAGCACCTAGGGAGAGAGGTAAAGCACCTTTCAGAGCAACATCTAAGGGAACGTGAGCACAATGCAAAGTATCTTTAAAAGCATGTTGTCAAATGTACACATTGTGTAATTGATCCTTTTTTGTTGTAGCAAGCCATTTGTAAGACATCCCAAGTCATTCTACAGTTTTGAGGCAGCCCTCTAATCCTTTCTCTTTTGGAAGGGGACTTTTTAGCTGAATGCATTTTGTCCTCTCTTTAAAAAGGGTAAGGACTGGGCCTGCCATACAGAGATATACACAGCCTAGAGAAAGATTCCACTATGGGGAAACTCAGCTCTGTACAAAGTCTAGCCAGATTGTGAAAGGGGATTCCAAGAGGAGTTAGCCTAAAATGTGCTGTTTAGTTTTTCAGCTTTAAGGTATCTCTAGGCAACTTTTGTTTTGTTTTGTTTTGTTTTAATTTTTAAATAAGAGGCTCAAGGGGCTGGAGTGTTAGTATTGTGGATCTTGCATGTGACTGACCCGGATTCAAACCCCTTTGAACTCTTATGATCCCCTGAGCACAGCTGGGTGTTGCCAATGGGGGGATAAATAACAAGTGACTCAAATTAAGATATTGAGACCAAAACCTTTTTTTTTCTTTTAGTGGTTGAGAAAGGGTCGTTTCTTTCTCCCTCTTTTTTTTTGGGGGGGGGGCAGGTTGGGCCACATCTGGTGGCGCTCAAGAGTTTCTCTTGACTCTGCTCAGAAATAGCTCCTGGCGGGCTTGGGGGACCATAGGGGATGCTAGGAACCTAACTGGGGTCCATTCCAGGTCAGCCACATGCAAGGCAAACGCCCTGCTACTGTGCTACCCTTCCAGCCCTTGAGACCAAATCCTTCTCTCCACATTTCCAGCAGAATGAATCATGTCCTTTAGAGGTGACCACATAACTGCATTCTTGCTTCCTTAAAAGAAAATGTTTTCCCTACGAAGTTAGCCATGTGAAACATCTCATAGCTCTTTTCTGGGGCTGAAGCTGCTGTTTCTGAAAGTGCCATCTTATCGTGCTTTCTATAGTTAATGCTAGAGAAATGTTGAGTGGCTTATGTACAAAACTTTATATATTATTTTGAAACCTTCTTCTCTAGAATTGGGATAAAGTGACTACCCCATCAGGGCTGGCAATGTGATCTTTGAAAACTTCTTTACCTATCTCATTGTATCCTTTCTGGTAAGATTCTGTAACATGTTTTCAGTGTGCATTGAAAATGCCCTTGGAAGCTTCCCCTAAGGGGAGAAAATTCCGGCCAGCAGTTTCTCTCAACCCAGGGAACAGCCAGAGGACATCTCCAAATTATTCGCAAATGGCCTGAATCACCCAGCACCTACAAACCGAATTAGGAGAGGTTAATAAGAAAGACTCAAGATGACAGTTGCCATTCAAGAGCGTTTATTCAGGAAAAAGCTGGGTCTTTTATCCCCTAGCAATTAGGGGAGGTCTCACAAAAAGCAGGAAGCATCACTTAGCCAATCACATTTGGCCAGGTACATAGAAAATATCCAATGATAACATTTCTTCCTCACAATGCAAATACGGCTAACTTGTTTTTCTGGGGTACAAATCAGGAAGCTGGATTGCAACAGTGGGGGAGGAACAGATCATAGGACTTCCTTATCTAAGCAGGACATCTGGTTTCAGTTACAGGAACTAGCTTCAAAAGGCAAATGTTATAAACAACTTTAAGGTCAAAGAGGGAGTGGAGAAACATAGCAATACATTATAAAGATGTTTTGTTCAGAAGTAGAAGAGGGTTCAAGTCCCCAGGGCAAATAACAAATGAACATGAGTTCCTGTTGCAAGAACCAAATTTAAACATGCTGCTTTTCCTGTTAGCTCAGGGGCAAAAAACCGCAACTGCCAGCAAAGCAAGAAGATGGCTGGTGGGTGTAAGCTTCTTCACAGAAACGGTGGGTGTTTGGTCACCCACAGTGCATCACCACAAAGTTTATTGGCTTGAATTGCCCTCTCCTTTGGTAATTGGGAGAAAGAAATCATTAATGCAACTGTTTTGATACTGAAAATTGACATGTTTTTTGAAATAAAGAATGAGTCCCTCCAAAAAAAAAATAAAAAATAATATTGGAGACATCAACTTCAATCTCTACACCAAAATAAAGACATCAAAAAAAATCTATCAATCGATAAATATGTGGAAAAATGATTGTTTTGTGCTTTTTTTTTTTCACTTTTATTTTCCCCCCTGCATAGGCACAGTAACTATTGGGGATATTGTAGAGGGAATTCCCTTGGCCTAGGAGATATAGGGTTTCTCCACCCCTGAAGTATACTGTCATGGGATTAACTATAGACTCCTTGCATGATCATTTACTCTCCCCTTGGTACTTTCGTAGTGTATGGAAGACTTCTGCTTCGTCTTGGATGGTAGCATCAGACCTCTGTATCTAGAGATCTTGGTGACTGTGCAGCTCAAGTTTATGGAGCTTATGATGAAGTCTTTCTTTGTGGTTCTAGCAGTTATGCTTCTTCAGTGTCGTTTTAATCCATCTTCTGTAGTTGGTGGTCTTGGTCATTTTGTTGCTCCTAGGATGGAGCCTGGGATAAAGTCTTTTGTTATGTTTCCGGAAACCCATTCAGTTGCGGTTGTCTCAATCAGACCCCTGGAATTAGAGATCTTGTTTGTTGAACAAGTCGTAGACCAAAAGCTAGGCTAGAGCTTTTTGTTGCTGTTGTTGTTGGTGGTGGTCCCTGGATGCGGACTGTCCAGTCCTGGTTGTAACAACCAGTCATCTGTATATAGCGATCTTGGCTTTTGCACAAATCAAAGGGTGACATGTTTTCTGATTTTGTCTTATCGTTAGCTGATGAGGAAGGACAACTTGCTCTTAGATCAATTTGTTCCCATTTCCTCATTGTCAGGTTATCAATTTAGAACTGGCGCATGGTGGCGTCAGAGCAGCATTGTGAATGCCCTGGGGGGGGGAGGGTTGGCTCCTGGAGCTGTTGTGGAGAACTCTGTCATTTCTATGTCTGGGATCCAGGAGTCAAAGCTGGATGATTGGTGTCTAGTTCCCTGGAGCCTAAGTTGTTTCCACATGACATACGTTCAGGGTGGGAGATGTCCCTGTGTTGTAAACAAGTATGAGTTCTTATCCCTAGTAGATAAGAGCTTATTTTACACGTACAATTTCCCCTTTGTTTAATATGTCTTTGCAGGAGGAAGTGGTGCTACATTATTTTGCTGGTGTACCTCTGTCTTTCAATGAGTATATTCAGTCTATATATTTAAAATTAAGAAGATAGAGAATGAGGCAATTAAAAAAAAAGGGAGGTGGTAAGCCTTCGTGGATTAATTTTAAATACTAAAGCAGTATATGAGGAGGATACAAAGATATAGTAAAAAAAGGTATTATAAAAATTGCAGTCTGGTGCCAGAGCAATAGCACTGTGGGTAGGGCATTTACCTTGCACAGGACAGACATCACAAGACCAACATGAGTTTTATCCCTGGCATCCCATATGGTCCCCCAAACCTGCCAGAGTGATTTCCGAGCCCAGACCCAGGAATAAACCCTGAGTGCCACTGTGTGTAGCCCCCCAGAAAAACAAAAATAAACAATAAAAATTGTGGTCTACTCCTTAGAATGAACACAGTTTTAGCTTCTCCTCTGAGCCAAAAGAATGAAGAAACACAAAACGAAGAGATAATGATCTCTCATATTGAGACTTAAGTGCAGATATTAAATGAAGTCCCTATAATAAAACATCTAAGACCAAAACTTTATTTTAATTATTTTTAATTAACAGCAACCAAATATTTGTGTTCAGATGATCCCTGAGTATAGGAAGCATATACTGGGTAAATGAGTTTCTGGATGAAGGTCCTGACCATCTCCCTTAAAAAAAGTTTTGCATCAAGCCCAATAAGGCCAATTAATGAGTTTTTTTTAATTTGTGCTCAAAATTGGAAATAAATACAATGTTGTCAGAGATACAGTCTTCCCTCTGACATAATATTAATATCTTTTAATTATTTTTAAATTGGTGAACTTGGATATATAAGGGATTATCCATATAATATTGCTTCTTACATAAGTCTTGATAGTTAAAGAGACCAATAAATGCCGAAAGAGTCTAATGACTTTCATTCTGGCACTTGCTTGATTTGGCTTCCAGAAGCTGAGATTATTTGTTCAAAGGGAAACAATAACTCAGTGTTGACAAAAGAAATCATATTGACGTTGGATAACCATAAGAATAAGAGAAGAGAACTCCTAATTGCGCAACTCACAGGCTCAATTGCAGGTGCAGAGAAGAGGAACTCATCTAAACAAACACAATTTTTACAGAACAAAAGTGATAAAAGAGTAAAATCATAGTTGGCACTAGCACTGACTGCTGAGATGGCTAAAATGAGACTCCATTCACCGTAGGGACCACTTTTGCTACATGACATACTCATGACAGAATAACATCTGGCTGAGACCTTAGGGACACAGAGGCCAGGCTCTGACCTTGCGGATGAATTCTTACCCCATGTCTCTGACAGATGCCTATGCCAGCCAGCCAAAATTAGAAAATAACACTGCTGAGTTTTGAACATTTGGAGAGGTTAAAAGGTCTGTCCTAAGATTACAGTGATTTCTTTTTGTCAGTTGTGGTTCATGATTGGGTATGCAGTATCAAGGACCAAACCCAGGGCCACACACATGTAAAATGTGTGCTCTTCTACCTAAGCTCTATACTCAAGCCTTATGTTGAACATTTACTAGTCATAGTTTGCTAATATCAATAAACCTGTTTCCTTGACAGAAAAAAAATTTTATTCACATACTCTGTTATATCTGATATTTTAAAGCTTTTCTTCTTAGTTTTAAATATTCACTAACTTTATTTATATGTTTGCATTTTTAGTAACTCAGCTAGCTGCTTTGGGGGCTTTATCTTGTCTTTGAGTTCAGGAACAACTCCTGTTGTCCTGGCTTATAGGGTGTCAATGGACGATACGGGGTACCAGAAATCAAACAAGTATTCTGTGTGCAAGATAAGCAACTAACCAACTGTACTATACAAATTTTAAATTTTATTTTATGGTTTGCATGATGATTCCAGAATCTTCTAAATTTTAGTTTTTGGGTTTGGTTTATTTGTTGGCTTTGGAGAGTTCTGGTTTCTCACCATAAATTTCACTCTACCATGCTCAGTGCTTCCTTCTGGATCTAAGTTCAGAAATCTCTTCTAGTAGAATCAGGAGACCAAACCAAGTGCTGGAAATCGAACCCAGGACAGCGGTGTGCAATACGAAAGTCTTAACAACAGTACTAGTCCTTCAGTCTTCAAAGTTTTAACCTTTCTTTGTTCTACAAGTTTACTTCCCAAAAATTTGTCTTTAAATATGACATCTGTAATTAGACAGAGTACTCAAAAGTAGTTTGTCTAGCAAAAGCATAATGGAATCATTATTTCTATATTTTATAGTGCATAGTTAGAAGAATTAGTCTAAAAATAGAATTAACTGTCTTTTTAAGTTTTTAGTCCTTGTTTGTTTCATATTAGCTTATGAGAAAAAAAGAATCTTTTGCAACAAAATGATTCCAAGTACAACCGTATTTTAAAACATGTTTTCCATATAACTGACTATTATATATTCCATCCATACTTGCAATAAAAATAATAAAAGTTTGACATCAGCTTAAACAGCAAGTTTGTATAAATACATAAAGACAAGTAAAAATTTTTATTCACATATTTTATTAATATAGACTAAAATACATACCTAAAATTGTTAATACCAAATATTAAAATTATTATTTTCTAAAATTATTTATTAACATAATTTAACTTTTCAATTATCCTTATGGAAACTATAAACCTTAAAGAAGTGTTTCTAAAGGTCATTGAAATACATGTAATTGGAGTATATTTCAAGGAAAAAATAAAAATAAATAAAGCATTATCAACTATTAGGAAATTAATAAATTTAATTAATTTTAGTGTAGCTGTACATATACAGTACACAGAAATAAAAATTCATTGTAAACCAAACAAATAATATGTTGTGTTAGGAAGATAACTAAATATTTACATGTTAGATATTTTTAGTTAAATCAGGAAAAAATTAGTCCAGAAAATGTTGACTGGTTTTCCCCATTTCTGGTAAAATTATAAAATTGGAACAAGCACTCTGGACAGAATCTTAGCAATATTTATAAGATATATACAAATATTTTACTTTTTTATTCAGCAAATTCTTTTCTAGAAACATTCAGAAGTCATTTAGATTTGGGGGCCAAGAATAGTACATTGCAAAATATTTAAATGGCAAAAAGTACAGAAAAAATGTGCAAGTTCTAATAACAAGTAGAATTTCTAAAAAGCTGTGTGACATTTATTGATAAGTACACACCAGTTTCTGTAAAAAGAAATCTGAAAAAAATAATGCTTCAAATATAAAGAATGTGCTTTGTGTAAGTACAAGCCAAATGTTTCTGATTAGTGAAGGATCTCGTCTAATTTATGGTTCAAGGACTTTGTATGCATTGGCCATTTCTATTCATGGCTTCCAATAAAGCCAGATATTTTGGCAGAAGGCAAAAGTTCCTAGAAAAGCACATATAAGACCTAAATGTCTGGTCTTCTGTTCACTTTCTATTTGCAAAAAAATGTTCTAATAGTCACACATATGTGTCAGGATGTTTAAAGAATAGTAGCATTACATGTATTGATGAGGAACAATAATTGATTTTGCTGAGCTATAATATCTTCTCTTACATCTCTTAATTTTGCCTTGTTTTCACATCTAGAATATACACTTTTTTTCTCCAGGGAAACAAAAAAGTATTCCCTTCAATTGTCATGATCTTTAAATGAAAGGCTGTCTCTACTTCAGAATGGAGTGAGGTCCCTGTAGGTGCAATGAGCTACAATCTAAAAGGACAAATTGCTCCTTCTCCACAAAGATGATAGATACAGAAGTCCTGAGAAAGAAAATAATTTGAAGAATCTCAGAAAAAGAATCAGATCAGTACCTATCTGTGCAACCAGGAATGGATAGAAAAGTCCATGATTATACTAAAGCTAAGACAGTAATAAAATTTTCCCAAGATTTCTGTTCTTCCAAATAATAAAATAATTCAAAACCATAAATGATACCCAAAGAAAACAGACATTTAGACTATAATAACAGAGCCAAAGTGGCATGGGAGGAAAATGTCTTAAAACAGTAATGGAAGAATATTGGCACATTGTATTCTTAAATTATATAAACATTTATACCCTTGGAACTACTGTATTTCAATAAGTTTTCTTTTGCTTAGAGGTCAGTTTCATATACTAATTACACTTCCAAAATCCTCTAGATGCCATTATTTGTCTTTCATTGTGTTTACTTGAAAACCATCTGCAAAAATAAAAAATAAAAATAAAAAACAGTTTGGTGACAGAATATATCCTAGTCTTTGGTATAGGATTAAGTGGTTTTGTTCAGTGAGAAATCAATTAGCCCTCTGTCCAAAACTTTTTTTCAGACTTTATTATTTGGAGGCAGGAGTAATACCTTTCCAATCCTGAAAACCATTTATATCTGAACTTTTTTTATACTAGTGTGTGTGTATATGTAGAAAGAGAGACAGAGATAGAAAGAGACATACACAGGTAGAGAAAGATTATTCATCTAGTTATTCAGTCAGTTATTCAGCTATGCTCTAGGATGACTCCTGGTTCTCTGCTTAAGAGTCACTTGTGCAAGTGTTTGGAGAACCTAAGTGACTTCAGGTAGTCAAACCCACACTGTCTGTGTGCATGCAAGTGCCTTAACATAACCTTAACTAACTATACTATACTATACTATACTATACTATACTATACTATACTATACTATACTATACTATACCTCTAGCTCTAGACTATCTGTTCTTTAAATTATTGCTTGCACCTCTGCCTAAATTCATTTTTATTTCAGTTCCTATTAGGTTTATTTTTAATTTTCCATTTTATGAAATATAACTGAGATGTAAAATTTCATTTAAAATGGGTAAGAAGATTATCTGGTATACATACAATTTGCAAAAGGATTCCATTTTATAATGAACACATGACCTCACATTCTGAGCTGGAGAGTGGCAACATTGAAATTTTACTCGTCACAAATTTTGGTTTTACGATGCAGTGCGATCAACAATTGCCCCATATTTCAGAGTAGAGGTCCTCAAATAATGTCTTTACACTTATTTTTTGATATTTTTTTAAAAATTCACTTTTTTTAGTACTTACTTTCATTCCAAACATTGTAGTACAATTTTATTAATGTTGGATTCTTTTCTGTAGATACATATATGTTTGTATAAAACTTAATTTTGGTTGTCTCCGACTTTACCTGATTTTTTGAACTATGAAAAAACTAAATGAGATAAATTGTTTTAATATGTCAATGGTTGCAAAATTGTTTCTACATTTTCTTTATTTTAGTTGTACTATAGACAATGTAACTAATTTTTATTGTTTTATTATTTCTATTAGTGCTTTGATTTTGTCCTTTTGCAAGTTACTTTTGCAGGTGGTACAGAGCACATATATACACATTGCATTCTCCTCTATTCATACAATGCTTACTACAAGTTTTATGCAAAGATATTTTACTTACATATTTTGTCAATCAATATTTCAGTTTATTGCATTGTCTAATCAAGTACATTTCAGAACAATCTATAAATGCAGCAGTTATTAGATAAAACATGTTATATTTTCATTTTCTTTGCATGCCTTTTATTTGTGCCTGGTTTAACATGCTGTGGTCATTCCCTTGTCCCTGTAGAAACTGCTTTATTTAGGTCAATAAGCACAGATGAAAAGCACTGGCTTTTGTAAGCAACACATTCTAGTTGGCCACGTTTACAATTCAACTTAGATACCTTGAAATGGCATGCTGTTATTATAAATTCTGTATCCGTAAATTCTATATTTGTACATATCGTTTTCTATTCAATTGTACCCTACATTATTGTTATTTTACAAATTATACAATTGTTCTTATCAAAACTGCTATTTCTCTGAATTTTATTTCAAAAGTGTTCTTACTAATCCAATAGTTATAGATGTTAAGTTATGTTATTTTTTCTCTTCTCTATTTTAAAATATCCACTTCTACATTCTTAGCAAATTATCTCCTTTATATTTCTTAGTAAATTTATTTAAATAGTTTATTTATTTGAACTTGTAAGACTTTACTCATAAAAATTAAGCATTAGAGTATAGGTATCTTTCTAGATTCATTCTCCCTACAGTTCATCATTGAATAG
The DNA here is from genome assembly GCF_024139225.1 of Suncus etruscus. NCBI lineage: Eukaryota > Metazoa > Chordata > Mammalia > Eulipotyphla > Soricidae > Suncus > Suncus etruscus. The sequence goes on along the minus strand of NC_064855.1, from coordinate 98,070,051 downwards.
TTATAGATCTGTTAAAGTTCTTTGAATGGAAGGAGTATGCTGCACTCTATTTAAGTTCTTTTTGAATTTTTAGAATGGTATAGTAATCTACTTAAAATTTTGAATCAAAATTAATGATACTTTGAAATATTAGTATTATTAAATACCCTTTCATTAAAAGTTACTTGGGGCCTAATTAAATGTCAAGCACTGTTAAAAATGCCTCTTTTTTTTTACTGTGACTTGAGATGAAGATCTAGTTGTCATGTTATCCCAGTGTTTGTTTTAAGGAACTCTAATATTCTCTACTTTGGGTCAGAATTCTCAAAGTGACCATTAAGTTGTTGATAGTCATGATTTGAAACATAAATAAAATTCTCGCTAAATTTAGGTTTAATTTAGAGAGCAGTGTGCATACATTCTCAAGTTTCTTTTTTTTTATGACAAGTATAGAAATGCAAATTTTGAAGGTCTTGAATATTGGCATTTCTGAAACTTTTGAAAGAAAATAGATTGTGGTGGTAATCAACATGTATATAGCTTCTCTACCATAGTAATCAAGTATGAATGATTGTGAAACTCTAGGCAACAAAACAGTTCTTTCCAGGAGATTGATAATCTGGTAATCCTTCCATAGGCAATAGTTTAGATGGTTAATCTGCTGGTAAAAAGGGAAGGAGAAAATAACCTGGATATTATTTTATTATTATTAAGTATTACATAATTGTATTATGTTATTCTAAGTATAATATATTTCCATTCTGAGGAGTAACCTCAAGGTTCTGAAAAATATTGCTACTTTCAAAAATAAATGACAAACTTACATGGATTTCACTATTTTATGTCAAGTTAAATGTGAATTAACAATTTTATACTCATGTGTCATTTAACACTGAGTATTTCCATTGTTCAGGAATGTTATGATACAAAATTACACAAATCTGCATGATATATAGAGAACCTACTATATCTCTAGGTTATATATAGGGCCACTGTCATATGATGCATATGTCATGTCTCTAGTTAACCAAGACATGGTTAAGCATACATGACTATAGTGACAGTTCTCAGCATTAGAACAACATCTGTGTTGCCAGGAACCACTCTGAATACATGATTTCATACTAAAAGAAATAGTAAATTATTTAGTACAAAGATATTGAAATTATATATGTGAATAGGTAATGCAAAAATAAAAACACTGAAAAAATCTAAAATAATCCTTTGGATTTATATAAATTTATATAAACCAACTTGAGGGATTCAGATATGACTATATGAGCCAGGAAAATATGAAAAAATTAAAGAAAATGGCTTTATTTCAGATACCCATTAATTCTTAGTTAAAAACATTCTATATTTTAGATGAAAGTAAATTAGACATAATAAGCTAATAATTGTGCATTATCTCAGGATTTGAAGTGGTACTAACTTTGAGAAATGTAAAGATATGTAAATATTTTATAGAAGATTCAGCCCAAAAGCAAGTTTGTTTTGTTGTACATGTTGATATAAAAGAAAAGAACATAATGAACTGAAGATTTTCCCCCAAAGGAACTTGACCTCCTTAGTGGAAAAAAAAGAAGGAGGAAAATAAAATAAAAACAGCTGTTTGGCCTAAAGGAAGAAAAGGATTCCCCAATGACAAATTTACAATCAAGAGGAACTCAGGTCCAAAGAAATGAAATAAAGACAGCCAATGTGATTGTCTCTGAGTTTAAATAAAATACTTTGATTATCAAAGGCCAGGAAAGAGAAAAGTCCTCAAAGAACCAAACTTCATATTGGCTCTCCAAAAAGAACGAAAAAGATAAAACAAAATAAAGTATTCTTACGAATTTTGCAACACTGAATTTTCTTTAAAATTTTCACAAAAGCCAAATATGTCATTAACATATTTTAATAAAGCCATATCAGAGATGAACTGATGCAAAGTTCTAATCCTAAGCAAACCACAATCTGCATTTTTGAAATGAAAAGATCAAATATATTTGATTGCAGGAAATAAACATTTATGGGTTGGTAGTAAATCAAATAAAATATGAATTAAAATAACAATTCTGGATCAGTGAGATAGGTCAAGTGATTGACACATGGTTTGCATGCAGATCTAGGTTCAAATACTGGCATTACATGGTCCCCCAAGCACCAGTAGGAGTGACCTATACATGCCACAGGGTTTAGACTAAAAAAATAAAGTAGATGCTATTTTATCAGCAATGCATTGGCTATCAATACACGTGAAGAAATTAAAACCAGAATTCATGGTAAAATCTTGGTCTAAATCAATTCAACCCATCTAGAACTTATAAAATAAAAATGAAAATATATTAATTTTTCATATAAAAAACTATGAATATTTTCAATATACCACTCAGTGATTTCACAAGAAACAGTCTAAAGACCTTAAATTGAATCACATTCACTACATAGAGCTTTTTTGCTCTCTGTTATCACAGATCAAATACCTTACAAACCTTATTTTTATTTACTTTTATTTTTTGTTACAGAAACCAATTTTAAATAAAATTGAGAATTTATACATGACTCAAGTTATAATCCCAAATCTTATTTAGTCTTATTGGTGTAAAATCACAAAATAAGAAAACCCATTTTATAGTTAATTGACTCAATTCAGTTTCTTACAGTTGAGATTAGAGAGAATTGGGTCCTGAGAATGTTCATTAAGATCTCAATTGCTCTAAAGCACTCAACTACAGCTCTCACTCTGGTGTTTTTGAGTTTTGAGCCATGCACGGTGGCACTTGGCATGTATAACTGGCTCTGTGCTCAGGAGTCATACAAGCAGGCTTCAGGGTGTCATTTGGGATACCAAACTGAAACCAGGTAGGCTATGTGCAAGCTAAGCACCCCACCCACTGTACCCTATCTCCTGGCTTTGCTTACCATTTTGTATACTAAATTTCAGTGGTTCTCAACTTTCCCTTCCAGCTGCCATAACTTAAAACAGTTGAGACTAGTGTGCTTGTTCTAAACACCAATACAATTTTTATGCCAAATAATCTGCCAGCAGAGTAGCTTGAATGTATATAAATCACAGGTTGAAAACTTTTGAAATTATTTTTCTAAAGAAACCATATATTTTTTTTAACTTTTAATTTGATCATATTGGTTTACATACCTTTCACGGTAGTGTTTTAGGTACAGATTAACATTGAATCAGGGAATACCCATCACCAAATTTGTTCTTCCCCCATCCCTGTTCCCTTCCTGCAACCCATATCCCCCACCATCACCCCCTGGGCTGCTAGAGTGGGTGGTCCTCTCTTTGTCTAGTTTATTATTAGTGATCTTATATCTGTTTGGTCCTGGTACCCTCTCTTGTTTCCCCCTCTATTTGAGAGGTGGAGCTTGATAATTCGAGTTATGTGGTTTTGTTTAAAGGGGAAAAAAAGCAATAGAATGGAGTAAAAAAATAAGAAAAAAAAATAAAAATAAATAAAATAAGCTGAAAATAGCAGAGTCCTTCTAGAGGCTTTCAACCTCAGTTTGAGTAAAGACATGAAAAAGGTAATTGAAACACCACATCAATACAGAAAGAAATATCAAATTAAATATCCAGTGAGCACTACGCAATAAAGACAAGCACCACGCAATAGTCTCAGTTCTGAAATCAAACCATGCCAGAGTACAAAAAGGAGAAAGATAAAATAAAATAAAATTGGAGACATCAACTTCAATATCTACACCAAAATAAAGACATCAATAAAAATCGATCAATCAATAAATATATATGTGGAAAAATGATTATTTTGTGCCTTTTTTTTTCTTTTTCTCCCTGCATAGGCACAGTAACTATTGGGGATATTATAGAGGGAATTCCCTTGGCCTAGGAGATACAGGGTGTCTCCACCCCTGAAGTATACTGTCATGGGATTAACTATAAACTCCTTGCATGATCATTTTTTGGTGTATAGAAGATTTCTGCTTCGTCATGGATGGTAAAATCGGGCTGCTGTATCTAGAGATCTTGGTGTCTGTACAGTTCAAGGAATGGAGCTTATGATGAAGTTTTTCTTTGTAAGAAACCATATATTTAAGAGAAAAGCTCCATGAGCTGAAATGATAGCTCAGCAGTAAGGCATTTGTCTTGCACTTGGCCAACCCTGAACTGACCCGGGTTTGATCTCTGGCATCCCATATGGTCCCCCGAGCATGCCAGGAGCAATTTCAGAGTGCAGAGCCAGAGGTAACCCCTGAGTGCCACTGGGTGTGGCTTCCCAAAAATCAAAACAACAACAATTAAAAAAAGACTAAAGTTCCAACTAATTTTTTCCTGGTTTGTGGTGCACACCTGGTGGTACTTAGGGCTTACTTCTGGCTCTATACTCAGGGATCACTCCTGCTAGTTCTGATAGATTATATGAGTTCTGGGCATCCAAAGCAGGCCAGCAGCATAAAAGGCAAGTAGCCTGCCTGCTATACTATCTCCCCTGACTAAGTATTCCAACTTTTTCAAATCAAATGTCCTTTAATGATGAAAGAAAGAGGAAAGCAATCTTAAAAGCTTAAGAGTTTTTTTTTTTAAATAATACAACCAATTCCCAATAGATATTCTGTGCTCCTACTATCTCAAAAACAGTGACATAAATAATTAACAATAAATTGGAAAGACATAATTTTAAAAATCTAGATTATTCCCAGTGGCAGGAAATGATTCCTCTGACAATAATAACGTGCATAAAACAAATAACTAGGGGGTTTTAGACTATCGTGCTTTTTTACTAAAAGAAAAAAAATAATGATGGCTGCATCCCATTCAATGGAAAAACAGAACTGCAGATGTTGTGGCTTCTAACCAGAGAAGGCTGGACCCCTGAGCAAGGAAAACTCTCTGGTGGTCAGAATTGCTGAACACACATCCTGAAACAAAGACATAGTAAAGCTGGAGGAAAACTCTGGAGAGCCAAGAGAGGCAAAGTTTACTTCAAATTAAAAATGCACCAAAAGTTTCTCCAGTTATTTTATCTGAAATGTAAATTGTGCATAATAGAATTTTAGGTTCATTTTGATGGTTAAAGAGAAAAATAGCATAATTTTTGAGAAAACTGAAAGATTTATTCTATTTTATAGCTTGACTATAATATTTCTACACACATATGTGAAATGTCTGGGGAAAGCGTATTTAAGAAACTTTTGTGTAGATGGAGTCTATTTTATCTCAATTAGGATTTTAATGACATACTTGATGGAAATAGCTTCAAAAGAAATATTTTATTTTTTTATTGATGGTCCTTATTTTACCTACTATAGGCAATGAGTATCTCTTGAAATTTGAAATATTAGGGCTTAAATCTAAATATAACTGAAACTTTACTAAATTTACTTAAATATGTTAATATTTTCAATCTTTAGGAGAGGTCTGTCAGTTCTAATATGATTCTACTGAGATTTATGAACTAGATGTTTTACTCAATTAGAATTCATTTATTTGGGGGCCGGGAAGGTGGCGCTAGAGCTAAGGTGTCTGCCTTACAAGCGCTAGCGTAGGACGGACCTCGGTTCGATCCCCCGGCGTCCCATATGGTCTCCCCAAGCCAGGGGCGATTTCTGAGCTCAGAGCCAGGAGTAACCCCTGAGCGTCAAACGGGTGTGGCCCAAAAACCAAAAAAAAAAAAAAAAGAAGAATTCATTTATTTCCCAAGTTTTTTAAATAGATATACATCTTAGAACAGCAAAGAAGTACTGTACCATAATCAGAGTAGATCTGATTTCAACTAACAGTGAAAATACTAGATTTTATTTAAGTATTTTCCACTTTTGCTGTCAATAAATACCAAAAATTTCTCTGAATTTCTGAATCCTAAAGATAACATCCAGTTTTTACTCTCCCATTATCCTTCCCTCAAATTTAGGGAAAGTACATTTAACTAAAATTATAATAAATCTTGAACTGATTCTGAAGGATTTTATTATATCATGATCCAAAACTGGGTCAAGAGGTATACTATTTGTTTCCATCCAAAAAAAAAAAATTAAGTAAATTTTAAAAAATTAAATGTATTTTTTAATCAAATCTAAGATTTGTTTTTGAAAAAAAAAATTAAGGTAATCTGAGCTTTATTATGGCATCTAAAAATGAAGCAACTGATGGAACCAGAGTGATAATAATGCAGCAAGTAAGGCATTCTCCTGGTTCCAGTGAATCTAGTTCAATTCCACATAAGATTTTGTAAATATTACCTGAAGTGATCTCTAAGCACTGAGTCAAGAGTAAGGCCTGAGCACAGACAAATGTAGGTAAAGTAAATAAATAAAAATAAATAAATTATAAAGTGGCTGAGTGAGAATTTTCATTTTCTCAGCTGAAAATTGTACTCTGAAAGTGGCATCAGTGAATTTAAATTTTTCAGAAAAATATGACACACTTAAGAAACAATTTTAAAATCTCTTCGAGTGAATTAGTAAATGAACTACTATGAAAAATTTAAGATATGTCTAGCTATTCTATATTTCTATGATTAATTCAAGTCAGATAATAAATATAATGCAAACATTGACATGGAAAATTATATAATTTCTATGAAAGTTTATAAATAAATATCAGAGTAACCAAGTAAAATTAGTTTATATTTTAAAAATATCACATAAGTTAACTTATATCCTTTTTACTTTAATTTGCATAGAAATATTTTTCTCTCCATCTATGTAGAATGTAATTCTGACACATAGAAAATTGAACATTTTATAGTAACTCAAACTTTTTCTATTCTATGAGTGCCTACATTTCACCAAGCAAAATTATTTTTAGACTACAACTAAGAGAAAGAAATCTGTGCTTGATGCCCTTCATATATAACCAAATTCTTTCCAAATTTGTTATTTTTAAAACTATGCTTCTCACCATTAAAGTTTTAGTGGTGGACACTAAAGAAATTTTTCAATAGATAAGGAAAAATGAAAGAAAGATACTTCAACCCAAATATAATCTTATGTAGAGGAAAATTATGCATCACTGATTATCAGAATAAAGCAACTCAAAATTACAATTAAATACCCTCTCACAACTGTGATATTTGCCTATATTATTAAATTCAAAAATAATTGCTGAAGGAGCGTGAAGAACAGAGATTTCTAAATCATCAGTGCTGAGAATTTGAGAATGTTCTTTCCACCCTATAAAAAGCAGTATGGAAACTACTAAAAAAATATTAAAATACAACTGCTATATTATCCAGCAGTCACAATTAGGTATCTATCCAAAGGATATAAAGTAAAATTTGAAAAGATATATGTGCATCTATGTTTGCAGTGCTATTTTACAATTACTATAATCTGGGGGAAAAGCCTAAGTAGTCAAAAGCAAATGATAAATTATTGTATATATACACAAAGGTATAGAATTGACTTATATCCTCCAAGATATCAATCAGGTACGCAATGCTTATAAAAATGATAATTTTATATCATGTTTTGTTCATCATTTTCTTTACTTTTGGTGATCAAAGCAGGGCAGTAACATTTCTCTGATATTATCTCTGGAGCAGGAGCTGTCCAAAGAAAATTTGTAACCTCTAAATTGTTCCTTTTATTAAACTTGCAAAGTTGAATGAACTCTAGATTGCCAAAGCACAGGAACTGTGCTACAAACACCATGACCTTCGATTAACAACTTGTAAAACCATTCCAAAATAACTCTATTAAAATTTAAAGAATATTTTTAAATATCAACTTTCCATATAAATATTATTGCTATGACTTTATCCATTTCATACACGAACTCAGTGTGTGTGTTATGTAGTATGGAAAAGAATTTTATACATACAGAACATAGAGTCTAATGTTAAGATAGTATAATATTTAAGAGGGTTTTTAATTATATAATACACAGAGGAATCCTATACTAGAAATTTATAAAACAGACAACTAATTCTGCAACTAACTTTCTGCAAGATGACCTTTAGTCAAGTATAGACCTCTTAGGAAATTATGCCTCAAAAAATAGAACACTTATATGAGAGGGAGAATTGGATTTAAGGGACAGTTAGGTAGATTTAGATGTTCAAAGGTCCATGAGTGAGGAGGAAGTGAGCAATGAATTGATGAAATAAACAATTATAACTTTACACCATCAAATGTTTCTACTTAAGTCATCCAGGCCAAGACAGGATAGTAGAGTTAGAATGATTGTACATTTGAGGGAATGTGTCCTAAAATTCATAGACAGGGCTCAGCATGCATGTGTGGCAAGAAAATTCAATGAAGACATGTTTTTAGGGTTAATGCACTGATATTTCAAAAAAGTGCAGCTTTCTTAACCATTTAAGTGCAAGTTCCATGTGTTTGATAAGCACAATTATAAATACTCTCTAATATTTTGCAAGAAGAATTTATTGTTTTTGTTAAGTAGTCTTTTCTCCATGCTGTCTCATTCATCATGCTTTTTTTCCAATCAGGTCATCGTGTCCTCATTTTTAAAAGGTCATTCCTTCCTTCAGATTTGTTATTTCACTAAAGTTGCACCCTAGGTATCTCAGAGAAGCATAGATTGAGTTAAAGTTAATTCCTTCAAATGCACGTCATATATATCATTTTTTCTTTTATATTTGTTATTATTACCTTTACTTATTAGTGGGATTTTATTTATCACATAGTCATCTAAAAGTCTAAGTATAGTATTACTATGCACAATTTAAATTAATAATTACCACATTATGCTTAAAGGTGTAAGTTTTTTTTTTTTTTTTTTTTTGGTTTTTGGGCCACAACCAGTAATGCTCAGGGGTTACTCCTGGCTGTGCGCTCAGAAGTTGCTCCTGGCTTGGGGGACCATATGGGACGCCGGGGGATCGAACCGCGGTCCGTCCAAGGCTAGCGCAGGCAAGGCAGGTACCTTACCTCTTGCGCCACCGCCCGGCCCCTAAAGGTGTAAGTTTTACAAAGGTAATGAGCAAATTGAATCTATTATGTTACAGGAATGAAAGCCATAATTCTTTTTTAATGTATTTTTTATTTAAATAACATGATTATAGTTGGGTTACAGTCATAACCAGAACACCCCCCTTCACCAGTGTAACATTACCCCCTACCCCCTTCCCATCCCCTGCCTGTATTCGAGACAGGCATTCTACTACAGTTATTTGTTTTTAAGTTCAGTAAGTTGTATTTTTTTTTCCTTAAAGGATAAGAGTAACAAAATATAGTAAAGGTGTGATAGTGGCAATTGCCGTTGTTTGCATAGGTCTAGAAAAATGGAGAAAATGGAAAAAAATCCTTGGCTTGATTACAAAAAGGCTTCACCCCAGAAATTTATTGGCATAAGACCGACTCTGGGTTCCAGGCATACCAATCCATCAAACCCGAGTCATTCTCCGTGGTCCCAGTAAAATTTTTTCACACTTTAGCTATTGTTGGTATCAGATTCTTATATTTAAAGACTCTGAATTCTGTGCATTTCTTTCATCGATGTCAGGCTGATGTGGAGCATCCTCTAGTTTCAGCATACCATTAAATGCGGAGGGATCTGCCCTGCATGCAGACTGTTGGAAAGCCATAATTCTTAAAAAAATGAAAGAAAACAATAATTTTACAATAAATATTTAACAAGTATAGTTTTCCAAAACTTATATAAATTAATTATAAGATAGTAATACTTGAAAAGTAACCATGAAATCAAACTTTAAACATGGAAGAATTGTTTTTATTTTATAATAAAGTGTTCACAATTCAACTGGAGGACTAGATAAAGAATAAATAAAAACATATATGATCATATCAAATAACATAAGGAAATCATTTAGCAAGATATAACACACATTCATGATTAAAATCCTCAGCAAATTAGGTATGGAAAGAACCTTCCTCAAGGTAGTAATAGCTATCTATAAAGCACCCATAACCAACATTATTCTTTTTTCTTTTCTTTTTTTTTGTTTGTTTTTTAGACACACCTGGTAATACTCAGGGGTTACTCCTGGCTCTGTGCTCAGATATCACTCCTGGCTTGGGGGACTATATGAGATCAAACTGAGGTCAGTCATAGGTAAGCTGCATGCAAGCCAAACACCCTACTGCTGCACCACCACTTCAGCCCCAGAACATTATTCTTTTTCTTAAAATAATTTTTATTGTAACCAAAGTGAATTACAAATCTTTCACAGGAATATTTAAGGCACATAATGGCAATGAATAAGGGGCATTCCCATTAACAGTGTTGTCCTTCCTCCACTCCTGTTCCCAGCATGCATACCATATCTGCCTCCTTTGCACCCGGAATGCTAGTGTAACTGGTCCTCTCTTGTAGATTGGGTATCAATTCTGTTATTGTTGACTTTGGGTGCGGTATTTAAGTCTGATCAATTTTTATTTTCACTTAATGTTCATGTGACTGTTTGGTCCTGGTACCATCCATTTTCCCCCTCAATTAATAGGCAGAACAAGATGATTCACGTTATGTGGTTCTGTTGGGAAAAAAGAAAAGAAAATTAAAAACAAATCTGGGAGGAGTCCATATAAATGTAAATATTAGTTAAAAGAAGAAAAAGAAAAAGATAAAAAAAAAACAAAGTTAACCTCAAATTTTAAGTGAGTTCTTTTTAAGGATTAGAGTCAAAGGAGCACAGTAAAAATGGTGTTAGAGTGGCAATTGTTGTTTGCATAGGCCCACCAAAATATGAGGGACATGGAAAGAAATAACCTTGGCCTAAGTACAAAGAGACCAGACCCCTGAAGTTTCCTGGCACAAGACCAAGTCTAAGCTAATATGCATGTATATGGAAATGTAAGAAAATACTATGCCTGTAATGTTTAAGGAGTTATGTAAGTTTTATGGCTTTAGATTGCCTTGTGTACTGTTAAGAAATAATATAATGTGTTACAATCTGGGGACTTGAGGGACAAAGTAATTGTACATGGATTCTGTCTTATTTATCTTAATGTTCTTTGGCTGAAATTTCAAAGTTAAGATATCAGCAAGGGGACTTCTGAGAATGATGTTATGGGTGATTGTCCTTCCACTGTAACTTTACCTTGTCCTCTTTCTTTGCACCCTTGTTCTCATAATTAAAAATAAAATTTAAAAAAAAAACAAAGAACCAAAATTCAAATACCCTTTTCAACATCGCCCAAAAATATTCTTAATTCTTGACTATTTATAGGAAAGGAAATGGAATACCCTATATATGGAGGATAGCACTCAAATAGGTCTCTGAAGTCAGTGTATATGTGAACGTTACTTTCTATACAATGGTCCTCTCTGACTGCCAAGCCTAATCCATAAACAATTCATGTATATAGCCCTCTTATATATTGCCCCTCCCCCACCCTTCTACTCCCTCATCTCCCAACCCAGATTCGTTATCGTCCCCTTATTTAACCCTCTTTACCCTCAGTCCTTAACCCGTTAGGCACCAAACCGACCTCCTGCCCCAAAAGACCACCATCCATCTCCTCAATGAAAACACCCTCTCGATCCCCCATCTGTGTCTCAGCAAGAAACCACAATCAACACGCCTGCTGACTCAAGTTTTGTGGCCCCTCTCACACCCATCAAATCGTGGACTGTTGCCTGATACCGGAATCAGCTTCAGCAAAACCCCCAGCTCAAGGACACTACAGGACTCCGAAATGCTGCAAATCATATCTCAAACTCAAGAGCAAGGTCCATGGTACGAAAAAAGTGCCTTGGCTTTCACTCCCCACAAGACTATCTCAAAAGATCTAATTGGGAGGCCTATATTGCCTATGTAAGCTTAATACCTTTATAATAATGCATCTCAAGATGTGTATTCCTAAACATACAGATAGCCTCCCCATCACTTGTTTTCTTCAAATACCTTTTTTTCCTTTTTTTTAATTTACTTTTTTTTAATTTCAGTTTTATCTATTTGTTCTATTTTTTATATATACATATTTTCTCTATCCTTCTATCCTCACCAGTTTTGGTTAAAAAAAAAAAAAAAACAAGGAAATGTCTTGCCTGGGATAAAAGCTCAGACCACACCACAGATACTGTGTGTGTAGCCTGTCATCCTTACCCAGAATAGCACAAGCAATACAAAAGAACACCATATGTTTTTGTATAGGCACAGTAAATAAGGGGAAATCATAGACACAGAAACAAGATCTTACCTTCTAAGGATAAGAACTCACACTTTTACACAAGGGTGCCTCCCATCCTGGACATATGTCATGTGGATACAACTTAGTCTCCACGAGATTGGACAGTGTTAGTTCATTCTCAAACCCCAGATCCCAGACGTAGAACTAAAACAGCTCCCTGCAACAACACCAGGAACTAAGCTCCGTTGAGAGATTTACTTGTGCTAGTGTTAATATGACAACGAGGACAGCGAGAAAATGACAACTTGACCTAAGACCAGGAGGTCCTATCACTTCACCTAATGCTAAGTGGAAATCAGAAGATGTATCGTCCTTTGAACTATGAAAAATAGAACTAAAACAGCTCCCTGCAACAACACCAGGAACTAAGCTCCGTTGAGAGATTTACTTGTGCTAGTGTTAATATGACAACGAGGACAGCGAGAAAATGACAACTTGACCTAAGACCAGGAGGTCCTATCACTTCACCTAATGCTAAGTGGAAATCAGAAGATGTATCGTCCTTTGAACTATGAAAAATAAGCGCACTAACTACAGAAAACTGACTTTGACAACCATGACTGGGCAGAACTTACCTTGAGACCAATAAGAAAAACCCTACCCTAGGCTGTAGCCCAGGACTCTTACAAAAATCACACAGAGGTCCAATTTTGAGAACAGAGACTGAGCAGAACCTTTGAAAACATAATTTCCTAGACTTCGGCTTAGGGAACGAGCAAAACCATGGAGCACATGATACAGGAAACTGAACACACTTACCATGATGGAACAGAACCACTAAACCATAAGGACTCTAATCCTAGGCCTTGTCCTAGGACCTATGTTTATACCAAAATTGCTAGCTACAGTGGCCTGATTTTCTCATCCACAACCAAGAGGAAAGTTTCCTGACACCACAAAACAAACAAACAAACAAAAAAAAAACAAACTGGGATATGGCAATGAGTATGTATGGAGCCAGTGGTTGTTCCCATGACAGTATGCTTCAAGAAACCCTAAATCTCTTAGGCCATGGGAATTTCCTTCCTTCCCCAATACTTACTGTGCCACTGCAAAAAAAAAAAAAAAAAAGTGGGGGGAACACCAAATCCTGCCACTCCAGCATTCCTTTTTCTTGTTTTGTTTTGTTTTGCTTGTTTGTTTGTTTGTTTTTGATATTATTTTCCTTCTCTTTTTTCTTCCACTTTTTTCTTTCTTTTTCACTTTTGTGCATATTATTTGGTGATTTATTTTTTGGTAGTCGATACCAAATTTTTCTTCTCTTTTCCTTAACCTTTTTATCTCCAACAGAATCGCATAACTTGAATCATTCAGTCTCATAAATTGAGGGGGGAAATTATGATACCAGGACCAGTCATATGAACATGTAGTGAAAATAAAAAATGATCAGACTGAAACACCAAACTCAAAGTCAATGACAACAAAATAAATACCCAATCTACAACAAGCTGTAAAGTGGATACCAGTTACACTAGTATTCTGGGGGGATAAGATATGAGACACATGTTGGGAACAGAAGTGTAAGGAGAATAATGTTGGTAGTGGGAATGCTCTTCATTCATTTTCACTATGTACCATAAATAATTCTGTATAATGCACTTCAGTCACAATAAAAATTAAAAAAGAACAATGAACCAACAATCTCTCTCTCACACACACACACACCAAACAAAAAACCAAAATCAGTAACTACAAAAAAGTATAACAACAAAAAAAATAATAATAACCAGATAATAACCATGAGAACGAAGTTAAAAAAAATGGAAGGGGAGCTGGTGTGGCAAAGTTTTGTGTTTTGTGCTTCCTTTTTACTTTCTTTCATTTCTCTCTTTTTTTCTTTTTTTTCTCAAAGGCACAGTAAACTTTGGGGAAATTAGAAAGGGAATTTCCTTGGCCTAAGATACCAGGTTTCTCTGCCCTTGAAGCATACTGCCATATTAACAACTATAGGCTCCATACACGCTCATTTTCACACTCCAAGGTCTTTTTATGGTGCCAAGAAATTTTCGGCTCAGTTGTAGATGATAACATCAGGTCTCTGTAGCTAGAGATCTTGGTATTTGTGTAGGACATAGGACAAAGGCTAGGAGACAGATTTTCTTTAAGGTTCTAGAAGTTTTGTTCAATTACTGTTGCTGTAATTAGTCTTCTGTAATGATTGGTCTTGGTTTTTGCACAGATCCTAGGATGAAGCCTAGGATAGTCATTATGGTTCTAGAAGTTCTGCTCAGTCACAGTTGTCAAAGTCAGACCTCTGGAATGAGAGATCTTGGTTATTGTACAAATTCTAGGTTGAAGCCTAGGCTAGGGCCTTTCTTATTGGTTCCAGAATAAGTTCTGCCCAGTCATGGTTGTCAAAGTCAGTCTTCTACAGTTAGCAATCTTCGTTTTTGCACAGACCAAAGGATGCCGTGTCTTCTGTTTTCATATTACTATTAGGTGATTAGAATATGACAACCTGCTTTTAGATCAAGTTGCTACTGTTTTCTCGTTGTCAGGATGTCATATCAAAACTGGTGCAAGTTGGTGCCAAAGTGCCATTAGGAATTTTCTGGGGGGTGGGGTGGGAGAAGAGAGTTTGGTTTCTGGTGCTATTTTAGAGAACTGTGTTAGTTCCATGTCTGAGATCTATGGTTCGGGATTGTATGATCACTGTCTGATCACATGCAATCTAAGTTGGGTCAACATGACACATGTTCAGGATGGGAGAAACCCATAAGTTATAAAATGTAAACCCAACATTATTCTTAATGCCAAAAATAAGAGAATTTTCACTGATTTCAGGCAGAAGGCAAAGATTTCCATTGTCTCCACTCATTTAACAATATTAGAAATCCTAGCAATAATAATCAGGCAAGAGAAGAAAATCAAAGAAACCCATATTGGAACAAAAGGAAGTCAAATTATCTCTATTTGCATTGCCTTTACTTTTGAGGTCTTCATTATTCATAATTTTTAAGTCAATTATTTATTCATTTTAGTAAATTACTGAGTATCTAATGCTATTTACATGTGTGGGGACACTAAACCTTGTCTTCACACCCATTTAATTAAATTTTTGTTCATTATTTTCGCTATATTTTTAGTTTTCCTTCAAAAGAAATTGTCTTCACCATTAATGAGTAATAGAGTGAACATTGTTTAAAAATTATTCAAATGCCTGCCCTTAAAAAATTCATAGTTGTTCAGAAAATAGCTTCTTTTTTATCAAAAACATTCACATTCCTATGCAAATATAAAGCTAGCAGTGGCTAATATTTTTTACTTATTAGCTTCAACACAGGTTTATTTACTTCCATAATGCCTTCATTTATTCTATAATAAATCTAAAACAAAACAAATATTTCAAAGCAATTTTAATGACATACCAAGAGCAACCTGAATAAAAACAAATAAAACACTTGAAAGGAAAAAAGAAACGGATTTGTGTTTGTGTGTGTGATAGATCCAAATTCATTTCCTTAAAAATTTTCTAACTTATTCCAGAATGTGCCTGTAATAGAATATTTTTCATTTTTATGTAAACTCACTAGAAAGACATAATATTATTATCCATTCCATGCTTTATGCTTTTCTGATATTTTTATCTTTTCCAGTCCCAAAGAGGATGATTTCTTCTAAGAGAAATGTCACATTTTAAAAATCTATTTTAAAAAAAGATAATAATAGAATATTTCAAGACACCTTCACTTCAATAAAAGTAAAACTCTGCTTGCTATTCTCACCTGAGTTTGATTAGCAGAGTAAATCTTCTCAAACTTCCCTGCTGAAAAACAAATTCTCAGAGAATTGCCAGAATCTAAATGCAGCAAAAATCTTTCTTTGTTCGAGTTTGCCAAAGTCTCCTTAAAAATATTTCTCCTTTTTTTTAAAAAAATTATATCTTTATTTAAGCACCATGATTACAAACATGTTTATAGTTAAGTTTCAGTCATAAAAATGTATACCTCCCCTTCGCCAGTGTATCCTTCTATTTCTCTCACTCACTACCATTGTCATTATAGTTATTTCTCTATCTGCACTCACCAATCTACATGGTATGCTTCCTGGTCTTTTCAACCTCATCTTTATTGTCTCTAGGTATTATTACCAGGCTATCTTTCATTTTTCTTATTTCTCACAAATGAGTGAAGATTATTTTGTGTTTATCTCTCTCCCTCTGACTCATTTCACTCAGCGTAATAGTTTCCATGTACAAATATTTAAAGGAAAATTTCATGACTTCATCTCTACTAACAGCTGCATAATATGCAATTGTGTATATATACCACAGCTTCTTTAGCCACTCATCTTTTGTTGGGCATCTGGGTTGTTTCCAGATTCTAGCAATTGTAAATAGAGCTGCAATGAATATAAATGAGCAGAGGACATTTTGTATTGTGTTTTTGTGTTCCTAGGGTATATCCCTAGAAGTGGTATAGCTGGATCATATCAGAGGTCAATTTCCAGCTTTTTGAGGAATCTTTATATTGTTTTCCATAAAGGCTGGACAAAACAG
This sequence comes from Suncus etruscus, assembly GCF_024139225.1. Lineage (NCBI taxonomy): Eukaryota > Metazoa > Chordata > Mammalia > Eulipotyphla > Soricidae > Suncus > Suncus etruscus. The sequence goes on along the minus strand of NC_064855.1, from coordinate 98,053,493 downwards.
CATTCCCACCAACAATGAATGAGAGTTCCTTTTTCCCCACATCCCCACCAGTACTAAATGATTTTTTTCTTTGTGATGTGTCTCAGTCTCTGTGGCATATGATAGTACCTCATTGTTGTTTTGATATGCATTTCAGTGATGATCAGTGAGGTGGAAGATTTTTCATTTGCCTTTTGGTCATCTGTATTTTTTCCTTAAGAGAATGTCAGTTCAGTTCTTCTCCCCATTTTTGATGGGATCAGATTTTTTTGTTTCATTAAGGTTTGCCAGTACCTTGTATATCATTGATTCATTAACTATTAACAGGTAAGTTTCTTAAGAATAAAAATGTATTAGGATCCTCAAAGAACCAGGATAATAAAATTTCTATCAACTGGCTAGATATGGCAAAAGAAAATTGTTCTGGAATTGAAAAACAATGCAAATAATGACATGTGCAAAATTGTCTTCAATTATAAAACTGAAAAAATGAGTAGCATATGACTCCTTAAGAATATCATGCCAATGACTGCTCTTCTGCATGTTATAAATTAAAGAGAAAAAAATGCAAAAACATTGTCTTTAAATTTTAAGGACTCTACAACCACTGACTTCCACAATATTTGTAGTTGGGCTAGCATACATATAGATTTAATTACTCCATCATGATTGACCCTTAACTTGAATGGACAATAATCTCAGTTTCAATAATCTCAAAAATTTCTATTAGAAAGTTTAAACTGGGGCCCGGAGAGATAGCACAGCGGTGTTTGCCTTGCAAGCAGCCGATCCAGGACCAAAGATGGTTGGTTCGAATCTCGGTGTCCCATATGGTCCCCCGTGCCTGCCAGGAGCTATTTCTGAGCAGACAGCCAGGAGTAACCCCTGAGCAACACCGGGTGTGGCCCAAAAACCAAAAAAAAAAAAAAAAAAAAAAAAAAAAAGAAAGAAAGTTTAAACTGGTTTTGTTCAGAAATGACAGAGGGAATATTTGGGGGGTTAATCACAACACCCCAAGAGCTCACAAAAATCTTGACTTTTTATACTTGATATCTGTGAGTCAAAGACATGCAATTATTAAGGCAGTTAAAGTCCAAAATACTAGGTTGTTGTTGGATTTTGTTGTTGTTGTTGTCACCATGATATTGTTATGAGCTAGGTAGGACAAGAATAAAGTAACAAAATCTGATGCTATTTTAAATACTCCAATGATAAAATTCCCAATAAATCCATGTTGCAGAAAACTGCATGCTTGGAAGATACTATATTAAAGGAAGTCAACTAGAAGAAGGAAAAATATAGAATTATATCACTTATAGATGGTATTTAGAATAATTGTACAAAATAATGCAATGGTTTTATGGAAGTTGTCTTGAACACTCTTTGCTCCAGAGAAGGAAAGAAATTTAGTGGAGGAGGAGAAACACAAATATGAAAGGACCAGAAACAGAGACCAAGAGGTCTCAAGTGCATTGGCGGTGTTAAGAAAGAACAGAACTAAATATTCAATCTAGAGTTAACAGTGAAATCATGAGACCCAAACTTTAACAACCAAAACTTAAAATGGGCCTGTTAGACTGGCAGTCTGAGGGACAGGCATGGTGGTATGGGATGCATTCTGGGAACATTGGTGAAGAGAGTTGACACTGGTAGTAGGATTGATCCTGAATCATTATGTGTCTAAAACTACCTATGAATAATTTTAAATCACAATGGTTTCAATAAAATTTTAATTAAAATTTTCTTAAAAAGGAATGAATTTTCTATAAACACAATGCTATGGATTACAATAGCCCTGGCCTATTAATTTAGAAAAATCAGATAACATTTGGTAAAGGCTGTTCTATGTTAAAAACCAAACTACCAAAAATGTCTTTTATATTCTTATTTTTATCACATCTTAAATGGCACCACTCATTTTATAAAGACATTTAATAAATGTTTAACTAAACATTTATTTATTTCTGTAAACTAACAAGTTGCTTTGCTGCTGTTATTCCTGCATATACTTTTTGCCCAATAAAGATTGATAGACACAGCCCTCTACCTCTGGAGATCTGGAGTCAGTTTACTGGCAGTTAGTTGAAACAGAGCCAAAGTTATCTTTATTCATTTGACATAAATATTAGTAGCTGTGTGATTTAGAACTGCTCTAGTTCTAATTACTAATTGAATTGGATAGATGCATTTAACTTTCTAAAAAAATTATATATAAATATATATACATATATATGGAGTCTTCTGATCTGAGATCCAAACCAACTATAATCTCAGAGCACCAAAAATTATTTCAAATACTTCTAAAAAATTTGGAGAAAGCTATTCAAAGCAGCATATTAAATTAAGTGACTACAAGGCTCTTTGGTGCTATAAAATTTCAATTTCATTTTTCTGATTACTTCTTATTCTTTTTCAGGATGTTTATAGCTAGTAATTTTATTGCTTCTTCCCAGAAGAATAAATATTCATATATACATATTGATCTGAAAATCTGGATTAGGTACTGATATATAAGTACATAGTATCTGCATTTGCCTATGTATGTAAATATATACATATGCACACATCCATATATATAAATGGTTTTTATTTTGCACTTTTTTCTATCCACTACCAAAAACTTTTAGTGTTCTTTCAATTTAATTATTAATAATTTAAAACACTACCTTGATATTAATAGTATAAACTTACAAATGTTTATTAAAATAACAAAATAGTATGAAAAACTTCAATGCAAACGTTTATGTATAATTCTTGGTTTTGAGGTCATTTTCCTAAAAATGTCTTTGATTACTAATGTAGTTTTTGTCTGAAACTAGTAGTACTAAAATTGTTTGGTTTATTATTAACTTTAAAGGTAGTAAGAAAAACTGCATCTTAATTGTTCACTAACACAGAAATAGATGCAAATATATATATTTTAGAAACCAAGGTTATTAGAATAGTTCGTTAATACCATTTAGCATGTCATTGATATTTTGACTACAGAAGTTTATTGTTGTTACAATATTTTTCCCACACATGAAATAGAACAGTTTCATACACATTTACAACTCCTACCCCCATTCACACACCTCTTTATATCAAGAGCCAACTCTTAATAACTTGCGTAGACACTAGCAGCAGATATGTGTTCAGAAATGATGCTCCCTTAATGCTGATGAAATGCCCAACTTCACTGATGAAAAACAGGTCCCTGAATAAATAATAATGATGAGTGAGGTTTCATGCTGTTTTACTGCTAACAGACCATCAGAAATGGGGTTCAGTTCATATAAAAGCAGTCTTCCACCAAACAAGTCAAGATGGCTGGCGACCTTGGCAAACATGCAAATGAACTTGATAACCTTCCCTTTGGAGAATTCATGCAAAGTACTCTCTAGCTTGCTTTATTTGGTTTCATTTTAAACATCAAGGGATCTGTAGTAAAGTCATTAGCTTCTCAGCTTCTAAATTAACTAAATGTGTATTATGATGGCTGTCAGGGCCTAATGTCTGACACGCAATAAATTTGAAGGAAATCTGAGAAATATGCAACAGTTTTACGTGACTGGGACATAAAGGTAGCTGAAAGAAATATATCAGGCTTCTATAACTACTGGGCATTATCATTCAAAAACAAAATATTGGAAATATGAATAATAATAATGTAATTAGCAAGTGATAACAATATGATATTAATAAGTATTTTTCAACCCTCTAGACTTTGTGAGATCCAGTACAATATTCATTGTACTTCTAAATTCATCATGCATAAAGTATTTTGGAAATATGAATATGAAAGATGAGAGAAATTAAATTATATGAATTTTGCATAAACATTCAAAGCTCAAACCCTGCTTAATTAGACTCAAAATCTTCTCACTACACATTCTATACACTACACTTGCATATGCACACAAATTTGTATTTTATTCATTGTCAATTTGAATTCTTATTTATTTTAGTCATCTGAACCTTATTTAAATCAAATTCTGATATTCTACTGTAAATAAAATAAGAATAATTAATTAAAAACATTGTTTGAATTTTTGCTTTTCTAATGCTTATTTTACTCAAAGATTTTCATTACTTACCAAGCAAAACTGTTTCCCTTCAATAATCTGAGTATCAAGATATCCTTCTCTGCAACCCAGTTCAGTGGAGTTGGATAAATGCCCAAACTTGTTGAAATCTTTATGAATCTTTCCATCTACATGTTTTCAAGACCTCATTTTTATGTATGATTCCATCATAAAGTTCCTAAAACTTTTGACTATGAGAATTTTATTTCCTCTAAGAAGCTCTATTGCCTTAGTTAAAATTCCTTCAAGTTTTTACATTGATAAAATAAAAGCCTAAGTCATTTTTCTGTGCTTAAAATTCTATCTAGTTTCTCATTTTCAAATTTTTATCCTTCCTTCTTTTTTCTTATTAGTTCTTATGTTCAATGTGCATTGACTGTGGATTAGTTTAAAAATCGGAATTATTGCTCACTAGGTAAAGTAACACAAAACACACACACAGAGAGAGAGAGAGAGAGAGAGAGAGAGAGAGAGAGAGAGAGAGAGAGAGAAAGAGAGAGATCTATGAGTATCTTCCTTAGGAACAATTTCTGTCTATTTGCTTCCTGAATATTAGAATTAGTCTGATAGTCTCACACTGCCAGAACTACTGAGGCATTCCAGAATCCACTTTGCACAAAACAGGCTTCCTATGCAACCAAAGTGTGAAACCCAAAACTATGAATCTGGAGTTCTGTATAGAAACTAGTCTCCACACACACACACAACCCACTTTTGAGAGGGGAAAAGAAAAAAAACCTTTGCTTCCTAATGTTTTGCATTTGATTGGAATATGAATAGAAGGCCACATGAGTCCAGGTTTTATTTTCCTTTGAAAAGTCAGTCACCCCACTTGCAAATAAGTCCCTAATTCTCTGCAAAGTTTCTCATTATCTATTCAGCCTTCGTTTTTTTTTTTTTAATCCATGCTCCAATTTCTTTTGCTCAGAATTCCCAAAACATGCATAGGCATGAAGATCTGACTTTTTGACAGCAGGCTGTTCTGAGTTTGAATCATAGATCTCTAGTTTACCAGCTGACTTTTAATGTCTTTGAGGTTCTCTTTCTCCAACTGGAATATTTAAAAAAAAAATTGCAACACAAAAGTAAATTGAATAATGTTCAAAATGGACTAAAAATTGCCCGACTTGCAGAAATAGTTTGATTCCTGTTAACTACGATTTGTGTGCTGAAATCCAGGGAAAAGAGTCTTTGAGTTTTGTATAAATAAAATATCAGGGTTTTTAAGAATTATTAAGCTTGAGACTGAAAACTGTTCAAGCATAATCATTAAGTGCCAAGTCATTAATGTGAGCCAGTACTGGGCTGGGTCTTAAATTCTGACACCGCCTTTTGTTAGCCAGGAAAACTTGGCAATATCATTGATAGTATCTCTCAGTTTCCTAAGTCTCATTTTCTTCCTATATGGAAGGTCACTAATGTTAGCTATTTCATTGAATTGTTATAAAAATTAAAGGCACATTATATATATATATATATTTTAAAACACACACACACAAGAAATCTGGTTGCGATTTCTGTAGCAACATAGGTTTAAGGAGAAAAAGAAAAATATTATAAAAAGAAAAATTTAAAAACATAGTCAGAAGAGAAAAATTGCTGAGAATAGGCTCAGGATAGGGCCAGGATCTCAGGATATATATATATATAAATCTTTCTCTCAAGCAATCTGTTCTTTCCTAATACCTTATCTTACCATCTTGCAATTTTAAAACCCAATGCAAAAAATCCATCCCCTATAAAAAAATTAAAAAATGGTATTATCCACATTTCTTCAGCATCCTTCTTATAAAGAGCCTATAGCATCCTCGCCCTTTCACTCCAACTTTCTTACTCTTCCCAAATCAAATTTCTACTGAATTTGACCTTTGCATCTCTAATTCTCTGATCAGCTGAGATAAGAACATAAGCTACCCTAAAATATGTTAATTATTTTATTATTTCATTTATTTCATTTATTATTTCATATTTCATCATTGTTATTTATTATCATGGTAAACTTAGGGAAATATGTTCTAAGTAAAATATACTAAAAAAGCTAGTCAATGGACCCTTTGGGAATAATGGGGTGAGGGCCTGAGTTTTCTTTTTTTTTTTTTTTTTTTGGTTTTTGGGCCACACCCTGTGACGCTCAGGGGTTACTCCTGGCTATGCGCTCAGAAGTTGCTCCTGGCTTCTTGGGGGACCATATGGGACGCCGGGGGATCGGGGTCCGTGCGCAGGCAAGGCAGGCACCTTAGCTCCAGTGCCACCGCCCCCGAGGGCCTGAGTTTTCATGGAGCACAGAAAATCAAACCTGCCCAAAATTGTGCAGGAGCATCCCAAGAGCCTTTCTTTGCATTGACTCCAGCAAGGAATTTCAGCTTCTATAAAGAATATGTCTGTGTTCCCCAACTGGAAGTCATGATACTGTAAAGGGGCTGCAGGAACCCTCTAGATCAGGGGTCTCAAACTCAATTTACCTGGGGGCCGCAGGACGCAAAGTCGGGGTGAGGCAGGGCCGCATAAGGTATTTCACAAAAAAAAGTCCTCAAACGTCATTATTAACATTTTTAATTATTTCTTCTGAACATGAATAGAACATTGAGTGAAGATTATGAACAGTTCTTCTGAACATGACATCTTTTGCCTATTCCTTGCTGCCAGAGACTTGACAATGCTTCTTCTCATAAATCTGAACCACATTTGGTTTTAGAGAGGAAGCAGTTGAGACCCTCAGTATGGCTTGAAGATGATCATCATTAAGTCTAGACCTGTACTTTGACTTATTGAAGTTCAATGTGGAGAATAAATTTTCACACAAATATGTGTTCCCAAAAAGGCACATGGTATGCTTGAATATTCGGGAAAGCTCAGGGAAGCTGGGGGGCAATTCTCTCCAAAATTGCCCATGCATGTCTGCTTTTCATTAATCTCCCTGAACTTGGCTTTGAGATCAGAGTTGCATTGCAGGCCAATGAGCTCCATTTGAAGCACAGGAGGGGCATCTTGCACATCAAAGGTCCACAAAAATTTGGAAAGTGGCTCTGTGATTTTTGAAGTCTGCAAATCTGTGATCAAATTCCTTCTCTAGTTTAAAAATAGCATCAACATATTTCTCACCACTGAATGGTATGCCTGAATCCACAAGTTCCTTGCATGCTGGGAAATGGCAAAGGTTTGTCTGAGAGAGCTGGGATTTTCATAACACAAGTTTTGTGGAGAATGCTCTCAGGTTGTCATAGGCAGCACTGATAAGCTGCCCCAGGCCTTGTAACATCTTGTTTAGTATATTCAGCTTACGTGTGATGTCAACAAGAAAAGCTAAGACCATGAGCCACATCTAATCACTCAACTCAGAAACAGCATTCCCATCCTTCTCCATGAAGGCTTTCACTTCTCTCAACTCAAAAAATCTTTTCAGGACATTTCCCCTGCTGAGTCAACATACCTCGGTGAAATAGAGCACATCTCCGTATTCTGACTCCATTGCCTCCAAAAAAGCACGAAACCTCCTGTGCTTTAAGCCCCTGGATCTGATTTGGTTGATGCATTTCACAACAACAGACATCACATTGTCACATGGCAGGCATTTACTGCAAAGGGCCTGCTGATGGATAATGCAGTGAAGAGCAATAGCCTTCTCTACACCCACCTCTTTAAGTTTTTGTGAACAAGTGCCACCAGTCCATTTTTCCTCCCTGTCATTGAAGGTGCTCCATCGGTTATTATTCCAACAAACCTCTTCTATGGCAAACCTGCATTCTCAATGGCATCATACAGATGCTAAAATATATCTTTAGCAGTGGTCTGGCCATGCATTGGAATTATTGTGAACAGCTCCTCTGTCAATTCAAAATTGCAATCAACACCACGGACATAAATTGTGAGCTGCACAGTGTCTGTTATATCTGTGCCCTCATCAAGAGCAACTGAGTATGCATCAAAACATTTGGCTTTCTCACACAGTTGATGATAAATGTCACTTGACATGTCAGAAATGTGCTCTGCCACAGTGTTGGCAAAAAGGCTGATTTTGCTAAACTGACCTTTCTTTTCTGGACAGATAATACTTGCAGCCTGTAACATGTATTATTTTTTTTTTTAACAAACTCTCCTTCTGTGAATGGTTTCCCTGCCTTAGCATCATCTCACTAATCATGTAACTAGCTCTGACTGATGCAACATTCTCTTTGGTTGCTTTCTTGAAGAAATCTTGTTGCCTCATTAGACATGCTTTAAGACTGGCAACCTGCTTGGCTCTCTCATTTCCTTGATATTTTGCACATTCCTCAGCATGTTTAGTTGAATAATGGCGTTTCAAGTTGTATTCCTTGTGCACTGCAACTTTCTCTGAGCAAATAAGACATGTGGGGATGCCCCTGTGCTCAACAAAGAAATACTGCACCTCCCACTTTTCCTGAAATTGTCTGTGCTTGTCATCAATCTTTCTCTTCACTGCAGACTTTGATGAAGTCATGATGAAGGTATGAAAAAATCTAATTCTGTAATAAACTTCTCTCCCTTCTCTCCCTTAGGCCTCCGATAATGCAAGGGATAGCGGCAGGAGCAGCAGAAAGGACGTCTGTGCTAGGCACAAAGTATTCATGATTATTCACTTACCAAATATTCGCAATAAAAAATTGCATTAGTAAGAACAAAATCTCAAAAAGTCACATTAAACATTTGCATACCCTGAACGGAACTGCTCAGTGTATGCAAATGTTTAATGCGATTTTTTTTCTTACTAATGCGATTTTTATTGCGATTATTTGGTAAGAGAATAATCTTGAATACTGTGATATTTGAAGGCTGGCTGCGGGCCACAAAATGTTATATGTAGGGCTGCAAATGGCCCGTGGGCCGTGAGTTTGAGACCTCTGTTTTAAAGCAATCATTTTCCCAAACTCTTTTCTCCTTGTCCTCTTTCTCATGGACCCATCTGACTTACTACTTAAAACAGTCTGAACTTAACTAGAGAAGACCATTAATTCATAGGCCAACTACTTTTTATATTCTATTTTTAAAATCAAAAGAGTTGGGAGAGAAAAGTAATATGTTTACCTTGACTAGACCAGAAACAAGTGAGGGGAGAGCTGGAGAACATTCCATGAAGTTATCCTAAATTTCATTATTGTTGAACAGAAAACAAAATGAGTCAGGAATCTTTAATGTTGGCATCCTTTGAACAACCTAGTCATACAATGCTTTATAAGGATATATGAATAAAAGAAAAAAGGCAACACATGTTTTTTAAAGCTTACTGGGTATCCAATGTTTAATTGCTTAGTTATGACTATGAAACCCTATAAGTCCACAGAAAAAAAGAAATATTTAAAGGTAATAAAAATCGAAGAGGAGGATGGGCGAAGGGGTAGTTTGGGTGAGGAATAGACTTCAGTGTAGCAATAAAGGAAAGATGTCATGCCTTTATAATGATTACATCCAAAATGTATTAAAAGAAACATTTTTCCAGTGGAGCACATCTTTATATAATCTGTATTAAATATAGGTTTTAGTATGAACTCACAGGACACACACAAATAGAAGGTTTTAAGTGGTGCTTTCCCACAAGTCTCCAGGAGACTCATTTTCTAATAATTAGGATGTTTCTTTTGTCTCATAGCCTGTTATTTTAAATTCAATTGAGAACAAATGGAACATTATCACTTCATGCTATTACTGCACATAAAGCATAAGGAAATTCTGTAATAGGCCTCCTTTCCAAGAAAGCTAAATAGAATCCTATTTGAACAATTATATCAATTTTTATACCATTTGCAGAATTGATTCTGACCTTATCAGCTTCAATCATCTTCTTCAGATTTGGATCAGTAAATTTAATTCATAATGCTATGACGCATTTAAACCAAACCTGCCATGTTTATTTTTGTCTTCGATTTTATAGAGGGAAAAAACTGTGTGAATGTAAGTGGGCATGTGTGTAACATACAATCACATTTTAATTTTGGTCAATATTGTTGTATAATTTTAAATATATTATTATTTGCCTAAAATGATTTATTTTTACTAGATTTTATCTTATTATTTGCAAGTATTTTTGGAAGTCACTGGTTAGGATCAAGATAGATTCTAAATAATGAATAGGAAGTACTTACAACCTATAAAATATTAAATTGCAAACAATAAATTAAGGCACCAAATCTAGAGAAATACATATACCTATTTTGCTTTGTAAAATCAATAGATGCTTTGTGGACTAGATAATAGAAGTATGGGTAAAGAATATGCCTTGATTGCAATAATCCCAAATTCAATCCTTGAAACACCATAAGGTGCTTGAGCCCCTCCACTGAATGTGGCCTATAAACAAAAGAAAAAAAAATAAATAAAAAACAATAGTTGCTTTAGAAGTCTTAAGGCATGTACAATTTAAAATTATCTAAACTAGGGGCCGGGCGGTGGCGCTGGAGGTAAGGTGCCTGCGCTAGCCTAGGACGGACCACGGTTTGATCCCCCGGTGTCCCATATGGTCCCCCAAGAAGCCAGGAGCAACTTCTGAGCGCATAGCCAGGAGTAACCCCTGAGCATCACAGGGTGTGGCCCAAAAACCAAAAAAAAAAAAAAAAAAAAAAAGAATAAAAAAAATAAATAAAAAAATAAAATAAAATTATCTAAACTAGTCATAATGTTGACAAAAATTACAAGTGAAACTTTTACTCTATGTTATATGAACTTGACTTTTTCAAAAATTGTTTGCTTTCAGAACATGAAAAATAATTTAGACTTTATTAGTCACTGACACATATCCCAAAAGTAAATTATGTTTATTTGTACATTAGTCACTGTATAAGGAATTTATACATGAAAAACATTTCAGAGTTGTTTTAATACAATAAAAATGGTGGTAGTTTGTGTGTAGGTATGGTGGAACACTATAAAAATATATCCATCCAAGAACCAGAGAGATGGTACAGCAGAAAAGGTATTAGCCTTGCTGACAGCTAACTTGTGTTTGATTCTAGGCACTGCTTATGGTTTCCCAAGCATTATCAGGAGTAACTTCTGAGCTCAGATTCATGTTAAACCCTGTGCACTGTTAGGTGTGCCCTCCCTCAAACACACATGCGCACACACACACAAACTTAACCAGTTTTTACTCATTTAACATACACTATATTTGTAATAAACAATCACTTTTGAGGCTGGAGCAGTGACTCAAGTCATAAGGCATTTGCCTTGTGTGTGATATCCTAAGACAGACCATGGTGCTATCCCCCAAAGTCCCATATGGTCCCCTAAGAAAGGAGCGATTTCTGAGTGCATAGCCAGGATTAGCCCCTGTGCATCACCAGGTATGGCCAAAAAACAATAAGTAAATAAATAAATATATATATATATATATATATAAATAAATCACTTTCAAAATGTTAACAGGACTTACTTAATAATGTGTAATCAAGTACAATATCCTATAAATGAGATCATAGCTACATAGATAAAACATGTATTCTTGCTGTGATGGAAAGATAGAAGCAACGTTTTACATCCTAGTTGTCCAAACCTGTAACTGTGCTAGTCATTTTTCAGAATAATAATCCTGTAGATAGAATGAGTTCAATATTCTGAGAATGAAAGATTAACCTATATTTCCAGGTAAGCCCAATATAGTGATGAGTTCCCATTAGAATTAAGGGGAGGGGCTGGAGCAGTGGCGCAAGCAGTAGGGTATTTGCCTTGCACACGCTAACCTAGGACAGACCAAAGCTTGATCCCCCATCCCACCCCCGCGTCCCATATGGCCCCCCAAGCCAGGAGCGGTTTCTGAGCTCATAGTCAGTAGCAACCCCTGAGTGTCACCCAGTGTATCCCAAAGAGCAAAAAATAAATAAAAGAAAAAGAAAAAGAAAAAGAAAAAGGAAGGAAGGAAGGAAGGAAGGAAGGAAGGAAGGAAGGAAGGAAGGAAGGAAGGAAGGAAGGAAGGAAGGAAGGAAGGAAGGAAGGAAGGAAGGAAGAAGGAAAGAAAGAGAGAGAAGAGAGAGGAGAGGAGAAGAAAGAAAGAAAGAAAGAAAGAAAGAAAGAAAGAAAGAAAGAAAGAAAGAAAGAAAGAAAGAAAGAAAGAAAGAAAGAAAGAAAGAAAGAAAGAAAGAAAGAAAGAAAGAAAGAAAGTAAAGAAAGAAAGAAAGAAAGAAAGAAAGAAGAGAAAGAAAGAAAGAAAGAAAGAAAGAAAGAAAGAAAGAAAGAAAGAAAGAAAGAAAGAAAGAAAGAAAGAAAGAAAGAAAGAGAAAAAAGAATTAAGGGGAAATCTGTGATATAGAACCCAAAACTTGAATAAAGCATTTTCTGGCTTTGAAAGTAGAAGGACATGACTCTAAGACAATAAAAAAAAAGCAGTTCAGAATGACAAAACAATAAATTGTTCTTTCTTAAGTCACTAGGTGTATAGCTGTTTGATATAATAGCTTAAAAAAGGCATGCATACTTCAAAAGTTGGTCTCTACTTGGGATTTCACCATCTTTCCTCCTCTTCCTTAACCTCTATTCCAAATAGTTTCACCCTCACAACTCCACTAAAAATACTTTTTCAAGCCATGATCTCTATCTCCTTTGCTGAACCATTTGGTCAATGTTCCTGTATCACTGTCTCATTCCCAACTCAATATCTTATGCATTTTTCCATACTGTTAATCTTGAGGCTTCTCTATTTATGAATTCTGGAACATAACAATATCTTTAATTCTTAGCTACTGCTTCTTAATTTTTTTTTGTCATTCTACTTTCTGCTTTCAAATTCTAAACTTCAGGATGCCTCAGGGCTCTGTCTTTAAATCATCCCTTAATCCTTCATGAGCCTTCTCATATATTTTCATGGTTTGGAATATATCTGTAGTCTTGATAGTATCTAAGCTTGGAGCTTGAATTTATAGCTGCCTACTTGATATTTCTTAAAATGTTTTAGGCATCTTAAAGCAAGATTTTAGAATAACTCTGTAGATTATTTTTGATTCCTTAATTTGTACCTTCCCTGTCTTCCCCCATCTCAATAAAGAACTCTACTATTCACTGAGGAGTTGAATAAAATAGCTTGAAGACAACATTTCCTAATTTATGTTATATACCTCATCATATATGTTTTAACTCTTTTTTATAGCAAAGATAGTCAACTGCATAAAAAGTGTGTCCTATTTTTATTAGTCTAAAGAAAAAAAGACAGAGCATCTGAGGTCTATGGGATATTTTCAAATGGTATAAATAATTAAAGCCTAGGCTGAGAACAGAACAAAATATTTGAAGAAATACTAAGAATTTTTCAAAATTAAACAAAGACACCAATCTACAGATCTAAAAATGTTAATAATCACCCTGAAGAATAAATATAACAAAACCACATGCAATCTGCTATAGATCCAAACATAAAGAGAAGGAACTTAAAATCAACCACAAACAATATATACAAGGTAAAATACAAAGGATGCCTATTTTCTAACTAGAATAAGAGTTCAAAGTTAACATATTTTATTTCATTAGCCTCTAAAACAAAAGGTGATACCTATTGTACTGTATACATATATCATTTCATTTATAATTAAAAAATTAAAAGACAAAGTTATAAAAATCCACAACCTAGACAATCAACACAAGCTAACAATCTATTGTAAATAATAAACAACCAAATAGATCTTTCTATAAACCTAGTTTAAATGCATCATATAACAGCATTACATTCTTACTCAATTTTCTTGCAATTTCTTCTTTGAGTCATAGATTATGTTAAAGTGTGCGACTTAATTTCTAAATATTTGAAGGGAGAATATTTTAAGATATTTTGTTACTGATTACTTATTTACAGGTAGCTGTGGTCACTGATGATACTCTATATCAGTGGTCAGCAACCTTTTCTTTCAACTGATCCAAATCTTGGCAAAACCATGGTTGAAATTTATTTTGAGAGCCACAATTTTTTTGTTTTGTTTTGTTTTGTTTTTGGGTCAGACCCAGCAGCACTCAGGGGTTACTCCTGGCTCTATGCTCAGAAATTGCTCCTGGCAGGCTCAGGGGACCATATGAATGGCGGGATTCGAACCACCGACCTTCTGCATGAGAGGCAAACGCCTTACCCCCATGCTATTTATTCGGCCCTGAGAGCCACATTTTTAAAACCAAAAATACATAGGATGGTACACTGTTTTTAGTTTCAATAAGTTTTTATTGAGAATATTCTGTATGCAAGTATCCACATAGGTCGGGAGGATACAAATAACATAACTAATAAAACAAAAACTCTAGAAAAATATTATTTATCGATAACATTAAATTCCATTAAATTTTCCTTACAATGTAGAGAAAATTACATCCTGACAATGACTGACAAAGTCACAAACAATAATATGAACATTGGCCTTGCATTTCCTTGGATAGTTTGAGTAAGTCAGGTTGTATGTTGTTTTTAATTTTAGGCACGATTCCAGATTCTCATTGATGAGACGATTTCTCAATTTACTCTTAATAAGATTCATGCTTGAAAATGATTGTCCGCATAAATATGTGGAACCAAACAAGGAAAGAACAGCAAACGCTAGCTTTTTTAGTTGATTATCTGAGTCAGGGAATACTATTCCAGGTGTTAAAAAATCAACATATCTTCCTTCTCCAAGTCTTGTCAAAGCAGACCACTTGTGCTGTGAACTAAGTTCACATTTGTGTTTTCTCAATCTTTCTAAATTAGCACAAAGGACGTTCAAATTTCGAGCTCTACAGTTGTTTGTTTTTTAAATCCAGCAATTGCATTTCAAAGTTGCCAAAGTTGATGATAAAGGGAGAAAAATTTAATTCCGTTACAGTGGCATCCAGAGGTTTTTTTTTTAACAAAGGCCAATGGTCACTTTGCCGTTTCTGAAATCCTGAAACCTCTTAAGAAAACCTTCCCTTCATATTTAAAAGTGCTGTTTCAAAATAGATAATGTCAATATCAGAATTATTTTTTGGCGATGTTTCAACAGGCTTGGAAAGGTGAATCAAGAGTTTCTCTGTCAAAATCTTGAGCAAAAACAGTTAATTTGTTTTCAAACAAAATAACTTCTTCTAACATAGAAAAAATTGTTTCCTTTCCCCTGTAGTTTATGATTAAGCTGATTTAGATGTGAAGTAACATCCACCATGAAATACAGTTTTTGAATCCACTAATCGTTTGTTAATTCTGGATAGTGAACACCCTTCTCAAAGAAAAATTCTTTGTTTCTGATAGTAAGGAAGAAAAACATTCAAAATGGTTCCTCTTGATATCCACAATGTGGCTGACAATTGAAACCCTACAATATGGGAGAATGAAAGCAGGTAAATGAAAAGAAAATCTTTGAACAATCTTTAAAGCAAGAACATTGTTTCCAGAGAAAAGTGTAGGGGATTTCACTGAAAGTGAAAAGAAAGAATCTATTGACACTTAGTGTGTGCTGCAAGAAAACCAAATTAAAATACACTCAGAAACAAAAACGGCACTTTGTTAAAGGCATATGATATCATATCATAAAGGAATTATGATAGAGTGCCTGAAATATTTTAAAAATATTTTTATTTAAGCATATTTGTTACAAAATTATTTATACTTGAGTTTCAAACATAGAATTGTACACCCTTCTCCAGTGCACTTTCCCCACCACCAATGTCCCTTGTTTTCTTCCCCTTCACACCTGCTCTGCCTATGTCAGGGACAGGCATTTTGCTTATTTCTCTCCCTATTTCTCTTTTCCTTTATGACACTGAGGTTTCCAAAATTTCCTTATGACACCGTGGTTTTGCAATATTGTTAGACTAAAGGGTAACCATGCATGTCACTTATCCATTTTTCAGCATCCAGTTTCTTGTCCAGAGTAATAAGTTCCAACTATCATATATCATAAATGTACCTTTCTGTAATTCTAACTGATCTCAGACACTTTTTATTGGCAAGCTTTCCTATCATGGGACTAGTCCTCCTGTCCCTCATCCATATTTCTCTAGATATTATTACCATATTGCCATTTTATTAATTCTTATATGCCACAAATGATTATTCTGTGTCTACACCTCCCTTTTGACTCATTTCACTCAGAATAATAAGATGATGTGTTGATGTATGTACATGTTTGGTGCACTGTGCATGGCTCAGTGTTTTTTGTGTAGTCACAAGGAAACAGAAGTTTGCACAACCCGTACATTGTATTCACTCATTGTATGATAGACTGAATTCAGTAAAAGCTCTCTGCTGAACTAAACTCTGTGACAGATGACACAGTAAAGATAATTTGTGACATTCATAATTGTGATCAAATCCAAAGCTATTCACCACCCTGGGTGAGAGTAATGGATACACACTACTAGCATCATCTTCATGAAGAAGTGAGTTGGCTCTTCTGGGGAAGGGTGCTCTCTGGCCTTTGTTGGCAAGAGGGAAGAAGTAGTGCAAGTAGTTCTGTGAGAGCAGAACTCTGACTTTGTACAGCCCCAGTTGGACAAGGAATGGGTAACTAAGCTTATGTATTTGACAGACATTGTTACATTTTCTCTATGAACTTAATATTTCTCTGCAGGGGGAGTTTCACAAGTAGTTTTACAGTGAGACGTAAGATGGATGTGTTCAAAAAAGAATCTGATTTTCTGGGATAGCTGTGTTTGAGAAGAAGATATTGAAAGTGTTTTCCACTCTTACAAAAAAAATTCTGATTGAGGCACTTATATTAATGCAAAAAGTCATAATCAATATGAAAGAACAGCATTTAAGGGCATTAGCTCACACCAGGATTCTGGGGGGGTTAAGGAGGATATGTGGGAGACATGCTGGGAATAGGAGTGGAGGGAGGACAACATTGGTGTGGTAATGCCCTTCATTCAGTTGTCACTATGTACCATAGAATAAATTCTGTGTAGGGCCCGGAAAGATAGCACAGCGGTGTTTGCCTTGCAAGCAGCCGATCCAGGACCAAAGGTGGTTGGTTCGAATCCCGGTGTCCCATACGGTCCCCCGTGCCTGCCAGGAGCTATTTCTGAGCAGACAGCCAGGAGTAACCCCTGAGCACCGCCGGGTGTGGCCCAAACACTAAAAAAAAAAAAAAAAAAAGTGTAGAACGTTTCTCTGGCCTCCAGAGGCTAGGGAGGCTCCGCCCACCCACAAGGCCCGCATGAACGGTCTGCCCCGCCCCCGCAGCGTTTCTCTGGCCTCCAGAGGCTAGGGAGGCTCCGCCCGCCCACGCGGCCCGCCCCGCCCCTGCAGCGCCCCGCCCACCCACGCCGGTTCCGCCCCGCCCCCCGCTGGGCTTTTGCTGCCTCTCAGCACTAGCTGACAACAATAGGGCAAAGCAAGGAATCAGGCCACAGAAAGAGCAAGGAGGAGCCAAACCTCAGCAAGCTCTCCCAACAGTACCTCTAGATCCACCCTCAGGGAGGAGACCCATTCCCACACAACAGGGGATCAAAACAGGCTGAAATCGGAAGGAACAGCACTCCAAAGCACACCAATAAATACAAAAAAAATTATGGGTAAGAATCAAAGAGAACCCTAAGTTCTGAAGATACGGAGACAAACCCTAACAAGTTTCCAAGTCCGCCAAAACGCACAGATCCCTGGGAAGGCGAACTAAAAGCAGCAATGAGGAAGAAAATGCAAGAATTAATAAAAGAAATGAGAGAAACCTTAGCTACAGAATATAAGATAGCTATGGATGAACGAATAAGCCAAATTAAAGAAGAAATGTTAAAGAGCATGAGAGAGTCCATACAAAAAGAAGTGAAGGAATTAACAGACAAAGTAACGAGCCTTACTAGCAGAAACACAGAGTTGGAGAAACACATTGAAGAACTCGAAGGAAAACTGCAAACAAAAAATGAACAAGAAACCAACAAAGAAATAGAAGGCAAAGCACTGGAAGGAAAAGTCCAGTAGTAATGAACAAGGACAAAAGAAACAATCTAAGAATCGTGGGTATACCAGAAGGGGAGGAAATAGGGAAAGGGGAAGAACAAGTAGTCAGAGAGATAATAGCAGAGAACTTTTCCACCCTCTGGAATGAAACTTCAGGGCAAATACAGGAGATCAAGAGGGTCCCTAATAAAATAGACCCCAATAAACCAACACCAAGACATATAGTAATCCAAATGGCAAAAAACAAAGAGAAAGAGGAACTTCTTAAAGCAATAAGAGAGAAAAAAAACCTCAAATACAAAGGTAGGGACATAAGAATCAAACCAGATCTCCCAGTCGAAATAATTCAAGCAAGAAGACAGTGGAATAACATATTTAAACGACTGAATGAAATAAACTTCCAACCTAGAGTCCAATACCCAGCAAAACTATCATTCATATGGGAGGACAGACTAAAAACATTCTCAAACAAGACCGAACTAGAGCTATTTGTGCAAACAAAACCGATCCTAAACGACCTACTCAGAGATGAATTACACAATCCAAACCCCCGATTGTAACAAAAACCACCCTACACAACACAACTGCACAACAGTCCTCTCTCTCAATAATCTCCCTAAATGTTAATGGCCTAAACTCCCCAATTAAAAGACGCATAGTAGAGAACTGGATTAGGAAAAATAAACCGGACTTCTGCTGTCTACAAGAAACACACCTACAGCTACAGGACAAGCATAGGCTTAGAATAAAAGGATGGAAAGTAATTATTCAAGCCAATGGAAAACAAAAAAGAGCAGGGACAGCCATTCTTATATCAGACCAAATCACTTTCAATCTCAAGAAAGTGATCAGAGATAAAGAGGGTCACTACTTACTGATCAGGGGAACACTAGATCAAGAAACACTAACCCTGGTCAATATCTATGCACCTAATGTAGAGTCAGCAAAATATGTGAGGCAACTGCTCGTAAACCTGGAGAAACACATGAAGGGAAATGTGATAATAGTAGGGGACCTCAATACTCCACTATCACCACTGGACAGATCCACCAAACAGAAAAATAGCAAAGAAATAAGAGCTCTGAATGAAAAATTAGAAGATTTAGGACTAATAGACTTATATAGACTTATATATAGAATACACATTCTTCTCAAGTCCACATGGAACCTTCTCCAGAATAGACCATGTCTTAGGAAACAAAGCCAACCTATATAAGACCATGAAGGTAAGGATCATTAGAAGTACCCTTTCAGATCACTATGCAACAGAGCTCAAAATTGGGGTCAAGAAGAAGCAATGGAGAAAAACTAATACCTGGAGATTAAACAACATGCTGCTCAACAACAGCTGGATCAAAGAACAACTCAAGGAAGAAATAAAAAGATTCCTTGAGACAAATGACAATGAAGAGACAACATGTCAAAATTTACGGGACACAGCAAAAGCAGTAATTAGGGGGAAACTCATAGCAATACAGGCCTATGTCAAGAAACAGGAAAATAACAAAACCAACAGTTTAAAAGATCACCTCAAAGAATTGGAACAACAGCAACAGAGAAACCCAACCACAACCAGAAGGCAAGAAATAATAAAAACCAGAGCAGAAATAAACAGCATAGAAACTAAGAAAACAATACAAAAAATCAATGAGACCAGGAGTTGGTTTTTCGAAAAAATAAACAAGATAGACAAACCACTGGCAAAACTCACCAAAAAAAGAGGGAAAACACCCAAATCAGTAGGATCACAAATGAAAGGGGAGAGATTACAACAGAACCCCAAGAAATACAACATATCATGAGATCATATTATGAGAAACTCTACTCAGCTAGGATAGAGAACCCAGGAGAAATCGACAGATTCCTGGAGAAAAACCCTCTTCCAAGACTGGACAAAGAAGAACTAGAAAGCCTAAACAGACCAATCACCTCAGAGGAAATTGAAGATGTAATTAAAAAACTCCCTAAGAACAAAAGCCCAGGCCCAGACGGATTTACAGGTGAATTCTACCAAACATTCCGAGAAGATTTACTACCACTTTTTCATAGGCTCTTCCAAACCATAGAAAAATCAGGAATCCTTCCTAACTCCTTCTATGCGGCAAATATCACACTCATCCCCAAAGATGGCAAAGACACCACTAAGAAAGAAAACTACAGACCAATCTCACTAATGAACATAGATGCAAAGATACTCAACAAAATCTTAGCAAACCGAATCCAGCTCTTCATCAAAAAATCATACATCATGACCAAGTGGGATTCATACCAGGAATGCAAGGTTGGTTCAACATACGCAAATCAATTACCATTATACATCACATCAACAACAAGAAAAACAAAAACCACATGATCATATCAATCGATGCAGAGAAGGCGTTTGACAAAATCCAACACCCTTTCATGTTAAAGACACTCAGCAAAATAGGGTTAGAAGGAACCTTCCTCAAGATAGTTACAGCTATTTATGAAAAGCCTACAGCCAACATTATACTTAATGGCGAGAAACTAGAAGCATTCCCACTAAGGTCAGGAACTAGGCAAGGCTGTCCACTCTCTCCACTCTTATTCAATATAACCTTAGAAGTTCTAGCAATAGCAATTCGACAAGAGAAGGGAATCAAAGGAATCCAAATTGGGAAAGAGGAACACAAACTATCTCTATTTGCAGATGGTATGATGATATACATCGAAAACCCCAAAGAGTCCACAGTAAAACTCCTAGAAACAATTAACCAATACAGCAAAGTGGCTGGATACAAAGTCAATACACAAAAGACAGTAGCGTTTCTATATACAAACAACGAAGTCGAGGAGAGAGAGATTAAAAATACAATACCATTTAAAATAGTATCAAAAAATATCAGGTACCTAGGAATGAACCTTACAAGGGAAGTGAAAGATCTATACCAGGAAAACTTCAAAACGTTTCAGAAAGAAATTGAAGACGATCTAAAGAAATGGAAGAACATCCCATGCTCATGGATAGGTAGAATTAACATAATCAAAACGACTATCCTACCCAAACTAATATATAGATTTAATGCAATCCCTATCCAAATCCAGACACCATTCTTTAAAGAAATAGAACAGTCAGTCACAAAATTTATCTGGAACCACAAAAGACCCAGGATAGCCAAACACATACTGAAAAACAAAAAGCTGGGAGGCATCTCCTTACCTAACTTGAAACTATACTATAAAGCTATAGTAATCAAAACAGCACGGTACTGGAACAGAAACAGGACCTCAGACCAGTGGGTCAGAACAGAATTCCCAGACATAAACCCCAAAATATACAGCCAAATAATATTTGACAAAAGAGGCAATGATCTGAAGTGGAACAAAGGAAGTCTATTCAACAAATGGTGTTGGTACAACTGGAAAACCACATGTACGAAAGTGAAGATTGACCCATACCTCACCCCTTATACAAAAGTTAACTCAAAATGGATCAAAGACCTTGAAATCAGACCCGAATCTATAAAGTTTATCGAGAATAAAATAGGCAGAATACCCGAAGACCTATATATCAAAAAGGTCTTTGAGAATGGAGCACCAATGGCAATAACGTTAGCATCAAATATAAACAAATGGGACTACATCAAACTAAAAAGCTTTTGCATGGCAAAGGAAACCCTACTTAACGCAAAAAGACAGTTAACAGAATGGGAAAAAATCTTTTCACTCGATATATCAGATAAAGGGCTGATATCTAGAACATACAAAGCACTCAGAAAGCTGAGCCCCCCAAAACCAAATAAAGCCATAAAAATGGGGAGATGAAATGAATAGACACTTCTCTGAGGAAGACAGAAGGATGGCCAACAAACACATGAAAACATGCTCACCTTCACTCATCATCAGGGAGATCCAAATCAAGACAACAATGAGATACCACCTTACACCAGTGAGGATGGCTCACATCAAAAATAATGGAAACAACCTTTGTTGGCGGGGATGCGGTATGAAAGGAACTCTCATCCACTGCTGGTGGGAATGCCCCCTAGTCCAACACCTATGGAGAAAAGTCTGGAGAGTGCTCAAAGAACTCAGAATTGAGCTGCCATTTGACCCAGCAATTGCGCTCCTAGGCATATACCCCCAAGTTGAAAGGACATTCATTCCAAAATATGTATGCACCCCACTATTTATCGCAGCACTCAGTATAATAGCCAAATCTTGGAACCAACCTCGATGTCCAACAACAAATGAATGAATCATTAAGATGTGGTACATATACACAATGGAATACTACATGGCAGTCAGAAATGATACAATCACAGACTTTGCAGCAACGTGGATGGACCTAGATCATGTTATGTTAAACGAAGTAAGTCAGAAGACAAAAGATAAACACAGAATGGTAGCACTATTCTGAAGCACCTAGAACATATATTTTATACACAACTAATACCTAACAACCAAATAAAAGGGTTTAACAGGGTAGAATCTCCAAACACTGTAATAGTCAACATATACTTGGGAGCAGTGTCCAAAATACATGAAAAAGGAACAACACGAACTCTTAACTACACATTATACCACAAAGAAAACAACAACAAAAGAAACAGCAACATAGAGAACAGGTATGTAATCAGACTTCTACAACAAAGGCCCACAATAATCCCTTAGAGATCGTATACAGGAACAGAAGTATAGAACACCATGGGAAATCACTGACTGCAATGGAAACATACCATAACACTATGTTTTAATGCCTTTATCTTACTATATTTTAAATAACCTCTCAGCTTTTCTGTTCACAGGCGCCCTTGGATACAAAGGGCGGACAAACTAAGACGGCAACTCGGGATACCACGCGAGATACCATACCTTGCTTGCAATACGAGATGGCCCCGAGAAAACTCTTTGACATACACTTTATCTCTAGGTTACACCTTCTTTTAGGAACTGAAGCACGTGACCAGTCAGACCACGGAAGCAGTAACTGGGACGTACAGACTTAAACTACAGGCTCTACTTTTTTTTATTTTTTCTCTTTTCCCCCTTTTACTTTTCTCTTTTCTATTCTTCTCTTTGCTTTTTTCCCTTTCTCTTCTCCCTTTCTTTCTAAGCTATTTTCTCTTTTCTCTCCCTTCATACCCCTCCCATATACCTTCCCCTATCTCCCCTCCAGAAATCCAACTATCCCTTCACCCCCCAATCCCATCCAGATCTCCCACCATATTGAAACTCTTCACCCTCAGTCCTTTATCTATTAGGCATCAAGATCGACCTCCTACCCAACGAACCAGTACCCAGCACCCAGGCGAGGGGACACCCAGTCAAACCCACACCTCGTCTCCTGCAAGAAAAGACAGCCAACTCCCCTGCGGACTCATGATGCGAGGCCCTCCATACCAACTCCCCCTAATGTGGACTGTTTCTTGAAACTGGACCTAGGTCCAAAAGTATCCCCAAAGCAAGAACTCTTCCAAGACCTCCCTGCCGCAAATTTTTACCAATCTGAAGAAGGTCAGGGGTGTGATATAAAGATGCCTGGGAACCCATGCACCACAAGAAAAACCCAAAAGACAATGGGAAAAACTGTACTTCCAACATAGGCATAAGACCTGTAATATAGCACCGCTTTACCTGCTTTCCCCCAAATGTAAGATAGTCTTTTGCACCACTTTGGTCCTTTAAAAACTTCGCTAACGCATTTTATTTCTTTTCTTTTCTTTTCTTTTCTTTTTTTTTTATTTTTTTTAAATTAATTAAGTTATTTTTTTAAATGTCTGTCCTACATATATATTTGTGAGCTGATACATTTTTATTCCTTTTTTTTATCATTTTTGGGTATGTGACCTGTTTCTGTTATCCCCTCTGTCCACCCCCAAATACACTGACAATATAAGGTAGCACCGTTTCTCCCTGCAAAGGCACACTAAATAAAGGGGAAATCTTACATAAAAAAAAAAAAGAGCTCTTGTCTACTAGAGATAAGAACTCATAGTTGTTTACAATACAGGGATATCTCCTACCCTGAAAATATGTCATGTGGAATCAACTTAGACTTCAGGTGATTAGATACCATTCATTCAGCCTTGAACCCTGGACCCCAGACATAGAAACGGCACAGTTCTTCACAACAGCTACAAGAAACAAATCCCAGCCGGGACAGCCTTAATACTGTGGGGCCACCAACAAGGACCAGCTCTAACATGATATCCTGACAACGAGGAAAATGTGAACAACCTGACCTTAGAACAGATTAGCCTACCTTACCAGCCAATGACAAGACAAAACCAGAAGACTTGTCACCCTTTGGTAGGTCCAAAAGCCAAGATCGTGAGTTATAGAGGACTGGCTGCTAGAACCATGACCAGACTGTATATATCTTGGGACCAATAAAAAAGCCCTAGTTTAGGGTTTGAACTATGACCTGCACAATACTTATGATCCCCAGTTCCAAAGGTCTGGCAGAGACAATTGTAACGGAATGGGGCTTCAGGAAGCACAAAGAAAGACGTTATCCTAGGCGCCATCCCAGGTTCAACACAAAGACCAAGATCTCCAACCACAGAAGATGGATTAAAATGACACTGAAGGAACGGAACCTCAAGAACCACAAAGACTGACTTCATCATAAGTCCCACCTCAGGATCCGTGCAGATACAGAGACCTCTAGACACAGAGGTCTGATTGTATCACACAGGACAGGGCAGAAGTCTTCCACACACCACAAAAGCACCACCTGGAAAATAAATGAGCCTGAGCAGAGTCTATAGTTGATCCCATGACAATATACTCCAAGGACGGAGAAACCCCATATTTCTTAGGCCAAGTGAATTCCTCTTTGAATGACCCCAATATTTACTGTGCCAGGGCAGGAGGGAAAAAAAAAAATAAAAAAAGTACAAAACTCGGTTATATTTTTTTATATATATATTATTTTTTATCTTCATTTTTTATTATTATTATTATTATTTTTATTTACCTACCTATCTTTGGTAGATTTCTCTGTTTGGGTGTGATTATTGAAATTGTTGTCCCCAGTTATACTTTATTTTTTCTCTTCTTTTCTTTCCTTTCTTTATGTGCTATGCCATGTTTCTTATTTCAAGACCATAGCGGTTTTCGTTTTGATTTGTTTTTGTTTGTTTCTTTTTTGTTTTTGTTTTTGTTTGTCTGTTTTTCTTTGTTTTGTTTTGTTTTGTTTTCGTTTGCTTGTTTTTTTGTGGTGCTAATCGATATAGCCGGAATCCTCACTGGATATTTGACACTTCTTTTGGTACGGGGGGAGTGTTTCACCTTCTTTATCTCCTTGATCTCTCAAAGCGTTGATGAGAGCCCCTAGAAGGATTCCGCACATTTTCGGCATATTAGTCTCTTACCCCAGCTTATTTCTTTTCTCTTTTTCAAACAAAACCATGCATCTTGAACTAACTAGTCCTACCTCCAGTTAGAGGGGGAAATAAGGGAGACATCAAGACCAAACAGGTGCAAGACTACTAGGTAGTGGGTCAGATACAGAGGGGACCACATATTCTAGCCGCCCTGAGGGTGAGGGAAGAGGAAATGGGAGGGAGGACGAAAATGGAGGTATAGATAAAGACAATCTGGTGATGGGAATCCCCCTTGCTTTTATGTAAATATGTATCTAAAATAATATTGTCAACAATATGTAAGCCACGATGATCAAAATAAAAATCATATTAATAAAAAAAGTGTAAAGAGCCGGATGTGGCTCTCGAGTCGCAAGTTGCAGACCACTTTGAAAATTCATTTTTGGATTAATTTTATGTCCAACATAATGTCCCAAAGGTTTTCTAAAAGTATGTGTACTTTACAGTTCGAAAAATTGAAGTGTCAACTAGGCTAAAGTGATGGATAATGTTCAAATCTTTCTAATTTTTGTCTGTTTTTAATTTGAGGGCCATGCCCAGTAGTTCTCTGGGTATACTGGATCTGCATTCAGGCATCATTCATCGAGTGTCTGGGGAGAATCTACGGGTTGTGGGAGATTAAACCACAATATCCTGTGTGCAAGGCAAATGCCCTCTCTACTGACCACCATTACAGCACCCTTTAATTATATTGTTAATAAATATTTTTAACCACTATCATGTCAATTGATGAGAAGGAGCGTCTGTATTTTTAACCTTATAATGGATTTCTTTTCTCCCTTTTAATTCTGATAATATTCATTTTATAATATTTAAATAGTTATATTTTCAACCCTTTTTCTCAATGAGTCTATATAACAATCTATTTTCTTTGGTGTTTACCAAACAGATCTTTTGATCTGTTTTAGTAATAACAGTTTTGTTTGCAATGCTTGCTTTGTATTTAATGAAATCATTATTCTATCAAATAATTTTATCTATATTTCTTTTTAAGTGGCAGTAAGAAGGAAAGAATATGTTTATTTTACACAACTGAAAGAAAAATACTCCAATAAATAGCAAATAACATTTAATAGGGTCTCATGCCCCTAATGATAGTGGTGTTTCATTTGGGGGGGTGATTGCTGTATTTAAATAATCTCCTATCTGGAATGTCTGTGATTACAGGGTCATAAAATCATCTGCCACTTACTCACAGACATGGTGCTGTCAATTTCCTTTACTCTGTAGCCAGGTCTTTGAAGGTCTGTAAAAACAATTGCAAAATTGAAGTGTGTGCCCTTCTTTCTAGCTTCTGGGTACACTTCCTTTACTAAACTAGTCAACTCTTTCAGGGTTGCATCCATCCAAGTGTAGATATGCAACTCGATGGACAGCTCATTCCCATGGGAAAACTCATCCAAATGGTGGTGGTGACCATTATAAATGGTGAAGACACCCATCATCAGCAGCAGCGGGCATGTCTTCTCCCAAAGTCAAGGACAACAGAATAAATACCCAGTCTACAACAAGCTATACACAGAGGGGACTAGTTACACTAGCAGTCCTGGGGGGCGGGGGCACAGGAGGGAGATATGGGATGTATGCTGGGAACAAAGATAGAAGGAGGACAACACTGGTGTTGGGAATGTCCCTGATTCATTGTCACCGTGTACCTTAAATATTTCTGTGAAAGATTTGTAATTCACTTTGGTCACAATAAAAATTATTAAATTATTATTTTATTAAATAAAAGTGTTATATGTGCTGTAAATTAAGAAAAAATCTAAAATGTGAAGTTAATATAAAAGACTAAGTTAACAAATTTTAATTCATGGGGCCAAAGCATTTACCTTGTACAAGGCCAACCTAGATCCAATCCCCAGAATAACCTATTGACACCCAAGCCTGCCAGGAGTGATTCCTGAGCACAGAGCCAGGAGTAAACACTGAGCACTGCCATTGTAGCCCAAACAAAATAATGTTAATTTTTTTTATTATTTCTCTTTTTTAATAATACCTTTATTTAAGCACCATGATTATATCAAAATAAGGAAGTTACCACATACCTTAATGTTCTGTTTTAAATTATTTTATTTTTTATTAGGTCACCATGAGTTACAGAACTGTAGAGTTTTTGGTCTACAATATTCCAATGCAAGTCCCACTACCAGGGTCACTTTCCCTCCAACAATGTTCCTATGTTTTTTCTCAACCTCAGTCTGCTTTTCCTTATTGGGAACGCTTTTAGTTATTGCAGTTTGAGTCTCATGTTTAAAGTTTTGTTGACTCTGGTTTAAAGGTACATCACTGATATACCCAAGGACCCTGTCCTGGCCCTGTTAACTCCCATTTTCTTTTCTTTTTTTTTTTTTTAATTCCAGCCTCCATTTTTTCCTTCCCAATCTCTCTCATTTGTGTAATTTAGGGTGAAAAGTAACCTTGCATCCTAATATTATATGTATCACAGATTAAAATGGTATCATCCAAAATTTGTCCTTTTTCTGACTTACTTTTGAATTAATTAAATTTTTATAAATCTTTGATCAGACTGGATGACAATGGATAAATGGTGAGGCCTTTCTTGACCAGGCCAGGAGCCTCTATTCCCTTTCAGCTGGCGGATCTGAGGGTTTGGAGAAGCAGCAAGGAAATGACCCACAAGCAGTCAGTAGAAGTCAGGAGACTTGAAGTTTTAATATCAGGCCTTAGCCACTATGTGTGGCTTCTAAGTTAAGCAGCCTCTCTCTTCATCCAACCATCTCTCATCTCCCCTTTCTGCCTCTTCCTCATGAGGCTTTTCCTGCAGAATCTCTCTCGAAATCTTCCCTGAATCTCCTCCTCTGCCCCTGAGACAACCCCTTTATTAGCAACCACAGACCCCCTCCCATCCAGGTAAAATAGCAGGAAGTTGGGGAAGAAGGGTCACAATTTGCTTCACTTAATATGGTATTCTCCAGTTTCTTCATGTTGAATAAGTTCATTATTCCTTACAACTACATGGTATTCCATTGCATGTATATATCACAACTTCATTATCCACTTTTTTGGCCATTGGGCACCTGGGTTGTTTCCTAATTCTAGCCATTGTACTATTGTACATTGTATTATTATTTTTCAATGAATAATGGTGTGTGCTTGTCCTCTCAAATGAATATGTTTATGTCTTGTATTTTGTAAATACTAACAAGTAAACTTTCTAGATCTTATGTTATTCTCTCCTTTCTTTACTGAGAATTTTCTGTCTTCCTCAAAGTGTCTTACAATAACTTTCTTTGACAGGGATAATACTGCCTGTTGGGCACTTATCTTGCATTCTGCCAACCCTGGTTCAATCCCAAGCATAGCCAGTGCCCTCCTGAGCCTCTTTGGATTATTTCTTGAGTGAAGAAATAGGAGAAAGTCTTGAGTACATCCCTGATTAGAAAAAAACAAACAAACAAAAAATAAAACATTGGGGCTGGAGTGATAGCACAGCAGTAGGGCATTTGCCTTGCATGAGATCAACCAGGGACAGACACAGATTAGATCCCTGACATCCATATGGTCCCCTGAGCCTGCCAGGAGTGATTTCTGAGCACAGAGCCAGGAGTAACCCCTGAGCACCGTGAGGTGTGGCACAAAAACAAAAACAATAACAATAACAATAAAACATACAAGTGTTTGGAGAGTATAGTAGGAAAGACCTTGCTTTGCACAGAGCTGACAGGTTTGAACCCAGTCCCCCTCCCTCTCTCCTAAATTTTGCCGGAAGTGATCCCTAAGCAGAGTCAGCAGTGAGCTCTGAGCAGAAGTAAGCCCTTAGCTGAGTCTGCTGTGACCTCCCCCCCCCCCGCCAAAAAAAAAGAAAAGAAAAAAGAAAGAAAGATAGGCATTCAGTTATTACCTCATTACATGCCAAAACAATGAAGAAAAAAAATGGTTGGAATTTTATTTAAGTCATGGAGGTGAATGGTATGAAGCTGTTGGTTGGGAACACATGAATTTATCCAAGGAGATTAACTTCTGAAAGCTTGTATTGAGTAAAAGATGAAGTAGGAGGGGGCATACTAAGGGAATAGATTTTTGTGTTGGTTTTCCATTTCTAATAACAGATATTCTATAACTACTTAGTATTCTAAATGTTCTTTCCACAACTATTAAATAAAGACTCAAATATCACTTTTTATGCATAAATGTTAATGACAAGCAAAGTAAATAGAGAAACACCAAATCCAATGAGCTAGTTCTGTATTTGCCTGTGTCCTTTGTACTCCTAACATTTTTCAAGTATTTTTGATTAAAATAAATGTTATTGTAAACATGGGGAGCAACTGAAGAACGATAATGCCACAACATGGATGTATTTGAAAATAAATCTGCCTTCTTGAATATTTTTTCTAAGTCTTTTATTGTCCTCTGACTTGCAAATTTGGGAAAAATATTTTGAAAATAAAAAAAGTGTTTTATTTTATGCAAAATTTTCAAATATACCAGTTAACTTCTCTCTAGAAAGCCCCATTTTCTTCTACCCTGATGGTTCTCTGGTATAATTTTTTTCTTTTAATCCTTTGAATCATATTGCCTAAGTGGAGCTTATTGTGTACATTCTTGGAAATAGCTGATAAATATTTGTCTTATAAAATACCATTTTCTTTCATTCAGGTGGCACTGTGCTGGTGTCAGGTGGCCCTGGGTGGCCACCTTGCTTATTTAAATGTAAATTATGTTGTTGAGAAAGGAGAGCTGCAGGCACTGTTATAACAAATGACATTAAAGAAAAGACTTTTGAGGGATAATTTTCATAGATTGAGAATTCAAGGAAGTATTAGCTTGAACAGAATATTGTGAAAGGCTGGCCATATTAAGGGACAGCTTATCTGCACATCAGGAGAAATTCAACTTTGGATTGTCTACAGCTATAAATTGAAACACAAATTGAAAACTTAACAGATCCACAGGACTTCCCATCTCCTTTAATGCCTTTCCTCTGATACACACTGTATAATGTATAGTTGAATGAGTTCAAGTGCTGTAGTTAAGTCAAAACTCAATAGTATTTGATATTTTTTGTAAATAATTTGTATTGTGACCAATATGAATTACAAGTATTTCAGAGTAATATTTGCAGTACATAGTGGCATTGAATCAGGAATATCCCACCACCAGTTTTATCCTCCCACCACTCCAGTTCACAGGATCCCTCTCCTTTGCCCCCCAAACTGCTAGAGTAACTGGTTCCCTCTGTGTATAGCTTTTGAAGGTTGTCTCTTGGTACTGTTGTCGTTGACTTTGGGTTTGGTGTTTAAGTCTGATCCTTTTTTATTTCTACTTATTGTTCATACGACTGTTTGGTTCTGGTACCATCCATTTTTCTTTCCCCTCAGCTTATTAGGCAGAACAAGATGATTCAAGTTATGTGGTTCTGTTTTGAAAGAAAAAAAATGGAGCGAGTTCGTCTAGAGGTTATAAATATCAATTTAAAAAGAAGAAAGGGGGAAAAAGAAGACAAACATAACCCAAAAAATTAAAAAATAAAACAAAACAAATATATATATATATATAAAACAAAAACCTACAACAAAAACAAAACAAACAAAACAAAAGAAACAAAAATCACACAAAAGACCAAAACTAGCAACTACAAAATAGCACCACAGCAACAAATACAATGACCACGAGAACAAAAAAAGAAAAAATAAAAAACAAAGAATGAAAAGAATAAAAGGAAGGAGGGCTGGTGTGGCAACGTGTTATTATTTTTTTGTTAATTTTGTTTGTTTTGGTTTGGTTTATGCATAGGTACTTGATATTTTTTAAAGTTTTCCAATTATTAATGCCACTCAACTTTCCCAATTGATGGTTTTTCTTAATCATTTAACCTTCTAGAACTGAGTTGTGCTCCCATCTCTGTTGAATAAATACCTTAGAGAAGAACATGGAGTCATGTAACATCTTCTAACATACCATATTTTCCGGCGTATAAAACGACTGGGCATATAAGATGACCCCCTAATTTTGTAGTTAAAACATAGGTTTAGGCCTATATTCACTGTATCAGACAGAACGTTCCTGTGCTTCTACTGTATGTACCACAGTGAGCCAATCATAGCAAGCAAAGGTTCAAAGGTTATACTGTAACAGACGTCCTCTCTGACTCTCCAGCCAATCTGAGCAGGGTTTTTACAGTGTAGATTCGGGTCCAGAACATTGTCTAATTTGCATGCATAAAAGCCTGCTTGGATTGGCTGAGTTAGAGAGGCGGTCCAAGCAGCCTTGCAGTGATTGGTGCAAGATCGAGTTGGAAAATTTGTTTTGTGGTAATATTCAGACAATTTTTGTTTAGAGGCATATTGAAACATTTTTCGGAATATCGAGTTGGAAAATTTGTTTTGTGGCAATATTCAGACAATTTTTGTTTAGAGGCATATTGAAACATTTTTCGGAATATCGAGTTGGAAAATTTGTTTTGTGGCAATATTCAGACAATTTTTGTTTAGAGGCATATTGAAACATTTTTCGGAATATACTTGGCATATAAGATGAAACCCCCGATTTTTGGTTGACTTTTTTTTTGTTTCAAAAGTCGTCTTATATGCCAAAAAATACGGTACTTTATTTTAGTGATGTGACATTGATTTATATCTTCATATAGATTTAAAATGTATACTTAAGTATAAGTACCTCCATAGAATACATTATATTCAGTAGCAAATGTCTAGCTTCCACCCATAATGATGTAATTTGACTTTATTTATCAAATTTACTCACACCTTCTCCCCTTCCTCTCAAGCAACAATTATTTTGTTCTTGTTTTTCAAAAGTTGGCTTATTTCTGTTCCTTTGCTTTGGTTCTGTATCTCATGCACATAAGTAAAATCACATGGTGTTTATCTTCTCTGCCTTACCTTTTCAATAAACCTCACTTATTTTAGTAAATTCATTTTTCAAATTGCAATATTTCTTCTTTATAGATAAATATTATTCCAATGCAATTATAAGCACATCTTCTTTATGCAATTCAACATTCATAAGTACTCAAGTTGTTTACAACTTTCTGTTATAAATAATACTGCAATAAACATGGCTTTGCATTTTTAACTGCAATGAACTTTGAATTTGCTTTTCATTTTCTTATGGCAAAATCTAGTAGGACAGCTGGATCATATGGCTTTTCTAATCTTTATTTTGAAGACTCTCCATTCTATTTCTAATTGTGGCTACACAACTTGCATTCCTACTAAGAATTTTATGAGGATAACCTTTTCTCTATACTCTCAGCAAAACTTCTTGTTTCTTGGGGTTGGAGAAATAGAACAGCAGTAAGGCATTTGCCTTGCAAGTGGCTGACCCAGGACCGAAGTTCGTTTGAATCCCAGCATCCCATATGATCCCCAGTTCCTGCCAGGAGTAATTTCTGAGCAGAGAGCCAGGAGTAACCCTTGAGCACTGCTGGGTGTTGCTTCCAAACAAACAAACAAAAAACAAACTTCTTGGTTTTTTGTCTTTTGGATAATGTGTGTGTGTGTATGTGTGTGTATATATATACATAGTGTGTGTGTGGACATTTGTATTTATATATCTCTTTTTAGAAACCAGTTACATAACTCGAATGTAGAATATATGCCTTTTGTATAAATGCATATACTCAATATTTAGCACTGAAAAAATATAAAATAAAATAATTACTAAAAACTGTAGAAAAATCATTAAGGGGTATAGTATATATAATAACTACAATTTATATCATATTAGAAAGTAAATCTAAGGTATAATTTATTAATTTCTTATTCAAGCAGGAGAACTGTTAAAATAAACATTTCTATCTTAAATTGCTAAATTTTATAGTCTTGTTGGGATAATTAAGTAGCTCAAAACACCTGTCTTGTAAGCAGAAGGCCCAGAGTTCAATCCCTTGTACCACCACATAATTCAACTGCTAAAACTGCTCTTCGTGAAACTAGCTTTGCAAGGTATTCCTAGTGCCATAGCAGCTAGAGTAAATAACCTTGGCAGATACCATAGTCAAACAGTTAAGTGAGCACCAAGGCTAGTTCATGCAATCTCTGGTTGGCTAATGTGTGAGCATCATGGGGCCTGGTTAATAATAATTACTATCAGAATGTGAGCTAACACCATAATAAAAAAAAAGAGGTCCCAGAAAACATGGTGCAAGCACCACATCTAGAGTAATGTGACTCTTAGCAAACACTAATGAAAGTGTAAGCACTAAAACCTGGCATACATAACCTCCTGCAAGTGCAACAAAAATAAGCAATAAAATAAGCACAGCCAACAGGCATGTGCAGGTCCTCCATGGACCTTGCAGCAACCACAACAAAGGGAAGGAAGAGGGGAGTCCTTTTGTTTTAAAATCTATTTTTCTACTTTGGGGGCTACACCCGGTGACGATCAGGGGTTACTCCTGCCTATGCACTCAGAAATTGCTCCTGACTATGAAACACCAGAGATCAAAGCCAAGTCCATCCTGGATTAGTTGCATGCCCTAGGTCAAACGCCCTACCACTGTGCTATTGCTCTGGCTCCTAAAATCTATTTTTCTACAAAAAGACATTTGTCTAACTCAGTTTTGTAGCATTCGTGTCCACATATCAACTATTGCTGGTCATAGTTTGAGAGTTAATGTCAAATTTCTCCTGAGAAAGTAAGTTACTAGCTTTTACTTCTTTTGTCTTTATTTCTAAATTTCTTTATTTCTAAATTGTTCTGTTATTTCTAAAAGAGTTCTAGTTTTCAAAATGTAAAACTTAAAAATGGGCCAGGTACTACCATTTCTTAATGTGCAAAATTCCCACTTTCTTTCAATATTGTGATGGTCTAGTCAAGAAATTTGTGGCTCTTTAGTAAGATATTAGGGCTTTGTCCTGGCCTCAACAGTTAATTGTATAAAAGATGCTACTAAAATTTTTTTAATTACAAAATATCTGAATATTGCATGTCAGTGATAAGTGTTCTACTAAAATGAAGGGATTGTGTTAAGATCAACAATTTTTGTATAAAACACTATTACTTAGTTGGAGAACTATAGCAATAATATTTATCCTTAAAGGAAAACTATTCAATTTTGACAAAAAGTCATCATACCTTTATCCCTATCCTTCATCATAATAATCTTACTGCCTAAGTAGGAATTAAGGTGCATATTTATAATTTATTAATTAGATGTAGTCTATATTCTAGTTAAAATTGGGCTTAATAACAATCTTACAGGTTTGACTTTTTTACCTTTCATAAAAATCTATTTTTCCTGGAAACTCGTTGCCAGTATTTTACTTAATTTTAGTTTTGGAAAAATAGACATCTGCACTTAGGTGTTTTGTGGTATATCCATTATAAAGCAACACAGTGCCCACATGTTTGGCATCTCTAGCCATGTTACAAGCAATTCTTGATGAATTGAAGAGCTTTGTAGCAACATAATAACATGCATACCCCCTGTCTTCTTCCAGAACATGATGCCCCCTGTACACCATATACCCCCCTCACCTATTTCCATTTCAACATCTAGAACATTTCCCTGAAGGCAATATGAAACTTGGCCATGAATAGTTGCTAAAACTAATAGTTAGTGGCAGCAAAAAGTCATTAGTTGGTGCAAATTTGGCTGTGGATCAGCAGTGTTGGTTATAATCCACATTTTGGTTATTACTTGAAGTTTGTTAGGAATAAGGAGCCAAAAAGTAACTGCAGTGTAGATCTATAAGCAAAATATAGGTAGATGTGATTGGTACAAAGTACCCTTCCCACTATAACCCCGTACCTATTTAGAAAACTCATTGTTTAATCTCAGATTGCACAATACTACAGGCAGTAGGTCAAGTTTAAGAAGGAACCCATTTTATGATGCAAAGAAGTACTGCAGAAAGAACTATGGGCAGAAGGTCAAGACACCGAGGACCAGTTATAGACCTTCCAAGTTCATGGATTATATTGAATGCTCGTTACAGGTCTAAAAAAAAAAAACTTTAACATAAAAGAGCTTACAACCTGTCTTTAGGAAATGGAATACCTGTTCTTAAACTCTCAGTGCCCACATTTATAACTTGTAAAACATAAATAATTATATTCACCACAGCACACTTCACAAACATATATTTGTGCCCATCAATCTTACAAATAAGAGTCAAAAGATCTATTCTAAAGAAATCACATCTCCTACTTATAAAGCCAAGTTCATCTTTTAGACCATAATTGATTTTTAAATATGTCTAGAATGATGAGAATGGCATTAAATGGGCTGTTGATTAGTTCCTATTCTGTTTTATTTTTACATAAATTATTTCTTAGTTGTTTACATTTATTTATACAAATTTAGACTTGGAACTGTTCAAAACTTATTTGACACAATTTCTCAGGATGTCTCAGAATTTTTCATTGGAAGAACATAAGATGGAAATGACAAAGAATCCTCTAACAAGAAACCAACTCACTCTAAATAAATGACAGTAGGATCAAGGAAAATTATATCAGAAATAAAGATTATAATAAGAATAATAGAAAATAAAAATTATTATATGGCAATGATATTTGAGGAATTTATTTAAATGAAAGGCCTAAGAAATCAAAATAAAGAATACATTAAATAATGATTTTTTCTACTGTCTCTCCTCTCCAATTTTTTTGCCCAAAACTTCTTAGAAAAAGAGTTAACTGTGGACAAAATTAACAATTGCATCCATATAGTAGATATGAGAAAACAAAACACTAAAAGGAAAACTTACAAACCAAAAATATTTTTTCTCCCCTTGATCTAGCACAATATTTGTAAAGTCAGCATTAGTATCTCTTTGGAATTAAGACATTTTAGGGATTTTTTTCAAAGCAGAATTAATTATCGAGCAACATGGAGGTTGAATTGTGAAGTTCACTTATATGAAGATTCTCTTATATGAAGAAATAATAATCAGCACAGTATTATCTCTTCCTTATGATTTAATAACATTTTTCTCTGGCTTCCTTTGTTGTGAGATCATAATATATATTCCATAAAGTTCACAAAATATATGCTGACTATGTTATCAGTAAGACTTAATCTGTCAATTGAAGTCTATTTACTTATAAG
The DNA here is from genome assembly GCF_024139225.1 of Suncus etruscus. Taxonomy (NCBI): domain Eukaryota; kingdom Metazoa; phylum Chordata; class Mammalia; order Eulipotyphla; family Soricidae; genus Suncus; species Suncus etruscus. Next base: position 98,017,223 of record NC_064855.1, on the reverse strand, counting down.
TTTTAGGGTGACTCAACATTTAGATATTGATTATCATCTGCGAAGGATACCCCTGTCTCTGTTTTGATCACAGTAGCTGCATTTATTCTAAGAGAAACATAGTATATGAATTTCAAACACCAAAACTAATATAAAATTTACCAATGTGAGAGCTTTTTAGAGTTAATCAATAAAAGCACTAAACCTTTGAGTTGTGCTGTGAGGGACTGGAATTGGGGCTATAAAATGCCAGAACTGAACATGTGAATAAAAAGGCATATAAGTATATTTCTACTTCACAAAATTCCTTAAACTCAACCCTTCAATAAATGTCTGTTGAATTAAAATAGCTCTGTTTAAAGTCTTCTACATATGACTTCCCATATGAAAATGTGGAAATGTAGTTTTGTAGAGAGATATCCTACTAAACAAGAAAATAAATAAATGAATAAATGATAAATACAGGAATGGGGGATCTTATATATGGTGAGAGACTGCATGAGTGAACACAAAACCAATTGCTATGAAAAAGCTTCACACTAGTCATTGTGTTTGAGTAAATTTCTAAAAAAAAATGTATAAGAGAAAAGAGAAAAAAAAGGGAGTCGGGTATGTTCAGAAGAAAGGACAATTTTGTAGAGACCAAGAAAAGTATATGCTGCAAACAATGGCAAAGAGTTCAACCAGATCATAGACAAAAATAAACCTCCAGAATACTAACCAAGAGAAAACAGAAGGGGCAATAAGAAATAAAGTGAACTCTTTCCTCCAGAAGCTGCAGAAAATAATCTAGATTATAAAGATACAGATTGGGGGTGGGGACTGAAGATATTTAGCAATGGGCATGTAAACTTTCATGATTTCTGTTTCCTTTGGGAAATAGACAAAATTACTAATTAAAAATGAAAGGTCTATGGAGATTTGTTTGAAGAAAATGGCAGCATTTCCAGAATCTGCTTAAAAATTATGTTGATTGCAATGAAAAGAATAAGTATTTTGAAGGAGTGTTGTAGGTTCAACTAGGGGTTGAACACTAATATCTGACTTCAGATCTTCTCAGGAAAACGATCCTGAAAATACCAGACTTTCTGAGGCTATCCATGAGAAAAGTTCATGAAACAGTCCTTGGGACCAAGCCAAGTATTCAAAATATTGGATAATCAGTTTGAACATGACAAACCCTTGGAGATTAGCTTGAAGCCAGCATATAAATCAGGTAAGAATAAGCAGATATGCCAAAATGGAAATGGGGCAAACACAGATGAAATGAGGAGGCAAAGGGTCATAGTCTGAGTAGTATGGAAGAGAGAAAAGCCTGTGGGCAGTCAAGGGTTGGTACAGGAGAATGCATTTTGCAAACACAGTTATTTGGCTGGTACATTCATTTTGCCTGTGGTTAGGTGAGTTCCAGTTAGGTACAGACAGGACATTTACAAGATTTTGCATGGATACAGGATGTCTGGTTTTTGGTATTTTTTTTTAGCAAATTCCAATACCCTGGAGTAGAATGCCAAAATTCAGAGAGGAAAAATAACTCAAGAATTTTATATTATTAGACAAAACTATTGGAATATACACTAAAGTAATGATCAAGGTCAGATTTTATTTTTTTATGTTACATTGTCAGGAGTTAGCTGATAGACCAGAGAGTAGGGGACATGATGACTATAAAATAGACAAGTAGAAGAAAGGGAGTGAAAAATTGGTTATGTTTACCAAGAAAGCAATCCCATATGCACACACAGTTTTTCATCAGTTCTGGTAATGCATAACATGTGGTCCACAGCAAAGTGTTATGATGAACGAGAAGAGTTGGAAATAAAGGAGATAGAGAGAGAATATGGTGCTGATTGCCCTATCATTCAGTTGATTGAAAAGGCAAAGTTTGTGAGGCTATGGAAAAGATGAAATCTGGTGGATGTTCAGGGAGTATTGGAAAGATTATATCTAGGGCAAAAAAGTTGCAAAGATGCACAAATAAAGCAGATCTCAGACTCTGTTCTCTATCTTTATTAAGCTACCACACAATTGAGGTGAAAATTAGAAATTATATGACATTTTTTAATAATTTAATTTTGCAATTTAAGTGACTTCAGGTTTATTGTGACAGAGAGGAGAAATTATTTCCCTACCCCCTGTTATACAGAAGCAGAATGTAGCACTACACAAATGATTCTTGTCTCTATATTTCCATCTTTGCTCCTAATGAAGACATAAGCATCTTAATATTAAAATGAAAAGTAAAAACCCACTCTGACAGTTCCTGCAATACAGAGTGGGAACTTAGCAAGAGTATACTGCCTTGAGCACATCTGATCCTGGTTCAATTCCCAGCACCCTCTATGGTACCCCGAGCCTGCAGAAGTGATCCCTAAGGACAGAGCCAGAACTAAGCCCTAAGTATTGCTGGGTGTGATGAAAGAAAAAAGAAAGGAAGGAAAGAAGGAAAGAAAGGAAGGAAAGAAGGAAAGAAAGGAAGGAAAAGGAAGGAGGAAGAAGGAAGGAAGGAAGGAAGGAAGGAAGGAAGGAAGGAAGGAAGGAAGGAAGGAAGGAAGGAAGGAAGGAAGGAAGGAAGGAAGGAAGGAAGGAAAGGAAGGAAGGAAGGAAGGAAGGAAGGAAGGAAGGAAGGAAGGAAGGAAGGAAGGAAGGAAGGAAGAAGGAAGGAAGGAAGGAAGGAAGGAAGGAAGAAGGAAGGAAGGAGGAAGGAAGGAAGGAAGGAAGGAAGGAAGGAAGGAAAGGAAGGAAGGAAGGAAAGGAAGGAAGAAGGAAGGAAGGAAAGAAAGAAAGAAGGAAAGAAAGAAAGAAAATTACAAAGAAAGAAAGAAGAAAGAAAGAAAAGGGGAAGTAAGAAAGAAAGATAGAAAAGGAAGAAAGAAAGAAAAGAAAGAGAGAGAGAGAGAGAGAGAGAGAGAGAGAGAAAGAAAGAAAGAAAGAAAGAAAGAAAGAAAGAAAGAAAGAAAGAAAGAAAGAAAGAAGAAAGAAAAAGAAAGAAAAAAGAAAGAAAGAAAGAAAGAAAGAAGAAGAAAGAAGGAAGGAAGGAAGGAAGGAAGGAAGGAAGGAAGGAAGGAAGGAAGGAAGGAAGAAGGAAGGAGGGAGGAGGAAGGAGGGAGGGAGGGAGGAGGGAGGAAGGAAGGAAGGAAGGAAGGAAGGAAGGAAGGAAGGAAGGAAGGAAGGAAGGAAGGAAGGAAGGAAGGAAGGAAGGAAGGAAGGAGGGAGGGAGGGAGGGAGGAGGAAGGGAGGGAGGAAGGAGGAAGGAAGGAGGAGGAAGGAGGAGGAGGAGGGAGGAAGGAAGGAAGGAAGGAAGGAAGGAAGGAAGGAAGGAAGGAAGGAAGGAAGGAAGGAAGGAAGGAAGGAAGGAAGGAAGGAAGGAAGGAAGGAAATTACAAAAACAGATCAACTGTTAAACTTCAACCCGATATGAATATATGGTGAAATTTCTTAGTTTATATGTGAAGAAATTTATATTAATTAATAAGTACAAATTATACTGTTATCATGAGGAAAACGTTCACATCACTCAAGTTAAATCCATAAACTTAACAGAATTCAAAATATTTTTAAGCCCATAACTAAAGTTAAGATGCTATTTAATAGTTGGGAGAGATTCTTGACTTTTCTCCTGCATCACTTAAAAAAATTGGTGCTAAGTTACTATCCATACAGTCATAAATAAAGTCTTGTGTTTACATGCTGAAGGCAAAGACACAGATTCAACAGTATCACCCACAAAATTTAACTTATCATGACACTCTTAAAAAAAAATTTGCTCAAAGCATTTGAATATACTTTGATTTTTTGTGTGTGTTTGTTTATTTGATTTGGTTAATTACCAGTGGCTCCAAAGTGGGCCCTATAAAAGCTTTCTCTGCAAATTGCTTTCAAAGCCTGAGGCTGTGTGTAAGTATTATAACTCTTTTACACTTTTGGCACAAGGCTCTCTTTGTTTATGGCCCTGTGTGTTACATACATCCCCAAGGTTTCCACTAATGGTTTGTGCATCCGGCTGGCCTGATCACTTTTAATGGCCTGTCTTCTCTGGTGGGGTTTGAACTTGAACATAAGCTCTTTACCATCTTCATAACTACATGCATCAGGTCACTCTGATGAAGTTAAACCTGCATGTTTCCAAGTCCTTCTTACCCAATATCTTTCGTAAGCTTCCAGGTCCCAGACTGACAATTACCACATCGTATGGCTCTGCTTCCCTTATTATCTTCTTATCTTTCTTAATATCCTTGGCAATTAAGATACTATCCAGTGTGTCTGGAGGAAAGGTAATCTGGATGAGACTTCCTGAGATGTTATCAGAGGCACGCATTGAAGCTATGATGAGAATCCTGATGAACACATACTAGCAACCATAAAATACTGAAACCATTGTTCCCGAGAAAACTGGGACAGTTTGCATTTTGATTAGCTTCTCTTTTTTCCCAACCTATGTAAGGTGATTTTCACTTTAACATATCTGCCTCACATAAGAAGCTACAATTCTCAGAATTGTCTTTCCTGCGGAGTTCAGAGTTCCTGTGGGCCAAAAAATAAATTTGATTGCTTTTAGTCATGGAAATGAAGCCACAGTCACATCATATCATTTGACACTGGGAAAGATCGAAGCAGTGAATCAGGTGCTGTTGCAACTCCAGCTCTGTGTTGCTTAGAACGTGCTGGCTCCCGTGTCTAAGAGGAACAACAGCCAAACACAGCAACTTCAGTAACTCCTAAGTCTCCCCACCTTCCGGGATCCCAGGCAAGTGTGCACAACTCCTATAGCTACAACTGGTTTATTCTTCTAAATACTGCCAAGTCTCCTCCCCACGCATCTGACTATTGGGTCAGATATGGGTTTAGCTCCCACAGTGAATGGCACCAGCCTCAAACTTATATCAACAGCTACCTTGATGTTGAAAGTTGGCATTGGCAAGCGACTTACATGGGTCACATTTACCCTCAGGATTCAGAGGTTGCCTATTCCTCCCTCACCAACCTCACCCTCTTTCATCCAATGCCTTGTACTGCTGACTTCAAGCCCAGCATCCGCTGTAGAAAACCAGTTATATTCTCAATAATTTCTCCAACTCCTACAAGTGTGTAAATTTCTTTATTTCCCCTTGCCTTTCTCTTATTGTAGTTTCAATGACCAGATATCACACAGATTTAATAGTACACTTGCATATTTGCTTACTTCAGATGATGCTCTGATGCATTTGGTTATAGTAATCTGGAATTATCACCTTTGTTTTTGTACCAAGTGTCACAAACAGACATGCCTCCAGAATCATATTCAGCATGTGGGGTAGTCGCTGAAATCAAACTCATACCCTTGTGTCTGTAAAGTAGGTGGACTACTATAACACTGTGGGTGACAAAGCTTATTTCAAAGATAATGAAAATATATTACATTATAATACAAGGTTAGTTCAAGAAATCATATAACAAAAAAGTAGCTTAATTTATCAAATTCATCATAATTGGGTAGTGGGTAATGTTATTGTTATAGATTGCATATTTTGAGGTTCATATCTGCAAATAATGCATTGCTAGCTATATTTTTTCTTAATGGTAAAAATAATAGCATACCATTATTAGAAACGTTAAGATACCTTCCAATGGGCCTTTCTGAAAGTCAAATTTTTACAGAAATGAATTCAGTCAAATGGGGAGCAATGTTCTTAATTAGGCTGTGGGATGAGTTCTTGGTAATCCAAGCCATTGAAACCATTTCCTAATTTTTACATCATGAAGATTTAATTCTTCTCACACATGAGAAAATAAGAATACTCATAAAGTCAATTCAACGACATGGAAAATATCTGGTAGTGAAGACACTAACTAGAAGTAAATGAAACCAGAAACCTAACTAATAAAATTGTTTTATGAACATGAATATCCTGTTTTAATACATTCCCCGTATACAAGCTATTAATCTAATTTATATCATACACTTGGGCTCGCTGGTTTTTGCCATTCCTTCCCCACAAAGGATGGAATATGCCAGTGTAAATTCACATAAGAACATGTTCATAATTTCTAGATATTCATAAGTTTAAAAGACAGGAGTGTGCACTTATAATCCTGTTTTGTTTATATCCCTTTGTACTCAGATATGTTTAAAGTAATAGGAGATACATCCAAGATACTCAATGACACAAAGATTTTCAATAATCCTGAAACTTGATTTTAGATACTCTGCAAGACAAAGGATTAAGACCCCTATTTCAACCTGCTACTCACAAATACAGAGGTAAAGAGATTGACAATATGGACTAACAGGTATACAGATAATAGGATTGCTCAAGAAAAGACAATGGGAGGGGTAGTGGTTGTTTCTGTTCTAGCACCTTAAAGAACTTAAGAGGGAAAAAGAGAGAGAGATGGTATAATTAAGAATCTATAGGTTGAAAAATGTTCTTTGATAAAAACATACTACCTATCTATGTATTCTTAGAAAAGCCCTTTATCTAGAGTCCACATACAATCTTCAGTAAAGTCTGTTTTGGTATCAAATGATGTATGCAAGAACATTGAAAACATTTTCTATTGGATGACATAAAGTCTATGTAAATCTATTTCAAATAAGATTTTCTTTGTTTTTTTAATCAAAATGTTCAGGCTCTGAACTCAAGAAGTATCCCCTAGCAGTTATTTGGGTAACGTATAGGAAGCTGGGAATTGAACCCAGATCTACCACATTAAAGAGAAATGCTCTATCTGCTATACTATCTTTCTAGCTCCTAAACGTTATATATTTTTATATCTTTATTTGAGCACACATGATTACAAACCCAACGTTTGTAGTTGGGGTTTCAGTCATAAAAAGTACATCCCCCTGTACCAGTGGCAGGAAGTTTGCACAGCTTTTATATTTTTTTTGGGGGGGGGGCCACAACCCGGCGTTGCTCAGGGGTAACTCCTGGCTGTCTGCTCAGAAATAGCTCCTGGCAGGCACGGGGGGACCATATGGGACCACCGGGATTTGAAACCACCACCTTGTGGTCCTGGATTGGCTGCTTGCAAGGGCAAACACCGCTGTGCAATCTCTCCGGCCCAAGCTTTTATATTTTAAGACAAAAAAGCTATAGATCATGCTGGGTCTAAAACTTAGACTAATGAATGGGGTTAATACAAGCACTCTCAGAGACCACAGTATAAGATAGTGAGTAAAGTATATGTGAAAATAAGATTTTTCAAAACTAACATTATTTAGGTAAAGGTAACATTAATAAATCAGTGACTTGTGGGCAGCAGTTGGTAGCATATTATTAACTAGAGATTCATGAATATTCAACTATTGGAATATGAATCCCAAGGGAAAAAATTTCCCCTACGAGAATGTCATAGAAGAATTGTTGATCCCACAAGTCTTATCAGGTAATAAGCAGGTCAAATAGCAGTTAATCATCAACTTCATTGTTTCAATAACATCTACTTACTTTTTTTTTTTTTGCTTGTATTGTTCCCACTGGAACTACCAGGTCATAAATACTCCTCTTTGCCAAGAGTTTATTTGTCCAGAACTGGACTGCAGACCTCAGTGAATCCAGTCAGACAGTATCCATCCACTATAGCTGAAACTTTATTGTAAAAGGAACTGAATTCTCTTTCTAGTTATCCTGTTCTAAAACAGAAGCCCAAATGCCATGTTCTGTTTCCTTTTGTTGTGCTTTCCACATGTTTCCTACCATATACAATGCAGAACAGATGTAACCTACACACACACACACACACACACACACACACACACACACACACACACACACACAGAAATTGATTCACAAAGAAGATAATAAGCACAAGATGGAGCAAGATGGAATTTAATCCCATGTTTCTAGTTGTTACAAAAGGACCAAACCTATTCCCGGACCTCTTTGATAATATAAGACATTCCAGAAAATTTTTTTCAATAAATTCTCATGATTACTTAATTCAGTTCAATTTGGTCTTCTGACACTTGCAATAAAAAGGTTGTTACTAATAAAAAATTGTTTTCTCTGTGGAGATTTTACAGTGAAGCTGACTAGGGAGACATGTAAGCCTTGCCAGGCACTATTATGATATCCATATGAAATTAAGACAATAAATGGGAATAGTACCCATCTGCTTCACTTTGTGAGATGCTTGGCTTTCTGCAGAAGCATTTTTTCGGTTCCTAGATGAATAGATCTAGAAATATGTGAATATAGGGTAGAATATAGAGTAAAAAATATGGTTTTAATTGTAAAAAAATTTAGTGGAAGAACAATAGAAAACGAGGTTTTAGTGGATATTGACAAAACGTGATTGAAGATTGGGATAAAAAAAATTTTGAAGAGAGTAATGAAATCCATTAGTAATTCCTTTAAAAAAAAAGAAGGAAAAGAAAGGAAGAAAAAATAATGTGTTCTTTCTTTGCACTTTTTAGGATCCCTATTATCTTAACAAAACCAAATCAAAGTAATTGTTCAAGTCAAGATTATAATGAAAGTAATGAAAATAAAATCACTGAGCAAAATGGTTTTGTTTGTAGTTACTGCACTTTTGTTTTACCAAAATTCAGATGTTTAGAAGACATAATTGGTCACATATCATAAGAATAAGATGGTTAACGAAATGTTTGCACAAAGGAAAATGCTGATGTTGAGTTTATGTGAATAAAAATATTAGGCTAAAAGGAGAATTGTATACATACCACTATGAAATAAAACAGTAACTCAAGATGCCACTATTTCTTAGTTTGGAGCAAGGGTAAAGAGAAACAGTTGGCTCCTCCTTTCATAACTTCTTTTCCTAAGATTCAAGACATGGAGTATTTTGTTTTCTGCCCTGAGCTAATTTGGGTAGTTCATAGATGTGGCATATCTTTGAGATATTAAATGAAGTACTTTATAAAATTGAGTGCATGTGGGAAGCAATAGAAAAGCCAGTAGGGTACTTGCTTTGCATATGGTCTGCCTGGGTTCATCTCTTGCATTCCATATGATCCCCTAAGTTCACCAGGAATAAGGATCCTTGAGCTTAGAGCCAGGAGTAAGTCCTGAGCAAAATCTTTTTTATAAATGAGCAGAATGTGATAATAGAAGCTGAATTTTTTTATTTTGGGGGGAGTAGAAAAGAAATTAAAAGGATCTCCCCATGTGGGTAAAAATTTAGTATAGGATTAAGTTTGAATGTTAATATTTTACTAAGAAATACATTTTGGGGGGGGGGGGGGGGGGGTTGGGGGGGTCACATCATGCTATCTCTTCGGCCCCTGGGCAGTGGCTTTTTTTTTTTTTTTTTGGTTTTTTTTGGGCCACACCTGTTTGACGCTCAGGGGTTACTCCTGGCTAAGTGCTCAGAAATTGCCCCTGGCTTGGGGGGACCATATGGGACGCCGGGGGATCTAACCGAGGTCCGTTCCTTGGCTAGCGCTTACAAGGCAGACACCTTATCTCTAGCGCCACCTTCCCGGCCCCAAGAAATACATTTTTTAAATCCAGGCAAGTTCTAAATAATTCAAGTAAGTTTACCTATATGTTCAGGACTGGTGATAGATTGTGGCTAAGTATAAAAAATATAAGCAGGACAATATTATGGCTTCTGATTGCATTAATTTATTATAATCCAGGAAGTGACTGAGAAAATATAAGAATATAAACTGCTGCAATAACTTTCACAATCTACTGTTCTCACACAGGGTTTATTTTGACACTCCAAATATATATTGCAGGTGTTCTAGTTGCAGGTAGGCAGGACACTCTTTCCCACCTAATTAGCCAGGAATTCAGCATCGAAAGCTCCGGAAGTGATCACTAGGGAGTAATGCAATCCAGTTAGTCAGAAACAGAGGTGGGAAGGAGAAGAAATGAATAAAGGATGTCATGGGACAGGCAGGCTAGAGAAGTGTACAGTTCTCTCATTCTTTTTGGCAGTATTTGGTGACTAGGCTTTTTTTTTTTTTATTAAAATCTTTATTTAAACACCTTGATTACAAATATGATTGTAGTTGGATTTATTTTGTTTTGCTGAGGGACACACCCAATGATGCTATTTTTAGGTCTGTGATCCCTGATGATGTTCATGGTGTCCTGTGCTGCTCCAGAGATCAAACTGGGGTAGACTGCACTCAAAGCAAGTGCCTTATCTCCTGAAACAGTTCTAAACATGCACACTCACTTTTGATTGTTCTTAATGGCAAGTTATTTCCAGTCACATCTTTCCACTTAAGAGAGATAATGTACTTCTTTAGTGTTTAGTAAACCTATCTTCAAGAACTGGGAAAAGACCTATGACTAAGTCAGCAACTTATGTACTTATTAAAATAATCCACCAACTTATTAAAATTTGCCTCTGCAAAATGTATATCAAAAGCATATTTAAGAAATTGGTTCTCTAAAATGGAAAGCATTTCTATTTCAATCACTTAAAACTAATCCATAATTTAGACTTTTCCTTTAAATTTTTCCTTTATTAAGATTAGCTCTCTGTGCCATTTAATTAGAAGTTAGATATTTTATGTACAATAAAAGCTGAGGAACATTTGACTCATTATTGCTACAAAATAGTTTTCAAGGTAATGTTCAGAATAGACTGAGCTGCTTTTTTTTTTTATAGTAAAGCCATGTTTTTTCTTTGATCCAAGGAGGCAGGAATTAGAGAAAATGTATAGATCAAAATTTAGAGGGAAATAGTTCATAATTACATGCCAGGCTTACCAAATAGAGACCTCAGTTATGAAATTCTCTGCTTTCCAGTTTAACAAGCTATCCTCTTAATTATTGATTTTGCAATAATAATTTGCATCAACATGATATTTTTATTAAAATTATCAATAGGTAAAACTATATTTTTTTATTTTTAAATAAGACCAAATATCTTCAGTTTTATCTAATTAAGAAAATATAAAAAATTATTTTATAAAGTGGAATTAATCTGTATGCGTAAAGAATCTTAGAGCATTATATTATGATTTTAAGAGGAAAAGTTGCAATACAACCTTCCTGACTAATATCAGTATTATTAGTAATGTTTACTTGTAGTAATAAAAATGGGTGGGTGGTATTTATATGCTTCCTCTGAGACAACCAGAAGATTTTCTGAATGCAGAGCCAGTAGTAATTCCTGAAGCATCTCTGAGAATACTCTGCCTCCCTCCAAAAAGAGATGGTGGTATTTTAAACTATTATTATTCATTGAATATTCATGAAATGCGTTTCAGTTACAGCAATTATCACTTTACTGCTCCCCATGCTAATATTATTATTCTGTATTACAGATATAAAAGATGTTTATTAGGATCCCATTCTTATTTTTTTTCCAGTTTTTGGGCCATACCCAGTGATGCTCAGGGGTTACCTGGCTATACACTCAAATATCCCTCCTAGCTCGAGGGACCATATGGGAATCCAGGGATCCAACCCAGGTTGGTCAGGGCAGTTGCATGCAAAACAAAAGCCCTACAGCTATACTATCACTCTGGCCCCTAAAGATCCCTTTTTTTTTTTTTTTTTTTATTGTGACTGAAGTTCACTACACAGAATTATTTACGGTACATAGTGACAATGAATGAAGGGCATTCCCACCACCAATGTTGTCCTCCCTCCACTCCTATTCCCAGCATGTCTCCCACATATCCCTCCTTAACCCCCCAGAATCCTAGTGCAACTGGTCTCCACCTTACAGCTTATTATAGGTTGGGTATCTATTCTGTCTGGTGTTCCAGCCTGGTCATTTTTATTTACACTACATGTTCATATGACTGGTCCTGGTATAATTCTTTCCCCCCCCTCAATTTATGAGGCTGGATGATTCAAGTTATGCTATTCTGTTGGAGATAAAAAGGTTAAGGAAAAGAGAAGAAAAATTTGGTATTATCTACTAAAAAAAGAGAGAGAAATTACCGAATAATATCCACAAAAGTGAAAAAGAAAGAAAAAAGTGGAAGAAAAATAGAGAAGGAAAATAATATCAAAAAACAAACAGAAAATAAACAAAAAAAAAACCAGAAAAATGCTGCAGTGGCAGGGTTTGGTGTTACCCCATTTTTTTTTATAGGCACATTAAGTATTGGGGAAGACAGGAAATTCCTGTGGCCTAAGGATTCAGGGTTTCTCCACTCTTGAAGCATATTGTCATGGGAACAACCACTGGCTCCATACCTTCTCATTGCCATATCCCAGGGTTTTTTGGTTTTTGGTGTTTTTTTTGTTTGTTTGTTTTGTGGTGTCAGGAACCTTCCTCTCAGTTGTGGATGAGAAAATAAGGCCACTGTAGCAAGCAATCTTGGTATTTGCGCAGGTCCTAGGACAAGGCCTAGGATAGAGTTAAAGATCCCATTTTATGCCATACATAATAATAAAAAAAAGAGAGAGAACTGAAAGATATAAAAAAAAATCTAATTGCCTAAATTTCTATTCTTTAAATGGTATGTTCTTTGACCTTCAGCAAAGGTATTTCGCTGTCCCTTTTGGTACAGGTTGAAAAACATCTAAATTTTAAAATAATGAGTAGAACACAAACAAATAATATAAAGGTATAAGACATAAATTTATAAAGGTAGATACTTTCACATCAATAACCACTTTATGTTTAACCCAATAATATGTATTTATGTAAATTTGTCCAACAAGTATCATAGAGCAAGAGGCATAGCCAAGAATTAGAGCCAAACCTTTGACTTTATATCATTATTCCTTCTATAGTACTATATGGTTTTTAGTCTTAGTGTTACCTTTCTAGTTAAGAATAAAAACACTAAAAAAAAATTCTAATGTATTTTTTTTTAAATATGGAACGCTTCACGAATTTGCGTGTCATCCTTGCGCAGGGGCCATGCTAATCTTCTCTGTATCGTTCCAATTTTAGTATATGTGCTGCCGAAGCGAGCACCTAATGTATTTTCATTGATAGCTTTTACTAATATGTTTAAAAAATGTGAGAAGTCAGAGGCATAGACAACCCTGAAAATTTATTTATCTTTATTAAAATATGGCAGAAAATTATCATCCATTTTTAAAGGAAAAGAAGAGTATTAAGAGGAATGCATACTGGGAACAGGAGTGGAGAGAGGAAAACACTGGTGGTAGGGAATGCCCCTCATTCATTACTCCTATGTGCCTATGTGAAAGATTTGTAATTCACTTTGCCCACAATAAATTAAAAAAATAAAATTTGAACAGGAAATAAATGCAATGATTGTAAAAACAGTAGTAAGGTCAGCATTGCTTGGTGGGACTAAAAATGATTATATGCATATGTGCTTCAACAATAATTTGTGAAGGGGCAAAAGTAGTAACACAGAGGTAAGGCGTTTGCCTTGCACCTGGCCAACATAGGACTGACCCCAGTTCGAATCCCGGTATCCCAAATGGTCTCCCAAACCTACCAGGAGCGACTTCTAAGCACAGAGCCAGGAGTAACTCCTGAGCCCCGCCAGGTGTGACTCAAAAACCAAAATAATAATAATAATAATAATAATAATAATAATAATAATAATAATTTGTGAAGAATTGTGGAGAAAGCAAATGTCGAATAATGTGAAAGTCTATGCAAAGAGTAGGGATGGTATACTGCTTGCCCAATAGTAACAAGAAAAGCACCAAAAAATATACTATTTGGGATGGGAGAAGAAATAGAAAAGAACATGTAATGGGAAAATTTTCAGAACACATATAACCCAATAAGAGAAAATAATTGCAAAATGAAAGTCTTCTGTAAGGAAATAGATAAATCAATCCCAGTTTTAGAAGAATAATTTCACAATGCTGAAAATAATTGGTGAATGAGATAGAGAATAGCTCTAGAAACTTTGGCTTTCATTCTGCATTGTAATTTGAAACTATATATTTTAGATAGCACAATGTTATACAAATATTACTGAAAAGGATACAGTTGCACTATGAAATTCACATTGATCATCTTAGCTATACCCATTTTAATGTAATAAATTCACAGCTAGTAAATGGCAATAAAGTAAAAAGTCAGAAAAGCACAGAAGCTTTAGAAAACGACCTTAAAATTGCATATAACATTTTTATCAACGTTCAAACATTAAACTTGTAAAAATGTATCATTGGTAATACTTGTTTTGTCCTTTCTCAGACAATTGGGCAACAGAAATGTCATCTGATCCATGCTTAAGTTCTTGAGAGAACTAAAGGCATAATGGGCTCCCAAACACCTTAAACTATTGGCATCATGAACACTTCCTGCCTAATTCTGTTGGACAACAAAGACAAAGTAAGCCCTGTAATTACATCCCAGCCTGATCTATGCTTTGCAGTCATGTAATTAATACTTCCTCTGTAAAGCAATGGAATATTTGAGAGAGCAGATATTTTTCAACTATGGTCTAAAAAAAAAAAGAAAAAGAAAAACCCTCCAAGGAGAGAATGCCTGTGCATTTCAGCTATGTGCAGACACTTCTGGGATTCCATTTGCAAGAAGAAATTGTAACTAGATTCTCAGAGCTTTCATTGTACCAAGAGATGAAAATGATACTTCCTTCCTGCTAAAGGCTATGGGGGCGGGTGGGGGGAAGCGTAGAAGAAAGGGTGACTGGAGCCTATATTTATTCCGTGAGGGTTTATGAAAATGCTAAATATAATCTCAGTTCCTGGCTACCTGAGCTACCCTCAGATGATGCCAACCACATTTACAGAGCTCACTCAGGAAATCGGGGCAGAAATCTGGCTCCAGAGGTTAGACCTTAACTTACATGGTGGAAATCAAATACTACATTCAGGCAAATCTATACTGACTTCCCAAATCCATTCATGGATTCTAATGTCCATTTGTGAAGAAGAAAAAAAACAGGCATTCACAGTTCTTACCCTTACAGAAGTCAGGGACACAGAAATTGCTTTGTTGGGCCACAGTGATACAACAGGCAGGTACTTGCATTGCATGCTACTGATCCCAGTTGGATCTGGGACATTCCATATGGTCCCCCAAGTGCAGTCAATAATGATCCCTGAATGTGTAGCCAGGAATAAGCCCTGAGCATAGCCTGGTGCCCAAAAACAAAAAGGGAAAGTTAAATAAGAGAAAAAAAAAAAGAAAAGCAAAAAGAAATTTCTCTGCAACACAAAATATTGAGTTCTAATGTAAACTTTAACAAGAAGCCCTATTTCAGCAATCGTCCCATTCTTATTTTCCTATTAATGTTTAAAAGAATTTGCTTTGTATTCATGCCCAGTGAAAGTTTTAATTTTTAAAATCACTCTAACAAAATCCAAAACAAACTTGATCTTTGCCTCTTGATTTTCCACTGACGGTATTTCTTATTTACAATTCACAAGGAATGGTGCTAGGAGACCCAAAGAGTCAATGAAATGACTATTCCCTTGAAAAACAGTCTTTCCCTCCGTCCTCACAATACTAGTTTAACAACCTTATTCTTGACAACAAAACAAGATGTCTCCAAGAAAAGAGATTCCCCCATTTCAATGTTTTTATCACATTATCTTGTTTATATCCCACACAATGCCTCATGATCATGAAATGATTTATTTATTGATATGTGTATTATTCAAACATGAGAGAGAAAAATTAAATTTAGAAACTCAAAAACAAAGAATCAACTAAGCGCTATCAATTTTGTCTTGAGCGTCTTGGGCTTCCATACAAAAAAACTGTAGACTGGGTGACTCGCAGAGTAGAAATTGATTATGTTATAATTCTCCAGGGTGAGAAATCTAAGACCCAGATATAAGGTAATTATGCTTATTATGAGAACTACTTTCCTGGCTTGTCACTTTTGTGTTCTCAGTAAAAAACTAGATTTTTGTTTGTTTGTTTCTTGAGCTACACCCAGCAATGCTAAGGGGTTACTCCTTTTTCTGACCTCAGGAACTATTTCTGTGAGTGTTCAGAAGACTATAGATATATTGAACCTGGGTCAATCGTGTACAAGGCAAGAACTTTACCCGGTGTACTATTTCTCCAGGCCAAAGGAAAAAGATCTTTTATTCTCTTCCCTTCTTCTAAGACAACTAAACTTTATAACAGGATCCCATTTTTATGACTGTTCTTATCCAAGGTGTTCATATGGAGTTGGAGATTGTGTAGTAGATAGGGTACTTGTTTTTATATAGTTGACCATGGTTCAATTTTCAGTACCTCAGGTGGTCTTTCAAGCCTACCAGAAGTAAACTATGATCACTGAGATACTCAGACTCTCCGAACACTGCTGACTGTTGCCTCAAACAAAAAAATTTAACAAGACATCAAACATCAAAACATCAACAGCAACAACAAAACATCAAATTGCCTCTCAAAATTGTTATCTTCGAACATCAGTAACAGTAAGATGCATCATATGATTTTTGAGTGGTCATAAATATTCAGTATTTAAAATAATTGCTAATCTTTGTATCATTTCTATAGTAGAAAAATAGAAATCTCAAATGCTTTATTAATTAGATTGATAACACTATAATTCTCAAAGGGATAATCTGTTCTAACAGAAAAATATAGCTCTCAAATACTACTAACTAATATTTATTTCCAGACCAACTTAATGTATATTCTTTAGCTCAGATGGTTTATTTGGCTCAATTTTCTACTGATAATTTCTATTAATTTGCTATAAATTATAGGTACTCTTAATTCTAAATTAATGATTGCTCCAAAAAAACATTAGAAATAATGTATGACATGACTGCATGAATATTAAAAGACAATAAGGTATATATTTGACTAATACATAAATAAAAATCTAAACAAAATAGTAAAATGTTTCATAGAACACATCAAAACACCAGCCTTTTTTGGCATAATGATCAGAAACTCATTATAAATAATCGCTTGTTTTTCAGCAGGTAACTCCAAAAAGGAAGTTTATCCTCATTGTAGAAACTCTCTTTTTTTTTTTTCAGCAGAAAAAGAAAAAAGAAAAGAAAAAAAAGAAAGAACAAATGGAGATTATTTTATATACTTTTGGCTTAGAACTCTGAAATTTAATATATTTTCCAGTTGGCGTTTCAATAAAACTAGAAACACAAAATAGATAAATGGCCCAGGTCCAAAAAGATGCAATTTTCTGCAGTCAAAAACTAAATCATGAAAATGGTAGAAAAATTCAACAATTTATCAAGCATAAGAATTTTTTACTTCCCTTTGTTATTATCCTTATCTCACAGATTAAATCTGAAGTATCAAAAAGTTTTTTGAGTGTGATCATTCTATCTCTCTCCCACTGATTCATTTCTTTCAGCATAATACTCAATATAGCCAACCTTGTATAAGCGAATTTCATGACTTTATTTGTCCTAACAGTTGTTATGTATGTAAACATTTTTATGGGATTATTATGTTACTGACCCTACACTAATCGGTGATTGTGCCCTACCCTAGGGTGGTACCTGGCATTCTGCTCCCACCCTAGGGTGGTACCTGATTCTGCTCTCACCATTGGGTGGTATCTGATCCCACCATTGGATGGTACCTGATTCTGGGGCATAAAAGCAAGGGTCTGTGGAAGGTGAAGGGCTTTTTTTCTGGGGCCTATTCTTAGGCCTTTTGGCTTTGGCCTCTTCACAGAATAAAGAGCTGTTTTCTTCGAAAGCCTGACTGCCTGTTGGCTTTCTTCCCATCGCATTCACCTCAGAACTGCCGGCTGAACAGGGTAACAGATGTGTGGTCCAAGCTGGAGGAGAAAGGCCTCATCCTCCATCTCTCCATCAGTCAACCTCATCAGGGGTTTATTTGCAACATTGTGGTGTTCAAACAGGCTGAACCTGGACCCTCAATAACTGTAAGTAAAATACTTCATTGGAAATTTCCTCTGCTGACCATTAAATGATTTCTATGTTTAGCCATGTGGATTCTGCCACCTTTTCACACATCTGTTGGTTCTTTATTATAAAAGTGGATTATTCCATTTTGTTTTAAACTAATTGGTTTGGATCTAAGGACAATCACTGCAGTTGGATGGTTGTGGTCTATATTTCAAATGAAAATTGCATTGTCTCCAGCCATCATAGCTTGTGGAATTTCTGTGTTGGCTCATGTTGTTACTGTGAGCATAAGTATTGGCTGGTATTTAGGAAATAGAAAGTGTAGAAACCAGTATGGATAATAAGGAAATCTTTCTAATAAAAATTCAGACCAAGGTGCGGGCTGATGAATCCAGCCCCACCATCAACAATATAGGAATTTTTCCTGAAGAAAAACAACTAGGAAAGTTAAGCCTGATTCTAGCGAATTGCATGACAGTAGTGACTCAGACAATGATCAACCTCCGGTGCTAACTCCAGAAGTGAGGCCTCATTCTATTCAAAAATTTGAATCACACAACAGTGCAGATTCAGACAATGAACCACACGCACAGTCTCAGAGCTCTATTCAGAGTAATTTTGCTAATCTGGCCTCATTCCCTTTACATGGGGTAAATGTTTCTAACTATATACCCTATCAGATGAAAAAATTAGATCGGTTTAAAAAAGCATGTAAAAAGTATGGTCCAAAATCACCATACAGTGTGGAGTTACTAAAACTTTGGAGTCATAACTCATCTTAGACTTTGTATGATTTTAAAAGAATCACTGATATATGCCTGTCATCTAAACAGCGAACTGAATGGGAAATGTACTATTCAGAAAGCGTAAAAGCCAAAATATATAGCCCAAATGGTATGAAAAAACAAGTGGCAGGTGTTACTCTATCGTATGAATTATTGATGGCAGAAAATCAATTTGCAAATATTCAGACACAAGCGGCTTTACCTAAAGAAATCTTAAATTTAATTAGGAATATTGCATTGTCATCATGGGAAAAATTGATTCTAATAGCATTGGTAGAGGAAACTTTTTAAAAAGTAATTTTTAAAATTACTTAATTAAAAATTACTTAATTTAAAATTACTTAATTAAAAAGGCCCTTATGAGCCATATGCAGAGTTTGTAGGTAAGATTAAAGATGCACTGAAGTTACAAGTCGAAGATGAGATGAGAAACTTCCTCGTAAAATCTTTGGCTTATCATAATGCAAATTTGGCCTGTAGATTAGTATTGAATACTTTAAATAAAAAGGCAGATGCGAATGATTTCCTTTATGCCTGTCGGAATGTCTATGGGGAAACCCAATCCCCACCCCACTTAGACTCGGTACAAACCTTCACAGTTACCAAGGGAAAGATGCCTTTCTACCCATGGGGACAAAGCACTTCCCAAAAACCAGGTCTTTGCCCAAAATGCAAAAAAGGTTGCCACGGGCAAAAGATTGCAGATACAGAAACCTCATTGATAATAACCTAAGAAGAGGTTTTAACACAATCCCCAGAAGGCAAATCATCTGCTACCATTGTGGCATATCAAAAGGAATTGCCATCTTCTTTTAAATTCAACTCCTCAAGGACACACATACAAGATGCAGGGAAAAGCCCACAAGGCCTCCCCCCAGGCCCTTCCAAATCAGGGGCAAAGTTCACAGACAATAATCCTTCCAAGCCCAGCCCAAGAAAATTCATCACTATAAGGAAATTAATTCATGCCACACCAGGGAGCTCTAGATTAGACATATTATGCCCAGAGGACATTACAATTTACCCAGGAGTATGACCTTACATGTTAGAAACTGGCATTGTGGGCCCACCACCCCCAGATACTATGGGTTTGATTCTTGTCAGTTCCCTCAACATAAAGGGTATATCATTAACCAATGATGTCATTGACTCAGATTCTATGAGAGAAATCATTGTAATTATTACCGTACCAGTTACATGGACCTTCAGAAAGGGAGAAGTGATTGCCCAGATAATAATAGTGCCTTATGTCAAATTTGGGACTTCAGATAAGACTAGAATTGGAAGCTTTAGAAGCACATATCCGAGTGCTGCTCAAAACCCAATCGTGGCTCTGGTTACTAAATTTAAAGATAAAACCCAATGATCAAATTTCACTGGGAAGGGCAACCCTTTGATGGCATGATAAATATGGGTGCTCAGGTTACCATAATTTCTGATAAAGAATGGCCAGAAATTGGCCTCTCCAGAAAATCCCTATTCGCTAGAAAGAGTAGGAAGTCTGAGCTCCTGTCTGCTGAGTATGAGGACTATGATATTTTATGGCCCAGAAAATCAAAAAGTGATAATCAGACCTCACATGGGCCCATTTCACCATCCCTGTGGGGGCCGTAACCTACACAAACAGTGGAAAACAGAATTCCACATCCCATTAGATCCAGAAGAGCCTGAACCTTCTTTTGATTTAAAAACCCAAAATTTGGGGCCGGCAAGGTGGCGCTAGAAATAAGGTGTCTACCTTGCACGTGCTAGCCAAGGATGGACCACGGTTCGATCCCCTGGTGTCCCATATGGGTCCCCCAAGCCAGGGTCAATTTCTGAGCACTTAGCCAGGAGTAACCCCTGAGCATCAGACAGGTGTGGCTCAAAAAAAGAAACAAAAACAAAACACACAAAAAATAAAAACCCAAAAATTTTAGTTGGGGCCACTACCATAAAAACCCCAGCACCAATAAAAATAAAATGAAAATCTGACAAACCAATTTGGACAGGTCAGTGGCCCCTTAAAACTGATAAATTAAAGGTGCTGACAGAATTAGTGGAGGAACAGCTAAGTTTAGGACATATTGAACCATCTTTTTCTCAATAGAATTCACCTATATTCACTATAAAAAAGAAATCTGGTAAATAGAGACTTTTGATGGATCTTAGAGCTGTAAATGTATCCATGATACCTATGGGCAAATTGCAGACTGGTTTACCATCACCTGTAGTTATTCCAAAGGAATGGCCACTAATTATAATTGATCTGAAAGACTGCTTCTACCATATTCCTATCCACCCAAATGATAAAAAAAGGTTTGCATTCTCAGTTCCTTCTCTCAATAATACCCATCCCTGCAGACGTTTCCAATGCTGAATTCCCCAACAATGTGCCATATTTTTGTAGATAAGGTTTTGAGCCCTGCTTGTGAAAAATTTCCTCAAGCCATGATATTTCATTATACAGATGATATCTTGCTCAAAATGAACAATGAAACAGATTTATAGGACTTATACTCTTATGTTATTGACTGTTTACAAACATCAGGACTGAAAATAGCTTTAGAAAAAATAAAGAAATTGCCACCGTATCAATATTTGGGTTTTAATTTGGACTGAACATCAATATGTCCACAAAAAAATTCTATCAAAAAGGAAAACCTCAGAACGCTTAATAATTTTCAGAGACTCTTAGGTGATGTAAATTGGCTCTGCCCTGCACTAGGAATCCCGAATGAAAAGTTGTCTAATTTTTTTTAAAACTTTGGAGGGTGACCCTGCTTTAGATAGCCTGAGAAACTTAACAACAGCTGCCAAAAATGAATTGGACATCTTCTTGAGCAGATTACAAAAATTGTTTCTCTTAAGATTCATCCTGGGAGAAAAGGTATTTCTGTTAATCTTTCCTACTATAGAAACCCTCATGGGGGCCTTGATGCAACAGTCAGGACCTTTGGAATGGGTATATTTACATAACAAACAGCCTCGCTCAGTTGTCCCCTACTTGCAACTGATTTCAGAGATTATTATCAAGGCAAGACTCAGATCTATATCTTTACTAGGTTTTGACCCAGATATAATAGTTTTGCCAATACCAAAAAAGAAAATTGAGTCAATATTGCCTCTTAATGAATTTCTACAAAGGGCCCGCTCAGATTTTACAGGAGAAATATCCTCCCATTATCCAGCAGGAAAAACATGGGACTTTAAAAAAAAAAAAAAACTCAGTTTGTTATTTCTTCAATTTTTCAGGATTCCCCTATTCCCAATGCCAAGGTTTTTTTACATCGATGGATCCCAAAATGGAAAAGGAGGAATAATCGAAGACAAAATTTGTTTGTTTTTTGGTTTTGGGGCCACACCCAGCAGTGCTCAGGGGTTACTCCTGGCTGTCTGCTCAGAAATAGCTCCTGGCAGGCACGGGGGACCATATGGGACACCGGGATTCGAACCAACCACCTTTGGTCCTGGATCGGCTGCTTGCAAGGCAAACGGAGACAAAATTAATATGACCATAGATACCAAATATAAATCTGCACAGAAAGTTGAATTAGCAACATTAATTTACCTACTAGAAAATGTATCTGAAGTCATGAATATGGTTTCTGATTCTTAGTATGTGGTTAATTTATGTCATGTAATAGCCACTGCCTCCCTTAATGCTAATAACCCGATCATACAGAACTTACTTAACTGATTACAGCAGCTTCTTCAAAAACGAACTGAGCCCATCTTCATCACACATCTTAGAGCCCACTCAGGTCTTCCAGGCTCAAGGAAATAAAACTGCTGACATGCTAGAAATGCCTATATTTAAATCACCTGTAGAGGAACATTCAGCCCTACACACAAATGCTCTCCGTTTACATGTAAATTGCCAAATTCCATGGAGGCAAGCTAGAGAAACTGTAGAAAACTACGACATATGTGCACCATTAACAAAAAAGACTCACATAGCAGGAGCAAACCCAAGAGGCTTACAGTCTAATAAACTTTGGCAAATGGATATAACTCAAACAGATTTATTTCCAAGAAAACCTTATCTTCATGTTGTGGTGGACACTTATTCTCAGTTTATGTGGGCAATTCCTATGTCTTCTCAAAAATCTAAGGCTGTTTGTAATTTTTCAATGTTTTTCTGTGATGGGTATTCCATATTCTATAAAAACTGATAATGGGCCAGCCTATGTTAGCAAAACTTTTGAATTTTTTGTAAAGAATGGCAGATAAGACTTCTGAAAGGAATTCCTTATTATTGTAGGGGACAGGCCATTGTAGAAAGGACTCACAGAATCTTAAAAACTCAATTACAAAAAAAATAAAATAGAAAAAGAGGTTTACCACCAACAGATTTGCTATCTTTGACTCTTATCACATTAAATTACTTAAACTTACCCCAAGGGGAAAGTTACACTGCAGCCGAAAGATATTTTAAAGAAGATATTCAGAGAAAAGAAACAACCCATAAATATTTGGATCAAGGAGGATGAAAAAATAGATAGCTGGATATCTTCTCCTGAGAGGAAGGGGTTATGCCTATGTCTCTACAAATGACAACCCTCCCAAGAAATTTTGGGTTCCATAACACCTTGTTAGAAATCGGGCTAGCACAAATGATCAGGTTCAGACTATAAACTCCCCTTCAGAACAAAAACAGAATACTCAAGACACTAACAACAGTAATATTGCTGAGGTCTCTGGGGCAGGGAAAAAGGATTTAGCTGTCACACAGCATACATTGAGTGAGACTGACGGTAGTGATAAACCCTTACACTCCAAAAGATGCAAAAGGAAAGACAGGAACCTGTCTTAACTGGGCTCCAAAATATAGGAAACTCTTGCTACATGAACTCAATATTGCAATGCTTGTATATTTCAGACTTGACTTAGTATTTTCATCAAGATCATTATAAAAAAGGATATTAACAAAAAAATCCAATGGGGCATGAAGGTAAATAAATGAGAATAAAATCAAGATTAAGAAATACAACTTATCATCAGTGTCAAACCATTATGGTAAAGTTCAATAAGGAAAATGTACTTCATACTGTAAAATTTCTGCAAAACAACACTGGATCAATTTTGGTGACAAGATCAAAAATGTTCTTAATACATTGGTAAAATTCACAGCAGCATACATCCTGTTTTATACTTCTTAAAGATCTACAATGAAAACCAGATAATCATTTCACTTTCTTATCCGTTGCTATTAATGCTCTATGATTCTTTCCACAGGCATGATCAATGAATAGGATTGAAAATCATGGACCCCCAATGTGTTTTCTTATATGGTGGATTTATGTCTTACTTTCATTATTGCTCAAGGTCACAGTTAATCATGAAATCTTACAATTTAATTTAGTCAAGGTTCACCTGAAAGAAAAATTTATCATCATATTAATGTTGTTTTTCTTTCCAGGTATACTCATTTAACGACTTTCACTCTATTTATTTTAACATCATTGCTTTATTTCCCTCAATTTAGGTTTTAAGACGCTGACATAATTATACTTTAGGTGGACTTTCTTCACAGTGCTTCTCGCCTATGATTGACTATCAATAGTTACTGTTATACAATAACTTTGTATATATATTGTTATATACTTAGAGTAGAGTTTTCCATATTTGAATTATGCATAAAATTCTCTTTCAGATCTGCTCTGCCATTAAAAAAATTTTTTTTGAATTTGAAATGATTCATCTAAAGTACAGTTGCTGGCTATTACATTTTAAAGCACTTTTCGTTGATTCAGCTGAATTCTTTTTTCTTTTGCTCTATTTTGGATCCTTTCCAACAAATATTTTTTGGTATGAGTGAGTGTTATGGCCATATTTTTTGTGAAATATGTATGTGTATGTCTTGCTCAGTGTCTGTTTTGCATATTTTATATATAGTTCCCTTTTTCCTAACTTTATTTTTCCCAATTTAGTCTTCCTTATCCTTCCTTTTCTCTTCCTAGTCCTTAACATTTAATTTTCAGGATTCCCTTCACATGTGCAACTCATCTCCTTCACCCACAACTACAAGCCTCCTGATCTTGGCCTGGGGAAGAAATCCATAACTGTTGGAGTTTTGTACCATGTTTGCTGCAAACTTGTTGAAAATGAAGCCACATGGAATTTGTGTCACAATGTAACCCCAGAAAAAAGATCCATGGATAGACCCACAATCTCTGGATCCCAGTTAAACTGTGATATCTGAATTTCTGGTTTTCCATCACACACACAGTGCTATTGTTGACCATTTCTACAGTGGCTACCCCAAGACTGCACCAATCCCAAAGGAAATGCAGAAGCCCAACCAACTCATGATGGCAGTGATGTAACGCTTGGGGATGCCCCAACACATGGATGACTGCACTGGCCTTCCTTCTTCATTCAGCTTGATGTTATCTTCTGTACCAGACTTCAACCCACTTTTCCAGACCCATCAAGTGTCTTTTTCCAGTCCTTTAGGAGTTCCAGACCCCTCATCTTTACAGATTGGTATTGGACTCTATAGAAATTTCACCTTTTGTATTTTTCTGATAATTGTAATCCTTGGGATTTATATTTGGTACTACACTTCTTTTGACTATTGTAACTAATGTTTTTCTATTTTAGTTTTTAATCTTAGGAATTGATGTTGAATTACATTAGGGTTTTGCTTTCTTGACTTTAGGTTAGTGGGTTAGATATTGTTGTCTATAATTTCCTAAATTATGTTTTTGTCTGTTCTCAGGGTTTTTTTGCATGGGCGCATCATAGGAGAAATACTAGGTTTGTAGGAGGTTCTATCCATTTTGGATTGGCCCTCAAGTTGTTTATTTACACAGGGAGGTAAATGTTTGCCTTAAACATTTTGTTCTGGTTTGTGACTTACGCTCTCATCTATAAATAACCGGCCGTACTTGGTACATCAATTTCAGACCTCATATGGACTTCTGCCTGGACTAAGAACTTGGATTAAGTTCAGATGCCTATTGATCATCATTGCAGTAGCCCCCCACTGTGCAGGGGGTATATATTTCTTCCTCCAACATAAGAGGCTAATTCAATGCCCTCAAAGATGGGCTTTCTGGTCTACCTGGACTTGAATGGTAAATGGGTCCGGAGAGATAGCATGGAGATAAGGTGTTTGCCTTTCATGCAGAAGGTCATTAGTTCAAATCCCGGTATTTGCCAGGAGCGATTTCTGAGCATAGAGCCAGGAGTAACTCCTGAAAAAAAAATCAACAACAACAACAAATAAAGAAACGGGGTTCTTCTCGCCTGCTACACAACCTTTCTGGTATCTCTCCAAAGGATCTATGTCTACGAATTACAATTGGGCTTTCTGATTGCCCCGGGAATTCCCCTTCGCCTACTAGATCCTTGGATCATTGAATTTCATATTCTCCATCTGCTTCTTCAAGGAAGAACTTACTTGGAATTTTTCATCTTGTACGTCATAGATCTATCATCTCAGGAGCTTTTAGTTGATTCCTTGACACATGTTTCTGGCTTTAGACACCCTGTGTTTAGGTTAGAAGCGCATCCTGTGATGCGCTTATGCAAACAGCCACTCTTTTATTATTGACTAGTTTTTCTTTAATAATTGTAGACAATATTACTTACTTTTATATATTTTTGTCTGTTTACTAAAAACAAATGGGGGAATTGTTGTGTATGTAAACATTTTTTATGGGATTATTATGTTACTGACCCTACCCTGATTGGTAATTGTGCTCTACCCTAGGGTGTGACCTGGCATTCTGCTTTCACCCTAGAGTGGTACCTGGCATTCTGCTCCCACTCTAGGGTGGTACCTGATTCTGTTCCCACCATTGGGTGGTTTCTGATCCCACCATTGGATGGTACCTGATTCTGGGGCATAAAAGCAAGGGTCTGTGGAAGGTGAGGGGCTTTTTTTCTGGGGCCTATTCTCAGGCCTTTTGGCTTCGGCCTCTTCACGGAATAAAGAACTGTTTTCTTCAGAAGCCTGACTGCCTGTTGGCTTTCTTCCCACCGCATTCACCTCAGAACCACCGGCTGAAAAGGGTAACAGACGCGTGGTCTGACCTGGAGGAGAAAGGCCTCATCCTCCATCCCTCCATCAGTCAACCTCATCAGGGGCTGATTTGCAACAAAAGTGTGTATTCTATTATCTAGATGGAATTTGTGAAATATAAAAATTTATAGAATGATAATAATATCCAAAGATAATAGAGACGAGGGTTGAGAATCATTCCATGATAAGGAAGCTTCTAACAAAGAACAAGGCTATGCATGTTATGAATACATATCATATTACATGAGTATAGGAAACAGGGGACAGTGATTAAAAAAGGGAAAGGGGAGTAGGGAAAGAGAGAGGGTGGAGAAAGAAAGAGAGAAGAGATAGGGTGGAGAGAAAGAGAAAAAAGGGTATAACTATAGTAACATTTTAATTTATTGGCATTCATTTTCCTATGTTTTGCGCGGGTATTTTGTTGTTGTTGTTGCTTTATTTGTTTTTGGGCCACACCCGGTGATGACACTCAGGGATTACTCCTGGCTATGTGCTCAGTAATCGCTCCTGTCTTGGGGGACCTTATGGGAGGTCAGGGATGGAACCGCTGTCTGTCCTAGGTCAGCAGTTTAGCAGCTTGCAAGGCAAACAAACGCCCTACCTCTGCACCACAGCTCTGGACCCAACTTTTTCCTGTTTTGCCTGTTGCTTTGTCATTCTGTCAAGAGGAAATGGGGTGGGTAGTTGGAAGAAAATAATCATAACTCAATTTCTTATCTCGTACAACTTTAATGGTTGTCACTGTTTTTGACTATGATCTTGATGAAATATGAAAATGTCTAACGAAGTTTATTTAACTAAATGAATTAAGTTTGTCTTTGCTTTAAAGCAAAGAACTACAACTTAGATAATGTCTCTGAATGAACATTCCCATGCTAACTTGCTAATCTGTTACCTAAGAATTATATAAACATAAAGAAGAACTAATATTGAAGAAAGAAATGGAAAAGATGAAGATAAAAGACATTCATAGGCTCTTCATGACTCCAAAAATGAGTACAAACTCTTCTTCAGTGTACAGTGATGTTCTCCAAGATAGATCCCATGCTAGGTCACAAATATAACTCCATAAAACCAAGAAGATAGAAATTATATCAATTATCCTTTCAGTGCCACAATGATTAAAATTAATCACAAAAGAAAAAAACACAGAAAGTCATACTTGAAAAGTAAACAGTAAGTAAATAAAAACTTATTTTTGCATGTCAGAGATGATTAAAAACAATATCTCTGAAAAAATTAAAGATACATAATAAGATACATACAAATATCTTAAGAAACCAGTTCTGGAGAGTAGCTTTACAGAATTGAGCATAACAGGAGGTGGGGGGATGCGTGGGTGGGGTTGTACACTCAGGTGGTGGGTGTGGTGTTGATTGGAATTGTGCACAAATATGAAATAGTTATTGACAGTATTGTTAATCATGCTACCTCAAAAAATGGGAGAAAATTATAAAACCAAATGTAGTTGGTAATAATGTCTTTTGCTCACAATCAGTCATATAATTAGCAATTGAAAGATAGCAAGAGGATGGAAGAGCATTTATAACTTTCATGTTTATAAATCTAATGACATGGTCCTCAATAAGTTGCTCGCAATGAATATGTTCACAGTATTCAAAGAGGCATAATTAGCAGTTAATCTAACACTTTCAAAAACATTTTATTAGTTATTATTTAAACACTATGTTACAAGGTTGTTCATAAAATAGTTGTTTTTATTTTTACCCATACAGAGTTATTCATGACTGGGTTTTATGAATTCATGAATACATATTATACAATGTACAACGCCTTTCACTTTAAATGTTAAATTTTGTTACAATCAATTCATCTGGTAACAAGAAAATATTAAAGAAGAAATACATTGACAAGAATGGGGTACAATGGGGCACAACTATTGGGATACAGTGCTTTTACCCATGATTCAGTCAATCAACTGGAGTCAAGAGAACTGGCTGTAATCAGTGCAGCTAATGATTGTCCAGTAATATAACATCTATAGAAAAATATTTGGTGAAGGAGTTTGGTAGCTAACATGCAATGTGCAGCCAAAAAGGTAGGACACCGGATAGCAGTTCAGCATTTTTTGTAAGGAAGTATCTGCTACTTGCCTAATTTAAATTTTTTATAATTTCTTAAAGAATAAAATGATACTATATATAAATATTATATAAATTGACATTTAGTAACTTTAACCATAACATTTCAACAATCACATTGTTGAATATAATATTGTCCATGCTATTAAAGGCCATCTAATATAATTTATTTACTCTTCCCAGTGCTAGAATAAAAAACACTAAACAGCAATATTTAACTTTTTGTATGTGAAGTAATTTTTGTCTAAATGTTTTAACAAGTAGTGGTTTTCTTTAAAATAAATGGGATATTGGGGCTGAAGAGATAGCACAGCGATAGGGCTTTTGCCTTTCACACGACCAACACTGGATGGATCCTGGTTCAAATTCACATCCAATTTGGTCCCCTTAGCCTGCCAGGAGCGATTTCTGAGCAAAGAGCCTGGAGTAACCCCTGAGCACCGCCTGGATTGGTCCCAAAACCAAAATAAATAGACAAATAAATGAATAAATGAATAAGATATTCACAACATTGAGTTTAAATTGACCTTTCTGAGAATGGTTTTGTTCTACTTATTGTTTATAACACTGCTTCAAGAGTGTGGTAACATAAATGTCTTTGTATTTAATAGGATAATGGCCTCATTTAAGAATAATATCAAAGACCAATACTAATTCTTACTAGCAATTTCGTAAGAATTTTAAATCAGATTATATGTTTGGATAATATTTTATTCTAACACAAATTTTATTTTTATTATATTAACATGAATTTTGATAGTACCCCTGATAGTCAAATACTAACAACTTATCTCTATACAATCAAAGTTTATCCAAAATGGCAGTAAGTTAAGGCAAAATAATCTATTGAATTTATAAAGATCATATTCAAAAATTGTCTTGTTTGTTTATTATTAATTGATCTCAATGAGGGACAAGAAACTATTTGTTCAATTTCATAAGCATTTATTTGGAAGGTAAAAAGTCAAATATTTGATCTTATATTTGAATAAAATCACATTCTATTTCAGACGCCAATCCAGGCTAATACCTAAAGTTCTATTAAGAGGTAGACGAAAGGGGCCCAGAGAGATAGCACAGCGGCGTTTGCCTTGCAAGCAGCCGATCCAGGACCAAAGGTGGTTGGTTAGAATCCCGGTGTCCCATATGGTCCCCTGTGCCTGCTAGGAGCTATTTCTGAGCAGACAGCCTGGAGTAACCCCTGAGCATCGCCGGGTGTGGCCCAAAAACCAAAAAAAAAAAAAAAAAAAAAGAGGTAGACAAAAAGAGGACTCAGAATGGGCAGTTATGCATCAAGTAAACATTTCTTTTGCAAGTTGCCACCACATCCTCTGCAAAGGTTTTTCCTTTCTATTTTCCCTTTTTTCTATTTTTCCTTTTCTATTTTCTTTTGCTGCGCCTATGCAAACAACAACAACAAAAGCTCTGCCACATACACCCTTTGTTTTTTTGTTGTTGTTGTTTTCTCTTTCATTTTTTATTTGTTTTATTTTTATTTTTTAAATAGGGGTTACTGTTCTTTCATAGATACGAATTATTTTGTTCCTACATTTTTTTTTATAATATTACAAAGTAAGGAAAAAGAAAGGATGGGGGCCAGGAGCCAAGTGGTCTCAGATGCATTCCTTGGAGAAAATAAAAGACAGAACTAAATATCCAAACAATGCCAACAACATTATACTCATAGACCTAAAGTTTAATAATCTAAACTTAAATGAGCCTATTATACTGGCAGTGTCAGGGGCCAACAAGTGGTGGTATAGGATGTATTCTGGGATCATTGTTGGAGGAGGTTGACACTGGTGATGGGAATAGCCCTGATTCAATGTATTTCCAAAATTCAACTATGAAAGATCAATCGAACAAAATTTAAAAATTAAAATAAAAAATATAATATTGGGGCCAGAGAGGTAACATGGAGGTAGGGCATTTGCCTTGCATACAGAAGGATGGTGGTTTGAATCCTGGCATCCTATATAGTCCCCCAAACCTTCCAGGAGCAATTTCTGAGCATAGAGCCAGGAGTAACCCCTGAGCTCTGCCAGGTGTGATCCAAAAAGAAACAAATATATATATCGTGTGTGTATGTATATAATATTGGTAAAAAAAAAAAAGGCCTCTTTCCCAAAGCCAAGTTTTAAATTCAAGTAGTTTTAATTTCTTAATTTTAAAGATTTCCTAAGAAATAGAAAATAGAAGGAAATAGTGAGAGGTGGGGAGTGTGTAAGAGAAAACTTCATTACCATAATTAAATATTAAAAACATATCAGAAAATAATATTGAAATAGTTGAGATTAAAAGAAACAAAAATAGATATATTTGAGAAAGTGAGGAGAAAGGTAGGAAGGAAGGAAGGAAGGAAGGAAGGAAGGAAGGAAGGAAGGAAGGAAGGAAGGAAGGAAGGAAGGAAGGAAGGAAGGAAGGAAGGAAGGAAGGAAGGAAGGAAGGAAGAAGGAAGGAAGAAGGAAGGAAGGAAGGAAGGAAGGAAGAAGGAAGGAAGGAAGGAAGGAAGGAAGGAAGGAAGGAAGGAAGGAAGGAAGGAAGGAAGGAAGGAAGGAAGGAAGGAAGGAAGGAAGGAAGGAAAGAGGGAGGAATATGGGAAATATGTAAAAAAAATAGAAGGCAAAGTGAAGATTAGGGAACATTAATATTACTCACAAGCCAATAATACAAATCAAATATATTCAGGTTATGAGAAAAGCATAGAAGTAAATGATGTAGAAATTAACTTATTATTGGTTAAATATATGAAATTCTGACATTTTAAAATAAATTATATTGCCTAACTTTTATGAGAATATTTTAACTTTTATCCATTTTCTTAAAACTTCTTTTTAATTTATATTTTAGTATCCACTGATCTCTCTTTAATTAAATCAAATAATAAGGTTTAATCCATTATCTTGTCAGTTAAACTGTGATTACAATGTACATAGGATTATGTAACAAAAAGAATATAAAATCAATTAAGATTAAATAGTAAATTATCATTTTGTTTTTCAAGTACAATTTGATGAAGACCTCACTGTCAAAACGAAACATTAAAGCATATGTAAAACTGTCAAATTAATAGAAAATTAGTTTAATAAATGGAGAAAATCGCCTGTAATATGAATAATTCTGGAGAGAATAAAAAGCAATGGGAATGAGTCAATACAATATTCATATAATTGTAACAACAGAAAGAAACAGATCAGGAAATATGTATGGAAATAAGAAAATTTCTTTACAGACTTCCATAAAGTCTCTCCTAAAATTAATTTTTAATTCTTCCATATGATCAAACTCACTGCTGGTCAATATCTAGGGAACAAAAATCCTCATCCATTATGATAGACTATATTTACTTGATCTTTAAGTCTTGCTAATCACCAAAACTTTTCTCTAACCCATCCTATTTGTGCTATTTGATTTGTCATGTATGATAGCAAATTTACACCTGAGTAATTCTTGGGACCAAAGAGTGAATTAGAAGTGTTCAAAAGTTTTAAATTTAAAAATATTTCTTCTTGATATGTTTCCTGTCCCCTTTGAAGGGGAAAAAATAGCTTTTGAAGTCCTAAATTTGTTGGAATCTAAGATTTAGAATTAACTGTAACCTAAACGTTAATGTTAGAATATTGTGTCCTTTACTTAGAAATAACATTGCTCTAGATTCTGTACTTCGCTTGCTTGAGGAAATTAACTACTATAAACCTGGCTTTGCTGTGAGCCTAAGTACAGCCATGACAAGCTGCAGTTTAAAGGCAGAAAGTCTAGGCCCAGAAGAACAGCAAGTTTCTGGAACCAGACACTGGGGTAAATGCCCAGAAATACATCCATAAAAACTAAGACTAAACAGCAGCTGACAGAAGGTCAGATGACAACTGCACCCTAAGTCTGAAACAGATAGACAGATGACATCGTACCCCAGTGGCCTAGGTGCCCCTTTAAATTTGATATGTGCGGCATTCTCTGGGTCCATTTCTTAGATGTTGGACCCCAGCATGCTGGAATAAACTCCCTTGCTTTTACATTATTGTCTGTCTCCCTGGTGGTCTTATGTGTGGCGGAGCCTGAGTTCCAGATTCTAACAAATTCATAATAAAGAAAGGAAAAAATAGCTTATCTTAACTAATTGTTTCATACTTAAACTTATATCTTCTTTATATTTACTGTTACTTATTATGGTTTAAATTAAGATATTTACTTATTAACTTTTGTTACAAAATGTATTAAGTTTAAAAACTTTTAAGTATGATGTAATTTTATCCTTATTCTTCACTCTCAATCTATATCCATACATGAGTGAAAATAAATAGCCACAGTACAAAGGCAATTGGTGTGAATCTTAAATGCAGGTAGGTACTGAGACAGAAGAGAGTAAGCACAATGATCTAAATTAAACTAAAGCTGCTCTGCTCTAAAGCTATTTTTTATTTTATTCTATCTTTACTTAAGTCAAATCCCTACAAAAGATAGCAAATAGACTTTAAATGAATAAAGGTATAGTTATGTATAAAAAGAAATATATTCCTACCCTAGGAACACAAAAATACAATACAAAAACCCCTTCCTTACACCTATATTCTTTGCAGCACTATTTACCATAGCAAGACTCTGGAAACAACCAAGATGCCCTTCAACAGACGAATGGCTAAAGAAACTGTGGTACATATGGTACAACGGAATATTATGCAGCTGTCAGGAGAGATGAAGTCATGAAATTTTCCTATACATGGATGTACATGGAATCTATTATGCTGAGTGAAATAAGTCAGAGAGAGAGAGAGAAAAACACAGAATGGTCTCACTCATCTATAGGTTTTAAGAAAAATGAAAGACATTCTTGCAATAATAATTTTCAAACACAAAAGAGAAAAGAGCTGGAAGTTCCAGCTCACCTCAGGAAGCTCACCACAAAGAGTGATGAGTTTAGTTAGAGAAATAACTACATTTTGAACTATCCTAATAATGAGAATGTATGAGGGAAATGGAAAGCCTGTCTAGAGTACAGGCGGGGGTTGGGTCAGGAGGAGGGAGATTTGGGACATTGGTGATGGGAATGTTTCACTGGTGATGGGTGGTGTTCTTTACATGACTGAAACCCAAACACAATCATGTATGTAATCAAGGTGTATAAATAAAATATATAAAAAAAAGAGTCAAAAATGTTTAAAAAAAAAAAAAGAAATATATTCCTACGGACCAGGAATGCAAGCCTGCTAGTAGAATTCATGGTGAACAGAAGGGAGATCTTAAATGTTATCTCAGCATTTCATGTGCCCTTGAGTACTGCCCTGGTGAGCCCATTAATTCCACACAGTAGAATTCAGTGTGTAGCCCCAACTTAATGTTTAAGCTATGTTTCTAATATTAAAAGATAAATTGGGGACCATAATGATAGCACAGCTAGTTGAGCATCTGCCTTGCATGCTACTGACCCCAGTTGGATCATTAGTGTCCCATATGATCCCCTGAGCCAGATAGAAATAATTTTGAATGCAGTCTGGAATAACGCCTGAGCTCTGTCTGCCCTGTTTGGTCCAGAAACAAACAAATAAACAAACAAAAAGGATAACGTGGGCCCAAAGTTCAAAATAAAATTTACTTTTTGTCACACCAAAATAGAATATCTCCTAGCCAGTTCACCCCTGCTGAGAATGCCATACTGTCCTTTTTAGTATATATTAGCAGTAATCTGGATGAGGAGACCTCTTGATTTCTTCCCACAAAGAGCCTACTAAAATGAAACAACCTAAAGCTAAAAGCTTTGTTCTACCATCTTTATTCTATAAATACCTGCTTTGCACAGACCCTTCCTTAATATACCTTTCTAGTATGGGGTATTTCCTGAGTCATTTATAAAGTTCTATTAAATCTAGCAGTTTTACATGATTTAAGTTTGATTTTCAACCTTAGAAAATGAGGGATATTATTTTACTTACAAAACAAAACAGACTGTTAAGACTTTTCCTTTTGAAAGAAAAGAAAACTGTATCAATTTATCTTCCCAGCAGAAACTAGTCTAAGAAACTGACTCTAAATAAAAAACTAAAGAGGAATTTCTTTAAAATTACTTAAGAAAGTGCACATCTTTATTGCATCTCAGATTGAGATGGACACTCTCCCTCCTTTTTTCACTGCTGTGTTCTCATATTTCTCTAAATAAAAGGTCAAAAATTTTACAGAAGTAAAAATTAATTTTTCTTCAGAAAGTCCTCTAGATTATCATGACCTTAAATGTCCCTCAGTATTTTATTTAAATGTCACAATGTTCTTCACCTCACCCTCCCAATTTATATGACCAAAATAGTAGACCAGCTATGACTCCAATAATTTTCTATTATGACTATGACTCCAATAATTTCTACTATGACTCCAATAATTTCATGCCCCAGAATAGCACCTGCTTCTTCATTATCAGCCGACACGTGGTTAACATTTTATATTGTGTGAATTAGGCTTGATGAAATGAATCATTCTATTTATAAAAATCCAAAAATATTTATAACATTACATTATATATTTATATTGTATATTACATAACATACAATGAAGTATATAATCAACATTGTAAATACTATGTCCTGATTGCCTACCCTAGGTAGTATATATTTTTTTAGTTTTTGTATATGTGAGGCTAACAAAATCCCTTCAATAACTACTTCCCGAGAAAACCAGCCTTGCTTATCCATGATTTAAGTGCTTAGTCAAATCATTTCCTCTCACTAATATAA
The DNA here is from genome assembly GCF_024139225.1 of Suncus etruscus. Taxonomy (NCBI): domain Eukaryota; kingdom Metazoa; phylum Chordata; class Mammalia; order Eulipotyphla; family Soricidae; genus Suncus; species Suncus etruscus. The sequence continues at coordinate 97,981,934 of NC_064855.1, read as the reverse complement.
AGAACTGCTGTAGGCAAAGCAATCCAGCTCAGCACTTCTACCTTTCATAGGAGTCAACATTCTAAATGTATTTGCGACATTAAGAAAGGAAATAGAGACTATCAATCAGACTTTCAGATCCTGTTTTAATCAGAACACATTCAGGAAATAGTCTGAAAAGCCAGAACTTTCAATGCCCCCGTTCAAAAAGATTTTTTTTTCTAATTGATTTGCAGCCCACAGAGGAAGAACAAATACTAGCGATGCTTTCCTTTCTATTTAATTTGGTATAAGTTCATAAAACAAATTGCCCAGATAATTGGACATGTCTTCGATTCTACACTACATTTTCCATAGATGTAAACCAGATTTATAACTTAGAAGTGTAGCAATAAACGAGAATAGTTTGTAATAAACTTGTGCCAAGTTTCATGTCAAAGTGAAATAAAAAATGAGATTGACCATTTTGAGTAATCAAATCTGTCAGCCCATTTAACTCCTTTTTAAGGATTTCTAGGAAATGATAAAGTCCTCCTTTAAAAAGAGGGTTAATTATTTTAACTAGTTCAAATATATACAAGCAAGTAATCATTATTTTAAATAAATTGCCCAAAAGTAAACTTTTTCTGATTTATCTATATTATTTAGGTAAAGAATATATCTGTATTATTCCTCCTCGAGAAAATTTTCAGTGCATCCATACATAAGAATTACTGTGTTGAGATAAAATGCTCATTTTTCTCCAAGAAGTATTTTTATTCCTCTTTAAATTAGAGTTGCCAATTATGCTTTTCTAGATGAACTAGTCTGGTCACTGTTTGTCTAGTTCCTATTCCAAAAAAAGAAAGCAAAGATCAGCAATATATTAGGAAAAGTGGCATTTTGTATTATTGGTTAGTCTTATGTTAACTAAATATATCCATTTCTTGTAAGATCATTTAATTAAATTCTTCATCTTGATGGTCAAGAAAAGTGAAGAGCATTGAAAGGAGAAAAGCAGATTTTTCTTCTGCAAAGGCATTTTTAAATCTACATACTTTTTCATTATTTGCCAAAGGCAACATTTAAAAGAAAGTTTAAATACTGCCCAAATTCCAGAAATGGGAAACTTGCATGTATAGGTATGGGGAGATTAATTGGCATTACTAACACACTCCCTGACCTTAAAAATTAAAAAACTAATTTATTACAGAGGTATGAATATTTCCCCAAAATTTCTGCATATTATATATTAGTAAATTATTTCACTTTTCATGTTAAAGTTCCAATTTATACCAAAATAATTGTCTTTATTCTGCTTCTCTTTTCTCCTGAGTAATGAAAACATCATTCACAATTTGACAAAATCCAAAGAAAATCCATCTTTTTTTCTATCTTTTCTCTGATTCTTCTTCATGAGGAACTGATACCTCTGATTATTATAAATTTTATAAATTTCTTAAAGCTATGTTTTCCTCTCAAGTTACAAATATTACTTCCTTAGCTCCCTGTCTAATCTTTCCTAGTCTACACTTCGTTGTAAATTCTGATAGTGCAATGGCCCTCACAGATAAAATGCCTAATATGTTATATTGTAATGTCTCCAATGGATAGAAATGTAGGGACAGTTCAAAAGGAGTAATGACCCAAACAAGGCCATGTAGAGGGTAGCCAAAAGAGTACTTTTGTTCTTAATATAAGCAAACATTGAAAGTCAAGAAGACATAAAGTTTGACTATAATGGAAGATCTGCCTAAATTAAAATTATCAGGTGGACTTGATAATATACCTATGTTGCGAGTTGGAACAGCAAAATTTTTAATATATATATTATTTAAACACCTTAATTACATACATGATTGTGTTTGGGTTTCAGTCATATAAAAAACACCACCCATCACCAGTGCAGCATTTCCATCACCAATGTCCCAAATCTCCCTCCTCACCACCCAACACCCGCCTGTACTCTAGATAGGCTTTCTATTTCCCTCATACATTCTCATTATTAGGATAGTTCAAAATGTAGTTATTTCTCTAACTAAACTCATCCCTGGAACAGCAAATTTTGTAAGAGTTGGGTTTTTGTTTTGCTTTGTTTTGGGGTTGGGTTTGTTGTTGTTGTTGTTGTTGTTGTTGTTGTTGCTTTGGTTTGGTTTTTTTGTTTGTTTGGTTTTTTGCTTTTTATTGTTTTGTTTTGTTTTTTTTTTTTAGTTTGAGAAAGGTTCCTTCCATTCCCATCTTGCTGAGAGTTTTGATCAAGAATGGGTGTTGGACCTTATCAAATGCTTTCTCTGCATCTATTGATGTGATCATGTGGTTTTTATTTTTCTTGTTGTTGATGGTGTGTATTATGCTGATAGATTTAAGAATGTTAAACCATCCTTGCATTCCTGGGATGAAACCTACTTGATCATAGTGGATGGTCTTCTTAATGAGGCATTGAATCCTATTTGTCAGGATTTTGTAGAGGATCTTTGCATTTGTATTCATCAGCGATATTGGTCTGTAATTTTCTTTTTTCGTAGCATCTCTGTCTGGTTTAGGTATCAAGGTGATGTTGGTTTCATAAAAGCTATTTGGAAGTGTTTCTGTTTGTTCAATTTCATGAAAGAGTCTTGCCAGGATTGGTAGTAGTTCCTCTTGGAAAGTTTGAAAGAATTCATTAGTGAATCCATCTGGGCCTGGGCTTTTGTTTTTGGGCAGACATTTGATTACAGTTTTAATTTCATCAATAGTGATTGGGGGTGTTTAGATATGCTACATTCTCTTCCTTCAACCGTGGAAGATTATAAGAGTCCAAGAATTTATCCATTTCTTCCAGGTTCTCATTTTTAGTGGCGTAGAGTTTCTCAAAGTGGTTTCTGATTACCCTTTGAATTTCTGTCATATCAGTAGTGATCTCTCCATTTTCATTCCTAATCCAAGTTATCAAGTTTCTTTCTCTCTTTCTTTGTTAGTTTTGCCAGTGGTTTATCAATCTTGTTTATTTTTTCAAAGAAATAACTTCTGCTTTCGTTGATCTTTCGAATTGTTTTTTAGGTTTTCACTTCGTTGATTTCTGCTCTCAGCTTTATTATTTCCTTCTGTCTCCCTATTTTTGGGTCCTTTAGTTGAGCACTTTCTAGTTCTATTAGCTGTGTCATTAGGCTACTCAGAGAAGCTCCTTCTTCCTTCCTGATGTGCTTGCAAAGCTATAAATTTTCCTCTCAGTACTGCTTTTGCTGTGTCCCATAAGTTCTAATAGTTTGTGTCTTTATTGTCATTTGTTTCCAGGAATCATTTGATTTCCTCCTTGATTTCATCTCTGGCCCACTGGCTATTCAGTATGAGACTGTTTAACTTTCAGGTGTTAAAGTTTTTCTTTTGTGTCCCTTTGGAATTCACAAATAATTTCAGAGCCTTGTGGTCAGCGAAGGTAGTCTGCAAAATTTCTATCCGCTTGATATTATGGAGGTATGTTTTATGTGCCAGCATGTAGTCTATCCTGGAGAATGTCCCATGTACATTGGAGAAGAATGTGTATCCAGGTTTCTGAAGGTGGAGTGTCCTATATATATTTACAAGGCCTCTTTCTTCCATTTCACTCCTCAAGTCTAGTATATTCTTGTTGGGTTTCAGTCTGGTTGACCTATCCAGTGTTGACAAAGCTGTGTTGAGGTCACCCACAATTATTGTATTGTTATTGATATTATTTTTCAGATTTGTCAACAATTGTATTAAATATTTTGCTGGCCCCTCATTTGGTGCATATATGTTTAGGAGAGTTATTTCTTTCTGCTCTACATACCCCTTGATTAATATAAAATGTCCATCTTTGTCCCTTACAACCTTCCTGAGTATAAAGTTTGCATTATCTGATATTAGTATGGCCACTCCAGCTTTTTTATGGGTGTTGTTTGCTTAGATAATTTTTCTCCAGCCTTTTATTTTGAGTCTATATGTGTTCTGACTATTCAGTTGCATTTCTTGTAGGCAGCAGAAGGTTGGATTGAGTTTTTTGATCCATTTAGCCACTCTGTGTCTCTTAACTAGTGCATTTAGTCCATTGACGTTGAGAGAAAGAATTGTCCTGGGATTTAATGCCATCTTTATATCGAAATTTGGTGTGTCCTTTGGTTAGTCTTGTCTTAAATTAGGTCTTTCAGTTTTTCTCTTAAGACTGGTTTTGAGTCTGTAAAGTTTCTGAGCTGTTTTTTGTCTGTGAAACCATGTATTCTACCATCAAACCGAAAATGAGTTTTGCTGGGTACAGTATTCTAGGTGAAGCGTTCATTTCATTCAGTCTTGTCACAATATCCCACCACTGCTTTCTGGCATTGAGTGTTTCTGGTGACAGGTCTGCTGTAAATCTCAGGGAAGCTTGCTTGAACGTGATTTCCCCTTTTGATCTTGCTGTTTTCAGAATTCTGTCTCTATCTGTGGGATTCGTCATTGTGACTAGGATGTGTCTTGGGTAGTTTTTCTGGTGTCTCCTTTGGTTGATATTCTTCGAGCATGCAGGTTTTGATCACATATATTCTTTAGCACTGGAAGTTTCTCTTTAATGATGTTCTTGACCATTGATTCTCCCTGGAAATTTTCTTCCTGGGTCTCTAGAACTCCAATGATTCTTAAGTTGTTTCTGCTGAGCTTATCATAGAACTTTACAAGAAAAAAACATCTAACCCCATCAAAAAATGGGGAGAAGAAATAAACAGACACTTTGACAAAGAAGAAATACACATGGCCAAAAGACACATGAAAAAATGTTCCACATCACTAATCATCAGGGAGATGCAAATCAAAACAACGATGAGATACCACCTCACACCCCAGAGAATGGCACACATCACAAAGAATGAGAATAAACAGTGTTGGCGGGGATGTGGAGAGAAAGGAACTCTTATCCACTGCTGGTGGGAATGCCGTCTAGTTCAACCTTTATGGAAAGCGATATGGAGATTCCTCCAAAAACTGGAAATCGAGCTCCCATACGATCCAGCTATACCACTCCTAGGAATATACCCTAGGAACACAAAAATACAATACAAAAACCCCTTCCTTACACCTATATTCATTGCAGCACTATTTACCATAGCAAGACTCTGGAAACAACCAAGATGCCCTTCAACAGACGAATGGCTAAAGAAACTGTGATACATATACACAATGGAATATTATGCAGCTGTCAGGAGAGATGAAGTCATGAAATTTTCCTATACATGGATGTACACGGAATCTATTATGCTGAGTGAAATAAGTCAGAGAGAGAGAGAAAAACGCAGAATGGTCTCACTCATCTATGGGTTTTAAGAAAAATGAAAGACACCCTTGTAATAATAATTTTCAGACACAAAAGAGAAAAGAGCTGGAAGTTCCAGCTCACCTCAGGAAGCTCACCACAAAGAGTGATGTGTTTAGTTAGAGAAATAACTACATTTTGAACTGTCCTAATAACGAGAATGTATGAGGAAAATGGAGAGCCTGTCTAGAGTACAGGCGGGGGTCGGGTGGGGAGAAGGGAGACTTGGGACATTGGTGATGGGAATGTTGCACTGGTGATGGGTGGTGTTCTTTACATGATTGAAACCCAAACACAATCATGTATGTAATTAAGGTGTTTAAATAAATTTAAAAAAAAAAGTAACAAATCAAAACAAAAAAGAAAAAGTATGGGTGCTGGAGTGGTAGGGTTTGGCGTCCCCCCACTTTTTTTTTTTTTTTGCATAGGCACAGTAAGCATTGGGGAAGAAAGGGAATTCCCGTGGCCTAAGAGATTCAGGGTTTCTTCATCCTTGAAGCATACGATCATGGGATCAACCCCTGGCTCCATATATACTCATTACCCTTCCCAATTTTCTTGCTGCTGTCCTCTTTGTTTTTTTTTTTTCTTTCTTTTTTAAAAATTTTACTCCCACTTATGTGGAAACATATGTTTTATTTCTACTATGGCAACTATGAAATACCTAGTTATTAAATGAAGAAAGTTATATAAAAATATGCATGTGTTTCTGTGCTAATAGCTCATATTTGTAAAACAACAAAGAAAAAATAAAAATCATGTATTTGTATTTTTCTTCCAATTTGATATTAAAATATCTCCTCAGTTCTTCCTGTCCTCAAGATGATCTTCATGTGAAATAATGAGGGAACTGGAAAGCCTGTCTAAATTACAGATGGGGGTGGGGTGGGCTGGAGGGAGATTTGTGACATTGGTGGTGGAAATGTTGCACTGGTGAAGGGGGGTGTTCTTTACATGACTTAAACCTAATCACAATCATATTTGTAATCAAGGTGTTTAAATAAAAAAATATAAATTTACATAAAAAACAAAAAAACATAAAATATAAATAAGTCATGTTTTAACCTGTTTGAACAAAAAATTTTATTTTTTTCTGAAAACATAGTTGCAATTTGTTTTATCACTTGTTAAATTTTGGACTTCTTGTTAAATTATTATTCATTATGCTCTATTTAAATGTATTTTTATAAAACTTAGTTTAGGCTCAACTTTCATTATAATTTTTCTACATCAATAATGCTATGAATTATACAATTTTCCCATCATATTTAAATAAGCAAAATAATGCTATAACATTTATTTCATATTTTTACCATTAGTTTTGATTGTATACTAATCAGACAGCATACAGAGGAGGCAAGATAAATAAATTTAGATTCAATTGAATGATTTCTTTAAAAGACTGAAGACTAATTTGGATGAATTTTTTCTTTATTCTGCCAATTTAATCAAGGCAGAACTTAAAAGCAAATATTCACATCAGTTTTATCTTTTACATAATCTCTTGAACTTAAATTTTAAAGAATGTCATTTTGCAAATGACAATCAAGTCCTTTGGAATATAACTGACTCTCATTCTAACATCTTGATTAAATATATTAAGAGTTTTAAAGAATAAATTAAAGTTGATACATTAAGTAGACACCATGTTAATTCTGAAAATGAAGGCAAAAAAGATGAAAATGTTTATATTTAATGACTTTCCATCAATATGCTAGAAAAAAAAAAGATGCACATGGGTTACTACTCCTAGCTTCGCACTCAGAAATCGCTCCTGGCTTGGGGGACCCTATGGGAAGCTGAGGAATAGAAAAAAAAGAATTATAAGGTTTATTTTCTTTGACATAATATATATATATAAATAAATAAACTTTATGGGGAAAATAACTTATGTTTTAAAGAAAATGTAATCTGCAGTACTCATTAGGAAGAAAATTATTTTGGAACAATGTTCATTTGTTTAGATATTTTTTTGGCTTAGTTTGTTTTAAATGTTTGACCAAAGACTTATTCAAACCTATATTTTATTAATATAAGAAAAAAAAACAGCTTTCCAGAAACTCTCTTCTCTTCTTCAATTTCTTTTTCATGTACATGTCTCATGTAAAAATCTACTTACTAATAGACCAGAGAGATAGTAAAGTAAATAGGGTGCTGGATTTACATATGGCAACTAAAGATTGATCCAAGGTCCCATATATGAGTCCCCTGAGCCACATCAGAAATAATTTTTGAGTAGAGAGCCAGGAATATGCTCTGAACATGGCCAAGGTGTGAAATATAAGTCAAAAAAATTAAAAGTAAATTACCTCATAAGCATGGGAATTTTTATCTTTATTATAACACCATTATTTAGCAAGTTAATCATGATATACTTGTTTAAGACCTTAAGTGTTCGAACACCAACCCCATGACCAGTGCAACATTCTGTTCATAAAAGTCCCCATTTTCCTATCCACCATCACCCAGCCAGCCTCTATTCAGGCACAAACAAATAGGCAAATAGAATTTTCAAATTGTAGATCAGTTCACGTGTCAATTTAAGTGTCAGTTCAAAATAATTGTTCTATCTCTCAATGGTGTTACTAAAGTCATTTTCTAAGGATTTAAGGGCTATAGTTGGTGCAAGTTGAGCTTCTGTGTTTCTATTTAGGCTTGAGCTTTATGGTCTCGCAAATTTCCTATCAGACTTACTTAATCTTACTAGGATGACATAGTATGATATTTTGAGTTGTTGGCTATGTGGTTCAAACATATAGATCTAGACAATTTGGTGACCTAGGGGTTTGATATGTTACAATTGTGTGGAACTGGGTCATTTCTCTTGGAGGCTGACATGGAAATTTTATCTCAGATAGAAATTACACAAAAAAAATTATTTTTATTTTTATCTTTTTGGTTTTTGGGCCACACCTGGCGGTGCTCAGGAGTTACTCCTGGCTGTCTGCTCAGAAACAGCTCCTGGCAGGCACGGGGGACCATATGGGACACCGGGATTCGAACCAACCACCTTAGGTCCTGGATCGGCTGAATGCAAGGAAAACGCCACTGTGCTATCTCTCCGGGCCCTTAATTACATTATACAAAAATGGAAAAACTTTTTCCATTCAAATACATGTTATTTTTTCTGTTTTTTTTTTACTAGCATATTGATGGAAAGTCATTAAATATAAACATTTTCATCTTTTTTGCCTTCATTTTCAGAATTAACATGGTGTCTACTTAATGTATCAACTTTAATTTATTCTTTAAAACTCTTAATATATTTAATCAAGATGTTAGAATGAGAGTCAGTTATATTCCAAAGGACTTGATTGTCATTTGCAATTATTTTTTTCCTTGCCTTTGTTAGTTTCTTTAGCTATGGAAAGGGCCACTCACTGCAGTTAATTCTCCACACAATATGTACACTACTTCTAATCTTAATTCACATTAGAATTCCAAATTCACTCTTCTTGGTGGCAAGATTGATTTCTTCACTTTCTCACCTCACATATGAAGGTTATTACAAACTTGATGAGGATAATCAAGTCATACTGGAAAGAATGTTTTGGACCGTGAATATGCAGCTGCAATGAGGAGATATTTTGGCACTTCCAGCATTGTAAAAGTTAGAATGATTAATATGAAGAAGTATGGAATTGATCTACTGAGAATACTATAATCCCTTCATAGTTATTAAGAGATGTGTGAAGCATAGAGAAATAAAGGTAGATTATTTGTTACTAAAGATTTTTACAATCCAGTTTTATCACCTTTAGAATCTTATATGGGCTTATTTTGTCTTGCATTTTACCAAATATTTAGATGTTGTAACTTACAAGATCAGGTTCATGTTTTTTTAAAAATTCTGTATTGTGAGGGGAAAAAAAAGAAAAAAATCTGTATTGTAATTTTTTCACCAAAACATATTTTAAGTGATAGAACAAACACTTTTCCTGTGGCATTCTAAAGTCAAATAAATAATCTTTTAGAGAAATTACATGACATGCATAAAATCCTCTCAGTAACTCCTGAAACTCAATTATAACTTAACTTTTAATTTTGTGATTCATTGTGATTCGATCTTAAACAAAAATGAAACATGTCCAATATAAGTGTCATGAGAAAAGGAAAAGCAGCACAGTTTTAGGAAAGTTAGAAGCAAATAAAAAAAAATTACTGTCTTAGCCTAGAGAGAGATTAATTCTAAGCCATCCCTTAAAATTGTTCAAAATCAGAAGTAGTTTGGTGTACCCTGGAAAATTCAAAAGTTTCTTATAATTGATAACGCCAATATTTCTAGAAACTGAAGCTAAACAAGATTATACACAAGAGAATTACTTATGTTTTCAAATAAAGAGTCAGATCCCCTGCCTTAAAACATATGGCGCTATGTCATGTGCTCTTTCTCGAATGACTAGCTTATTTTCTATGGTAAAAAGAGTCATAAAGACACTGGAGTAAGGACCAAAGGTCCAGGGACCAACTGATATTTCAATGTGCTGCATATTGAGCTACTAGATCTTCCAAATCACTCTTAACAAATTATCATAGTAGTGATAGTCAGTATTACTAGAGTTTCTCAATATGAGATTGGATAATTATTTTCTCAAGAGCAGAAGATAGACGAAGAAAAACCCTGAAAAAAATCGCTAACTTTCAGGAGTTCCTTGACCAAAGAACAGGCAAATCACCCACCAAGATGGCACACTAGTTGAGAAGTCCATAAGTTTCTAATCAGATATTTAGTGGCTCATTCTTTAATATTTGTGGGAAGTCAAGGATCCCCAGGTATTTTAGAAAATTCTTTAATGTAAAAGAGAAAACAAGAACAAATTTGAATAAAATTAAGTGATGCAAATTGAATAAAACTTTGTATGTGAGTATACTTATGCTATATTTTAAATAGGGGGGCTTCACAGAGATAAGAGATTGTAGCTACATGATTTAAATATTCCCAGGCTAGCAAAAAAAAAAGGAAGGAGAGAAGAAAAAAAGGAAGGAAGGAAGGGAGGAAGGAAGGAAGGAAGGAAGGAAGGAAGGAAGGAAGGAAGAAGGAAGGAAGGAAGGAAGGAAGGAAGGAAGGAAGGAAGGAAGGAAGGAAGGAAGGAAGGAAGGAAGGAAGGAAGGAAGGAAGGAAGGGAGGGAGGAAGGGAGGGAAGGAAGGAAGGAAGGAAGGAAGGAAGGAAGGAAGGAAGGAAGGAGGAAGGAAAGAGAGAGAGAGAAAGAAAGAAAGAAAGAAAGAAAGAAAGAAAGAAAGAAAGAAAGAAAAAAGAAAGAAAGAAAGAAAGAAAGAAAGAAAGAAAGAAAGAAAGAAAGAAAGAAAGAAAGAAAGAAAGAAAGAAAGAAAGAAAGAAAGAAAGAAAGAAAGAAAGAAAGAAAGAAAGAAAGAAAGAAAGAAAGAAAGAGAAAGAGAGAGAGAAAGAGAGAGAAAGAAAAGAAAGAAAGAAAAGGAAGGAAGGAAGGAAGGAAGGAAGGAAGGAAGGAAGGAAGGAAGGAAGGAAGGAAGGAAGGAAGGAAGGAAGGAAGGAAGGAACTAGGAAGGAAGTAGGAAGGAACTAGGAAGGAAGGAAGGAACGAACGAACGAACGAACTAGGAAGGAAGTAGGAAGGCAGAAAGGAAGCACCTTTTGTAAGTTAGAAGTATTAGAGCAGAAAAGAACAACTAGAAAATGTTACATTCAAAGCTAAGAACATCTCTTAAATTAGAATATAAATTCTAAAAGTAAAATATTAAATATAAAGAAAAAATTAACCACCAATCCAAGGAGATCATTAACTAAAAACTAGTAAAATCAGAAAGAAAGGTCATACTTGTTTTGAAAGACATTTAAAGAAATAATTGCATTGGACTTCAAGCACTATTACTTTTAAATCAATGGTATGCCCTATTGGAACATGTTTGGAGTAAGTTCTGGACTTTGTGAAAGAATTTCCAACTTAAAATTAACCAGATCTGTGACTGTTGAGTGTTGAGGCTGATGAAGTAATGGGCAGTGGCGGTAACTGAAACCAGAATCTATACTAATGGCTTTCTCAGGGAGAATTTCTGAAGGCCAAGAAAAATTTGCACGAGTGGGGTGCTGGTGGTAGAGATTATATGATACAGTGAAAAGAGAAACCATCAGTCACATAATGTGTTTTAAGAACTTTTTCATGTATTATCTCATATAATGCTCTCAGGAACTGTGACCTTAAGTAGGCTCCAATTTGAACAAATATATTTATCATGTCCTCTTTTTAATATTAGAAGGAGTGTTCTTTTGTTTCTTTCTCAAAATTATATTTTACTCTTGATATGAATTTGATTCCTGTGTTGGACTATGATCTTCTGCATAATTTTACTGCTTTTGGCTTCTAATTAAAGATGCTTAGAATGGCTTTTCCATTTTATAGATTGAGCATTAAAAAAAGACTGACCTATATAGCATTTTTAATCACCATTAGTTCCAACTGTACACATTATAATTGCTTCCCTCTTGAGAATCTGGTCTTTAATTTCTCCTGAAATTGCCACGTCCATTGTCTCACACTTAATTTTCTAATGACTTGAAATATAAATCCAAGACCATGTAAATATTATAGTAAGTGTTACTGTTTTCTAATATTTTATGTTAGTGGTTATTTCACCTGACCTAGGACTGGTATATTACACTGCTCAGCCACTTGCAAAAAATTGAACTCAGACCTCCATCTAACACCATACACAAAAGTCAAATTCAAATGGATTAAAGACCTTGAAATCAGACCGAAAATCATAAGGTATATCGAACAATATATAGTTAAAACACTTCATGACATTGAGATTAAAGGTATCTTCAGGAAGGAAACAGCGCTCTCCAAACTATTGGAAGTAGAGATAAACAGATGGGAATATATTAAGCTGAAAAGCTTCTGCACCTCAAAGGAAATACTGCCTGGGAAGTCACCTACAGAATGGAAGAAACTATTCACCCAATACTCATCAGATAAGGGGCCAATATCGAAGATATACAATATATTGACAGAACTTAACAAGAAAAATCATCTAGCCCCATCAAAAATGAAGAGAAGAAAGGAATAGACACTTCCTCAAAGAAGAAATACAAATGGTCAAAAGGCACATAAAAAATGCTCCACACCACTAATCATCAAGAAGACGCAAATCAAAACAGCTATGAGGTACCATCTTATGCCAGATAAACTGGCACACAAAGAATAAGAACAATCAGTGCTGGCAGGGATGTGGAGAGAAAGGAACTCTCATTCAGTGCTAATGGAAATACTGTCTAGTCCATCTCTTATAGAAAACAATATAGTGATTCCTCAAATAACTGGAAATTGAGCTCCCATATGATCCAGCTATACCATTCCTGGGGATATACCCTAGGAACACAAAAATATAATTCAAAAATCCCTTCTTCACACCTACGTTCATTGCAGCACTATTTACAATAGCCAGACTCTGGAAAAAACCAAGATGTCCCTCAACAGATGAATGTCTAAAGAAACTATGGTACATATATAAAATGGAATATTATGCCGCCATCAGGAGAGATGAAGTCATGAAATTTTTCTATACGTGGATGGACATGGAATCTATTATGCTGAGATAAATTAGTCAGAGAGAGAGAGAGAGAGAGAGAGAGAGAGAGAGAGAGAGAGAGAGAGAGACATAGAATAGCCTTTATGGGTTTTAAGAAAAATAAAAGACATTATTGTAATAATGCCCAGAGACAAAAGAAATGAGGGCTGGGAGGACTGGCTGCGATCTGAAGTTTACCACAAAGCGTCGTGAGTGCAGTTAGAAACATAACTACACTGAAAACTATGGTGACAATGTCAATGAGTGAGAGAAATAGAATGCTTGTCTCAAATACAGGCTTGGGGTGGGGGTAGATTGGGGATTGATGATAGGAATGTTGCACTGGTGAAGGGTTTTTTTTTAATGACTGAAACTGAATTACAATCATATTTGTAATCAAGATGTTGAAATAAAGATAATACTAAAAAAACACTTTACTTTTCTCTCTTTTCTCTCTCACCAACCATTCTAAATACACTTCAATCTCTTCTATCTTTTCTGTTTACCTACCGTACTTCTGAAACATGGAAGTCCCTACACCTCTTTCTTTGGTCTTCCTTTTTCTCTAGATGTTCACTGACATTCTCATCCATTGCTTTAGTTAAAACATAATCTCAGAATGCATGTAACTTCTAAATAATTATTCTATATTCAATAAAATTATATGCAGAATTCAGCCATTCAAGCAATATCTTTGTCCATCTGCACTTTTTTCTTGACTCACATGAATAGCAGAAACTAAGCTTGATAATAATCCTATTCTATTTTTCACTCTTAATTCCACATTAATGCACTGCACCAGAAAATAATATTTTTACCATACTTTTTTGAGCCTTTCCTTTTATCCATTGATATCTTTTTTCAAAGCCTCATTTAAACAGCAGTTTTATGAACTGTCATAATGCCTATACTCCCAATATCATTATTTTGTTTGCCTGAATTTTCAATTTATTTTATCATTATTATTATCTAATGTAAATACAAATCTTAATGTAATATTTAATTGCTTAAAATCTTTCAAATGCTTCCTTTACCTGTCCAATAAAATTAAATTCCTTCCATGATCAGGACACTAAATTTTTATCCTACAAATACCATTTTATCTTGTCCAATACCATCCTTTCTCTCTACACTCTGACATGCATTTTTCCAAGCTCCTGGACTATGCTTATAATACTTCCATATAGATTAAATCAACATTTTATAATTTTAGAAAAGCATCTTTTTCTTTAACTACTTATGCTTTCTTTATTGCATAACTATTCACCATAGTAAAGAGCTAGAAACAACCTAAGTACCTATGAGCAGAAAAGAATGTGGTGTTGGTGATCGAAGCCAGGTCAGCCACATGCAAGATAAGCAAGTACCTTTCCTTGTATTATTTTTCTAGTCCCATCCTCTTTATTTCTCATGTCCACACTCAATAGAAACCTCTATTGTAGTGAACTGCAACATAAATAGATATCTACCATTAAGTTTTTTGAGATATTATTTGGGGGATGAGATCCAGGGCACCTTTTTATTCCACATCGTGGACTTACTGAGTTTGAGAAATGGTTTGCTGCAGTAAAGGATCAGGAAGTGTCCTTGAGCTGGGGGTTCATCTGGGACTGAATCTGGTAGCATGCACCATTCCACATTGGTGGGGGGAGGGTTGAGAAGAAGGGCCACATAAAGTGAGTCAGCATTAATGGTGGTTGCAACTTCTTACCGGGACATGAGATGTGAGGGAGAGAGTTTCCTTTCTCTTTGGAAACTGGGTGTTGTCTTATTAGGGCAGGAGGTTGGTCTCAGTACCTACAGGGTTAAGAACTGAGGGTATCTTAGGCCAAGAGAATTCCCTTTCTTATCTCCCCAATATTTACTCTGCATATGCAAAAAAAAAAAGCACAAATTAATTCGTTTTTGTTGTTTTTCTTTTTTGTGTGTGTGCTTTTTTATTTCAAAACTGTGGTTTGTGTTTGGTTGTTGTCTTTATTGCTGTAGTGCTTTTCGGGTTCTTTTGTTTAATTTTTTTGTATAGTTTTTATGTTTTTCTTCCTTTTTCCCTTTTTTTTAAATTTATAGCTTCTAGAAGTAATCTTCCCATTTCTTTCTTGTTTGATTCTCCCCCCTTTTTTCTCTTTCTTTTTTCTTCCCCTCCAAGCAGAACCACATAACTGAACAGCAACAACTTGATTTAAGAGCAGGTTGCCCTACCTTATAAATAAAAGATAACATGAAATCAGAAGACACTCTGTCCTTTGGTCTAAACTGAATTTAAATTGAGATATGCTTTACAAAATCTATAATATATTTGGAAGGCTTGGTACCAAAAAATCTCATTAATATAATCAAGTGAAAATTTTCATTCCACACAAAAACCAAGATCACTAATTACAGAAGACTGACTTTGACAACTGCAACTGAGTAGAACACTTCCTGGGACTAATAAATAAGACCCTAGTCTAGGCTTCGGACTAGGATTTATATAAAAACCAATATCTCTAATTCCAGAGGTCTGACTTTGGCTATTGTGACTGAAGAACTTCTAGAACCATAAGGAAAAACTCAATGCTAGGCTTCGTTCTAGAATCTATGCAAAAAACAAGAACACTTCCCTTGACACTCAGATGACTCAGGGACAGCAGCAACTTGCTTGCAGGGCAGGATACTCCACATCTGAGAGTGAGGTGAAACTGGAGGACGCTCCACATCCTGACTTTGATGAAACACAGAAACCAGAATCCTTCTGACACAAAAACCAGAATCTTTTTTTTTTTTTTTTTTAATATTTTTTTTTTGTCCCCCAATTCACAATACATACCCGGCAAGGGGCCTGTGTTGAGGTGTATATGGGGTGCCTTTACTGTACCTCCTCTTTCTATACAGCCAGTGTAAAGAACACAGCCTGTGGTAAGAATTGGGAGGCCTTATTTTATCTTTTATTTATTTTTTTCTTTTCTTCAGGGCAAACTAAAGTTGTTTTTTTTTTGTTTTTTTTTTTTGTTTTTTTTAAGAATTCATTTAAAGGACAAAATTGATTAACATAATAAGGTAAACTAATATAACATAATATAGTGACATAACATAACATATAATATAATTAATATAATAATAATACATGTAAGTCAAAGAAAGTTTCTGATTAAAAACACAATTTTCTTTTTTTTCCATAATGGCTTACATATCTTTCACTGTAGTATTTTGGGTACATATTCACATTAAATCAGGGGAATACCCATCACCTAATATGTCCTCTTCTCAATCAAAAATCAAATATACTGAAAATAGGCAGAGTCCTGTCTAGAGGCTTCCAACCTCAGTTTGAGAGAGGATGTGAAAAAAGTAATTAAAATACCACAACAATACACACACACACACACACACACAAAATATCGAATTAAATAACCGATAAGCACCACAACAATAAAAACAGGCACCACACAATAATCTCGGTTCTGAAATCAAATCATACTCAAGTGCAAAAAGAAAGAGAAAGACAAAACAAAATAAAATAAAATAATATTGGAGACATCAACCGTAATCTCCACACCAAAATAAAGATGTCAAAAAAAATAGATCATTTATTCTCCTCTTGCTGCTTTCGTGGTATGTGGAAGACTTCTACTTTATCTTGGATGGTAAAATCAGACCTGTTTCTAGAGATCTTGGTGGCTGTGCAGATCAGGGAATGGAGTTTATGAAGTCTTTCTTTGTGGTTCTAGCAGTTATGCTTCTTCAATGTCCTTTTTTTGTTTTTTATGTATTCTAGGTGTTTCAGAATAGTGCTACCATTCTGTGTTTTTCTTTTGTCTTCTGACTTACTTCGTTTAACATAACATGATCTAGGTCCATCCACGTTGCTGCAAAGTCTGTGATTGTATCATTTCTAACTGCCATGTAATATTCCATTGTATATATGTACCACATCTTAATGATCCATTCATCTGTTGTTGGACATCGAGGTTGGTTCCAAGATTTGGCTATTATACTGAGTGCTGCAATAAATAGTGGGGTGCATACGTATTTTGGAATGAATGTCTTTCCATCTTGGGGATATATGCCTAGGAGAGCAATTGCTGGGTCAAATGGCAGCTCAATTCTGAGTTCTTTGAGCACTCTCCAGACTTTTCTCCATAGATGTTGGACCAAGGGGCATTCCCACCAGCAATGAATGAGAGTTCCTTTCATACCACATCCTCTCCAACAAAGGTTGTTCCCATTATTTTTGATGTGAGCCAACCTCACTGGTGTGAGGTGGTATCTCATTGTTGTCTTGATTTGGATCTCCCTGATGATGAGTGAAGGTGAGCATGTTTTCATGTGTTTGTTGGCCATCCTTCTCTCTTCCTCAGAGAAATGTCTATTCATTTCGTCTCCCCATTTTTTTATGGCTTCGTTTGGTTTTGAAGGACTCAGGTTTCTGAGCGCTTTGTATGTTCTAGATATCAGCCCTTTATCTGATATATCAAGTGAAAAGATTTTTTCCCATTCTGTTAGCTGTCTTCTTGCATTAAGTAGGGTTTCTTTTGCCATGCAGAAGCTTTTTAGTTTGATATAGTCCCATTTGTTTATAGTTGATGCTAACGTTTTTGCCATTGGTGCTCCATTCTCAAAGACCCTTTTGATATAAAGGTCTTCGAGTGTTCTGCCTATTTTATTCTCGATAAACTTTATAGATTCAGGTCTGATTTCCAGATCTTTGATCCATTTTGAGTTGACTTTTGTATAAGGAGTGAGATATGGGTCGATTTTCACTTTCGTGCATATGAGTTTCCAGTTGTACCAACACCATTTGTTGAATAGGCTTTCTTTGTTCCATTTCATATTCTTGCCTCTTTTATCAAATATTAGTTGGCTATATATCTGGGGGTTTATGTCTGGGAATTCTGTTCTAATCCACTGGTCTGAGGTCCTGTCTCTGTTCCAGTACCATGCTGTTTTTATTACTATGGCTTTATAGTATAGTTTCAAGTTAGGTAAGGAGATACCTCCCAACTTCTCATTTTTCAGAATGTGTTTAGCTATCCTGGGTCTTCTATGGTTCCAAATGAATTTTATAATTGATTGTTCTATTTCTTTAAAGAATTGTGTCTGGATTTGGATAGGGATTGCATTAAATCTATATAGCAATTTGGGTAAAATAGTCATTTTGACTATGTTAATTCTACCTATCCATGAGGATGGGATGTTCTTCCATTTCTTTAGATCGTCTTCAATTTCTTTCTGAAGTGTTTTGAAGTTTCCCTGGTATAGATCTTTCACTTTCACTTTCATTGATGCAAAGATACTTAACAAAATCTTAGCAAACCGAATCCAACACCTCATTAAAAAGATCATACATCATGATCAAGTGGGATTCATCCCAGGAATGCAAGGTTGGTTCAACATACGCAAATCAATCAACATTATACACCACATCAACAACATGAAGGACAAAAACCACATGATCATATCAATCGATGCAGAGAAGGCGTTTGACAAAATCCAACATCCGTTCATGTTAAAGACACTCAGCAAAATAGGGTTAGAAGGCACCTTCCTTAAGATAGTTACAGCTATTTATGAAAAGCCTACAGCCAACATTATACTTAATGGCGAGAAACTAGAAGCATTCCCACTAAGGTCAGGAACTAGGCAAGGCTGTCCACTCTCTCCACTCTTATTCAATATAACCTTAGAAGTCCTAGCAATAGCAATCCGACAAGAGAAGGGAATCAAAGGAATTCAAGTAGGGAAAGAGGAACACAAGCTAGCTCTATATGCTGATGATATGATGATATACATCAAAAACCCTAAAGAATCCACAGAAAAACTCCTAGAAACAATCAACCAATACAGTAAAGTGGCTGGATACAAAGTCAATACACAAAAGACAGTAGCGTTTTTATATACAAACAATGAAGTTGAGGAGAGAGAGATTAAAAATACAATTCCATTTAAGATAGTATCAAAAAATATCAAATACCTAGGAATCAACCTTACAACAGAATCTTTTTTTAATATAATTTTTATTTTGATCATAGTGGCTTACATATTGTTGGCAATAATATTTTAGTTACATATTAACATAGTATCAGGGGGATTCCCATCACCAAATTATCTTCCCTACACCTCTGTTCCTATCCTACCTCCCATATCCTCCTCCCTCACCCCCCGGGACTGCTAGAATATGTGGTCCCCTCTGAGCCTACCTTACTACTTAGTGGTCCTACACCTGTTTTGGTCTTGGTACCTACCTTGTTTCGTCCTCTAACTGGGAGGCAGTACTAGATAGTTCCAGTTATGTGAAAAAAACAAGAATCTTTAACTACAGAAACCAGACAACAATGACAGTTAATGTGTGAAAAAAAATTTTTTTCACCACAGAAAATGACTAAGGAGTTGTACAACCTAGTATGCCTGGAGCCCAGAGTCAGTCTTATGCCAGAGAACTTCAGGGATAAGATTTCTTTGTATTTAGGACAAGTCTTTTTTCTATTTACCCATATTTTGCTGGGCCTATGCAAAAGACACTTGCCACACTTACACCGTTATTGTTGTATTTTTTTTTTACTCTTATCCTTAAAAAAAAAAAGAACTTACTAAACTTTATGCTGGTGCTTCATTGAATTCAATGTGAGTCAATAGTTTTCAAAAAATGCTCTCCTTTCTCTTCCATTTCTTTAGTTTTTCTTTCAACTTTCTATTATTTTTTAAAGAAAAACATGTTTCTTTTGGTCTTCCTAAAAATGTATTATTATAAATTATGTCAACTATGTAATGAATTTTCTTTAAATAAATTAAAAAAAAAACAAGAACACTAATTACAGAAGATTGACTACAACAACCATGATGGAGCAGAACTTCTAGGACCATAAAGAAAGACTCTATCCTAGACTTTGTCCTAGGATCTGTGCAAATACCAAGATCTTTAATGGCAGAGGACTGATTTAGTTAGCCACAACTAATTAGAATGTTTGCTGGCACCATAAAAAGATGTTGGGGTTCAATATTGAACATGTCCGGAGCCTGTAGTTGTTACCATGACAGTATGCTTCAGGAGTGGTGAAATCCTGAATCTCTTAGGCCAGGGATTTCACTTTCTTTTTTTTTTTTTTAGTTTTTGGGTCACACCTAGCAGTGCTCAGGGGTTACTCCTGGCTGTCTGCTCAGAAATAGCTCCTGGCAGGCACGGGGGACCATATGGGACACCGGGATTCGAACCAACCACCTTAGGTCCTGGATCGGCTGCTTGCAAGGCAAACGCCGCTGTGCTATCTCTCCGGGCCTGGATTTCACTTTCTTTTTTTTTTTTTTTTTTTTTTGGTTTTTGGGCCACACCCGGCAGTGCTCAGGGGTTACTCCTGGCTGTCTGCTCAGAAATAGCTCCTGGCAGGCACGGGGGACCATATGGGACACCGGGATTTGAACCAACCACCTTTGGTCCTGGATAGGCTGCTTGCAAGGCAAATGCCGCTGTGCTATCTCTCCGGGCCCTTCACTTTCTAATATAACTAATACTTACTGTGTCGATGCAAAAACAAAACAACAACAACAGAAAACACCCTTGCCACACTAGCCTTCCCCCTGTTGTTTTTTCCTTCCCTTTATTTTCTTTTTTTCTTTATTATTATTGTTCTTTTGTTGTTATTTTCTTGTTGGTGTGTTTTCTGCCATTGCTTGTTGTCTTTTTGTTTTGTTCTGTTTTTTAACAGAACCGCAAAGCCTGAATTATCTTCTTCTGCTTCACAAATTGAGGGGGTGGAGGAAATGGAGGGAACCAGGAGCAAATAGTTGCTTGAAATTTGAGTGGAAATAAAAAATGATCAGACTTAAACACCAAACCCAAAGTCAATGACAACAGAATCAAGACCCCCAATCTACAATAAGCTATACACAAAGGGGACCTATAACACTAGCAGTCCAGGGGGCAATGGAGGGAGATATGGGATGCATGCTGGGAACAGGGATGGAGGGTGGTCAACACTGGGAGTGGGGATGGCCTTAATTCACTGTCACTATATATCTTAAATATAATGTAAAAGACTTGTAATTCACAATTTTGGCACTAAAAATTATTTTAAAAAATGGTAGATTACTATAGTTAATTCCATGAAAATAAACTTCAAAGGTGGAGAAACACTGTATCTCTTAGGCCAAGGGAATTCCCTTTCTAATGTCCTCAAGATTTACTGTGCCTATACAGGAAAAAAAATAATATTTTTATTTATTTACCTATTTTTGACTCCTTTATTTTGGTGTGAATATTGAAGTTGTTGTCTCCAATATTTTTCTCTTTTTTTTGTTTGTTTGTTTGTTTTTCTCCTTTTTGTGCTCTATTATGTTTTTGTTTTAGGACCATGGTTATTATGTGGTGCTTATCTTTATTGCTGTAGTTCTCACTGGCTATTTTATTTGATATTTCTTTTTGTATTGTTGTGGTGTCTCAATTCTTTTTTCCCTTCCCTCTGTCAAACTGACATGGAGAACCTCTAGAAGGACTCCACCCATTTTTGGCTTATTTTAGTTTTACCCCATTTTATTGCTTTTCCTTTCTTCAACCAAAATCACATAACTTGAACTATCTAATTCCACCTCTGAAATAGAGGGGGGGAAATAATGGAGGGTACCAAGACCAAACAGTTGTATGATTACTATGTAGTAAGCTAGACATAGAGGGGACCACTCATTCTAGCGGCCTGGGGGGTGAGGGAGTGGGATATGAGATGCAGGATGGGAATGGGGATGGAGGGAGGATAGGTTTGGTGATGGGAATTCCCCTGATTCAATGTTAATATGTACCTAAAATATCACTGTGAAAGATATGTAAGCCACTGTGATCAAAATAAAAAATTATATATTTATAAAAAATACCAATGTTAATATAAAATAAGGTGATTTTATTAAAAGAAAGTATTGGTTGCTGGGAGGTATTTCCTGGAATAAAGAGTTATATTCTAGGGTCTGCAGAAATATCAGTGTTTTAGAGAGCATGTTTTCACGTGCCAACCTGAATTCTACTCCCCTAACACCTAATATGATCTTTCTAGTCTTTCTAAGAGTGATCCTTGAAATGAAGTCAGGAAATTTTTCTACACATGGAAGCTATTATGCTGAGTAAAAGTAAGTCAGAGGGAGAGAGATCAACACAGGATAGTCTCACTCATCTCTAGGATTTGTTTGTTATTGTTGTTGTTCTCATTTTTTGTGTGTGCTCTGTTTTGCTTACATTTTAGGGTCATGGTTATTATGTGGTGCTTGTCTTTATTGCTGTAGTGCTCACTGTATTTTTTGTTTGATTTTTCTTTTTGTATTGTGTGGTGTTTCTCTTCCTTTTTTCCTTTCTCCTCTCAAACTGATGTTGAGAGCCTCTCAGGACTCCGCCTATTTTTGGCTTATTTGATTTTTACCCCATTTTATTGCTTTTTTTCCCTTCAAACAGAACCATATAACTTGAACCGTCTTGTTCCGCCTCTAAAATTAAGGGGGAAATAATGGAGGGTACCAAAACAAAACAGTTGTATGAGCACTACGTAGCAGCAAAAATGATTGGATTTAAACACCAAATCCAAAGCCAACAACATCAGAATCGATACCCGACCTACAACAACCTAGACACAGAGGGTACCACTTATACTAGCGTCCGGAGGGTAAGGCGGGGATATGGGATGAAAGCTGGGAATGGGGTGGTGGGAGGACAACTTTGGTAATTGGAATTCCCCTGATTCAATGTTAATATGTACCTAAAATATTACTGTGAAAGATATGTAATCCACTTTGGTTAAAAAAAAATCTTATTATTATAAAAAAAGAAAAAAATGGGGGCCGGAGAGATAGCAGGGAAGGTAAGGGTTTCATGCAGAAGGTCATCGGTTCAAATCCCGCCATCTCATATGGTCCCCTCAGCCTGCCAGGAGCGATTTCTGAGAATAGAGCCAGGAGTAACCCCTGAGCGATGCCGGGTGTGACCAAAAAAAACAACAACAAAAAAAAGTTAGATTAAACTGAGTTTAAATTGAGATATGCTTTATGTAAAATCTATAATATATTTGGAAAGTTTGGTACCAAAAAATCTCATTAATAAAATCAAGTGCAAATATTCATTCTACACTAAAATGTAATTCAATTTATTGAGTTAAAGAGAATATTACTTAAAAATAGAGTTCCATGTTGTTTTTCTTTTACTATGTATTAGAAAAATTTTAATTACATAAATTCATATTTGTTGTTCATATTATATTACATGGAATGTATCACATGTCTAGACTTGTAGAAAAGATAAATAATACATATTAACCAACTAACTTGTGTGTATTTAATTTTTATATAGAATGTTTTATTAAAAATTTATAGCAATTAGATTATTTTAATTTTATCTTTCATAGTTCCAGGAACCTCTTTATTTTCTCTCTCTTAAAAAATTTTAAAAGTAAGAAAAAAAATCTAAAAGTGCTTCGTCACTATGTACCTTAAGTATAACTGTGAAAGACTTGTAATACACAGTGGTCACAACAAAAATTATAAAATAAATAAATATCTAAAACTGGAGCAAACCAAAAAAATCTAAAAGTGTGGCTAAATCAATAGCTCAATGGGGAAAGCATCTGCTTTGCATGCAGCTGACCCAGGTTCAGTCCCTGGCATCCCATATGGTCTCGCAAGTACTGCCAGGAATGACCCCTGTGCTGAGAGCCAGGAGTAACCTTCTGAGCACCATCAGGAATGCCCCCCCCCCAAAAAAAAAAGAAATTAAAGGAACTTAGAGATATTTTTTTATATTCTGAGTTTTGACTAGCCTAAGATCAGGAAAAAAATATTAAGACCTACAAAGCCATAATCTTATGCTGTCATCAAATTATGATCCTAAGAAACACCTGTCTTAAAAATGAATTTTTTTTAATTTGTAAAGGAGAAAACTGGAATTGTTACCCTACTCTAATTGTCACAGAGAAAACAAGTAGGCTGACTATGTCCCATCAACCCTGAGTATTTTTGATTTCTGCTTTTCACTAATGTATCTTATTTCCTCCATCTTCATAAATGAAAACTGTGTCCTTCCATCGTGAAAACTGAAATACTTCTTCCCAGTATAATCAGATTCTTTTCGTCACTGATTTTTTTTCTTGTAACTAGTTTATCTTGGGTTTTGGCCACATCCAACAGTGGCCAGGCATTACTACTGGGCCAGCACTCAGGATTCTCTTTTGGTGGGCTTAGGGGACAATATGGGTTGCCAAGGATAAAACCAAGGTGATCGTGAGCAAGGCAAGAGCCCTCCCCACTGTACCCTCCTCTCTGGTTCCACTTTCCAACCCTTTTAAAATAAAAGAAAATTGCTTCTCTGGCTGCCAGCTACCATGAAGCTGAGAGGATGACTCTTGATAAAGGTAAGGCACTCTAATGAACAACTTTCTTTTGAAAAAAGGAGAAGCAATCTTTGCTGAAATTCAACCTAAGGTGCTGTTATTTAGACAGTAATGGAGGAAATAAAAAGTAATAAAGACACACAACTTTCTATGTGTAGTTGTCAGAGATAGTTAGATAGGAAAGCAAAAAGTTGAATTTAGTTTTTTAAAGAAACATGAGCAAACATTTATTTTGTTGCTTTAGATTCTTTTTATTTACTTTGTTTTGGAGTCACATTCAATAGTATTCAGGCTTACTCTGACTCTGCTTTAAAGGCTTGCTTCTGGTAAAGTTATGAAAATATATGAGGTACTTGGTATTGAACCCATATCAATTATAAGCAAGGCAAGCACCTTACCTGTTGTACCATCTCTCCAGCCCCTCTACTTTGAATTCTTATTAATACTATTCATCCATGCATCAGAAGGAAGGAAAGAAGGAAGGGAGGGAGGGAGGGAGGGAGGGAGGGAGGAAGGAAGGAAGGAAGGAAGGAAGGAAGGAAGGAAGGAAGGAAGGAAGGAAGGAAGGAAGGAAGGAAGGAAGGAAGGAAGGAAGGAAGGAAGGAAGGAAGGAAGGAAGGAAGGAAGGGAGGGAGGGAGGGAGGGAGGGAGGGAGGGAGGGAGGGAGGGAGGGAGACAAGGATGGAAGGAAGGAGAAAAAGTTGGAGGGAGGGAAGGAAGGAGGGCGAGAGAAAAAAGGGGGATGGAAAGAGGAAGGGAAGGAGGAGGGAGAGAAGGAGGGAGGGTGGGAAAAAGATGGATGGAGGAAGAAAGGGCAGAAAGAAAGAAGAAAAGGAGGGAGAAAATGAGAGAGGGAGAGAGGAAAAACCAAACCTTTAATGATGCACACATCTGTTTTGAAAAATCATACTTTACTCAGAGCTTAGTACATATTTTGGCCTTAGGAGAAGCAAACAATACAGATTTTGTCTAGTACATTGGATATGGTATCACATTTTGCTATAACTACCATTTAATAGTTGTTTCCTCAATTTGTGGTATTTTTCTTGGTTACAGAAAAGATGGAGTTGTGTAGGATGTACTTTGTCCACGTCCATACTCTTTGGTTTCACTTTATTTGATATTATTTATCTTACACTAAGGCCAAGATACACAGTTCAGAACAAATAAGCAGTCTTAAAACTTGGCATGATTAAATCGTCCTCTTTTTTTTTTTTTACCAGTTTCTTTCTATCTCGCAAAGTTTACCCTCTATTTTATTAGTGGTTCTAGCTAGGACTGGTGCTCTGCTTCCTGAAGTTAAGACAGGAAGGAACTCAGACACCTTGACTGACAATAGGAAGATCTCATCCAATCCATTATTGCAAAAGGTTCCACATTAAAATGGCAAATGAGAACAAAACTACTCTTCCAAAACATACTGTCACTGAACTTATCAGTCTAATCTTCAGGAATTTCTCTGGACATACAACATGGGATTAATTCAATCAGTTATGGCTATTGTGAAATCAATACATTGCTCTGTGGAGAAACACCAACAATTGCATTGGACGTGTTTCCTACCCTGACAGACAAAACACTGCCATGAGAAAAAATACAAAGCCCCAATAACCTATTGCTTCATAACAATCCATTCCAAAAGCTAGTGGTTGAAAACAATAGTTATTTTATTGCTCACCTTTTCTGGGTCAGGAACTAACTCAGAGTTAGTAGGAGACAACTCTTCGTTTATTCTAGTGTTGGCTAGAATGACTTGATTGTGGCTGAAAGATCCAAGATGATGTATTATACGCCTGAGGTTCTAATGTTGGGTATCCTTCACATAAGCTTCATCTACACTCAACATTCTTAGTCTATTGTTATGATTTGATAATACAGGTTCAACTATTAAAGTTAAATCTGAAGACCTCTTGGGTCCAGAGCAATAACAGAGCAGGTCTATCATTTACCTTGCATGGGGGGCCAACCCTGGTTAAATCTCCAGCATTCCAATTGGTTCCCTGAGCTTGCTAAACCCTCTTCAACACAGAGCCAGAAGCTAAGCAGTGTCACTCTATACACTCCATTATATGTAGCAGGTCACAATACTAGTCGAGATTAAGTAGAAGAGAAAGAAACATTATTTATTGGCTTCTAATACAAGTAGGAAAACTACATTATTCAGATGCTGATGGGATGGGATGTATTGTAGTTAGTTATATTATTGAAAAGCCTTTGTCAAGCCATTGTGAAACAAATGGGAATTAGTAATGGATACCCTAAAAGCCCATACACTTATACAGACAGGTATGTCAGATAAGAATTTTAGGAAGCTACTACAATTATAATGATCTAAGATGAACTGTTTAACTTAATTTGATAAAGGACTATTATCATTTCATGATATGGAGTTATTAATAAAAACTTCTTAGCCGGAGAGATAGCATGAAGGTAGAGCGTTTGCCTTTCATGCAGGAGGTCATTGGTTCGAATCCTGGCATCCCATATGGTACCCCGAGCCTGCCAGAAAGGGTTTCTGAGCCTGGAGCCAGGAGTAACCCCTGAGTGCTGCCAGGTGTGACCCAAAAAACAAACAAACAAAAAATATTTATCAGGGCCGAAGAGGTGACGCTAGAGGTAAGGTATCTGCCTTGCAAGCACTAGCCAAGAAAGGACTGTGGTTCGATCCCCCGGCGTCCCATATGATCCCCTCAAGCCAGGGGCGATTTCTGAGCGCTTAGCCAAGAGTTACCCCTGAACATCAAACGGGTGTGCCCCCCCCAAAAAAAAACTAAAAAAACAAAAAACTTCTTAAAAGGGTAAAATGAGTAGGTATGTGCATATGATGAACAAAATATGCATCACATCAGGCCAGAATAAAAAGGAATATTAGCTAATAATACTAATTAATCCTCCATTGAGTTACCACTATTCCTAAAAAGAAATATAAGAACACTAAATCTATTAAAATGAAAACTTTAGGAGCTGAAGGAATAGTACTGCAGGCAGGATGCTTGTCTGGTGTATGGTTGACCCAGATTTAGTGTTTAGCATACGTACCCTGAACCTTCCAGGAATGATCCCTGAGTGCAGACCCAGGAAAAAGACAATTTAACTAATAAATTGTTTTATTATTGAAAGTTTAATTTTTCAAAAATATTATTTTTACATACATAAACTTGTCCCAGGAACTCTGAGTCAAAGATTGAATTTATTTTAGTGCTACAATTAAAATTACTCCTAAAATAACAAGATCAGGCCAGAGAGACAGTATAGTAAGTTGTTTGTCTTGCATGCTTTCCAACCTGGGATAATGCCTGGCATGTCTATAGTCTCCTGAATCCCACCAGCAATAATTTTTTAGTGAAAAGCCAGCAGTAAGCCCTAAACTCAGCTGGGTATGACCAAAAACAGAGATAGATGATAGATCAAGGCAGACAGACAGACAGACAGACAGACAGACAGACAGACAGAAATATATAGATAGACAGACAGATAGATGATGATGATGATAGATGATAAATAAAATGATAGATAGATAGATAGATAGATAGATAGATAGATAGAGTTATATAGGTATATATCTATAGAACATAGATATGAAGCTACATAGGTAGATAGATGAGATATTGAGGGAATGTAGAAAGGTTATTTGTATGCATGTGCTCTGAGACATAAACCTAGGACTCATATATGCAATACAGTCATATTGCTCACCCAGAATAAAATATTTATTATTGATATTTTCAGTATTTCAAGCTGTATTCATGAATTTACAATAATTATATCTCTAAAATGTATTATTTTTATATAATTGCATGTGAATTTTGGAATTACAAACTTAGAATTTTTATTCTTAACCTAGTACCACCTATAAAAATAATTAGAATATTATAATGAAGAGTATGTGTAAATTTCCCTAATAATTAACTATCAATAAATCAGTTTTAATTTCTATCCATTGTTTATCAAATGTTCCTTCTTCATTCATTTGAAAAATGTGTGTTGCTCTTTTCAAGTATATCAGTAGCATTTTAGACAGTATTTTCCCAAATTTCCATTTGGAAAACTCCAATCATTTAACCCCCATTTTCGTTTGGAGTTCTAAAGAACCCAAATTTAGCCACTGATTATAATTTTGTGGTGTGCAGTTTGTAAAAAGTGGAAGTCTAGTTGCAGAAGTTTAGGAAGGGCCAAAGCAATCTACAGTATCAGGAAACATAAAAGCAAGAATATTTAGCTCAATAAACAAATAGAAAACAAATAATCCAAGAAAAATTATTTAATATGAACCTTTTAAAAACTATTTTTATTAGCTAGCAGTCATGAATGTGTTATTCAATGCATTGATAAATGGAGGGAAATATTTTCCCCAAGGGGTTAATTGCAATCAGAATATGCTTTGAAGGTAATAAGAGAGTTGATTAGCTTAAACCATTGAATCTCATATGGAGGCAATTTTGTCCTTACTCTCTCTCCACAAGCAGTGACAGAGAAACAGAGACATTTTTGGTTGTGTGATATAGCAACAGTGTGTAGGCTATTTTTTCACTGAAGAGAATGATCATGTCCCACATATCCATAATACCAAGACTGAGGGATACTACTTCAGGTAATGTGCAATATCTATGTCTATGGTTTCTAGAGTAAACTTCTCCCAAAGAAATAATGTAAATAAAAAGTGAATTTATGTGTAATTGGGAATCCACACAAAAATTGTTACTGTTTTCTGAGAGTTAATTCATCTATAATTTGGTTAGATTAACAAATTTAAATTTCAATGTAATATTGTGAGGTACTATGATGGAAAACCAAATAGTTGGCTTTGGTTTTCTATCCTCAATGTTGAAAATGGGTACATGACTTCCTCATCCAAAGAAGATATTTCTTAGCACTCCATAAAACTAGGAGTGATCTTTCAGCAAAAAGATAAGGATATAATATGATACAATTCTTATTTCCTCTAAAACATTTCTCACAGAACACTTTCATTTTATTTTTTTTAAATCTCTGCATATTAGAAAGTGGAAAATTGTAATAATTACTTTGAACTAACAAGTGTCAATTAATAGGACTCTTTCTGCTCTAAATAATCCCCTACCTTTGGATTAATGTATGAGTTAAAATGTATTCCTATATTTATTATAACACTATACTTAAATGTTTTGTTTTGATAGGAGATTGTCCTACACAGTAGTTTATTATCATCATTTTAAAATATGATCAGATCAGAGTAACAAGAAAAGCAATGACTAGTCAATTATAAAGGTTGAGGTCAAACCAAATGACTCAGAATTCAGGGTGCTGACCAATAAATAATGCTGCCCCATTGTGACCTCATATAGCTAGAGTTTAGAAAAGTCAAGGCACTATTGGTAGTGTGATTCCAATAAACTCCTAAAAGAATTTATATAATGTTTTTCAAAGAATAGAGCAAAGTAGTTATATTACATCTTATTAAAATAATCAAATCTACCAATTTTATTGAAACTTCACATTTAACTTTTCCTTTAAAAGAAAAACTGAAAGAGCTTTAAATCCCTTCCTGCACCCCTGTGCTTTTGAATAAGTCATGTAAAATTGGTAAGCTGTAGTATTTAGAAGTACTAACATCTAAGAGTATAGTAGATTCCTAATACAGAATATGACTATCTTAACAGTAAGACCAAGAGCTACCAATAGTAAGACCAAAAGAAAAATGAGAGGCATATGCAAAACTAATTACCTATAAACAACAAAATAACAAGTGTAGCTTGCTTCTGTACTCATATATCATAATACTGAAATTTTTTAATGGAAATAAGTTTGACTTTTGACGTTCTATTACCAAAGAATAGGATCCTTGGTACATAGGAAGTGTCACAATATCTGATTTAATCAATGAAGCACTTGGCTTCACAAATCATATGGAGGAAATGCTGTTAGAATATCATATTTTAAGAATTTATAAAGATCCCAGAAATTGAGCAAGTGGTGCTTTATTGTTGACCACAAAAGAACTGAATTTAGCAATCCATCAAGACAAACTCTGTCTCCGATTCCATGCATTTATTTTTAATTTGTGACTGCTTCATTCATTTGCCCCTCTTTCAAGTGTCCTTTCCTGCTTCAGCTTAAGCATTTCCTCAAGAAAGAATTTTTAACCTCCTCACCATAGTAACAACCCTAACAACCTATTCTGTATAGTTCTGGTGCATCTCCCTAAGGTTAATTGCCTTAGGCAGATGTTTCTCAATTCTAAATTCCTAAGAAATGGATCTGATGGGCTCTCTTTACATCTGTTTGGGCCAGGCTCTGCAACTCCTAAAAAATTCTACCTTGCTAAAACTCTGATAGGCTTTCTTGGAGTAAGTGACTAATCCGAGGTCTATAAGTCTCAGCCAGATGGTGTGATCACATGGTATACAAGTAGCATACACACTTATAATAGGGCAATAACCTCAGCTGCTTCACTGAGAGAAGGCTGAGGAAATAACAGGTCATTTAAAACCAGTCTAGTACAGCTTTAATCATTTTGCTCAACTGAGAAACCATTTTCAACTCAGATATGAATCAAGAAAGGATTCTTTCTGCCAAATGCAGTAGGATGAAATATGCTTGCAATTGCAGCGGTGGGAAAGAACACAGAGGCAGCTAGCCAGAACACACAGAAAACAACTGAGCTAGATGCTGGGTGGGCTTGGGAAGTGGGAGTGAGTTCTTTTCTACTAGCAAATTCAAAGAACTCTGGATAGGGTAAGACTCATCAATTTCAAGTAAAAGAAATGTACTCAAGTCAGCTTGAGTTATATAAAAAGTTAATTCATCTGCAGGACATATGGGAAGCACTTTACCACTAAAAGGAAAACTTAGGCAACAATCAGGTAGCTTTTGTACTATTGCTCAAAG
Organism: Suncus etruscus; assembly: GCF_024139225.1. Lineage (NCBI taxonomy): Eukaryota > Metazoa > Chordata > Mammalia > Eulipotyphla > Soricidae > Suncus > Suncus etruscus. The sequence continues at coordinate 97,950,952 of NC_064855.1, read as the reverse complement.
GATGTTATAAGGAGGCACTTGAGAAGTTCATCCAGGTGCAAAATAAATATGCCAAATCATTTTGATTTTTGTCATTCAGCCTGCTACTCAAATGTTCTCAATTCTAAGAGTTCCCAATTAAGCTAGAGGAGAGAAAGAAAGTATCTTCAAGTAACCAACGGACTTGAAAGTCTTGCAGAGAGATTTACCCTAAAGACACCGGATGCTCTTTAAAAGCTAAAGGAAATGATTATTCAACTAATAATTATACTCCTAGTGTCCACTACAGGATGTTTCTTAAGCAATAAGTATTTCAGTGGAGACAGCTGGCAGAACTGAATACTGAAAACATCACTTCAAGAATGTTGTTGAAAAGCCAGGTTAATAAAAAATAAAATTTGAACAAATGTAGATGAAATTTAATTAAATGTTTCACTAAAAATAAAGAAAATAACAAATGTGGAGAGCACTTCCTGTGTGCCAGCAGCATTTCTAAAAAGCTTTCGTTTATTGACTCATTCAATCTTCACTTCAATCCCATCAAGTTGTCAAATAAATGGGGAGAAAAGGAAGCCATGGAGAGAATGAGTGATTTATATAAGAATACAATACAGGAAGTGGTCACATGGAAATCAGATCCCTGTATGGTTGATTCTGCTACCCAAGAACCCACTGAATTTCTTCAGGGAAAAATGAGAAACAGGAAATATGCCAGAAAAAAAGGCCAAATAAGAAAAAGAAGGAAATGGGTATAACTTAAACAAACAAAGAAAAAGAGGATAAATCTAAAATTAAGAAAAACCAGACTTATAATATATCAACTCATCGATTTCACAAACATTTTGATTTAAAGAAAAGCACAATTTAATAAATAAATCTACCATATATTATTTATAGTTTCTGATCTGGAAATAGTCAAGTCCCTATGTATCAGAGTATATTTTCCAAGTTGGGATGTCAGATAGTGTCAGCTAATCTTGTCCTTATTATCTTCCCAATTTAATCTTTCTCCATAGCTCTCCAATAAAACTTATTGAAATGACAACTGAAACTTCAATATTTTTAGTTTATATCTTTACACAAGAAAAAATGGTATATTCCATTATAGTCTCATGTAAACTCTAACCAAGAGATATTTGTGCTAGCCAGATTAACACATTCTCAATTAATTCCAGAAAAAAAAGATAAAAAGTGCAAGCAGGCTTTGAAAACCTGACTAAATGATCTGCATCCCTTCCTTGGTGAGCTGTTTATATTGATGTTTTAAGAATTTCATTTCTATTCCTTCCTGTTTGCCTTCATAGATAAATTAAATGGGAATCCAAATCACAATTGTTTGTAAACAACAGAAGATTATTTGGTTGATAGGAAAAACTTGTCTACAGTTTTAGATAAACTTAAATTCTGTGTACTAGAAATGGCTAAACATGACTCCTAAATTAACAAACTTACTATCTTTTGGTCTCTAGTTCAGGTTTATTGCTTACTATATGGCTAATTTCCTGTTGAGGATAGACTAAACTGTGCAAAATTAATGAGTTACTCTAATAGTATACATTTAACTATATGGTAAAATAAAAAGGAAACTACTGTATTGTTTCCTGATCTTCCTTTGGGCTTCATAACTAAGATGCTCAAAACAAGAAGTCAATCAATTCCAGAGAAAAGATAGTTGTTCAATGTAGTTTGTATTTCTACTTTTTTATTTTTTAATTGAGAAAAATGTAATGCTCAATTGATTAATAGTTAGGAAAAACAATTTTCTTCCTCCATAGAAAAAATGATGAACTAAAAAAAAACTAAAAAACAAGAAACCTGAAAGTGTCAATTCATTAATTTATACAAAATATTAAACTTAGTTTCTTCATTTTCTTCTTTTGCTGTCATTATTCTACTGTTTACTGAAACAATTTTTACTAAGACACATATCATTGTCTAAAATTATAGAAAATGCTTACAACTTATTGATTTGATATTAATATATTGTGAAATGATTATCAAGATGATCAATTAATTCCTCTTTCTTACCTTTTTTGTAAGAATACTACCTCCTAAGCAAGTTAATATTTAAATATGGAATATGGTTAATAAAATGCAGTAATAATCACCATGATATATATTAGATGTCCAAAAATGTTCATCTTATAACCACAAAATCTTTGTATGCTTTGAGTGTCATTCTATCTCTCTACCCATTAATACCTGGCAACCACCATTCAGTTAGTTTATATAACTGAAGTGTGCTGTTTCAGTTAGTTCAACTTCCTATTTAATTTATTGACAGGAGTACTATATATAATTCTCAGTCCCACTTGCATAATTCTCTGAAGGTTCATAATATCACAAATTAAAATATTTTTTATTTCCTCATGAACAGATAATATTCTGTTACATAGATAACTATATGAGAAAATTTAATAGAAATGGATACTTAGATTATTTTAGTTATTACATAGCAATTTAATATGCTTTAATATGCTGCATTGAATAGGGAGTACAGATGAACTCCACAACTTAACTCCATTTTCTTTGGCTATAGCCACAAGGGAAGTTATTACATCAAAGAGTATATGAAAAGTTATGAAAATTATTTTATCTTACAATGAAGTCATTAAGACATTGTCAGAAAGTTTAATAAACTCTTATTGCTAGTTGTTCATTCTGTTACTTCTTTTGTTTCTGAACTTTAGGTGTGACTTCATATACATATTGACAACTAGATTGGTGTGTTCCTACATAAATTATTGTATTAAATGAAAATGGATGTGTCACTCAACTCAAGATATGGCTGCATGATCTAGGAATTCCAAGCACTACTGATGGTACTGTGTCTTTTGTAGGATGTATTTCAGCTGACAGGACCTCTGGAAGTATGAGAGGATGGGTGGGGGTATTACCCACACTCACCTCAAACAGGTCCTGATGGTATCAGTCCAAATACCAGCATCTGGAGTTTTGGTCAAATTGGTGTCTCTGCCATCAGAAAGCCATAAAGCAGTGATGAAACAGGGTCATTGGTAAAGCAGCAATTATGGGTGAAAGAAAGCAGGCATGGCTTTGGCAGAGAAGGGACTTGGCCTGCCTCTCCTCTTGAGATTGCAAGCTTTCAGCTATGTGGCCGGAATACCCAGGATTTTTCACAGCTTGGTTTACATCTCTTTTGAGAACAGAGTGAGTCTATAAAGTTGGCTAAAGACAGACAAATGGTAATGGCATATGTGGGCATGATTTTGACTACCAGCACTTTTGTGAGCACAAGAAGTTGGGGAGAGGAAGAAATTTTCTTGCTGCTATATTCTTTCTTCTTCTCCTTCTTCTTTTTCCTTCTTCTCCTCCTCCTCCTTCTTTTTCTTCTTCTTTCTTCTCCTCCTCCTCCTCCTACTCCTCTTCCTTCTCCACCTCCTCCTTCTTCTTCATTTTCTTCTTCTTCTTCTTCTTCTTCTTCTTCTTCTTCTTCTTCTTCTTCTTCTTCTTCTTCTTCTTCTTCTTCTTCTTCATTTTCTTCTTCTTCATTTTCTTCTTCTTCTTCTTCTTCTTCATTTTCTTCTTCTTCTTCTTCTTTTTTTTCTTTTTTTTTGAAGTAACTTCACTTCCATTTACCTAGAAACAAATGTATTATGATAACTATGTCAATTATGTCCAAAAACAAAATAAGGGGTCAGAGCGATAGGACAGTGGTAGGGTGTTTGCCTTGTACACGACTGACCCAGGATGAAACTGGGTTCGATTCCCTGGTGTCCCATAAGGTCCCTCAAACCAGGAGTGATTTCTGAGCACATAGCCAGGAGTAACCCTGAGACTCACCCGGTGTAACCTCAAAAAATAAATAGATAAAAATAAAAATAAAAATTATAATAAGTGCATATGAGTTTTTTACATGTGACAATCATTTTTCAGATATATGATTTACACATACTTTTGAAATTTCATAGGTTGCCTTTATTACTTTTCTTTGTCTGCTCTTTTGTGTATGTTTTTTCTGTTTGTTTATGGAGCAGGGTGATTGAGCCACATCCAGAAATTCTTTTTTTTTCTTTTTTTTGGTTTTTGGGCCACACCCAGTGATGCTCAGGGGTTATTCCTGGCTATGTGTTCAGAAATCGCTCTTGGCTTGGAAGACCATATGGGAAGTTGGGGGATCAAACCTCAGTCCATCCTGGGTTAGCTGTGTGCAAGGCAAATACCCGACCACTTTGCCACCACTCTGGCCCCACATCCAGAGATTCTTAAGGATTACACCTGGCTTTGCATTCATATGTCCTGGCAGTCTTAGGAGATCCTATGGAGTGTTGGAGATCAAATCTACATTGGCTTCTTGCAAGACAAGCATACTACCCACAGTACTCTTTCTAGTCCAAAAACCTTTTTACTTTGTGGTTATTTCTTTTTATGTATAGAAATTTGTATTTAATTTTATGTGTGCTACTTGTTTTTTAGTGTCATACCAAAATTAGTTACCAATATCAATGTCAAAGATCTTTACTTATTAAATCTAATAACAAAAGACAGGAGCTTTATGGTTAAGTCTTATGTGTAAATTTTTCATTTATTTTTATTTAATTTTGAGTGATTCTGTAATTTTTTACTTTTTTAGACATGTAAGAGAAGGGTTCATTTTTATTCATTATACATTTTTCCCAACACTAATTACTGAAGGGATAGTTTTCTTCATTGAGTAATCTAGACACAAGTGAAAAATCAAATACTTTACCCTCACAAAGTTTATATTTAAAATTAAAATAGATAATAATTATTTGAATGATATAAGTGATTCTAAATAGTAGCATTGAATATGATATTTAATCGGAATCCTAAAGAGCACCTAACAAAAGATTAAATTACAGAAGGTATTGGGGAGATCTCTTAAGTGAATTAAGCATTTGTTTACATTCTGAAGCCATTAATTCAATCCCCAGCACTGAATAGTCCTCTGAACATTGCCAGGAACAACCCCTGATCATCTTGCTAGGAGTAACTCAAAAACATCACTAAGAATGCCTCAATCACAAAAAAAAAAAATTTAATTCATTATATTTGAGCTGAGATGTAAATTATAAGAAGATTGTAACTATGAAAAGGTGGATGGTCATTAGACAAAAGGGTTTATAAATATGCAGAGAGGATCCCATAAGGCATGTTAAGGATATGGAATGATCTAGTTTTTCTGAACTATACTATAGAAGGAGGATAATGTAGGAAATGGTTTAGAAAAAGAAGCAACAATCACTTCATGAAGAGCCTTGTCATCCAAGCTATACTCCATAAGATGGCAAGACATGGGAGAGCTCTAATCAAAGAAGTGACTAATATATGATATCTATGTTTGTACAAATATTTTACAATTTTGCACAAAGATGTATTAAATATTAAAACATGTTCATTAATAATAAGGTGGATAGAAATGGGAGATAAAGGGAAACACGTAAAGAAGTTTTAAAATTTATCTGTACTCTTTCATGTTTTGCAATGTAGCATATTTATTCATGACTTAAGGAAATATGTTAAATATAAATAAATTAGGGTTGGATAAGTAGTACAGGTTTAATCCTTGGGACTATATGTGGTCCCCAGAGCGTTACCAATAGTAATACCTGAGCACTAAACCAGGAGTGAGCCCTGACCATAGCTGATACAGAAAAGAAAGAAGGGACGAAAGAGAATAAATAACTAAAGGAAAGTTTCTTAAATATAAGCCAGATAATAAACCTTTCCCCCCAGAGAGAGAAATTAAGTGTTTAGCAAAGCACATATTTTACAATCCATATGTTCCAAGGCTGAAGATAAAATGAAATACAAGGGTTTTTTTTTTTTTTCATTTCTATGGTATGTTGGAGTTGGAATGGTAGTACAGTGGGTAGAAGTTTTTTGTTTTGTTTTGTTTTGGTTTGGTTTGGTTTTGGGGTCACACTTGGCAGTGCTCAGGGGTTACTCCTGGCTCTATGCTCAGAAATCGCTCCTGGCAGGCTCGGGGGACCATAATGCTGAGATTCGAACCACCGTCCTTCTTCATGCAAGGCAAATGTCCTACCTGCATGCTATCTCTCTGACCCCAACAGTGGTAGAAGTTTTGACTTCTGAATGGTCAACCTGATTTTGATCCCCATAATCTCATATGGGCCTCTGAATCTGCTAGGAGTGATCAAGGTGCACAAAAAACAGGGGTAAATCTTGAGCATCACTAGGTGTAGCCCAAAAGAAATAAAGAAAAAAGTTCTATTATGTATCTATATTTATTTTATTCTGTATTGCAACCTACACTCTTTTACATAAAGAAATTATTCTAATCATTAATCTGTGTTAATTTGAAATGTTTGAAAAATGATAGGAAGAAAAGAAAGGCAAGACATACTTCTGAGTGTTTCATATTTTATCCACTTCATGAAAAAACACAAGAACCATTCCATTAGCAGTAACTGTTTATTAAAAAAAATTCTAGTATGCAGGCCAAAGCATGAGTGTCTCCTATCAGTGTCATCACATACATGTAGTAAGACTTAACTCAGGGGTAAGAGTAGATGTGATTCCTGTGGTTTCATCTTTCATCACAAACATTTGAAACCCAAAATTTATAACCTTATAAAATATTGCCATTTAATAATTAGGAAATAGTTCTTAGAGAAGAAAATGCTAAAAAATAATCATTTAAATTTATATCATTGTTAGTTTGGATATCATTACTTTATGCCAACTAAAGAAAATTCAAGTCATAATTTTTAATTTCATGAGAAGTAACAGATCATGGCAACAGTGACTAGACATTTTAGACTGAAATATAGTTCTTGGTTTCAGGAGTCAGTGTAACAGCCATTGAAGCAATGGAAGAGAGTAAGGGCTCTTGCATTGAGTACAGGCTCTTGCAAAGGGATCATGTAGAGTTCAATATAGTGATATGTCATTTAAGACCTTCTTCTTTAACTTTATAAAGAGATTTGTACCAGGTTTCTAGAATTCAGAAGCCAATATTAAAACAAAAGTACAACCAAATAAAAATGTAAATTCTAGAGTCCTAAGATAGTACAGTAGGTAGGGCATTTATTTCCCTTGCACTCAGCTGACTCAGGTTCAATCCCTAGCATCTCATCTCATCTGTAAGCCAACCAGGAGTTATTCCTGAGTGCAAAGCCAAAAGTAACCCCTAAGTATTACAAAACATGACAAAATAAAATAAAGTATGTATATCCCCATAGGTGCTAAAAAATGATATATAATTAGGTCTGTAGAAAATCTTTTTTTTGGGGGGGGGGGGGGCGGAGAGATCGCACAGAGGTGGAGCATTTGCCTTGCATGCAGAAAGATGGTGGTTTGAATCATGGCATCCCATCTGGTCCCCTAAGCTTGCCAGGAGCGATTTCTGAGTGTAGAACCAGGAGTAACCCCTGAGGACTGCCAGATATGACCCAAAAACCAAAAAAAACCCTATAATGCTCAGGAGCTAGTCCTCAGCAGAAAGCATTAAATTGAGTAGTTTTATACAAATAAGAAGAAAATTAAAATTGTTCATTACTCAGAAATCGTCTCATAAAATCAGAAATTAGCGTAATTGTTCAAATTTGTTCAAAACTGTGAGTTCTCATAAAGAAAGACTCTACCCTAGGCTCCATCAATCTCTAGTTACAGTAGCCTGATTCTATTATCCACGACTGAGCGGAAAGTTCCCAGATATCACAAAAGGACCTAGAGAGAGAATAAGAGCATGTATGGAGCCTGTGGTTATTCCTATGACAGTATACTTCAAGGGTGGAGAAACCCTGTATCTCTTAGGCCAAGGGAACTCCCTTTCTAATCTCCCCAATATTTACTGTGCCTATGCAAAAAAAAAAAAAAAAAGCACAAATAAATTTTTTGTTATTGTTGTTGCTTGTTTTGTTTATGTTGTTGATGTTGTTTGTTTGTTTTGAGCTTTGTTTGTTTTTATCTCTGGTCCATGGTTATTATTGTTTGGTCTTTATTGCTGTGGTGCTTATTGCTGGGGTGCCTTTTGGGTTGGTTTTTTGTTTTTGTTTTTTGTTTTTTTTATCCTTTTTTGTATTCTTATTATGTTTTTCTTCCTTTTTCCCTTTCTTCTCTTAAATTGACATTTATAGCCTCTAGAAGTACTCCTCCCATTTTTTGCTTATTTGATTTTTGCTCCTCCCCCCCTTTTTTTTTTCTTCTTTCCTTCTAGCAGAACCACATAACTTGAACCACCTTGTTCTACCTCACAAATTGGAGGAGAAATAAGAGAGGGTACCAAGACCAAACAGTCTTATGAACATCAAATAGAAATAAAAAATGATCAGACTTAAACACCAAATCTAAAGCGAACAACAACAGAATCGATACCCACTCTACAAGCTCAACACTGAGGGGACCATTATACTAGCAGCCCAGTGGGCAAAGGAGGGGGATATGGGATGCATACTGGGAACAGGGGTGGAGGGAGGACAACATTGGTGGTGGGAATACCCCTGATTCAATGTCACTATGTACCTAAAATATTACTGTGAAATATTTTTAATCCACTGTGGTAAAAATAAAATTTTCTCAAAAAAAAAAAAAAACTAAAGTTAAAAAAAAAAAACAAAAAACCTGCGAGTTCTATATAACTGCCAGATAATGCCATGGTAGCAGTTGATAGGTAAGTATTTGATGAACACCTACCAAATGAGTGTACTGCAGTAATCTAACCTAGGAATAAAAAAAAAAAAAAAACAGTGGTATAGGGGCCGGAGAGATAGCATGGAGGTAAGGTGTTTGCCTTGCATGCAGAAGGTCAGTGGTTCGAATGCCGGCATCCCATATGGTCCCCAGTGCCTGCCAGGGGCTATTTCTGAGCATAGAGCTAGGAATAACCCCTGAGCGGTGCCGGGTGTGACCTAAAAACCAAAAACCAAAAAATAAATAAATAAATAATAAAAACCAAAAAAAGACAAAAAAAAAACAGTGGTATAAAAATAAACAAGGAAAAGATACTCTCAGTGCTTATTTGGACCTAAAAATATGAAGAAGAAGAAGAAGAAGAAGAAGAAGAAGAAGAAGAAGAAGAAGAAGAAGAAGAAGAAGAAGAAGAAGAAGAAGAAGAAGAAGAAGAAGAAGAAGAAGAAGAAGAAGAAGAAGAAGAAGAAGAAGAAGAAGAAGAAGAAGAAGAAGAAGAAGAAGAAGAAGAAGAAAGAAAGAAGAAGAAGAAGAAAGAAGAAGAAGAGCAGAAAGCAACTTATGGTAACAATATTGTGTTGAGAGTAATTCACAGGTGATCTTAATTATTTAAAAGGTGAGAATTGGGGTCAATGAAGGATTCCCTAAAGAGGAATATTACATTAACAAATTAAATAAGGTATCATTAGTAAGAAGTTGTGCTGAAAAATATTCAAAAAGGAGGGAAATATTAAAGCCTTGAGGCAAACCAAAGGAAACTATTAGAAATAGAGCTTGCAAACTAAGAGCATTAAAACAGAGAATGATTCAGATGGGTCTTACAATTAAATGGAGCTTTACAGAACATTTAAACAGTTTTGGATATATCTTAAGAACAGTGAAGATGTATGGGAAAGTTTTAAACTAGAAAGAAGAAATAATAACAAAAACGATTATATAGTGTCATTGACAACTTATGAACACTAATCATAAAGAATTATCAGTATATGTGAAGATATCAAATATTTTTATCACATCTACATGGGAAAAGGTAGTTTAATTATGGTGAAGGCATTTGGAATATAAAGAAGATTAAAAAAGGATTGGAAAGAATATATAAGTAACAGGAGTGAAAAATATAGATATTAGTAAAAGAAGGTGAATTGCAATAATTTTTCACAGACTTATGACAACATTTTTGATGGAATCTATCAAAACTATACTTATGGATGTTTCATTTTTATCAATTTAAAAATATAATATCTGTGAAGTCATTAGATATTTGAAGGGGGGCCCGGAGAGATAGCACAGCGGTTGTTTGCCTTGAAGCAAGCCGATCCAGGACCAAAGGTGGTTGGTTTCGATTCCGGTGTCCTATATGGTCCCCCGTGCCTGCCAGGAGCTATTTCTGAACAGACAGCCAGGAGTAACCCCTGAGCACAGCCAGGTGTGGCCAAAAACCAAAAAAAAAAAAAAAAAAAAAAAGATATTTGAAGGGAACATTGATGTAATGTTCATATTGGATACATATATACATGTATTGTAATGTATATTTCAGGAAATGTTATGTTGATTCTGAGAAGCTATACTACAGCTTTGATACCTGAAATAATTTTTTTGATTCTGCACCTAAGATAAATTATATTAACTACTTTGTAAACCAAAGAAAGAAGAGAATTACCAGCATCGCTTTGATTGTACAAATATAAATGGGAACTCAGAGAAAGCCAGCTCAGGGGAGTAATACTTGTATCACAACTTTTGGCTAAGTATTTCTGGGAAAAATTTTCCTTATAAATTCCCAAAGGTGGGATGGAGCAATAGTATAGCAGATAGGATGTTGACCTTGCACACAGTTCACCTTGGTTCAATGTTTCACAGATTTATGACAAGACTTGTTTAGATCCCAGGCATCTCTTAGTCCCATCAGATATGATTCTAAGTGAAGAACCAGGGGTAACCCCAGAGCAACCACCAGGTGTGGCCCCAAGTAAATGAATAAAAGTAAATAAATCAAATAAAATAATACTCCCCAAAGCAATGTTGATTATATGCTCTGAGTATGATTTCTATAAACCCATACTTTAAATACATACTTGAAACCAAGTGAAACAATGACTTTGTCTTTAATTATTAATATAAGAGTTCAAGAAAAAGAGCAAAAATAGAAGATTATTCACATTTTTAATCCATGTAAAGAATTTAACAGTTATATTTACATAATAGAAAATTTAAGCAGAAAGGAGAGAAGTGAAGAATTATAAATATTTATTATAACATCTATTTATTACAGCTGAACTCCTTTACACTTGTTATGTAATTCCCCCACATTAATTTACCACCCCCACCACCACCCCAAGTATCTTGTTAGCTACATCATAATTCTTTTTCTAAGCTCCTCCTTAAAGATGCATTTTAAAAGAGAATTCTTAAGCCTCGGAGAGTAATCTTTTGTCCCATAGTTAATCTCTTAATAAGACCAATTTAGCTGTAATATAAATGGTAATGCATAACATACTATTTACTGCACAATTCTGAACTTGCTCAGAGATTGCCTATGAACAGATCGGCCTTACTCATGTGCAGAGTTGATCTGAAGATACTTAGTATTGTTTCAGAACCATAGAAAAGACTTAGGGTTTTTTCCTTTATTAAACATTCTGGAAGGAATTACTTAAGAACTTGTCAGACCTCTATATAGCCAAGACTCCTGTATCTGAGTTGCATTTGGTAGTATCTGTTCTAAAATCTTTCTGGAGAATATAACACTCAGACATTAAAAAAATGCATGGCAATAGCAAAATCTCTCTGAAAAGACAAAACCTACCCATAGAAAAAAGACAAATGGTAAAACTGATAGTCACCAGAATGAGTTAGAGCATGATATATGAGTTAGGGGATATTACCATGATATAAACAGTAATAATAGGTCTATTTTTAATTTGTGGGTTGTAGATTGAATTTTCTATGCAGATTTCTACTACTATATTGTTTTCATTCCTTTTTGACACTGTTGAATGACCTAACCATTTGCAAAGAGGTTGCATTCCATCTATTGTAAAAGAATTTGCAAGGAGCCTTATTTTATACTTTCTCTGCGAATTCTCTGGCTTTCAGCATATTCTTCAGAAGGTGTATTTGCCATTTTTCCTGCAAATGCCAGTTTTCATTCAATTTACATATATGTCTATAAATATAATAGTATACAAACTTACCCTTAAGTACTGAACATGCCAAAGGAGGTGTCTGTTTTTCTACTTTTCTATGCCCATATTTAAACATGTTACGTAAATGTATCCACACCTAAATCTGTCCCATCTTGTTGATCCATTTTTAAAATTCACACCCTGTCTTGTATAAACGCAACCCAACCATGAAAGTAATTTGTTCATGAGTCACAACCTTATAAAAAATTGAAGTAATTGTAAAAGCATCCCTTGTTAGTTTGCAATTAGGGTATTAAGTTCGATATCATGTTGTATTAAATTTTAGAAAAATGTCATAGCAGGTTTTACTTCGTAATGCTCAATAACACTTAATCATAAACATATACAAAGACAAAGCTAAATATATATCTATTTCAACACCTACAAAAAATAATTAATTTTGCCGAGTGTATTGTGACAGGTGGTATTTTTTTTTAAATGTGTACAGAGTACATAAACTGAAGTACCTGTAGGCCTGGCACAATATGCTAGATTCATGTTTAGTTAATTGACATAATATTTTAAAACTAGATCCTCATAAAGAAAAAAATAATCCTTGCTCTTTAAACACAAATAAACCGTATAGATGCTGGAATTTATCCACTTCTTTTATCAGTTGTGATTCAGATAATATGCTACCCATATGCAAGAAAACTAGAAAGGCATTTATGCACCTCTTCAGGAAGAAACAAATCTATTCCTGTAACTAATTCATTAGGAAGAGTGGGAGCTATATTTCTTTTGTTTGTTTGTTTTGTTTTGGGGCCACACCCAGTGATGCTTAGGGGTTACTCCTGGCTCTGTGCTCAGAAATTGCTCCTTGCTTGGGAGACCATATGAGATGCCAGGGGATTGAACCACGGTCTGTCCTGGGTCAGCCACTTGCTGGAGCTATATTTCTTCTAAAGATTCTTGTGATAGGCTAAATTCTAATTTGCTGAAAAATTTCTTGTACCAGAAGCTACTTTTCCTTTTTATTAAAAATCTAATTTTAGGGCCCGAAGAGATTGCACAGTGGCGTTTGCCTTGCAAGCAGCCGATCCAGGACCAAAGGCGGTTGGTTCGAATCCCGGTGTCCCATATGATCTCCCGTGCCTGCCAGGAGCTATTTCTGAGCAGACAACCAGGAGTCACCCCTGAGCAACGCCGGGTGTGGCCCAAAAACCAAAGAAAAAAATCTAATTTTAATAAATCCTTCTTTTCACTCATTTGTCCTGTATTTAAAATCCTTAAAATCCAGGTTTGAGGGGTCGGAGTGGTGGCACAAGCTGTAAGGCAGTTCTCTTGTGCTCACTAGCCTAGGACTGACCATGGTTCGATCCCCCAGCGTCCGATATAGTCCCCTAAGCCAGGAGTGATCTCTGAGCACATAGCCAGGAATAACCCCTGAGCATCACAGGATGTGGCCAAAAACAAATACAAAAACAAAATCCAGGTTTGACCTAAAACCCCATGAAAAAATGAAGAAAGTAATTGAATAGACACTTCTCTGAGAAAGACCAACAGTTGGCCAACAGGTACATCATCACTTATTCTTAGGAAAATTCAAATCAAGACAACAATGAGATATCCTCTTATACCACTGCAGATGATACGTATCAAAAAACTGAGAATAATTTATGTTGGTGGGGGTGTGGAGATAATATAGGAATCCGTATCCACTGCCAGTGAGAATGCGCCTGGTCCAACCTCTATGGAAAACAATATGAAAGTTTCTCAGTAAACTAAGAATCAATCTGCTATAAGACCCAGCAATCCCACTTTCGGTATCTATCCCCAGAACAGAAGAACACTGATCCAAAAGGTTGTATGCACACCACAATTCACTGCAGCACACAGTAGCTAAGAGTTGCAGTCAACCTAGATGCCCAGCAATAGTCAAGTGGCTCATGGAGATATAGTGTTTATATGCAATGGAATTTCTACATTATGTTAACTGAAGTAAATCAGAAGAAAGATAAATATAAAATGATAGCACTTTTATGTGATAATTTAGTATAACTGCATGAAGAAATGCAATGGTTATAAATGGAAGTTGTCTTTAACACTCTTGGCCCCAGAGTATAGCAGGGTGAAGTGGAGGAAGAAAATAACAAATATGGAAGGATGGGGGGACAGGAAGGAGATAGTTGGTCTCAGGTGCATTGGTAGTTTAAAAAAGGACAGAACTGGGGTTAAACACATTAACACAGTTGTGGGGGCATTTTGCCGTTGCACACAGCTGGCTCAGGACAGACCTAGATTCAATCCCAGGCATCCCATATGTTCCCTGGAGCCTGCCTAGAGTGATTGATTTCTGAGCTTAGAGCCAGGAGTAATTGGGGACCCAAAAATCAAAAGCAAAACAAAACCAAAAAATAGACAGAACAAAATAACCAAGCCAAAGTCAACAACAAGGAAATCATGAGGTCCAGACTTTAACAATCAAAACATAAAATGGCCCTGTTTTAACTGGCAAGTTGAAAGGAATGGTGGTGATATGAAATGGACTCTGGGAACATGGGTAGAGAGAGGTTCGACACTGGATGGTGGGGTTGGCCATAATACATAGTATATCTAAAACCCAACTATGAAGAACTTTGTAAATCACAGTGATCTCAATAAAATATTTAAAAAACAAAGCTAGGTTTTTACTAGTTAAAGGGGAAAAGGTTCATTATAATGACAACAATTACTATTAGGAGAGAAAACTGATTTGCAGTGATAAGGATCAAAACCAAGGTCCTATATATGCAAGGCATGCCTTCCCACGGAACCACATTCATGGCTATGAACAATTACTGCAGAATAAACCCTTTGATGTAAGCTCTGCCTAGCCCTCCTCACTTTAAAAATCTTACATCTAATATCAACTTGTAAAGTGGTTAATATTGTCATAATTTTATAATATAATTAAATCAATGTTTGGAAAAATATAATATTTTATTAGAGTTTTTCTCAGAGGGGAAAAAATATATGGCACATTATACTTTATGTTTATATTCAGAATTTATTCATAACAATGTATATTTTATGTGTGGCATAACATAAAATAATATAAATATATAGTATATATAAATAAGTAGCTGACTCGTGTAACGTTTGAAAGCTTACAAGACACAAGTTCTTTAGTCAGCAAGACAGAGAAACCCAAGAGAAATTACTCTTGTTTGTGTTTATCTAAAGGCTTGAGATGCAGAAAGAGTGGATGTTTCGGTTCAAGTCTAAATATAAGAAAGGGGAGGATAGAGATATAGTACAGCAATTTAACACATGCAATTAACCATAAGCCTTTCTTAATAGCCACCCTAATTTGTAAGTACTAGAGATGAAATTTAAAGCCCAATCTGGCTCTCTTCACACTTTCACAGTCATTCTTTTGTGCCAGAAATGTGACACACTGGAATTACCAAGAATGTAGGATTGTTGCTAGTCAAATATTGTAAAGATGACAGAAAAATTAGTCCAATATGTGATAAATGATGATAATAGGTCAAGGATGGGATACACAACACGAATTCTCTGTCACACACACACACAATTATCTAATTGACAAACTATTTGATTTTGTGCAGAAACTTAGTGTGATAAAAAGCTCAGAAAAGGAAACGAGTTTGGTTGAAAGTGTTGTGATATGGGGGTCAGTGAAAAAGTTAATCACTTGTATTTCTTTTAGCATTGTAAAAATACTTTTTATTGGGGCCAGAGCAGTGGTCCAAGTGGTAGGGCATTTACCTTGCACATGCTAACCTAGGATGAACCACAGTTCTATCCCCCGGCATCCCATATGGTCCCCCAACGAGGAGGGACCATACTTCTGAGCAAATAGCCAGAAGTAACTCCTGAGAGTCACCCGGTGGGCCCAAAAAGCAAAAACAAAAAAACAAAAAACCACAACTTTTTATTAATGGCCACAAAATTCATGACCTTAATAGTTTTTCATTACATTCAGTGAAGAAAAAATAACTTGAGAAAATGAACTTTGATCCTTACTAAATTAACTTCCTTGGATAATTTATGAAAAAAAGAAGAAGAAATTATTTTTCTACTTTTGGTTAAATCAAAATAGCTACCTCCAAAATATGGTGGAACATGATATTATTCTCTTGAGGGCAGCATTTACAATTTAAGCATTAATTATAGATTAAGGAATTAACTGACTAAAATTATGTCACTTCTACTTGTTCCCATGGTTCAGGTGGCCTTATATTTTACAAAAGAGGGTGATATACTGCTCCAAATGAGCCTTCTTCAGGATGTATCTAGATGTTTGGAAACTATAAGGCCTTGTTAAATGAAAAATAGTTATCCGTGTACTCTATTCAAAGAACCCCGATGAACAGATTTGTCTGCTCTTTCAGTGCAGTTTTATTAACCAGGTATGTACTGCTTTTAACTTATCTGAGACATTAAAATTAGAATAATTGCATTTCCCTCAAAGGTCAGTGATAACCCTTTAAAAAATGTCTTCTTCAGGGACCTGAAAAATAGTACAACAGGTAGGAAACTTACTTTGTTGGGTAGTGAACACACTTTGAATCCTTGGCACCACATATGAGTTTTAGAAATGATCCTAAAGTCAAGAGTATGCCCTGAACACCACTGGGCATGGAGAAAAATCTTATCAGTAAATAAAATAAATAAATAAACAATAAATTTTCTTCTGCATCAGATACTTCTAAGGAGGAAAATAACAAAGAAATTCCAATAAGTAAAATAAGTATATGTCTCAAATTAGAATAATTTGATTTCAGGGTGAATATCCACCTGTTGATTAAGAATAATTGTGGCATGCTACTTCTTAAAAAAATTGATACTTGGAGGTTATGTGTATGATCTGTTTAATATTTGCAGGAAATGACCTAAGTTCAGGCAGACCTGTCCGAGAACCCTGGCTTCTCCTGTTCTTCTTCAAAGATATCTTGAGTGGGAACTTAGATTAAAATGAGAAGCCCTAATAATATGGAGGGCAGAGTAACATTTTCTAAATATGTGAGTGGAGGTTGCTGCTATGACTGATAAAAAGGTAAATAATATTGAAAATTTAAATCGGGGTTATATCTCAGCCAATCAGAACTTTCTTTTCAAGTGTGAGACTCAGTTTTGATTTTCAGCAAATACACACACAAAAAAATCCATGGCTTACTGTTCCTACAGATGGAAAATTGCACATTCAGAGCCAGTGAGCTAATCTTGGAGCAAGAGTTGGACATAAAACTCTGATCCTTGTCCTAAGTTGTTTGTAAGCTGTGCCCCTAAATTCACTTATGTATACCTAATATCATCACAACAATTAAATTTATATTTCAAAATCATGCTATAATGATTTATTATAAAAAAAATACCAAGGAAGTTAATGGACTAGAAAACCCTTGTAGAAACAGAAAAGGCACTGGACATGAGGAAACAAATAAGAATAAAACATTAGCACTAAATATCTGTTAAAAAAAAAAAAGAAAGAAAAGAGAAGCAAAATATGTAAAGAGATCAAGTGAGAACTAGAATGGAATTCCAAATTATATTAATTATAGATGCTAGAAAGGTACAGAACGAGGCAGTATTGAGAATAAACACTTATTAATGCTGCATAGGGAAGAGAAAAAGATGTAAATATTGCAAAACAAAAGATGGGAAAAACTATGTTATCTGCTACCTGTTGATCTCAAAAAAAAAAAAAAACTATGGAAAGGAAGAAAAAAAATCCCTCATGCAATAAGTAATCCCAAAATATTCATAGAATATATTTGTATCATTACATGTTAAACCTATTAATTCTTTTCTTCACTGGACAACACACACACACACACACACACACCCACACACAAACACACACACACACACACCCCTCTCTCACACACAAAATATAGCAGAGAATGTTTAAAAATTATAGAGTTATAAACAGGAAAAGATGCAAAGAAGTTAAAAATTGTCCCATGTACGGATATAGGTTATAAAACTTTCACTCAAAGGCTCTAGGAATTATTTCCAAGACACATTTTTGTAACGATTCAAATGTCAGGATTGTATGATATAAACTTGGGAAATAGCATGCTGATTTATTTTCAAAGATTTATTTAGGGGAAAGAATCAGAAATACAAGCTGCAATGTGTAATAGCACTGCTTAAAAGGGCCCAAAATAAATTGTTTATATATTAACTTAGAAATGAAATATTGACTAAGAACAGCAGCTTTTTTGTGTTTAAAGGGTACTGAAGTGTTAGAATTTACCAAACAATGAACTCATATAAATTTAGCGCAAAATAATAACCTAAGTTAAGAGCTGAAAAATGGAGTGGCTAAAATAAGTAATCTATGTATATATGTTCTTGATCTTTTAACCCCATAAAGTTAGTAGTTAAATAGTTCAGGAAGAGCAATTACAAAAAGCAAGATCTGATGACTATAGAGCTGGTTGATAAATTCCACTTCCATTAATCTTATTTATTTATATGTTTATTTTCTTGATATTGAAGAACAGATGCACTTCCAACTGGATTTCCAAGGTAGAGAAGATCTTCTGAAGTGTGTTAATTATATTAGTTACAAATAATCTGCCAGCATACAGCTCAAAAATGCCTTCCACTCCTATTTTCTCTTGGAAAAAGTGACCAATAACAGTAAAGCTCTAAAGATTTTTATGGGAATTTTTAACAGGATCTGGAAAAGAGGAGTGTCTGTCTGTTGCCATAGCTTGAATGTTCTCATCTTAGTGAAGATCATGTAAAAAAAATATCTAACTCTGCTTTAAAAAAAAAACCATGCAATGCTCACATAGGCTAATACAAATTTTAAGGAAAATTGTTGGAGAAAGAAAAACTCCAAAACTATCACAAATTTTTTAAGAGTGTCCTCCTTAAGGAATGACATCTTACAAAATTATCTCAGGGCAAATAAGACATATTCCTTGCCCCATCATTTGGAAGACCTCATGAACCATTCCAAACTCAATTTCTGCATAAAATTAAAGCTAAAAAATATCAGGTTGGAGAGATTTTCCAAAGGGGTTGGAGAACTTTGTATATGGGAGCCTCAGATTTGATTTTTGTATCACCTGTCTCCAACCACTGCCAAGAGTAGCACCCCAAAATAAGTAAGAAATATTAATAGTAATAGGTAATAAATTTAGGAGAAATATTTTGAAAATTAGGGGTTATATCTATCAAGCTGAAGAATAAAGATTTGGTCTTTTGGTATTTTCAATCTTCTGTCAACATAGGTTTTTTTTTTTTTTTCCAAAGCTCCTCTAAAGTTAATAGGAATGCTGTGTCTCTCTACATCTTTTAAATGAGGTGGCACTGGAAAAGTTATTTAATTTGTGTCACTTATAATCTATAAATTTTAAATAAAAATAGCACATGTCTCATAAGTGTGTTGCAAGGTTGAATAGCTAATGCAAGTACATATTTAGAATAAGGCCCTGATAAAAATTTTGAAAAGCAACAGATGTTGAGTAGATTTTTACTGATTTTATTTGCCTTCACTTTCTTTCTCTTTCTCCCTTCTTGTGTTTCTCATCAGTAGCACTACCATCACCCACCAAATTTACCTGTCATGCATTCTGCTAGAACTAACCCAATTTGGTAATGGTTTTCCTCTTCAGCAACAGTAATAAAAACAAGCATACTATCATGTTCTAATGCCATTATTAGTCAGAGCCATTTGGTTTTCAGTGAAAAAAGATCACTTAAACAAAACTGAGGGTCGATTTTGGTCAATGAAATGAAGCCACACAAAAGCAAGAAGATCAACTAAAGTGAAATCATTAGTGCCTGTAGATGTCCATTTGGTAGAACTTCCATTCCCAAGGCTAACAGTATCTTTATTGTGTGCATCATCCCATTCTCTCCTTTAGGCAAATTTCTCTGTGAAGAAGAACCCCAGACACCCAGAGTTTGGGACATAAAACCTAACGAACACTTACTCAGCAGACTTATTATTTACATCCTACTGAAATAATGTAAGTAAATCTGCATGCCATAATCCCAAGAAAGGGGAAGTGGAAGGGGAGTAGGGCTGACAAATAATAAAGCAGGAATTAATCCAAACCAGGGTTAAGGGACCTTCTTACCACATCCAGAACAAGAGAGAAAGGCCAGGACAGCAATCTCAGAAAGGACTACCTACCCCCCTGGGTGGAGAGGAGGCTAAGGTGAAGAACG
This sequence comes from Suncus etruscus, assembly GCF_024139225.1. Taxonomy (NCBI): domain Eukaryota; kingdom Metazoa; phylum Chordata; class Mammalia; order Eulipotyphla; family Soricidae; genus Suncus; species Suncus etruscus. The sequence goes on along the minus strand of NC_064855.1, from coordinate 97,931,015 downwards.
TTTCTAGAAGTTTCAACCAGGTAGGTCTTTGACATGTAAAAGAGGAAGCCATCATTGTTAAGAGTGAAAGCTGATATGCTGTAACAGTTTAGGGTGAAGGCTAGTTAATGAAAAAAAAAAAATAGGATACATGGGAAAAAGGCATAAGTTGGCCTATCCTAGTTCATATGTCCAAACCTGAACGGTGACTTTGAATAAAGACTGGACATGCTAATAGGAAAATGATGAGGAATTGTGTTCTGGGCAAGTGCCCTGTAAATATCAGGACTTTGTTTCTTGATGTCATTGATGAGTCACTTCCTTGTGCTCAGAGATTACTCCTGGCTCTGCTTTTAGCAATCATTCCTGGTGGAGCTCCCAATCTGTAACATTTTGTAACAGGAAATAAAATTGACTAAAACACTAATAAGATTTTATTAAAATTAAAAATTAGGCAACACAAAAATATGGTGATTTCTCTTTTTTTGATTTTTGGGCTACACCCAGTGATTCTCACACTCCTGGCTATGCACTCAGAAATAACTCCTGGCTTGGGAGACCATATGAGACATGGGGAGGGGCGGTGGATCAAACCCAGGTCTGTCCTGGGTCAGCCATGTGCAAGGCAAATGCCCTACCACTGCACCATCACTATGGCTCCATGGTGACCTTTTCAATTATGAACTAGATTTTAAAAATTTAAGAACTGGTCCTGCTGAGTGCTTTAGCACATGGGATCCATTTTGAACATTTACCTCTGCTCTACTGTGTGAAGCTTCTGTGAAGCAGCCCACCCACAACAGCTTGGGAAGACATGACAGCAAAAATCATCCTGAGGGCACACCAGCAAAGGTAAGCTGTCTCTGCCTATGAAGAGTGGAGGTGCACAACCACTCTGCTTTACTTTGTGGCCTTGCACACCTTCTAGCCAATAAACCCCAGAACAACACATAGAAAACACCACAGTATAAACATGACAATGGGGAAACAACTAAGATCAACACCCTGCATAGAGAATAAAGATGGCAGCTCTGGTGACCCGAAAAATGCCAACAACCTATTTAGCCCTCAGAGAAGAAGTTTAGAGAAGAAATATGGAGGATCCTCATAGAAATCAAAGAAAGCATGGATCGAGCTGAACAAACCACAAATAAGATTCAAGAGGATATGAAGAGAGAAGTAAGAAAACTCCAAATTGAATTAACAGGACTAAAAAACTCAGTAGATGAATGAAAAACCTCACTGGAAAGCCTCTCTAATAGTGTAATAGCAGCTGAGGACAGAATCAGTGAACTGGAAGATGAAATACATAACCAGAACATCTAGAAAAACCTATAGTCTCCTAGAAAACTGTCACCTCTTCGTTGATTTCTTTCCTGCAAATCTGTCTTAGAAATGAGACATTTGTGTCTTTTTACTCAAAACCACATTTGTGTGAGGCTCCATGATGGGACCCCAACCTGTAACCCTGAACTTCTACTACCAGGAATGACTGACTTCTGGGGAAAATGTACTGACTTCTGCAATGACGCTTGTATTAGAGTAAGTGGATGTCTATACAATAAGCAGTCTTTTATATTGTCATCAGTTTTATTATTGATAGGACCCTGATATATCCCATAGAGATGGAATGGTCTCCATGGTTTACATCCCTGAAGACCTATGGACACAAATCAGCAGCAGCAGGATAATTTGGGGGACACTCTGATCAGCATTTAGGGGCTGTACATGTACCCACCTCTGAGGGGGACATATGATGGTTCAAGAGGAAAAAGCATACCGTTTGATGTCCTGAATAAATTTCTTCCCAAATGGCTGTCTCTCATGTACCCACATTCTACTCTTCCAGGAGGCATTACTGCCCTCCTCTCAGGTTTTAGACCCCCTGGGGCTTGGTGGCCACCCATTCAGTGATCCTTCATCTGACACTTTTGCTCAGTGTCCCATCACCAGAGTTAGAGATAGCCCGAGGAAGGGCATCACTTCTGAGAAAGTCTTCTCAGTGGGGACTCAGAGTGTCCTCCCTCATGAGTCTAGTATCTATGCTCCCCTTCCAACTCATATATTCACATGTTCCCCCCATGACCACTTATGCTCCATAATTCTTGTTGATCAGGTCACATCTTCTGTGGCATCTGGGCCTTGATTATTTTTCTGCAAAGCTCTAGAGAAATTGGCAAGGGTCAGCAGAGGGCTGCTCTACGATTTTCCTGAAGGTTGAGATCACTCCAAACATTCCTCTGGAAGGAGAGGCAGCAGTTTTCTGCTCTTTAAGGACTTCAGGAGTCAGTCTATGAGCTGTGTCATCTTACCCTATCCCCACTAGAAAGAGTCAGATAACCATTAGTGGTCAAAAGAATATTAGTTTATTAATTCTCTGTCCTTGAACAGAGGCAACAGTAAAGCATCGAAGGTCCTTGATCAATACACTTTTCTGAGACCTTTTAGAGTGGACATATTATGGGGAGATCCCTGGTTCTGTCCCTGCCTGTTGTGTCAGACAATGAGATCTCCAGGTCTTCCTATGACTCGACTACAGCTGGACATCCATTAGCACTGAGCCTGTTGGCTCAATCTTGGCTCAGGGTCTAGGGCCCAGCACTCCGTGATCCTGTGATCCTGTGAACCATTCAGTGATCCTTCATCTGACACTTTTGCTCAGGGTCCCATCACCAGAGTTAGAGATAACCCAAGGAAGGGCATCACTTCTGAGAAGGTCTTCTCAGTGGGGACTCAGAGTGTTCTCCCCCATGAGTCAGTATCTATGCTCCCCTTCCCACCCATATATCCACATGTTCCCTAATGAGCACTTCTGCTCCTTAAATTCTTGTTGATCAGGTCCCCTTGCTCCACAAAGCTATTAAAGGTAGAAGGAGGTCCTTGCTCCTGAAGACCCTGGCTCCTGGCAGACTGGATCTCAATAGAGCCAGTGAGCTGGACAAAAGTTTGTGATAGGATTGAAGGTCAAGGCACCAGAAGAGATTGTTCTAAATATGGAACCAGCAAGGCCCTACCTGTGTGGGAGATGACAGCAAACAGTAAGGGACTGGACAGTGTGTGGGACTGGGAAAGGGACTTAGGAGGCAGAATGGTAGCAAAAGTCACTGTATGCTAGGCAATGATTTTGAATTGATTGAAATGGGGCCATAAATTTTCTCCAAGAATCAGCCAATTTATGGATTGCAGAAGACAAGTTTCAATTTTTTTCACTCTGCATATCAATGATTAGGCTCTACTTACGTAGAGCCTGATCTCCTTGCACTGCATCTTAAAGAATTGAAGCCCTAAAGAATGGTCAGAGTTAAGTAGAACATGCACCATGGTCCTATCCCATGTCATTCTACTATATTCCCCAACGTGTAACCTGGAAGGAATATCATCCTTTTTTTGTGCCAAAGAATCATATGACCAATGAGAGAGGCTCTATAGATCTACCCTGACCCAAAATCTGGTAACTAACAAAGGGTTGAGAAGACACAAAAAGTTTTGGAAAAATTTCAGCCACTACAGAAGTGATGGAATAATCAAGTTGGTTGGACTTGACCTGGGACCAGACTCTCCAACAGATCAGTGCAAGAATATACCAGTCCCAGTCAGCACAGCAAGCACTCGGCTCATGGCACCAGAAGCCTCTGGTAAGGGTCAGGATTTCACGGTGTTAGCAGAAACAAAGAATATTTTTAAAAATTCAAGCACTAGAGTGTTATAATCAGTGCCATGCATTGCCCAAAAGGAAGAGCAGAGATGTTTGGATTTGGCCTGAGACCAGATTCCTACAATAGTTGGACAAGAATGGAGAGTCCTGGACAATACTGAAATCTCTAGCTCAGGCTGCCAGAAGCCTCTGGGGCCAATGTAGTACCTGATCTCAGGGTCAAGACTACAAAGGGTTCAGCAGACACCAAGAATATTTTAAAATGTTGTGCACTAGATATGTGTTGATATACTTAGTGTCTAGCATGGCTTAGGAGAAAGATTTGGTTGGACATCGCCTGTGCCCAGACTCCTCCAATAGTCGGTTAAGTATGGACAACCCCAGCCAGCTCTAGGTCTGCAGACCTATGACAGACTTATGTTGGTGAGTGGTGGTCCCTATTCCCCTCGGGATTATTAGGCTCCAGAGAAAACAGTGGCTTACCTTGCATTGTCCCACGAAGTGGAAGGAAAGAATACAGGGTAATATTTGGTGTTGGGAGAAGGAGGGGTGCTCTGGTGGTGCTGACCAAATAAATGGCAGCAGGGATGGTGGAGACAGGAAGAAGAACCGGTGGAGAGAGAGCAGTGAGAAATATCATGAGTGTTGTACCCCTGTGGGGAGGACCAAGAAGAAGGAAGACATAGCCTTACAGATGGTGAGGCCCCCAACGGTCCAATAGACCAGAGTAATAGCGCAGGAGTGTGGGGTCCGCAGGTGATGCTCAATGGTTTGTCCCCAACATCAAGTGTCAAAGGACCCAAAGATGGGTGTCGACAAAGACAGATGGGGTCCCAGCACCAAATCAGGTGTCTGCAGAGGAAACAAAGAAAAAGGAAAGATCAAGTGGAGAGAGGGCGAAAAAACCACCAGGTCTGTTTGGGGGAGGGGCCCCCAGGAATCCCACATCTCCCAACTCTGCCCATGATGTCACAGCATACCCAACTACCCATAGTGTCCCACACATGTAGTCATGGCTGCCCCGGCCCTGTCCAGGACAGCAACACCTAGACCCAGAGTTGGTGCATGCGAGGAAGGAGGAAAATAATCATCATATACTCAGTACCTGCACCATCTCCTCCTCTTCTCGACTGACTCTGAAGCATACTGTTACAGGGAAGGAGGTTCTCATCAGGAACTGCACCAGAGCTTCTAGTCGGGTCTGATGGGACCCGGGTTACGTCAGGTTCTAGATCCCCATGATCTGCCCAAGTATCTCAATGGCCCAAGACTCTTAGAGGCGCTTTGTTTGGAGGCCAAGGCCTCTCAAACCATCTCAGGAGACCTACAACTGCCCCAGAAACCCCAAGAACACAGTTCTCAATGTCGTGGAGAGTTTTACCTATGTGTTGTTTTATATATCTTATGGTTTGGGTCTTATATCGAGGTCTTTCATCCATTTGGATTTAACCTTCGTACATGATGTTAACTGGGGGTCTAAGTTCAATTTTTTGCAAGTGGCTAGCCAGTTGTTCCAACACCACTTGTTGAAGAGGCTTTCTTTGCTCCATTTAGGATTTCTTGCTCCTTTATCAAAAATTAGGTGATTGTATGTCTGGGGAACATTCTCTAAGTATTCAACCTATTCCACTGATCTGTGGGCCTGTCCTTATTCCAATACCATGCTGTTTTGATAACTATTGCTTTGTAGTACAGTTTAAAGTGGGGGAAAGTAATTCCTCCCATATTCTTTTTCCCAATAATTGCTTCAGCTATTCTAGGGTGTTTATTGTTCCAAATGAATTTCAAAAGTGCCTGATCTACTTCTTTGAAGAATGTCATGGGAATCTTTAGAGGGATCACATTAAATCTGTACAATGCTTTGGGGAGTATTGCCATTTTAATGATGTTAATCCTTCCAATCCATGAGCAGGGTATGTGCTTCCATTTCCACATGTCCTCTCTTATTTCTTGGAGCAGAGTTTTATAGTTTTCTTTGTATAGGTCCTTCACATATTTAGTCAAGTTGATTCCAAGATATTTGAGTTTGTGTGGCACTATTGTGTGTGGGGTTGTTTTCTTAATGTCCATTTCATCCTTATTACTATTGGTATATAGAAAGGCCATTGATTTTTGTGTGTTAATTTTGTAGCCTGCCACCTTGCTATATGAGTCTATTGTTTCTAGAAGCTTTTTGATAGAGTCTTTAGGGTTTTCTAAGTAGAGTATCATGTCATCTGCAAACAGTGAGAGCTTGACTTCTTCCTTTCCTATCTGGATTCCCTTGATATCCTTTTCTTGCCTAATCGCTATAGCAAGTACTTCCAGTGCTATGTTGAATAGGAGTGGTGAGAGAGGACAGCCTTGTCTTGTGCCAGAATTTAGAGGGAAGGCTTTCAGTTTTTCTCCATTGAGGATAATATTTGCCACTGGCTTGTGGTAGATGGCCTTCACTATATTGAGAAAGGTTCCCTCCATTCCCATCTTGCTGAGAGTTTTGATCAAGAATGGGTGTTGGACCTTATCAAATGCTTTCTCTGCATCTATTGATATGATCATGTGGTTTTTATTTTTCTTGTTATTGATGTTGTGTATTATGTTGATAGATTTACGGATGTTAAACCAGCCTTGCATTCCTGGGATGAAACCTACTTGATCGTAGTGGATCTTTCTTAACGAGGCATTGAATCCTATTTGCCAGGATTTTGTTGAGGATCTTTGCATCTGCATTCATCAGTGATATTGGTCTGTAATTTTCTTTTTTGGTAGCGTCTCTGTCTGGTTTAGGTATCAACGTGATGTTGGCTTCATAAAAGCTATTTGGAAGTGTTTCTGTTTGTTCAATTTCGTGAAAGAGTCTTGCCAAGATTGGCAGTAGTTCCTCTTGGAAAGTTTGATAGAATTCATTAGTGAATCCATCTGGACCTGGGCTTTTGTTTTTCGGCAGACATTTGATTACTGTTTTAATTTCATCAATGGTGATGGGGGTGTTTAGATATGCTACATCCTCTTCCTTCAACCGTGGAAGATTATAAGAGTCCAAGAATTTATCCATTTCTTCCAGGTTCTCATTTTTAGTGGCGTAGAGTTTTTCAAAGTAGTTTCTGATTACCCTTTGAATCTCTGTCATATCAGTAGTGATCTCCTTTTTTCATTCCTGATACGAGTTATCAAGTTTCTCATTCTCTCTTTTGTTGTTAGTTTTGCCAGTGGTCTATCAATCTTGTTTATTTTTTTCAAAGAATCAACTGCTTTCGTTGATCTTTTGGATTGTTTTTCGGGTTTCCACTTCATTTATTTCTCTCTCAACTTTGTTATTGCCTTCTGTCTCTCTATTTTTAGCTCCTTTTGTTGAGTACTTTCTAATACTATGAGCTGCGTCATTAAGCTATTCAGGTATGCCCCTTCTTCTTTCCTGATTGTGCTTGCAAAGCTATGAATTTTCCTCTCAGTACCGCTTTAGCTGTGTCCCATAGGTTCTGATAGTTTGTGTCTCCATTGTCAGTTGTTTCTAGGAAGGTTTTGATTTCCTCTTTGATTTCATCTACGACCCACTGGTCATTCAGTATTAGGCTGTTTAACTTCCAGATATTAAAGTTTTTCTTCTGTGTCCCTTTCTAGTTCACATATAATTTCAGGGCCTTGTGGTCAGCTAAGGTAGCCTGCAAAATTTCTATCCTCTTGATATTATGGAGGTATGTTTTATGTGCTAGCATGTAGTCTATCCTGGAGAATGTCCCATGTACATTAGAGAAGAATATGTATCCGGGCTTCTGGGGGTGGATTGTCCTGTATATATTTACTAGGCCTCTTTCTTCTATTTCTCTTTTCAGGTCTAGTATATCCTTGTTAGGTTTCAGTCTGGTTGACCTTTCAAGTGTTGACAATGCTGTTTTGAGGTCTCCCACAATTATTGTGTTGTTATTGATATTATTTTTCAGATTTGTCAACAATTTTATTAAATATTTTGCTGGCCCCTCATTTGGTGCATATATGTTTAGAAGAGTGATTTCTTCCTGCTGTACATATCCCTAGATTAATACAAAATGTCCATCTTTGTCCCTTAAAACAACCCCATTCACAATAGTGCCACACAAACTCAAATACCTTGGAATCAACTTGACTAAAAATGTGAAGGACCTATACAAAGGAAACTATAAAACTCTGCTCCAAAAAATAAGAGAGGACACGTGGAAATAGAAGCACATACCCTGCTCATGGATTGGCAGGATTAACATCATTAAAATGGCAATACTCCCCAAAGCATTGTACAGATTTAATGTGATCCTTCTAAAGATACCCATGACATTCTTCAAAGAAGTGGATGAGGCACTTTTGAAATTCATTTGGAACAATAAACACCCTAGAATAGCTGAAGCAATTATTGAGAAAAAGAATATGGAAGGAGGGCCCGGAGAGATAGCACAGCGGCGTTTGCCTTGCAAGCAGCCAATCCAGAACCAAAGGTGTTTGGTTCTAATCCCGGTATCCCATATGGTCCCCCGTGCCTGCCAGGAGCTATTTCTGAGCAGACAGCCAGAAGTAACCCCTGAGCAATGCTGGGTGTGACCCAAAAACCAAAAAAAAAAAAAAAAGAATATGGAAGGAATTACTTTCCCCAACTTTAAACTGTACTACAAAGCAATAGTTATCAAAACAGCATGGTGTTGGTATAAAGACAGGCCCTCAGATCAGTGGAATAGGCTTGAATACTTAGAGAATGTTCCTCAGACATACAATCACCTAATTTTTGATAAAGGAGCAAGAAATCCTAAATGGAGCAAAGAAAGCCTCTTCAACTGGCTAGCCACTTGCAAAAAATTAAACTTAGACCCCCAGCTAACATCATGTACGAAGGTAAAATCCAAATGGATTAAAGACCTCGATATCAGCCCCAAAACCATAAGATATATAGAACAGCACATAGGCAAAACACTACAGGACAGTGAAACTACAGGCATATTCAAGGAGGAAACTGCACTCTCCAAGCAAGTGAAAGCAGAGATTAACAGATGGGAATATATTTAACTGAGAAGCTTCTGCACCTCAGAAGAAATAGCGCCCAGGATACAAGAGACCCCACTCAGTGGGAGAAACTATTCACCCAATACCCAACAGACAAGGGGCTAATCTCCAAATTATACAAGGCACTGACAGAAATTTACAAGAAAAAATATCTAATCCCATCAAAAAATGGGGAGAAGAAATAGACAGACACTTTGACAAAGAAGAAATACAAATGGCCAAAAGACACATGAAAAAATGCTCCACATCACTAATCATCAGGGAGATGCAAATCAAAACAACTATGAGGTACCACCTCACACCCCAGAGATTGGCACACATCACAAAGAATGAGAACAAGCAGTGTTGGCGGGGATGTGGAGAAAAGGAACTCTTATTCACTGCTGGTGGGAATGCCGTCTAGTTCAACCTTTATGGAAAACAATATGGAGATTCCTCCAAAAACTGGAAATCGAGCTCCCATATGACCCAGCTATACCACTCCTAGAAATATACCCTAGGAACACAGAAATACAATACAAAAATTCCTTCCTTACACCTATATTCATTGTAGCACTATTTATCATAGCAAGACTCTGGAAACAGCCAAGATACCCTTCAACAGATGAATGGCTAAAGAAACTGTGGTACATATACACAATAGAATATTATGCAGCTGTTAGGAGAGATGAAATCATGAAATTTTCCTATACATGGATGTACATGGAATCTATTATGCTGAGTGAAATAAGTCAGAGAGAGAGAGAGAAAGACGCAGAATGGTCTCACTCATCTATGGGTTTTAAAAAAAAATGAAAGACATTCTTGCAATAATAACTTTCAGACACAAAAGAGAAAAGAGCTGGAAATTACAGCTCACCTCATGAAGCTCACCACAAAGAGGGATGAGTTTAGTTAGAAAAATAACTATATTTTGAACTATCCTAATAATGAGAATGTATGAGGGAAATAGAAATCATGTCTAGAGTACAGGCGGGGGTTGGGTGGGGAGGAGGGAGATTTGGTGGGAATGTTGCACTGGTGATGGGTGGTGTTCTTTACATGACTGAAACCCAAACACAATCATGTATGTAATAAATTTCTTTAAATAAAATAATTAAAAAAAAGAACACAGTTTCCATAGAGGGGATAAATAATCCAGACCCTCGGAGTGGAGTGTTTCAAAATCATTCATTCACTAAAGTATTTTAAGCATTGCTCAAGCAAGTTAACTCAAGCTGCAATTTTGAATAATTTGAGGAAAAGAGTTGCTAAGTAAAAGTAATTAAATTACTTTTACATTTAAAAAGTGTATTGACATGTTTTTGTTGAGAAAAAAAGTTCCATTCAGAAAAAAAGAAACTAAAACTTTGCCAAGAAGGGTCCCAAATATTTCTTGCTTAAATTCATGTTATTTTTGTTTTTTCTATCACAAATAAAAATGGGTTTCAAAATTGGTTTGAAGATTTATAAAACATATCTTAAGATGTTGTTAAAAATTTATCTCTAAAACCCAGCTATATGTTGTATATCTATAACCTATCCTATATTAAAAGCTATTTCCTGGGGGAAATTTGCTTTATGTCATAATTTTATCATCAAGAAAAAATTACATCTCAATGTCTTGTAGTTACATAATTAATTATTGACTTGCAACCAATTCTAAGACAAACATATAGTTAAAAAATATGTATTTTATTATGAGGGTCTATATACATAGATACAATCTAATAAAAATAATACACAATATTCCAACAGCATACTTCCCAGAAAATTCTCAACATCACAAATGAACAAGAACTATCAGTGTTGGCGGTGATGTGGAGAGAAATAAACTCTTATTCCCTGCTGGTGGGAATGCCATCTAGTTTCAGCCTTTATGGAAAACAAAATGAGGAGTGTTTTCAAAAAGCTGTATATTGAACTCCCATATGATCCAGCTATACTACTCTGAGGGGATATACCCTAGGAACACAAAAACACAATAAAAATGCCTTCTGCAGATTTTTATTCATTGCTGCACTATTTACAATAGCCAGAATCTTGAAGGAACACAGAAGCCCAATAACAGATGAGTGGCTAAAGGAACTCTACTACATTAGCACAATAGAATACTATGCAGCCATCAAGAAAAATGAAGTCATGAAATTTTCCTATATATGTATGTGCATGGAAACTATTATGCTGAGTGAAATAATTCAGAGGGGAAAGCGATAGATACAGAATAGTCTCACTCATGTATGATTTTTAAGAGAAAATAAACGACATTATTGTAATAAAAACCCAGAGACAATAGAGAGAGGGCTGGAAGGACGGACCATGAGGAGAAGCTTACACAAAAGAATAGTGAGTGCAGTTAAAGAAATAACTACGCTAATAACTATCATGACAATGGTAGTGAGTTAATACAGGCTAAGGGTTGGGGGGGGGAGAGATATGGGGGCATTTGTGGTGGGAATGTTGAATGGGTGAAGGTTTCTGTTCATTTTTTTATAACTGAAAACCAACCACAAATATGTTTGTAATCATGGTGCTTAAATAAAGATATTGTTTTTTTTAAAAATTAAGAACCGGACTTTTTAAGAAAAGAACCTTCTGGAGCCAGAGTGATAGCACAGTGTTAGGGCACTTTTTTGCATGCAGTGACCTGGGATGGACCTAGGTTCAATCCTAACTTTCCATATAGTCTCCCAACCCGCTAGGATTGATTTCTGAGCGCAGAGCCAGGAATAACACCTAAGAACCACAAGATGTGGCTCAGAAACAAAAATAAAAAAGAAAAGGACCTTCTTGATTTTAAGTGATTTAATTTTTATTTACTTAATTTTAATTATTCTAAAGCACTGTGGCTTCAAAATTGTGTGTGATGTAGTGTCCAGGTCAAACAATGTATATGACACTTTACCAGTGCATGTTTCCCATTACCAATATCCCCAATTTCCCTCTCCCACCCCCTAACTGCCTCTAGCAGACATTTCACTTCTATCTATCTATCCATCTATCTTTCTATCTACCTACCTACCTATCTATTTATATCTGCCTCTCCTTTTTTGACACTTGTGGTTTGCACCATGTATGTCACTTTATCCTCTTTCAGCACCCAGTTCTTTTACAGAGTAATCAGTTTGAACTATCATTGTCATAGTGGTCCCTTCTCTAACTGCACTTCAACTTTGTGGCGAGCTTCCTATCATAGATTAATTCTCCTGTCCTCTTACCTATTGTCTCTAGATCAGGGGTCTCAAACTCAATTCACCTGGAGGCCGCAGAGCAAGTTGGGGGTGAGGCAGGGCCGCATAAGGTATTTCACAAAAAAAAAGTCCTCAAACGTCATTATTACAGTTTTAATTATTTCTTATGAACATGAATAGAACATTGAGTGAAGATCATGAACATTCTTCTGAACATGGCATCTTTTGCCTATACCTTTGCTGCCAGAGACTTGACAGCACTTCTCACAAATCTGAACCACATTTGGCTTTAAGAGGAAGCAGTTAGACCCTCTGCATGGCTTGAAGATGATCATCATTAAGTCTATGACCTGTACTTTGACTTATTGAAGTTCAATGTGGAGAATAAATTTTCACACAAATATGTCTCCCAAAAAGGCATATGGGGTGCTTGAACACTCGGGAAAGCTCAGGGGAAGCTTGGGGGGCAATTCTCTCCAAAATTGCCATGCTATGTCTGCTTTTCATTAATCTCCCTGACTTGGCTTTGAGATCAGAGGTGCATTGCAGGTAAATGACTCCATTTGAAGCACATGAGGGGCATCTTGCACATCAAAGGAAAAGGGGGTCCACAAAAATTTTGGGAAAGTGGGCTCTGTGCTTTTTGAAGTCTGCAAAATCTGTGATCAAATTCCTTCTCTAGCTTAAAAATAGCATCAACATATTTCTCACCACTGAATGTAGATACCTGCATCCACAAGTTCCTTGCATGCTGGGAAATGGCATGATGTGTCTGAAAGAAGCTGGGATTTCATAACACAAGTTTTGTGGAGAATGCTCTCACGTTGTCATAGGCAGCACTGATAACTGGCCCCCGGGCCTTGTAACATCTTGGTTATAGTACATTCAGCTTATGTGTGGATGTCAACAAGAAAAGCTAAGTTCATGAGCCACTTCTGATCACTCAACTCAGAAACAGCATTTCCATCCTTCTCCATGATAGGCTTTCACTTCTTCTCTCAACTCAAAAACCTTTTCAGGACATTTCCCCTGCTGCAGACAACGTACCTCGGTGAAATAGAGCACATGTCCATATTCTGACTCCATTTCCTCTAAAAAAGCATGGAATCTCCTGCTTTAAAAAGCCCCTGAATCTTATTTGGTTTTGATGCATTTCACAATAACATCAATCTCATTTACTGCAAAGGGGCCTGCTGATGGATAATGCAGTGAAGAGCAATGGCCTTCTTTACACCCTCCTCCAAGTTTTTTTTGAACAAGTGCCACCAGTCCATTTTTTCCTCCCTGTCATCGATGGCGCTTCCGTCAGTTATTATTCCAACAAATCTCTTCCATGGCAAACTTGCATTCTCAATGGCATCACACAGAAGCCGAAATATCTAATTAGCGGTGGTCTGGCCATGCATTGGAATTATTGTGAGCAGCTTCTCAGTCAATTCAAAATTGCAATCAACACCAGGGACTTAAATTGTGAGCTGCGCAGTGTCTGTTATATCTGTGCCCTCGTCAAGAGCCACTGAGTATGCATCAAAACATTTGGCTTTCTCTCACACAGTGATAATAAATGTCACTTGACATGTCAGAAATGCGCTCTGCCACAGTGTTGGCAGAAAGGCTGATTTTGCTAAAACTGACCTATCTTTTCTGGACAGATAAAACTTGCAGCCTATAACATGCATTTTTTAAAACAAACTCTCCTTCTCTGTGAATGGTTTCCCTGCCTTAGCAAGCTTCTCACTAACAATGTAACTAGCTTCGACTGATGGAACATTCTCTTTGGTTGCTTTCTTGAAGAAATCTTGTTGCCTATTAGACATGCTTTAAGACTGGCAACCCACTTGGGTCTCTCATTTCCTTGATATTTTGCACATTCCTCAGCATGTTTAGTTTGAATAATGGCTTTCAAGTTGTATTCCTTGTGTACTGCAACTTTCTCTGAGCAAATAAGACATGTGGGGATGCCCCTGTGCTCAACAAAGAAATACTGCATCTCCACTTTTCCTGAAATTGTTCTGTTGTCTTCATCAAACTTTTCTCTTCACTGCAGCTTTGATGAAGTCATGATAAAGGTATGACATAATCTAATTCTGTAATAAACTCTCTCCCTTAAGCCTCCGATAATGCAAGGGACAGCGGGCAGGAGTTAGCAGAAAATGACATCTGTGCTAGGTGCAAAGTATTTGCAATTATTCGCTTACTGAATATCACAATAAAAAATTGCACTAGTAAGAAAAAATCGCTTTAAACTTTTGCATACCCCGAACGGAACTGCTCAGGATTTGGTGAAAGTTTAATGCGATTTTTTTTTTACTAATGCAATTTTAATTGCGATTATTCGGTAAGGCAAATAATCGCGAATACTGTGATATTTGAAGTTGGCCGCAGTCCACAAAATGTACGGAGGGGGCCACATAGCGGCCTGCGGACCATAAGGTTTTGAGACCGCCTTGCTCTAGATATTATTACCATACTATCATTATTTTTCTCATACTCCACAAATGAATGAGATTATTCTGTCTACCCCTTTCCCTCTGACCTCATTTCTTTCAGCATGATGATCTACATATCTAACCAGGTATAAGCAAACTTATGACTTATTTAGGAAAGGTCATTCTGAGATGAATAAGAATATTCATTTTCACTCATTCTTTATAATTGCCATACTAACCAACACTGCCTTATGTCCATCATTATACTAGTAGAAATGAACAATAGCAATGGTTTTCTAATGGTTTCTTTTGGAAATTTAATATAAGTATACTTAAGAGAAATTTTTTTTCAATGCAAAGGAAATAGTTCTACACTGAAGGATAAAAGTGAGTGTTTACTTCTTTTGGTACTGGTGGAGTGTTTCACCTTCTCTTTCTCCTTCACCTCCCAAATCGATGATGAGAGCCACTAGAAGGATTCCACCCATTTTCGGGGTATTAGACTCTTACCCCATTTTATTACTTTTCTCTTTTTCAGGCAAAATCACGTAACTTGAAATAGCTAGTCTTGCCTCCAGTTAGAGGGGAAATAAGGGAAGCCTCAAGACCAAACAGGTGCAAGACTACTAAGTAGTAGGTTAGATACAGAGGGGACCACATATTCTAGCCGCTCTGGGGTGAGGGAAGAAGAAATGGGAGGGAAGACAAAAACGGACGGGTAGGGAGACAATTCGGTGATGGAATCCCCCCTAATTTTATGTAAATATGTACCTAAAATATTATTGTCAACAATATGTAAGCCACTATGATCAAAATAAAAATCCTATTATAAAAAAAGAACAGAAATAAGCCCCCCCCCCAAAAAAAAAAAGAAAAAAAAGTGAGTATTTAGAGATTAACTTAATGTAACATAGCTTCATATTTATTTACAACTAAACACATGAAGTCCATAATAAGTATAAACATTTGAGGTTGAAAACCAGCAATAAAAAAGGTAGGGGAAATTTTAAAGATGAATAATAGTTTACTTAATTTTAAAAAATGGGACTTGTTTGTGAGTAGGTGTGGAGGCTGAACTTGCAGTTTCACTAATATCCTGAACATCACTCTAACAGCCTCATGCAATACAAGGTATGCATCACCAATGGACTATCTCCATGTCACTTTAGCATTCAAGAAAAATTCACTTTGACTAAACTCTCTATACTCTAGACCAGAGATCCTACACTGGTAGCCTGACCAGGACGACATTTTTTGCTATCAGTGCAGCCATAAGAATGGTCTTCCTCCATGTTTCTTAATTCAAGACCATGGAGTGACTTTTGTTTGTTTGTTTTAGTTTTGTTTTTGTTTTTTTTTTTTTTTGTTGTGTTTGGTTTGGTTGTTTTGCCTGTTCTTTGAGGTGCTTATCGATATAGCTGGAGCCCTCACTGGATATTTAATACTTCTTTTGGTACTAGTGGAGTGTTTCACCTTCTTTTTCTCCATCTCCCAAATTGATGATGAGAGCCTTTAGAAGGACTCCGCCCATTTTCGGGGTATTAGATTCTTACCCCAGTTTATTATTTTTCTTTTTTTCAAACAAAACCACGCAACCTGAACTAACTAGTCCTGCCTCCAGTTAGAGGGGGAAATAAGGGAGGCCTCAAGACCAAACAGGTGCAAGACTACTAAGTAGTGGGTTGGATACAGAGGGGACCACATATTCTCGCCGCCCTGGGGTGAGGGAAAAGGAAATGGGAGGTAGGACAGAAACGGAGGTGTAGGGAGGACAATTTGGTGATGGAAATCCCCCCTGATTTTATGTAAATATGTACCTAAAGTATTATTGTCAACAATATGTATGCCACTATGATCAAAATAATAAAAAAAGAAAGAAAAAAAAAAAGAATGGTCTTCCTTAGCTTTCTGCTCAGAACGCCCCCACCCCCGATTTGAGGGATGCCTGCCCACACTATTCATTCCTGGGGAGAAGCCCATTGTCTACCACACTGACTAACATGGTTTGTGCTCCAGGTTGAGACAGTCTTTTCACAGCCTGTGATCCCCTAGAACTAGTAGCCTGGATATTACTAAACTTTTCCACCTTTACTCAATGGAGTGGCTTCAGGCCACTAGGAGCCTTACCTGGGGGCTGCCAAGAAGTGTAACACTGAAAGCAAAGAGTCAGAGCACATCTGTTTTCTGAGCGGAAGCTGGACAGCCTGCCATGAGGTCCTGCCTGCAGGCACATAAGACTTCTTCACATCTTCCATTGTCTTGAGTAAATCCTAACTCTCAAAGCAGCTGAGCAGAGCTCTGCATTATTTAACCACACCCCTTTGTATTCTCTCCTGTAAAGTACAGACTTCCCCCCTTCTTGTAATATTGATAGGTACTGGAGAAAAAGAACCATAGTTAAGTAAAGATCTTGCCTTGCACATAAATGATCTGGGTTCTATCTCTGGAATTGCATATGATCTCTTGAGCTCTGCCAGAAGTGATCTCTAAGTAACAAATCCAAGAGTAAAGCCCTTCATGATCAGAATCATTCCCTCTTTATGAACTTTCCCATCAAGAGAAGTCTCTTGCTTTATTCTTTGAGTCTGAGTTCCCTTTCAGACTCACTCTACCCAATAAAATATAAGTGAAGATTGTGCTAGTTTTGAAATGACCTCAAAAGGCCACATGCTCTTACTTGTTCCCACTCTCACTCCTCTACTGCTGCCATGAGCACCTGCCCAGGCTAGCCTGCTGGAGGAGAACAGACATGTGGCCGCTCCATGGCTCCGTCACTCTAGCTGAAAGCCAGACATGTGAATGAACTCAGTCAAAACAAGAACAAACTCAGCTAAGCCAAGACTAAATCATTGACCTGCAGGCTTGTGAGCTAAATAAATGCTTATTATATTAATGCTGTATTATTGTGGTTATAGAAATCTGATAAAGGGTTTCATTCAAGCCCTACTTAAGCACACCTGTAAATAGTTTAATGACCTCATTGTTGATCATCCTACACCCGGTCAAGTTTTGTCCTTGTTTTTCACATAGCTTACAATGTTGGTTGAACTATCAAGTAGCTAGTGTTCTCTTACAGGTCCTTCTAGTCCATTTGGGAAAATTATACTAAATATTGAATCAAACACTTTGCCATGAGCACTCTTATATGCTCAGTGACTTGGCAGGACTCTAACAAACAAAAAGCCTGGCATGTTGAAGAATTCTTAGAAACTTATTAACTTGACCAAAACATGGGCAAAACCAAATCCATAACAACCCAGGGAACTAACAAAATAAGTACATGTGTATTTTTAAAGAGTCACATAAAATCTTCCCAGCCTTTTTGACTAAGTGCTGTATTTTGAATTGTTTCTAAATGAAATATTGTACTTCTACATATCAGTACCTATTTTATGTTTCCAGATAACATTAATAATTGCAAAAAACAGAGTGTTTCAAATATCATTATTTGAGAAGTTTCAGAACTTGCACATATTTTTTCTGCCTACATTTCTATTCTATCCAAGGACAGCTCAAATGAACAAAGCATCTAACTTACCAATGAAAGAAAGGTAAATCTTTATTTAAAGAGTTCAAAACTATTCAGAATGCCAAGTAGAGCCTTCAGGAGTGTGACTTTTAATTGTATCTGTAGAATTGAGCTACACTGTGGATCAGTGCTGTTAGGAGATCCTTGAGGCACTGGTAGAGAAGAGTAGGCATTCAGCTGATGGGTGCAGTATTGGAATAATTGATCCAACAAAGTATGATTAGCAATTTTGTAAACCCTGTTACTTTAATGAGAATGGTTTAAAAAGAGGGAGAGGGTCACTTTTATTTTTTATTTGTTTGGGAACCACATCCGACTATGTTTAAGGGTTACTTCAAGGTCTGCACTCAGGAATTACTCTTGGAAATGTTCAGGGCGATCATCTGGGAAGTGTCTTTATCCACTCCAGCTTGCGTGGTTCACTTTTAGACCAGCAAACCTGAAAGAGAGGAGTGGTAGTCCTTCCCAAATAATAATAACTCAATGAAAAAATATTGTATTAGTAAAATACATTTTTTTCTTCTTCATTTATCTGACAATTCTTAAATATCTCTATTCAAGACTGGAGTCTCACTCTAGGCCATTGGTGGAGGGAGAATTGACACTGGTGGTGGAAAGGGCCCTTGCTCATTGCATATCTGAAATTTAACTATAAAGGACTATGTAGATCACAATTGTTTTTAATAAAATAAAATTTAAAAAAGGAAAAAAAGAAAATGGCATGTAATAAGGTTATTATTGGAATCACTTTACTGATTATTCCATTACATATTTGCTAAAATAGAATAGTTAGCCAATAAATTGATTTGGTAGAGTTAGTGTTCATCAATAGACTATTGGCAAAATTATCAATGACAAGAACATTCTTTTAAATTTTTCTTCCAGAGTATTAGCTTCCCTTTTTCTGTTTTTAAAGAATTAGCAAAAGATTGCCTGCCTTTATTATGCTCTATCTACCTTTCTGTGCCCAATGCATTAACATATACCATCTAATTTTACTCAATGGACAAAAATCTTCAGGTATATTTTAGATGATTTTTGTAATTTGCTTTATCTTTTTCTAAAGAAATCTCAATTTAGACAATAGAAGGATTCATGAATAATTTACAGTAAGCAAGACACACCAATTTTTCAATTTAGACATTGTGTTTACTGCTACCAAAAAAAGCAACTAATGACAAATGACTGTATAAAAATAAATTCAACAAACTTATATTATACAGAGTTTCTACAGAAAGAGGAATATTTAAGTTAATTCATATGTGTCAGGAAGTTGTGAGAAGAGAAGCTTTCATTCTTTATTATCCAGTCTTTTATTCTCCATGTCATTTATTACTTCTAAATCTGATCTGTATTAATTCCCATGTCTTAAATTAATCTTTGTATTCAAGGTCTGTCATCTCTGATCTCACATATAACCCAAGATCATGCCTCCTTGCCAGCTGCTTCTTTTGACTGATGCCCCCTTTATAGTCAACATATTCTTCACTTGACTGTAAGTGCCCAGATTGTGTTTTGTTGAAGTTGAAAATTTCCATAATGCCCCTCACCTAGGTAGAGCTCTTCCTGTCTAAAGAATCCAAATCCGGTTTATTCTAAAGACCTCAATTTATGCATCATTCTTTGAGTTGATGACACTAGAAATCCTTGTATCTTCAATTTCTGACAACCCACTTATACTCCAATTAAAAGTGCATATTTTTAAGGCATGAAGTTTTAAAATATAAGCCATAACTGTCTGTTTGGCCAGTTGAGGCCATAAAAAGCTTTTTTATTTTTTGGTGAGTGCAAAAAGCATTTTTAGAACTCTATAGTTTCTCATTGAAAAGTTTCCCTGATTCAAACACTTCACTTTCCCTGAGCAAACACTTCTGAAACTTTCCTCTAATTCTTACAATAGTTAAATACAATCAGTATAAAAACTTAATTTGACTCTTATATAAACTTTCTTTAATATCTTGTCTATGAATTCTGAAACAATTATTTAAGTGCTATTTAGTTCTATGTTTTCAATTCTTATTCAACTACCTCAAAAACTTTTTGACTCCAAAACTATTATTTTATTGTTAGCCCTTTATAGAGACACTTATTTGGCATAATTTGTATTATGCCATAAATTGTAAATTGTTAATATTGGCTGGTTTCACTATTTTAAAGCATACCTAAGAATTTTTCTTATACCTAAAATGTTGTGTCTTGTACATGAAGAAGAACTGTAAAGGCAAGAATTATGGGAGCTCATACCTGGCAAGGACAAGGCCTGAATTCCCTTCTAGCAAGATATACACCATTATAATGGCATATAATTCTTGTAATCCTCAAGTACAACTAGAGTGTCTTGGTAGTCACCAGGACCACTGGGCAAAGAATTGTCAGGCCTATACCAGTAAACCACATAGTAATAATTTCAGTAGCAAAAAATATCTGCCTTATATGGCAGCTTTCCCTATCTCATCACCTAAATGGTGAAATGAATCCAAGACACTCCGTCATGTAATGTATGCAGAAACCAAGATCATTAATTAAAAAAGATCTGACTTTGACATCTATGACTGAGCAAAATGTTTTCTGTAACTATAAAAGAAAGATTTTGGTGGTCGAACAACAAACATGTCCTGAGCCTGTAGTTGGTCTCATGACAGTATGCTTCAGGAGTGGAGACACCTTGTATCTCTTAAGTCAAAGAAAAGTTTCTTTCTAATTTCCCCAATACTTTCTATGCCTATGTAACCAAACCAGAAAGAAACCTTAAAAAGGAACAGAGAATTGAAATAAATAAAATACTTAATTTTTTTCTTTTAAAAGGTTATTTAGAATATAAGATCTACAAAACATCATGGCTCTACTTCTACTAAAATTAACATTTTTTTTTCTAAATTTCTTCTTAGGTAGTTTGAGAGTTGGCAAAAAATCTTGGTTCTCATAAGGCATTATTGGTACCATTCTGGCAGTACTCAGGAACCACATGTGGTGCTGGGGTTTGACCAGGGGTCACAGCCACTACAGTCATAGGCAAAGCAGGGTTACTTGTCTCCTCTACTATACAGATACAAGGTCACATGCCTCTCTACTATACTTCGACCCTCATGAAGTATATTTGAATCAGTCCCAGTCCCCAAATATCTTTTCACTGAAATAATTTGTTTTAACATTACTGACAGATAATTTTAAAACTGCAATACAATAATTATAATATTTAATTACTATAAGCTCTTACTACTAATTAACTGAAAAATGTAGTTAAAGAAAAAATATTCAACATATGTTTTCCATAGCCAAGAAGCCAGTAGTTTTCCACTAACTTAAAATGGAAAAAATATTTCTTTTAGCAAGGAATCTACTGGCCCAAGTTTCATCAGTAATAAAAGTTAATAACTTTGAAGCTATGCATTACTTTTAAAAATTATTATAAGTATTAAGAAGATTAATGGAAAAGGGTATTATCATAAATCAACTTTGTGTTCAATGATAATATCCAATTAATCAAAATTAATAAGAATTTGAGTATAATGAAATGAAAATAGCTAAGTAATTTCAAATAAATATAATTTCATTGCTCTGGATAATACTCATTTTCATGATTATCTCTCTAGTTAGATGATTTATCTCCTAATTCATCTCACATTACCATTAACAATTTTTCCCACACCTTAATTGCTTTTAAATTACATAAAATAAGTAAGAAAATAACTTCATTATCAGCTAAAGAAATTGCTATAATCACAGAATCTCTATTAAATCAGGAATAAATTTTTGAACTTGGTTTGGCTTAGTATTTATTCCAAATAGTTTTTGCAGGAACATATTTTAGAATACTCTAAGATTATTCATTATGAGATTACAACATAATTGAGAAAAATCTGAAGTACTTGTTTTGGGAAGTAAAGTAGGTAGGCATCAGAAAGATAATGCAGAGATTAACGATGTTTGTTTTGAATGTATTGACCCCAGGTTAGAGCCCTTTGAACCACACAGTACTCTGAACACCATTGGTACAGACCTGGAAGCCTTCAAATCCAGCTGGAGGGGTCGAGCAATAGCACAGTGGTAATGGTTTGCCTTGCACGCTGCCAACCAAGGACAGACCGGGGTTTAATTCCCAGCATCCCATATTGTTCTCTAAGCCTTTCAGGAGCGTTTTTGAGTGCAGAGCCGAGAGTAACCCCTGAGAGCTCGCTGGGTGTGGCCTAAAAACAAGCAAACAAAAAATAAAAGCAAATAAAGATATGATGGTCTTTATAAAAATAAAAAAGTCCAGTTGGAATAGATTTGGTCTCCTGAGCACCTCTTGAGTCCCCCTCAATAAAAATAAAATAAAATGCTAACTAATTAGAGTTCTTTTGCTTGTGTAATAATATGATACCAAAAGTTATTCAAAATATCTTGGGTAACTATTTATGTAAAACTTTGTCTTTTTTGGAGTCACAAATGTGAGTCCAATGGTCATTAAATGCTTTGCACATGCACAAATTCTAACCTCAGTATTGATAGCCCCTGAGCACCAACTAAACACAGCCCAACATGGGACTCTGCTAAAACAAGGACAACATTTGGGTGGGGGGGTTGGCCCACATCCAGTGATGCTCAGAAGTTACTCTGTGGGCTCAGAAATCACTCCTGACTTGGGGGACCATATGAGATACCGTGGGGATCCAACCAGAGTCTGTCCTGGGTCAGCAGCGTGCAAGGCAAATGCCTTACTGCTGCACAATCGCTTCGACCCTGAGGAAATTTTTTCAAATTTTGTTTTCAACAATGCATTTCTTTTATTCTCCAAATGTATACATTCTCCCTTTTTGGTGACATATATGCCAGTGTATCTTTTAGATCTCTAAATAAATTTAGCATTGGGGATCCACTAATCCACTTCCTGTGAAAAGAGAAAATAACTTGTGTAGAAACATGACAGACAGTACCTTAATCAGGGTATCAAGATTTTATCATCATGGAGTCAGAGATATATTACAAAGATTAAGGTATTTGCCTAGCATGACACTATAGCCCCAACCTGGGTTTGTATCCCAGTATTGCATATCATTGTCTGAGCACTGTCAGGCATAGTCCCTGAGTACAGAGCCAAGAATGACCCCTGAGGTGACCACACCAGGTGTGATCTAAAACCCAAACAAAATATTATTATCTCCAAGGCTGCATCATGTGGTTATTACTTGACTTTTGGCATCGTGTGATAAGGACAGCTCATGTCTATAGATATTTTATTAAAATAAATCAAATCAGGAAGAATGTATCTGACAACCCAGAAGACATACTTTCTATAAGTACTTAAGCATTAGGGGTCAAAGTAGTTAAGTTTTTTTTTTATTGTTTTGATTTGTGGCCACATTTGCATCACTCAGGGGTTTACTCCATGGCTCTACACTCAGAAATTATTCCTGGCAGACTCTGGGAACCATATGGCATGCCAAGATTGAACCTGGGTCAGTCCACATGCAAGGGCAAATGCTCTACCCACTGTGTTATGGCTCCAGCCCCCAAAGTAGTTAAGATTATTAAAAATAAAGGAAAAAGAGAAAAAGTGGTCACGGACCAGAGGATAATAGGACAAAAAAAAATGACTAAATATAATGAAGTTTCTACGTGCAAAAACAACATTGATGCAAAAACTGATACAGTACCATAGATACTAGATACTCATCACAAAGAATAAGAAAAAACTGCTGGCACAGATGAGGAGAGAGAAGGACTCCAATTCACTGCTGATGAGAATGGTTACTGGTCCAGCATTTTTGGAAGCCAATATGAAAAATTTCTCAAAAAACTAGATTCTATATGAATCAGCAATACCACTTCTAGAAATATACCATAGGAATACAAAAGCACAATACAAATTAAACAAACAAACAAAAAAAAGCCCTTTCCACACCTATGTTCATCACAGCATTATTTACTATTCCCAGAATCTGAAAACAACCCAAGATCAAACGAGTTGCTAAAGAAACTGTGATAGATATGCACAATGAAATATTATTCAGCTGTTAGGGAAAATTGAAGTTATGAAATTTTGCTTATACATGGATAGATAAGGAAGTATCATGCTTAGTAAAAAATAAATAGGGAGAGGAATAGAGGCATAGAAAAAATCTCACTCATTTGTGGAATATAAGAAAAATAAATAGTGTGGTGATAATATCTAGAGACAATAGAAAAGAGGGCCAAGAGGACTAGTTCAGAGAAGGAAGTTTGCCACAAGTAGTAGAGCAGTGAAGTTAGGGTAGAGAAGGGACCTGCTATTGACAATGGTAGTTTGCATTAGTTGGGACTGATCACTCTGGACAATAGCTAGGTATTGGATGGAGATAAAATGATATGCCTAGATCCCCTCATTAACTATAGTTCAAAGCAAAGTGTCTAAAAATAAATAAATAAAAAGAGAGTAAAATGCCTGTCCAAGAGGCAGAAGGGAGAGAGTGGGAGGTAAACAGAGGACACTGGTGTTGAGAAACGTTCATTGGGGTGAAGGGGTGATGAATTTTCTTTACAATTATTTTTTTGGTGAATTTTTTTATTAAGTGAAAAGTGATATAGGAGGGGGCCGAAGCAATGGCTCAGCAGTAGGGCATTTGCCTTGCACATGACTGACCCAGGACAGACCTCAATTAGATCCCCAGCTTCCCATATGGGTCCCCCAAGCCAAGAGTGATTTCTGAATGCAGAGCCAGAGTTAACCCCAGGTTGTAAACAACCTCCCCACCCCAAAATTAGTGGTAGAGAGTGAAAACAAACAAATGCCTTAAAAAAATCCTTATGTATTTAACTAAATGGAAATTATGAAGGTAACTACTTTGAAAGAACTCTTCAACCTAGAGATAGTTCAGAGCATTTCGTAACCTGGAGTTGATGAGGGCTCATTTAATCCCCAACCATGCTTCTCCTTGGCCTGAGGAAAAACCCAAATAGCTCTGATATTAATATGTCACATGCCATAACCAAGTGTGTGAGCACTGACACCAAAGTCATCTTGGGTAGGGAAAATGATGCAATTAAAAATAAAGCTGTATTATGAACAACCTTGTGACCATAGTGTTTAAATAAAGTGCATTTTAGAAAAAGAAGAAAAGAGCATGCATCTTTAATTTTTTTTAATTTTCATTAAAGCACTGTGATCCCCAAAGTTACTCATGGTTGAGTTTCAGACATAGAATGTCCAATCATCAGTCCTATCACCATTGAAGCTTCTCTTCTCCAATATCCTATTTCCCTCCCACCTTACCAGCCTGTCTCCTTTACCAAGGATGTGAGATATACTGCTGTCTCTAGACCCTGGGATGCTTTATCAGTCATTTGTAACTCCTAACTGACAAACTTTAAATCACTGTAATAGATCAACTTTTAAAAAGAGGTGTTGAGTTCCAAAATTCTGTACCCCACAATAAAAACCTTATTTGGAAATAGAACCATTAAACATATAATTCACTATTGAAGGAGTCTCAATCCAGTAATCACTTTCTCGGGCCTTTTGGTAAGATCAAGTGAAGTAGTCTCAGTCCTTATATTTACACAACCTATCCTTATAAGATGATATGAGCTTATGAGGGAAGGATCCTACTGAAGATGGAGAAAGAGACTGACTTATACAGCACTGTCCCATGAAATATCAAGGAATTACAGCTGGGAAGGATTCAAAGTTCCAAAAACGAGAATTGCACAACTGCCATCTTTGTTTGCAGATTCTTAGGCCTCCAGACATTTAAAAGATTAAATACATTTTTTTATACCCAGTTTTTGTCATCACTGTGAACTAGTACATCTTCTAGGGCTTCCTAAAGATAGAGGTTTCCAGTCTTCCAGTTATTCTTATCTGTTTTGTCTATATGAACTTCCAAGTGATACCTGATCAGTCTAACTTGCTGTTGTTTTTACTATCCAGATTTCTTAGGGTCTAAAAACTTAATTGCATAAAAGATAATAAGATATTCTGTAACCCCCCAAAAATATTGGCAACAGATAGCTTCCAAGGTAGCTTTCATCTGAGTTATCTCTTCAGTGGCACTCTCAGCAAAGGGTGGAGGCAGACTCCTCTTTCTGCATGAATATCTTGAAAGGTGAGGTAGCTAGCTTATAACCATGTACTTGTTTATGCTTCCAGAAACTGATAAATCTGCTTTTCATTTTTACTATTTTAATTTATTGGTGAAAATTGCTCAACTTACATGACTCTATGGTGCTTGGAAACCAAACTAGTAACTAGTTCATTCTAGAAGCTCGCATTACATCCTACTTGCAAGCTCTCCAATAGATCAGTAATAGGCTAAGAACCGTAGATGAAGAAGACATGACTTGGCAATAATGACCTTAGTGGCCTCTATTACAGTATCTTGTTTGGGCTTCTTCTTGGTTAAGACAACATGTCAGTCTGCCAAAGACATCACCGGTGTTGCAGAGGGGCCAAGGGGAGGACAGCTTATTGCTATGGCCTCCATCTGCTGGAAAGCTTGCTCTTGTTTTGGCCCCACTATTTGCAAACAGTTTTGTAAGCAATTCCTTTGATAAACATTTCAGAGTCACATAACCACATGTGTTATATATTAATTCCAAATCCAAACAAGTTTTCAACTCTTGAATCTCTTTCTTATTAGTTTAATAAGGAGATCTCATTAATTTTTGTTTTGGAAGAGATATCTCAGGGTTTCAGACCACCAAACTCCCAAAACTTTTGCATTGTAGATACTTGAAAAATATAGTACATGTAGCCCATCCTCTTTTAAATACAGATATCACAAACCCTTAAATTCTAAGATATAAAAAATGATATTAAAGTCTCATAAGTAGGATGAAGACTAAACAAAACTAAATAAATAGCTAAATTGCAAACCAACCTTTCAGGTATGTGTTGATTTGTCCCACTAAAGAGATCACAGAAATAGCAGCTGAATAAATTTCGAGTTTTTTATAAAAACCATAATTCATTAACATTTCCTGAGATCCTCCCATTTGTCTTGCTACTCAAAGCAAACAGGACATTTTTATGATAATAACCAATAAATAATAGCTATTGCAACTTAAGATTTTTATTATGTCTCAAATTGTTTATGTAATATTGCTTTCGACTCTCTTTTTTGGGAATGGCAATCTATATACTTCTTGGTTTTACTACTATTTTATTCTTATTAGTATATGGCAGAAAAGTGGAAAAACTGCTTTGTAGAGAACGTATCATCTATGTGATATATTATTTTTCATGAGAATTAATGAAGTAATCATTTTGAGGGCTCAACAGACATAATATAAAATTGTCTTTGAACAAAATTCCATTTATTTTCTATCAACCACCTGTTCAATAGATCAAGGTAACATTTTAATTGCAAGAGATTTGTTGTTGTTTTGGGGCCACCCTGGCAGAGTTCAGGCTCTG
Organism: Suncus etruscus; assembly: GCF_024139225.1. Classification (NCBI taxonomy): domain Eukaryota; kingdom Metazoa; phylum Chordata; class Mammalia; order Eulipotyphla; family Soricidae; genus Suncus; species Suncus etruscus. The sequence continues at coordinate 97,903,876 of NC_064855.1, read as the reverse complement.
TGCTCATAAATAATTCCTTTCAGACTTAGGAAACCATGTGGGAAACTGGGAACCAAAATCTAGGGGAGATGGGCCACATGCAAGGCAAATGCTATTCTCATTGTGCTATCACTTTGGCCCTCATCAAGAAATCATTTTTTTACTAGCTCTATAGCCAATATTCATCTTTTTGTTTCTTTTTTAAGAATATTTTTTGGTGACATTGAATCAGGGGCATTCCCACCAACATTATTCTCCTCCCTCTACCCCTTTCCCAGCATGCATCCCATATCTCCCTTCATTGCCCCCCCAGACAGCTAGAATAAGTGGTCCCCTCTGTGTCTAGCTTGATGTAGATTGGGTATTGATTCTATTGTCATTGGCTTTGGGATTTGATGTTTAAGTCTGATCATTTCTTTATTTCTATTCAATGTCATATGCCTGTTTGGTTTTTGTACCATCCATAATTTCCTCCTCAATTTATGAGGCAGCACAAGATGATTCAATTTTGTGGTTCTATTTGAAGGAAAACAAAAATAAATAAATAAATAAATAAATAAATAAATAAATAAATTAAATAAATAAATAAATAAAAGGAGGCAAAAATTCAAACAAACAAAAACAGGAGTCCATCTAGGGGTTATAAATATCAATTTAAGAGAAGGGGGAAAAGGAAAAAAAATAACAAAAATTCGATAACAAACAAAAAAAAATCCAGAAAGACAAGAAAACAAAAACAAACAAAAATACCCCCCAAATGAAAAACACCACAACAATATAAACAAAGCCAAACAATAACCACAATCCCAAAATAAAAACAAAATTAAAAAAATAAAAAATAAAAAACAGCACAGCGGTAGGGCATTTGCCTTGCAAGCGGCCAACCCAGGACCAAAGGTGGTATAAATCCCAGCATCCCATATGGTCCCCAGAGCCTGCCAGGAGAGATTTCTGAGCACAGAGCCAGGATTAACCTCTGAGCACAGCTGGATGTGATCCAAAACAAAAATCAACAATAAAAAAAAAAAAAACATTACACTAAAAGTAAAGGAAAAGCCATTCTTCTCTCCCCTCTTCCTTCCTGCCTCAAGAAAAAAAAAAGAAAAGAAAAGAAAAAAAGAAAAAAAAACAACAAACAACAACAACAAAATTTTAGGCTTTTATTTTGCATTGGCACAGTAAATATTGGGGAGATTAGAAGGGAATTTCCTTGGCCTAAGAGATACAGGGTTTCTCAGCCCTTAAAGCAATCTGTCATGGGAATAACTACAGGTTCCATACATGCTCTTCTACTCTCCCCTAGGTCTTTCTATAGTGTCTGGAAATTCTGCTCAGCTGTGAATGATAAAATCAGGCCTCTGTAACAAGAGGTTATAGGTCATAGAATGGAGCCTAGGATATAGTCTTTCTTTGCGGTTCTAGAATTCTGTTCCAACAGTGTTGTCTCAATCAGTCTTCTGGAGTTGGTGATTCTTGGTTTTTGCACCGATCCTAGGATGAAGCCTAGGATAGAGTGTTTCATGATGTTTCCAGAAGTTCTGCTCAGTTGCAGTTGTCTCAGTCAGACCTATGAAATTAGAGATCTTGGTTGTTGTACAGATCATTTATAGCCAATAACTATTCAAAGGTCTTGATATGTTATGCTCCTCAGTACACAATAGTCATAAATCTTTAAATTGAAGGCCAGATTATAAAAATCTATTAAAATTATGTAATGGCAACATCTGATACATTATTTAAAAGTACCCACCTCTTACTCAGGGGCTCTGACTATGAGGCATAGCTCAATGCTCAAAATTATTTCGCTACTCTGTCAAACCTAAGACTTTATATTGCTTAAATCAAGATTAAAAATAATTTCAAGTCTCCTTCTGGGTTTCAGGGCCATCAGTGGTTCATCTGCACTTTGGGGACAGCTAGGTCAGTGATGGAGAGGAAATAGAGAACCTCACTCCTTAATCCCTTCACCAAACAAATAGGACTGTTTTTTTTTTTTTTGGGGGGGGGGTCTTTTCAGCATCCTTCCGGGCCACAGGACCATTGCTGAATCTTTGTTTTTATGGACAGTGAGGCCTGTGTCTGGGTGAGAACAGGGAGGTTCCCCAGTCCTAATCCCCTCTACCAAGCTCAAATGAAAGGGGCCTCTTCTCCTTTCCAGTCTTCCCTCAGTCTCCTTCTGGGTTTTAGGATCATCACTGTTTATCTGCCTGTTGGGCAAGCCAGGTTGGTCCTGGGGAGAGACTAGGGAACCTCACTCCTTAATCCCTTCCACCAAATGCAAACTGGACTATTTTGGGGGGTCTGTCCTAGAATTTATCCATACTTCCCATCAGTCCTCATTTTCCCAAACTGCAGAACATGCTAGCATCATTCCAATTTATATCATAGAATTACTGACAGGTTGGATCTATCACTTCTTTCTACTGCCTGAGAAATCCAGGCATTCTAAACTATCTGCAAAGTTCTATGGGGAAAACTAAGGAAGACATTCACCGTGGGTGCTATGGAGAGAAATCCTGGCAAATCTCCAAGTTCCACCCAAAGGCCTGAACTTATAGGTGAGGATCTAAAATCAACACTTAATGATTTAGCAATGGAAATCAAGGTGTCACTAGCCTGTGAAATTAAGAAATCTATGGATGAACAATTCAACCAACTCAAAGAAGAACTCTTTCATAAGATGAGAGAATACATACAAATGGAATGGAGGAACTAAAAAGCATGTTAGCAAGCCATAAGAGTAGAATTTCACATGTCAATAATTGCATAGATGAACTGGAAGACAAATTACATGCCAGCTGGGATAAAGAAGTTAAAAAAGAAAGGAGAGACAAAACCCTGGAAGAAAATGTAAAGTACTTAATGAACAAAGACAGGAGAAATAATCTCCAAATTACAGGAATTTTTAAGGGGAAGAAAACAGAAAAGGGGAAGAACAAGTAGTGGAGAGATAATAGCTGAGAACTTTCTCACCTTGAGAAAGAGGTTTCTTTACAAATTCAAAAGACAAAAAGAGTGCCAAACAAAATAGACCATAAATAGAAACAACACCAAGACATTTGGTAATCCAAATGAAAAAAAACCAAAGAGAAAGAGATCAACTAAAGCAGTAAGGGAGAAAAAAATCTCTCAATAATAAAGGAAACAGCATAAAAATAAAATCAGGGGGGTCTGAGTGGTGGTGCTAGAGGTAAGGTGTCTTGCCTTGCAAGTGCTAGCCTAGGATGGACAGCGGTTTCAATCCCCCAGCATCCCATATAGTCCCCACCCCCAAGGCCAGGAGCGATTTCTGAGCACATAGCCAGGAGTAACACCTGAGAATCAAATGGGTTTTGGCCCCAAACACACACACACACACACACACACACACACACACACACAGAATAAAATCAGATCTTCCATTTGAAGTAATCCAGGCAAGAAAAGAGTGGAATGACATATTCAAACTACTGAATAAAAGAAACTTTTAACCTAGAGTCAACTACCCAGCAAAACTCTCATTTACATGGGAGGGTTCAAACAATCTTAATCAAAAAAAGAGCTGCAATATTTGAGCTAATTAAACCAACCCTAAATGAGCTAATCAAAAAGCAATTACACAAACCAAATCCCAATTGTAACAACAAAATCCCTACACAATATAATGGCACAACAGCCATTTCTGTCAATAGTTTCCTTAGGAGCCAAAGAGGTGGCCTGGAGGTAAGGTATCTGCCTTGCAAGTGCTAGCCAAGGAAGGACCGTGGTTTGATCCCCCGGTGTCCCATATGGTCCCCCAAGCCCGGGGGAATTTCTGAGCCCTTAGCCAGGAATAACCCCTGAGCATCAAACGGGTGTGGCCAAAAAAAAAAAAAGTTTTTTTAAATGTCAGTGGATTAAACTCTCCCATCAAGAACGAATAGGGCTTCCCCAGACATACAATCACCTAATTTTTGATAAAGGAGCAAGAAATCATAAATGGAGCAAAGAAAGTCTCTTCAACAAGTGGTGTTGGCACAACTGGCTAGCCACTTGCAAAAAAATGACCCCCAGCTAACATCATATACGAAGGTTAAATCCAAATGGATGAAAGACCTCGATATCAGACCTGAAACCATAAGATATATAGACCAACACGTAGGTAAAACACACCAGGACATTGAGACTAAAGGCATCTTCAAAGAGGAAACTGCACTTTCCAAGCAAGTGAAAGCAGAGATTAACAGATGGGAATATATTTAACTGAGAAGCTTCTGCACCTCAGAAGAAATAGCGTCCAGGATACAAGAGCCCCCCACTCAGTGGGAGAAACTATTCACCCAATACCCATCAGACAAGGGGCTAATCTCCAAAATGTACAAGGCACTGACAGAAATTTACAAGAAAAAAAAATCTAATCCCATCAAAAAATGGGGAGAAGAAATGAACAGACACTTTGACAAAGAAATACAAATGGCCAAAGACACATGAAAAAATCCTCCACATCACTAATCATCAGGGAGATGCAAAATCAAAACAACTATGAGGGTACCACCTCACACCCCAGAGATTGGCACACATCACAAAGAATGAGAACAAGCAGTGTTGGCGGGGATGTAGAGAGAAAGGAACTCTTATCCACTGCTGGTGGGAATGCCGTTTAGTTCAACCTTTATGGAAAGCAATATGGAGATTCCTCCAAAAACCTGGAAATCGAGCTCCCATACGATCCAGCTATACCACTCCTAGAAATATACCCTAGGAACACAAAAATACAATACAAAAATCCCTTCCTTACACCTATATTCATTGCAACACTATTTACCATAGCAAGACTCTGGAGAACAGCCAAGATACCCTTCAACAGATGAATGGCTAAAGAAACAGTGGTACATATACACAATGGAATATTATGCAGCTGTCAGGGAGAGATGAAGTCATAAAATTTTCCTATACATGGATGTACATGGAATCTATTATGCTGAGTGAAATAAGTCAGAGAGAGAGAGAAAGACGCAGAATGGTCTCACTCATCTATGGGTTTTAAGAAAAATGAAAGACATTCTTGCAATAAGAAGAAGAACTTTCAGACACAAAAGAGAAAAGAGCTGGAAGTTCCAGCTCACCTCATGAAGCTCAGCACAAACAGGAATGAGTTTATTTAGAGAAATAACTAAGTTTCGAACTTTCCTAATAATGAGAATGTACGAGGGAAATAGAAAGCCTGTCTAGAGTACAGGCAGGGTTTGGGGTGGGGAGGAGGGAGATTTGGGACATTGGTGATGGGAATGTTGCACTGGTGATGGGTGGTGTTCTTTACATGACTGAAACCCAAACACTATCATGTATGTAATAAAGTTGTTTAAATAAAATTTTTTTAAAAAGTCAAACATAGTTTTAAAGATCTTATAAGATTTCTTTTCTATCTTTGTATGCTAATTATAATGAAAGGAAATAAAATTTATTATATGTGTTTTTAAAAAAAAAGAATGAATAGGGCTATTTAGTTAGAGCAGGGTGTCTAGTCAACTGATCTCTATAAATATCTATAATAATGGTCTAATGCTTTTATCCACAGAAATGGGTGTGAAATGCATTTGGAAGCATTTGAATTCCCACTACAGTGCTCTCTATAAGTAGTTTTTAATGTCTTAATTTTACTATGTCTATAAAACTCCTTAATCTTTTTGTCCTCAGTGGTACTTGGAGCTATATGTTGATGACCCCAGTACCACATCGCAATGCTATACTACATTAGACTCAGAACACAACGTTCATTATGATAATGTCATAAAAATTCTAAACTATTCATTTTCTATTTGATTATGCCTGCTAATATAATGTACTGTTTATGTCCACAGATAGCAATGGAATATGCAACTGCATGTCATGAACTCTTGTTACAGAGCTCATTTATTGAATATGTTAGTGTAATCTGTTTTCAATTTAGGTAGTTTATCATTATACCATAATGCTCATGATTTTAGATCACTTTTAGGAAAGGAAACTGTGGATATTCAAGAACGTTAGATGATATTTCATGTGTAGACTCCTCTTACTGTGCTCATTAACATATCACTTAATTTTTCTAGACTTAAAATTTTTTATTGGTTTTTAAGAATGCTCTATAAACAATCTAACCCACAAAGCCTTTCTTCAGTAAATTTTACCCTCTCCAGTTATGATTGACCTAGAATATGGAAAACATTTCCATCTGACTTTCCGGCTTTATATATATATATATATATATATATATATATATATATATATATATATATATATATATTTCTTATTTTTGTTTTTATTAATATCTTTATTTAAACACCTTGATTACAAATATGATTGAAGTTGGGTTTTAGTCATGTAAAGAACACCCCACTTCACCAGTGCAACATTCCCACCACCAATGTCCCAAATCTTCTCCTCCCCACCCCACCCCCACCTGTACTCTAGACAGGCTTTCCACTTCCCTCATTTATTCACATTGTTATGATAGTTCTCAGTGTAGTTATTTCTGTAACTGCACTCACCACTCTTTGTGGTGAGCTTCATGTCATGAGCTGGACCTTCCAGCCCTCCTCTTTTTGTCTCTGAAGATTATTGCAAAAATGTCTTTTATTTTTCTTAAAACCCATAGATGAATGAGACTATTCTGTGTCTATCTATCTCCCTCTGACTTATTTCACTCAGCATAATAGATTTCATGTACATCCACCTATAGGAAAATTTCATGACTTCATCTCTCCTGACAGACGTCCCATTTCACCTGGATCAGCTTTTCAACTGTAACCCATGGATCAATCCTGGGTGTCTGTTGATATGTCCACATGAGTGTATCTGCTGGCCATCTCAATATAGCCTTTTACTCCGTTATCTTCCATCTGTTATTTCCCCTCATTAAACTCTTTATACTCTCAGTTCTTAACTCCTCACGAAGCAGAACATTCCCCCCACCCCAGCCAGCTGTCAATCAGCTCTCAAAGTGAAAAGATAGATTATCAGCCAGAGAAGAAGCTGATACTCTGTTGCTACTGATTTTCTCTAAGCAATCCCTTTTTCCCCACCTCCTTTACTGTGTACTTTAGCTTGCTACCAGATTGGGTTTCTGAAAAGCCCTGGCTTAAGGACATTTTCTTATATGTAACTGCTGGGAGCCATTTTTTAGACCTCACAAGACCAAATCACAGGCTGAAGCTATACTCCGGATGTTACCCACCCCCTAGACTATTTCAAAAGATTTAAAGGGGACATGTATATCTCCTTTGACTATTTCTCTCGATGTATTTCCTTAATAGGTATAACCCTTATTGAATTTTTTTTTTTTTGGTTTTTGTGTCACATCGGGCAGCATTCAGGGCTTATTCTGGCTCTAGGCTCAGAAATCAATCCTAGCAGGCTAAGGGGACCATATAGGATGCCAGGATTTGAGTCACCATCCTTCTGCATGCAAGGCAAATGCCTTACTTCCAAACTATCTTTCTGGCCCCAAATATCTTTTTATGTAGCTCCATTTTTTCCCATTTGGGGGGGGATCTGTTTATTAGGTATCTCTAGTAGATAAGTTTCACTTGTGTTTAGAGTTTATATTAGAAACAGGTTATGGGAATTGTTGGGCTTGTTACCTCTGTCCCATATGGACCAGTAATACCTAGTGGCATTGATCCTTTTTGCGTAGGCACAATAAAATGGGGAAATATTATATGAGCAAACAAGTTCTTATCTAATAGAGATAGGAACATGTAAGTTTTGTACTGCAGTGGGGTCTTACACCATGAACACTTGTCATAGTGAACTTAGCTTAGGCTTCAGAAGGTTAGACATTGACCATTCGCCACTGAACCTTGGAAACCATCTATGGTTTTCTACACCATCACCAGGAATCAAACTTTTACCAGGAAAAGCTTTACTGCTGTCCTGGCATCAATTTACCACAAAGAGAGACCTTATGACCCCCTGACAACTTGGTAACAACTTGATTTCAGAACAGGGTTCTCTGCACTGCCACCTAATGGTGAGATGAAACCAGAAGACACTCCATATCACCCTGACTTTGACATAGGGATCTGTACAGAATCCAGTATCTCTAACAACAGAAACTTGACAGCAAGAACCGTGATTGTAAAGAGCTTTGACTAGGTCCACAGAGAAAGACTTTGGGGTTGGACAACCTACTATGCCTGGAGCCTGGAGTTGGTTCTACGCCAGAATACATCATGGGAAAGGTCTCCCTGTTTTTAGGCCAAAGGTTTTTTTCTTTCTATTTCTCCCATATTTTACTATGCCTATGCAAACAACAACAACGACCACACACACACCTTTTTATTGTATTTTTATTTCTATCTTTAAAAGAAAAGAGCTTAATTAACCTTTTGCTATTGTATTAATGACTTATTGAAGATACAATAATTTTTGCAAATATACTTGCTATTGAACTTTTTCTTCTTTCTTTATTCTTCTCTTCTATTTTATTTTTTATTTTTTCTATTTTTAATAACTTTGCTTTCCATCATCTTGAAACAAATATATTATGATCAGTTTGTCAACTATATGATGCATTTTTTAAATAAAAAATATTAAAAGAATAATTTTTAAGGGACCAGAGAGATAATACAGCAAGTAACATGCCTTGCACATAACCAACACAGGTTCAATCCCTGGCACCTCGCCAATCTTTGGGACCCACCAGGAGTAATCTCTGAGCACAGAGCAGAGTAAGCTCTAAGCACCACCCAATGTCTACCCCTCAAAATAAGAAGAATTTCAATACATAAATATTTGTTTTTATCTAAAAGCATGATAATCACTTAACTAACATGAAAGTTCCCTGTAGACTTTACCAATTAATAGGAAAAATAGAACGACAACAGTGATCACTGGCTTACTGTTTATGTATTTGGCCTCTGTCCTATGGGATCTCAACACCCTTGTTGATATCAGTGATTACATCAAATAAATACAAACTCAGTTGCACTCACAGATGTAATCTTCTGCAGAACTTTTAAGAAAAAATTGATGTAATTATAGAACCATGATTTATAAAGTTATTTGTTATTGAGATTTAGACATCTGATATCTCACTACTCCTGTCAACTTCCCTTCACCACTGTTCTCATAGCCCCCCCACCCTAGCCTGCCATCTTGACTGGGATATTTTAATATCTGGCATTTTCTTTTAGTTTTTTTGTTTTGTTTTGTTTTTTGGGGGGTGGGGGAATACAGGTGATGCTCAGGGGGTTACTCCTGGGTATGCCCTCCAGAAATCTCTCCTGGCTTGGGGGACCATATGGGACACTGGGGGATCGAACTGCGGTCCGTCCTAGGTTAGTGCATGCAAGGCAATACCCTACTGCTTGCGCCAAAGCTCTGGCCCCAATTTCTAGCATTTTCTCCAATACTTTTTGTGCCCTTTTTATTTATTGTTTTTCTAATAACTAGTACAGATACTGTGTCCCTCTTGAAAGCAAGCAGTATACATGCAATAAATTATCCCAATAGTTTTTGTTTGTTTGTTTTTGGTTTTTGAGTCATACCCGGCAGTGCTCAGGAGTTATTCCTGGCTCTATGCTCAGAAATCCGCTCCGGGCAGGCTCGGGGGACCATATGGGATGCCGGGATTCAAACCAATGACCTTTCTGCATGAAAGGCAAACGCCTTACCTCCATGCAATCTCTCTGGCCCCATATCCCAATAGTCTTATCTCATCATGATTTGGGGTTTGTTTTTCCTATATCCAAGAATTTCTCTAATTCAACTTTATTTAACAGAGATAAGAACTGAGTCCATATTCTAAAGGTTCTTTTCCCAATACAAAATTCTTTACCCTGCAAAACTATCAACTAGATAAGGACTAAAAACAAAGTTCATCAGATATGCATGCAGCAACAAAGTTAATTCTATTAACTAAGCTTTAAAACTGGTAAAAATATGCTCTAAGAAAAACATACATATGGTATAGAAAATAGGTCGACTCAAGAAAAAAATCATTAATTTGATGTAACTAGAGATCATATGAGTATAACTGTAAACAAAGCACAAAGGGCACAGATTTAGCTGATTAGAAAACTTCAAGAAAAAAATTTTTCAAAAATAGGAGCATGTCATTTGGATGTATAAAACATATTTGAAGTTGTACTAAGTATACATAAACTAAACCCAGAAAAGAAAATAAGACTTTTAATAACCAGACAAAATAACTTCTTCGAAGAATAAACAATTATGGTATATATATCTTAAGTCTCATCTCCTGTGATTAGTGTTTACACAGTCATAATAATGTAAATCCTGTCTGCTGATCTAGCTAAAATTATGATATAACTATAATAACAAAAGAGTAACATGGAGAGAAAGATTGTGTGTGTGGGTGTGTGTTAAAGATAATGAGACACTATAAAGACAAGCTTTATTCTCATCTACCATATTAATAGTTAATACCTAAAACCACAAGATTAGCATGTTGCAAAATAAGATATTTGAGGGATCAGAAAGTACACATAAAAAAGAATAGCTAAGAGCTTAAAGTAGTTATTTATAATGGCAGATAGAATGATAGAAAACCAGTGTATTTCCACAGTCAACACAGATAATAAGTTAGATATTTCAATCATGAACAGGAATAACTTCAAAAGAAATAAATTTGTTTCTAAAGAAAAATTATTATAACAGTATAATATAGATATCTAAATTTTTTAAGCACCAGAAATTTTTATCTCATCAAATGCTTACAAAAGCCTATGGCTTATTCAGTATTTGTAAATTAAAGATGAGAGTATTGGGTTCAAAAATATAAGTAATTCATCTGATGGCCTTCACTCAGTCAGTATTGGACCAATGACTCAACATCTAGAATATTTATGATAAGAAAATCCTAACTTTTTGTTTAAGTACATGCTCTCTCATAAACTAGCTTTATAAAATGACTAAAGTTTTCTTGAATTTGACCTGGAATGAATGGATTTAAAAAAATGTATTTCAAGGCAAATAATAATCACTATGTAATATGCGCTGAGGACAATTGAAACAAGATCATGTCAGAAAAGAGTGAAAAGTCATCTTAGTTATTTTTAATGTAGAAATGGAATTCATTCCAAACATTGTTTACATTAATATCAGAATATAGAGACGAATAAAGAACACTTTGGCCATTATGTTACTTCCTTTATTTATGAAATTGGAATTTTCTTGACAGAGTGACAAACACACATCCATCTGGAAAACCCCCATGTCATAAGAACAGATGTTTCAATAACCCACAACAAGAAAGAAAAGTAAATACAGAATAAGAACTCTAGCCAAAGCAAAGTTTTTAGAACAGAGGCATCAATCTCTGCTTGTATAGCCAGGGGGACTGTCTGCTTAAGTAGGAGAGAAGCAGTGTTCGAGGACTCTGGTGCCAAAGCCCGGCCAGTTGCCTGCACTAGAGCCAACATTAGAAACAAAACCACAAAGAAAGTCAACACTGCTGTCTTCTATGGAAATTCTAATCTAACAGTAACCTAAAATTGCTCAGGAAAGGAATGAATTTAATTTTGATCAAAATATTCTTGTCGGCTTTATCTTACTATTATGGGATGATAAAAATGACTTGAGTGCTTTCCAATAAACATTATTTGGTAGAGTCTAAGAACTCTTCAAAATGCTATTTCTCAAAGCTCTGGCCTACTTTGGGCATAGTGGTATTATCTTCATGAAAAGGAATGCCTTATAATTGTGAGCTAAAACGATATTGTTTAGATTAATATTTTTTTCTGGACATAGATTACGAGGATGGTGCTTACATTTGTTTGTATAATTATCACATAAAGCGTTCAGCTGCTAACAGTGGTGTCAAAGCAAATTGTATGGATGGGAAAAAAGCTGCAGATATCCTGCCAATTATCCTAAGTACTATTATAATAAAAATCTAATGACTTTGATAGTTAGGTTAATAACATACTAAGAAAAAACGTTTGACTTTTTAAAAGGAGTTAGTTTGGAGTTATAGTGCACTTTCATACAATACTGTGATAATCTAACAAAGACTCGGGCCTATATCCTCAGATCCTGACTTGGCATGCTGAAGGAGAACATATTATTCAAAGTTTTTTGCCTATGGCCAAGTTTTAAAAGGCAATTATGATTGCAGGTATTTAAACAGAGAGTTTCAGCTGTTGTACTTTTGGCACAAAAGTACAAACTGAGTTTGGAATCAAAATCTCAGATAGAAAGCAAAATGAGACATGCTGGTTGTTGTTGTTTTTCAATTTTAATTCTATCACCAAAAGCTAAAGCATAATTTAGCCTAAATTATCTTTGTGTTTGTAATTTACCTGTTTCTGATAACAAAAGTTTTCTTAGGTAAACTTCTGTTCTACTATCCAATATGTTGATTCCAGTTTCTCAGAAGTGCTTTCAGAGAACTAGGTGGTGAATGCTAGAACCAATGAAAGTTTTAGCAGCAGCAGAAATCAAGGATGCCCCACGAGCTCTTCTACTTGCCTGTAATAGAACTGGGTCAAAATCTCACTCTCTGCCTTTCCTGTCTCAGGTATCAATACAAATAACAGAGATGGTGGGTGGAGTCTTATGTTCATGTCTCCAGACTGATAAAATCATCTCTGACTCATACAGAAAGAAGTAGTGCAGGACTAAATGTTTAATTTCCACACCCATTCATATATAACTCCCATTGGATTCTCCTTTGATTATATTAGTCAGCTCTCTGAGATGCCAGAACAGAGATATAGCAAGTTTTACCTAATTCCAGTTACAGATGAAAACTGTCCCTTAAAGACACAGTATTCCTTCCAGCCATCTTGATCACCAAGTTCTTCCCAGATGCCAGCCCGTAGTTAGTTGGGCATTAGTAATCAATAAAAACTAATGGCCTTGTAGCCAGTTTGCTAAGAAGTAGTTTTGGATACTCAGAGTGATTTGGAGTCCAAATAGCTTAAAACCAGACTCTTTTATCAGACAGTGAATTTGCTACGCCTAAGCCTAAACAACTTGTGAAAGTTACTTGATTTGCTTGGCTTCTTGGTTTCTTTGTCTGCACAACAGGCAGAATAGTATTACAAATCTCATACATATGTTTTAAGATACAAGTTAGCTAAAATAATTCATATAGAGTATGGGGGCAGAGAAATCAAATAGTATAAATATTTTTAAAAGTTACTAAATGATGTATAGCAATTGATCACTTGAACATTTCACATGCATATCACTAATATCATGGACTCTAGGAGTATACACATGTATTTGATAAATATTACAGATGAAATACTTGAAGCCCTTGTATAAACAAAAATGTCTAATATCATGGACTCTAGGAGTATACACATGTATTTGATAAATATTACAGATGAAATACTTGAAGCCCTTGTATAAACAAAAATGTCCTTTTGTAGTACATCTGCATAAAACTATGTATTGCAGCTCTATAGCTATGGCAGCACTATAAGTAGAACATGGCATCAAAGTAAATGTCCAACGAAAGATAATAGAATAATAAAGTTTTGATACATACACTATGGAATACCATGCAGACTCAAGAAAAAATGAAATAATGCAATTCACTGCAACTTGGATGGCAACTGGAGGACTTTAAACCATTGGTTCTCAAATAGTGGGATGGCGCCCCCCAGGGGGGCACGAGGCTCCGTAAAGAGGGGCGTGTTTGACCTCTGCAAACACTGTCATAACAAGCTAAGCCCCGTGTTTATGTCTGTATGCCTCTGGAGCTGAGAGATGCTGTGTTCTGCTTCAAACCCCAATTCAAAAAGCTATGCATTGCAAAAACATGCTCATTGTAGCCATTAATCTAGATATCACCTCTGATTAAAAAATCAGTTCAAATTATTTTACATATTTTTGTTTTGCAGGTTAAAGTTTTCTTTAATAAAGATACTATTTACAGTCGTGGGGGGGTGCAAAAATGTTTTCTTCTTCCTGGGGGGGGGGGCATGACAGAAAATAATTGAGAAGCACTGCATTAAGCAAAGTTAAGTCAGAAAAAGAAATAAAATACCAGATAAATTTGCTGATCTTTGCTTTATAAAAATCACAGAGCAAAGAGAAATATATCAAACCTTAAATAATCCTCAAACGTGGACAATAGAACTGAGGATAGGATAGGAAAGAAATTTGGAGTAGGGGAGGAAGAAGATGTAGAAGAAAGGTAAAGGGGGATAGGAACTTTAGACACATCAGTGGTAAAGAGGTGTTTATTTAACTCGTATCTGAAATATTTGACCAACAAAACTGTAAGTATGAGATCTGAAGCACAAAATCAAAACTTAAAAGTGTACTTAAAAGGGGGCAGCTGAAGACTGGGAGAGTAAATGCAGACACTGATATAGGGGAAGTTAACACTGGTGATGGGACAGAAACTGAAAACTTGCATAACTAAAACCAAACTATGAACAACTCTATAATTGCAGTACTGTCAATACAAATAGAAAAACATCAGAAAATAAAAAAAATATTCTTTTGGAAATAAAATGTTCTATTTTATATGAAGTCTCTGAACATTGAATTTGCTGAAAGAAAAAATTTACTATCATCAGTTTAGGTGGGTGAAGGATTTACCAGTAAATCTATTTTTCAAATGTAACACCAAATAGTGCTAAAGTGCTTCTATTAAAAAAATAATAATAAATAAAGTGCTTCTATATCTTATTAAAGGTATCTGTAATTTACTTTGGATGTACTGCTCATTCTTTAAATACCAAGAACACTTTTCCTAGATAAAATAGATTATACTAATCAATCTTTTCCAGTGATGTGATCCCAAGCATTCATGGACAAGTTAGTTATTTACCCTCTACTCTGAGAAGTCTATACAATAAAATGGACAAACATGGACCTCAGCATCAGTCTGATATAGGCCTTAATTCCTACCTATTTAGCTATGTGACTTTAGGGAAATGATTTTCACTTCTTGGAGTCCTCCATTTCCTTTCACTAATTAAATAACTTCTGGGGTGGGGGCTTAGGCATATTTTCTAAGTCTCAGGAGACCCTCCTGTGAAATCAGGTTTGAAAGCCCTTGGTTCTAAAACTATACCAATCACACCAATCAGACTGCTAGGCACCACCTCCAGAATTGTTTGATTTTGTAGGGCTAGGTGGGGCACGAGGGTGCGAAATTGTTGCATTTTTTAACCAGTTCCAGGTGATGCTGAAACTGCAAGTCCAGGAACCACATTTTGAGAGCCACTCCTATAAACTCATTAGATTACTTCTAGGTCCCTTTACATATAAGTCATATTAATCATGTCCATGAAAACCCAGCAACAAACTGCTTCAAGTAATTTAAAATCCCTGCACTCCTAATCTTTCTGTTTTATTCCCAATCCCAACCAACTCCTGGCAGGATTAATGGGAAGGGGGGGGGTTGTATATGCCCACAAGGCACTAATTATAATAATTTTTATTGACATTCTAAAAACCAGAAAGTTACCTGGTACTTGTTTATGATTCCATTCTTCCCAGTATCTAAGTTTCCCCAGGCTGTAAAACATGCTCTATTCATTTATACACTAAG
Organism: Suncus etruscus; assembly: GCF_024139225.1. Taxonomy (NCBI): domain Eukaryota; kingdom Metazoa; phylum Chordata; class Mammalia; order Eulipotyphla; family Soricidae; genus Suncus; species Suncus etruscus. The sequence goes on along the minus strand of NC_064855.1, from coordinate 97,888,419 downwards.
TTTTGTGGAGGGAAAAATGCTTGGCACAGATTGGAAACATAATAAGTGTTTTTTTTGTTCAATACAAATAACCCCAGGTAAAAAGAAAACCTTATCAAACACCCCATGGTCGACCTATTTCTCTGAGAAAGAATCAAATTAAGCCAATGGAGGGCAAACTTCATCACCTTCCTTTTCTTCTTTTTAAAAGAAAACTAAGCAGTTATTTGGGGGTTGTTAAGAAGAGGCATGTGCCTTTTTTTATAGCCTTTTTTGGTGAACTTTTTTCACACCTCTGTTTCTCATTCTGACCAGGGTTCCTCTCTGTCAGGCCTCTGAATGGCAAACTTTGATAACACTCCCCTGACATTCATCACACCATGACAAAAATATACACCATTTTTTTCCAAAACAAGGTTCTTCTCTCTCAATACTAAATAGAAAAACCTCAAGGTGCTGTTTGGCCAGTCTTAATCTGCACTCCATGTAAGAAAGCACTACAGGAACGTTTGAATTAGCCACCGTGGGGCCAGGGGATGTAATTGGCCCAACGTCTGGGGAAGTGTGTCTACTTAATAAGGTGGAAGCCAAGACTGTGCCTGTTATCCTTTAACCTCGGGGTCTGTTTATAATTTGTTATTCATTAAACAGCTAACTTTTACCAGGAGGAGAAAAGCTGACTATCTCTGCCCTGATACTGTGTCCTGAGTCCTGTTGCTGCTTGTTCTAAGCTCTTACCTTCAGGCAGACATGACTACACGTAATCCCAAGCATAAAAGCAAGCAAAAGGAAAACTCAAGATCGTGACATGAAAATGTCAAAGTCCTAGTAAAACTCTGGAAAGTCTTTATTAAAACAGGGGTCTTGGTCATTTCAGTCCCCAAAGGCTGTAAAGTGAAAGGGGATTTGCCCTTTTGGGGAGGTATGCATGGTGTATTTACATGTATGTTTTAGGATGGTGGGTTAGGATGGTGGGTGAGGGATGGAGAATAAAACAGCCATGAATGTGTTGGTTGAAACTGTTTAAAGATCCTCTATGGCAGGATATAAGACTCAGAAATATAACAGAAGAAAGATGGACCCCAAAATATATTCTAGATAAAAAAAAATATTTTTTAAATCAGTTACATAGCTCCTGAAAAAGAAAATTAGAGAAAGGATTCCCGCTTCTTTTAAGTTCTAAAATATTATGTTGGGAAGAGGGACAAAGACATAGTACAGGGAATAAGACTTTTGCCATTGCATGTGGCTAACCAACCTCAGCACTGCATGTGGTACCTTGAGCAGCACTAGGTACCCTGAGCTCAAAACTACGGTGGCCACTACTGGATGAGCACAGATTTCCAAAATAAATTTTAAATAATGAGTTTTTTTAAAATACAATTTTTTTCTACTAAATGAACTATTTTAAAATCTTTCTAGTAAAATTTTTCTGAATAGTTATTTGTAATTTTCAGGTTTCGGATATTTGGGTCACTATAAGGGGTGTACCTGGTTGTACTCAGTCTTTTTCTGGATCTGCCCTCAGGGGATCACTCCTGGAGGTTCTCAGGAGAACATTTGGGGGTACAGGATGGGAGAAAATTGGGTCAACTGCTTACAAGGTAAATGCCCTACCTGTCTGTCTGGCTTTCATTTGTAGTTTCTTGCTGTTTCATCTAATTTTCTTGAATTCTCTCTGACTTTCCAGGTGTGTTCCCCTAAATCTGATTGATGCCTTCAGTCCTAGCTTCAGTCACTTGAATATCCTCTGCATGGTTACTATATTTGACTTTCTATATGAAAACAAATTCATTAATTCAGACCTCCCATGCTTATGAAATTAATTAAGTACACTTATCAAAACTTATTGTCATTGAAGAAACACACACACACATACACACACACATGCACTCACACACAAGATTTGATCCTGGTCCATACATAGCTATTAAGCCCTGGAAGGCCTGAATCTAAACAAGAATGTTAAGATGCAAACATCTGAACCTTACATAATGTTCTAAGGCAATGCTATTTTGATATAAATGAAACTTTCACTTTTCTTTTTAAGACTGGAACATCTGCATTACAAAGATACTCAGAATTGATTACGCAATATGCAGACAACATAAGCTAACTCAGACACTAAATTAACGCCTCTTCGTACTGTGTGGTAAATAAATTCTATTTCATGAAGGAACATCCGGGTTCCATCATCACCCTCATCATATAAACACTGCTGAACGGAAGTTACTAACATAGGTGAAACTAGTAAGAGCAAAGACCTTAAATTACTATCTTAGAATCATGTGAGAAAACAGATTTATAGGAAGTGGTTTCTTTTTCATTTTTATAATGCGACTCAGGATATGAACTTGGAAAATTAATTGCTAAGACATTTTTAAGAATATGACATCCTCACTGCACTGTTTCAATAAAAGCAGGAATAAGTTTTGCCTTTGAGTAAAGCAATCACTATCCTTTTCTTATGAATAAGTTTGGCCAGGGCAATATAAATGAAGAGCATGAAGCTGGTTTTTAGTTAGCAAGCTTGCCAATGATGGGGAGTGGGGGGAGAGGGGGCAAGGATAGGTCAGGGAAAGGAACAATATAATAAGAGAAGTGGTCAACTTAGAGGAGGATGTAAAGCTGGAAAGAAATAAAGAGACATGCATGATAATCCATCCACAACACTATTGTAAACCATACTGACTAAAGAGAAGGGAAAAATAAAAAATAAAGTGCCTACCAAAGAGGCAGGTTGAGATAGGAGGCAGAAATTGGTCACAACTATTGAGGGAAGTGGACACTGATGAAGGTATTAGTTTTGGAATATTCAACGCCTAAAACTCAACCATAAGTAACTTTTTAATTAACAATTATTCGATTAAAATTTAAAAAAAAGGGGGGGGGGCCTGGAGCAATAGCACAGCAGTAGAATACTTGCCTTGTAAGTGGCCAACACTGGTCCCTCGAGCCTGCCAGGAGCGACTTCTGAGCACAGAGCCAGGAGAAACCCCTGAGAGCTGCCAGATATGCACCCCAAAAAAAATTTAAAAAGAAGGTGGGCATAGTTAGGTACCTGTTTTGCAGGACCAGCCAAGTTCTATTCCCAGTATTCTATTGGTCCCTAGAGTTCAGCCAGGACTGTTCTCTAAGGTGCAGAACTAGGCAGTAAGCCCTATGCAGCTGTTAGGTGTGGCCCAAATATATATTTATGACAAATGGTAGAAGCATCATTGGTTCAATACCTATAGCATCAAGAAAATATGTTGCTGGGCCGAGGAGATAGCATGGGAGGTAAGGCGTTTGCCTTTGTATGCTAAAGGACGGTGGTTCGAATCCCATAGGGACGGTCGTCCGAGCCAGGGCCTCCAGGGAGCAATTTCTGAGCATAAAGCCAGGAGTAACCCCTGAGCAAGAGCCATGTGTGACCCAAGAAACCAGTGTGTGTGTGTGTGTGTTGTGTGTGTTTGCTAAAAGAGCACTTTGTAATGCATGAAATCGTGTCTTTGTAGCTCTGTGCATGAAATACTTTTCTTAGACCATCATCATCCATTCGCCTTTAAAATCAATGTTTGCACATGCTTAAAAGAAAAAAGAGAGAAGCAAATGAAGAAGGAGGAGAAAGTGGAGGAGGAAAGAAGAAGGAAGAAAGAAGAAGAAAAGTGTCAGAGAGATAGGCTAGCATTGGGGGTTGGGTGAATGGAAACCTCCTGGGGAAATTGGTGGGTACGAAATGAACACTGATGAAGGGAGGTGGGACAGGTGGTGAAACATTGTGTAACTGAAACTCAACCATCAATAACCTTTTTTACTCTGTATCTGATGGTGATTTAATAAAATGGTGGGTTTTTCTTAAAGGTTAAAAACTAAAATCTTTTGCTTCTCAAAACACTTCCTTATTATATAGGGAAAATATGCAGCAACCTTGATTCCTGCTATGTACCTTGAGTATAAAAGCATTTATTAATATAACCATAAACTTAATGTATTGTAACCTAGCAAAGCAGCATGTTGATATATATCATACTATACATAGCAAGTAGTCAAGGGTGGTTTTATCAAAACAGAGCAAAAAATTCCCCCTTGTTATTCTGGGATATTTTAAAAACGTGCCTCTGAGCTCTAGCCCAGGCCTTGATTAATGCATGATTTCCTTTTTAAAATTAGAAACAGAATCAAGAATGAAGCTTAATAATTTTCATTTGCTCTTCTCTTTCCAACATTCTAATTAAAGCCTGGTTCCCAGACCTGATGAAAGCAGTTTCTACATCTGACTGTACTTTGCAGTCCCCCTGCAAGGCAGGAACTCAAACTTATTTTGAGTGAATGGGAACAATCTGGAAAAGAGACAAAAAAGTGTGGTGATATACTGTGAAAGAGGGAGCTATTTGTGTTTGCTTTTTTCTCTTGTAATTAGAGTCAGCCACATCTTGCAAAGGGCAACAGCGCATATAAAAATTGAGTATCAAAGCAGCCTACTAAGGTACCTTTGGTGTTTGGTTCTGTGAGCATTCTTGTAAAGAGATCTTAAGTGTTCGTTGCTCAGTGTCCAATCCTTCAAATGTATTGAGTTAAATGTTCAGGAACAATATTGACTTGATTTTATATTTTATACTAAGCAAATATGAATGATGTATGCAGAGCTTGTGATCAAATTTAATCTCTTAGATTCACTCCTGTGTTTGAAGGGCTTTGTTGAAGGAAAATGTGGAAAATTAGTCATTGTCGATTTTTCTCACGTCTGTTTTTCTTTTTGAAGATAATTGTCCCAGAATTATTCAAGATATGAATTTTGAAAATATTAAAATGCTGGGGCTGGAGAGATAGCACAGAAGTAGGGGTGTTTGTCTTGCATGCGGCCAACACAGGATGGACAGTGGTTTCAATCCCAGCATCCCATATGGTCCCTCCCTGCCAGGAGGAATTTCTGAATGTAGAAACAGGAATAACCCCTGAGCACCGCCAGGTCTGACCCAAAATACAAACAAAACAAAGCAAAAGAAAATATTTAAAAAGTTACACTGTCATGGGGATAGAGAAATAGTACTGTGGGCAGAGCACTTGCCTTGCATTAGAACTTAACTAGTTTTCAATCCGAGAAGCTTCACACAGTTTCCTCACGTATAACTAGTAGTGATCCCTGAGCGCAGAGCCAGGACTAGATTCTAAGTAACAACCGGGTATGAGCCCGAAATCAAAACAAAACGAAACAAAGCAAAAATGTCAGACTGTCAGCAGTCAATCAAAATATAGTTTAATGTCACAATTTTTTCTAACTTATATTCACAAAATATATATTTAAATTATGTGTTGCAACAAGGTAAAAGTCAAAACTCTCCTGCAAATCATTTAATCATATATGCTCAAAGTTATTGTAAGCAATCTCTATTGTAAGCAATAGAGATACCCTTTCCACCCTCATTTTTCTATATATTATCATTTAGAAAATGGCAAGATGCTAGACTCCCAGAAGTAGTATATATACATAATATTATATATATAATATATATATATATTTGTTTTAAATGTGTTTCAACTCTGTAGAAATAGAGTTCACTTTCATCTCTTTCCACACTTTACCAATTATACTTAGTTCTAATATTCTCTCTTTTTCTCTCCTAACTGAAAGAATACTTACTCACTTCAGCTTCTAGATCAAATGAAAGCTCATTCCAGTCTTTTAGATTGGTGCCTTTACTTAAATAGGATAAGTAAAAAAGTCTCACAGACATTTTGATCTTTGCCATTTTTTTTTTTTACAAAAAGTCCATATTAAACCATGAGACCTTTCCTGGTTATATAATATTCCCTTAACTATTTTCACTGTTTTCACTCTGTACATGAAGCCTTGCATTCCATTAAACACTTGGTTTATAGTATTTCCCTTTTTTTTTTTAAAAAAAGCAGTTCTTGATAAGTTTTTAGTAACTGTTAAATCATCCATATCTTTCTATCCCTGAGCCTTTCTTCTGGAAGAATCTTCACCTTCATTCATCTAAGGACACTTCAAATTACTGATGAATCTGCACCAAATGTCTAGATCCCATTGCAGTTCTGGAACAGTCTGAGATTCTACTATCACATGTGGACAGTAACATCAACAACACTGAAAGATACAGTTGTAGAGAATTTCTCCCTTACTTAGGCAAACACTGGTCTTCGGCAAGGTGTCATTTAAAGAGTTGGTCTATCTGTTATAAAATACTTTATATCTCTGGAGCTGTAGTGGTGGTGCAGTGGTAGCGCATTTGCCAGGCATGTGGCTGACCCATGACGGATGTGGTTCAATCCCCAGCATTCCATATGGTCCCCCAAGCCAGGAGCAATTTCTGAGCGCGTAGCCAGGAGTAACTTCTGAGCGTCACCAGGTATGGCCCCAAAAATCCAAAATAAGTAAATAAAATTAAATAAAATATATGTCATTGGATAACAGGCAAACATTAAATTATTTGTAAAAGATAATAGCACATAGTTGACTGATAATGTAATGCAACTAAACCATAGAGTAGTCTATAAGCTAACTGAATAGATACTTGTGTGTCAATCCCAATATGTTACTGAACAATTTTCCAAAGGGTTTTAGAAGTCAAATAATATAGCTGAATTTTGCCTGAATGCTGTGATTTTGTGCTCCTGACCTGTACTTGACACATATACTTGCTTTTCCTCAGACACTGGCATCCCACCGCAGTGATCCATGAGCTGGATAGTCTCCATCTGTTCCACTACCTGGAGGCCAACACTGCTGTAATGAATGTACTTCTCTGCTTTAATCTTGTACCACTGAGCTAGCTAAATATTTAGGTTACTCATTTAAAGACCATGATTTTCTACATTGTTTTCTATGTGAGTGGCTTATGGAGATCAATAATCTAACAGACAATTTTAGAGAGTGATACAGTAACAGTTCCTACTGAGTAAAATGAGATAGGAATCAGAAACCAATCAAATTTGTACATTGTTCAGATATAAAACTATTCAATCGACACCCTCAGTGTTTTTTGGGGAAGGGTCACTACCTTTGACGCTCAGAGGTTACTCCTGGCTATGCCCTCAGAAATCGCTCTTTGGCTCGCGGGGGGCGGGGCCAGGACAAATGGAGCACTGAGATAGAACCCAGGTCGTTCTGGATCAACCACGTGCAAGGCAAACTCCCTAGCTGCTGAGTCTATCCCCTCAGTTGTTTTTACTTGAGCTCTTTATTCTTTTGTTTGTTGTTTGGTTTGTTGTTTGTGGGACCGATATCCGATCAGTCACTCCAGTTACTCCTGACTCTGAGCTCAGAAGATTACTCCCGCAGGCTCGAGGTAGTAGTATGGGATTCTGTGACCAAACCCTAAAGGGTTGAATGCAAAGAAAATGACCTGCCCTACATTATGATGCTATCATTTCAGTCACTTTATTGAGTTCTTCTTTATGATAAGACCTTAAAGTCCTCTAAAGTCTAGTGTACAAAAATGAGACTTCTATCTCATGAAGAAGGCAGACTCCAAATTCCTGTAGAGATTTTCATAAATATAAATCAGCTGTTATCAAATGAAAAGGTTGTATAAAATTTTGTCAGAGGTATTCCCATTTCAAATAATCACAAATATTTTTGTGTTTATTATTACATTTCTTCATAAACTATACACTTGCTCCAAGCATCATAATTCTTTTTCTCCTTCCTTCCTTTTATTACTATTATTCCTATGACCTGGGATCATACACACTTGGTTCTGGTACATTGGAGGTCACATTAACTTCTTGTGGCACAGGGATAAGAAATGGCAATGCCTTAAATATCCTACTCAGCAGGTAGAGTGGTACAAGGTATTGAACTTGTGATCTCATGCCTGAAAGCCCATACTTTGTCTGGCCAGAGCAATCCTGCCTCCTGCTCACTGTCTATTAATTATACTTTTATCCTCCTTCCTCCTTCCACAGAATTAAGCAATTATGTGAATTGTTTAATAATAAACCTCATTCAGGGCTCGGAGAGATAGCACAGCGGTGTTTGCCTTGCAAGCAGCCAATCCAGGACCAAAGGTGGTTGGTTCGAATCCCGGTGTCCCGTATGGTCCCCCGTGCCTGCCAGGAGCTATTTCTGAGCAGACAGCCAGGAGTAACCCCTGAGCACCGCCGGGTGTGGCCCAAAAAAAATATATATAATAATAATAAACCTCATTCAAACACCATTCAAATTTTATTTTTCATCACCAGGATGTGAACATGTCACTCAAGCAAGCTCAACAGAAATTTTAACTAGGGGCCCCAGCAGACACTCCCATGTCCCAGCAGATACTCCATGTGCCATATTTTCCCCATGCCAATTTATCAACTAGCTCCATAGTCTCACATTATTCTCAAGAGATGAAAGTCAACCCACTAAAATTCATGGGTATTCTGGTCTCACAGCTAAAAAACTCCAAGGTGCCTCAGGATGGAAGTAGGCCAAGTTCCAGCCCTGCTGTATCCCAGGAAACTTCACCCACACCCACAGCCAAAGACATTCATAGATACCAGAATTACTGGAGCAAAACACCTCCAAATTCCTCAGGACTGAAACCCAATAGGAACCTAAAAATTAGAGGAGAAAGTAGCATAGAGGTAGCCTAAGCTCACCAAACAAAAATAAAACAGAGAGCTCAACCGTAACAAACAGCTTGCTAAACCTTCAAACAACTACTTCATTTTTAAAACAATTTTCATAAATTCTGTTACTAAAGTTTTTAATAATTCCATTATCATTTTGGCTGTAACATACAATATTATAGTCAATTATTTTGTTTATGCCAAGCAGTTTGGGTGTGAGTGGGAAACTGCGGACAAAGATGGAAGGTAATGGAATGTGTACTGGAACATTGAATGCCAAAGATAATGTATCATGATCAACTTTGTAAACCAAGGTATTTAAATAAAGTACTTAAAAATATTTTTAAGTAAAATTAAGGATTTTGGAGAATTCATAGAGAATAGTTCGCTTTCTATCAGGTTTGTTAACCTGGAATTTTTAGAATCATTTTTTTCTCCCACCCAACCCCCGAATTTTTAGAATCTTAATAGTTCCTGCTTCTTGAGGAGAGAATACAAAAATTTAAATTAAAAGGAAAAAAGGAAGGAGGAATGGAGGGTGGGAGGAAGGAGGAAGGGAAAGAGGGAGGGAGGGAAGAAAAGAAGGAAGGAAAAAGGGAGGAAGTGAAGGAAGAAAGAAGGGAGGGAGGAAAGAGGAAGAGGGGAGACTAGGGAAGGAGGGAAGGAGGTAGGGGAGGGATAGAAAAAAGGAAAGGGGAAAGAAGGAAGGGGGATGGGGCAGGAGGGAGGAAGAAATATCATGATGGTTCGGAAAAGGAAGGTACAAGTTTAAAAAAGGAAAGAAGATAAGAGCTCTCCCCATCATCCCTTCCATACTTAAAGTACAATGAACCCAAGACCAGATGATTAGATATAGAAGCCATGGAGTACACAATGGAGTACTACTCAGTTGCAAGAAAAGATAAAGTCATGCAATTTGAATGGATAGTATCATCCTGAGTTAAATGAGTCAGAGAAAGAAAGACAGACACAGAATAATCTCACCCATATGTGGGCTATAACAAAATATAGTAGGAAAATAACTAATGCCCAAAGACAATATAAATCAAGAGCAGGAGAACTGTTCTTTAGTAGGAATCTTACCACAGGAGGAGCTGGGAAGGGACCACTATGACAGTGATAAAAAGAAGAGACCACTCTGGATGAGAACTAATGCTGAAAGTCATCATGTGATATGCATGTACACTATCAGTATCATTATTGTAAACCATAGTGGATAAAAGGAAAAAAGAAAATGATTTTAGAAGTGCCTACTATAGAAGCAGCGGGAGAGGGCAGGAGGAAAACTGGGAACATTGGTGAAGAGTAATAGACACTGGTGAAGCAGTAGATTTAGTACCTAAAACCTAATCATAAATGTTATTTATAATGGTTAAATAAAAATTTTTTTGGTTTTTTGGGCCACACCCATTTGATGCTCAGGGGTTACTCCTGGCTAAGCGCTCAGAAATTGCCCCTGGTTTGTGGGGACCATATGGGACACCGGGGATCGAACCACGATCCTTCCTTGGCTAGCGCTTACAAGGCAGACACCTTACCTCTAGCGCCACCTCACTGGCCCCTAAATAAAAAAATTTTAAAGACAATGAACATCCTTAAATTTATTAACCTCGGGCCCGGTGAGATAGCACAGCGGCGTTTGCCTTGCAAGCAGCTGATCCAGGACCAAAGGTGGTTGGTTCAAATCCCGGTGTCCCATATGGTCCCCTGTGCCTGCCAGAAGCTATTTCTGAGCAGACAGCCAGGAGTAACCCTGAGCAAAGCCGGATGTGGACCAAAAACCAAAAAAATAAAATAATTATTAACCTCCATTTGAATCTAGGAGTGAGTAATAATATACCACATCTATATAGGATATGTTCAATCATTTGGTTTCAGAGGTTTATTTTTATTCTGCTGTGAGTATATATATTTTTTCACATAATAATTTTATCCAGAATATTTCACACAGCAAAATATTTTGTGTGTGTTTTGTTTTTAGGTCACACCGAGCTGTGCCTGACTTTGCACCCATTTTTACTCCTGGTGGGCTCAAGGGACCATTACAATGCCAGGGATCTAATCCGGTTGGCTGCATATAAGGCAAATGCGTGATCACTCACCAGCTCCATAAAGTAACATACATTTAATTGTATAGATATAGTATTTTAGTTAAGAAAAACTAAATAATCATGTTTTATATCATTTAACAGAAAAATAATATTTTTGATTGATTTTATTTTATTGGGGAGGTTTGGCCACAGCCAATGATGCTCAGGGGTTACTCCAGGCTATGCACTCAGAAATCACTTCTGGCTTGGGGGACCATATGGAACACCGAGGGATCAAATCACAGTCAGTCCTAGGCTAGAGCATGCACTTGTGCCACCACTCCAGCCCCTTGATTGATTCTGTTTTTATGTCAGATCCTAAAATCAGGGGCTGATAAAATATTCTCCTTTTTTTTTCAAAGATACTTAAAATGCCTATGAGGGGACAAGAGTTAAAAAGCTGGTACATTTTTACATTAAAAGCATAGGATCTGGGGCTGGAGAGATAGAATGGAGGTAAGGCGTTTGCCTTTCATGCAGGAGGTCATCGGTTCAAATCCAGGCATCCCATATGGTCCCCTGTGCCTGACAGGAGCCTGGAGCCAGAAATAACCCCTGAGCACTGCCGGGTGTGACCCAAAAACCACATTTAAAAAAAAGGATAGGATCTGAGCCAGAGACCTAACAGGGATTAAAGCAATTGCCTTGTTGGGGCTGGAGTGATAGCACAGCGGTAGGGCATTTGTCTTGCACACAGCTGATCCAGGACGGACCTGGGTTCGATCCTAGTGTCCCATATGGTCCCCCAAGTCAGGATCGAGTTCTAAGCACAAAGCCAGGAGTAACCCCTGAGCATCACTGAATGTGACATTAAAAAAAAAAATGCCTTGCATCTTATATGCTCCCCTAAGCACTGCCAAAGATCATTGTTCAGTACAAGGTCAGGAATAACTCCTGAGTGCTACAAGATGTGAGAGAAATAGAAGAAAGTAAAGGAAGAAAGGAAAGGACAGAAGACTTATTCAGAGCTGTATAGTGTCTTCTTGCCCTTTTTTGTCTTCCTAATGAAAAGTATAAACTTATGCTAAATGAGAATTATAAAAATTATTATTTTGAATTATTTGCAAACTTTAAGACTCTTTTTCTGAAGATTATTATCTAGAGGAAATGTAACCTAGAGGAAAATCAGACCTTTTGAATAAGTAGAAAAAATGAACATATCACAACCAGCTCCTACAGACAAGAAATTTACCCCCAACATTTCTTCATAGCTAAGTATGAAAGCTTCTGGCAAAAAAAAGAAAGCCTGCTATGTAAAAAAAATTTTTATAATGTTTTGACCCTAAAATGTCTCCAAAACTTGAGTCCATTTTATCCTTCCCTGAGAAGTGCAGGTGGCTATGTGTGAAATATTACCTTCCCATGACACCTCCTTTCCCAGAAGCTCCACAAACTTGAGCCATTTTCAACAGATGGAGCCTTAATCCTCTTCTCCCTGAGAGAAAGTATTTCTTCACTAAATCAGTCTTGGAATAGAAAGACTTGGGTCGGTGGGAATTTTCTCTGGCACAGATTTTCTGGTGTCTTTCCTTAATAACTAAGTCTACCATCAACACAGCCGAGGGACTGCATATCTTTCCCCAAACTTGCCTACTCTTCACCATTTTTTTTTACCAGTTTTCTTCTCAAATAAATCATGCTCCAATTCTCAGATTTTCCTCCCTTGTTAAAGGGTCTGGCACAATCCATGTACCCAATAGCAGGTGAGTAGATAAAGATATGTGTACATAATGGGCTATTGCTAAGTTATGAGACACTAAATTTTTTTCATTTGCTATAACTTGTACACAACTTAAGTATGTTATGTGAAGTGTCAGAAAGTAAGGATAAATAGTAAGTGGTTTGTTTTATATAAGAACTATAAAGATACAAAGAAAGTGAGTAATCTGGAAGCAAACAAACCTAGAGATCTGATCACTAGAACAAGTAAGACCAGAGGATTAAAGTATGGGAAGGAATGTAGTATACTTACTGATGGAGGGATTTAAAAACCATGGAGAAGAAATTGATATAGTAGCTCTACATACCATACAGTGATTCCAATAATATTATAAACTATTGTTGGGGCCAAAGCGTTGTCACAAGTGGTAGGGCATCTGCCTTGCACATGCTAACCTAAGACAAACCGCAGTTCAATCCCCCAGCAATCCATATGGTCCCCCAAGCCAGGAGCGATTTCTGAGTGCATAGCCAAGAGTAACCCCTGAGTGTCACCGGGTGTGGCCCAAGGGAAAAAATAACTATTGTACTGCAATGAGCTATTAATAACAAATAAGAGAGTCTTCAGAATTTTCCCTCAAAGGAACATGCTTTTTAAATTATTAACTAAATATTAATTGATGGTATTGTTTTTTAATAATATTTTATTTAAACACCTTGATTACAAACATCATTGTGGTTGGATTTCAATGGTTTTGTTAATAAATATTAATTAAATGTTAATTTTTAATTAAACAGTTAAACAGTGGTCCCAGGATATAGCTCATTGGAAAACCACCTACCTTGAAAGCATGAAGGTACAAGTTTGATCTCTCACATATACCAAAAGCAGTTCTGGTATTTCTAAGCTTGGAATCACACAATAGAAAAGAGCAATCTACAGAGCAACAAAAATAAATGTGTACAAGCACCACAAAAAAACGAACCTCACTTGGAAAAAGTGTGTTGACACCTGGAAGACCCTTAAGAAGGACTAAAATAAGATTGTTAGAGAGCACCACACCAAATATGTGTGATGCCAGCAAGAACATATGTGAGCCCCACCACTGAAATATGTAACTCAGCCACTACCATAAACAAGTGTGCACAGGCCGCAACCAAACATGTGTACTCTTCAGTCATATAAGTGCAACAAAGACAAGTGAATAGGAGGGAAAATAATGAAAGATGGATAAATGGTGGATGGATGGATAGATGGTAAGAAAGAAAGAAAGAAAGAAAGAAAGAAAGAAAGAAAGAAAGAAAGAAAGAAAGAAAGAAAGAAAGAAAGAAAGAAAGTAAGAAAGAAAGGAAGGAAGGAAGGAAGGAAGGAAGGAAGGAAGGAAGGAAGGAAGGAAGGAAGGAAGGAAGGAAGGAAGGAAGGAAGGAAGAAGGAAGGAAGGAAGGAAGGAAGGAAGAAGGAAGGAAGGAAGGAAGGAAGGAAGGAAGGAAGGAGGAAGGAAGGAAGAAGCAAGGAAGGAAGGAAGGAAGGAAGAAGAAAGGAAGAAGGAAGAAAGAAGAAAAGAAAAAAAGAAAGAAAGAAAGAAAGAAAAGAAAGAAAGAAAGAAAGAAAGAAAGAAAGAAAGAAAGAAAGAAAGAAAGAAAGAAAGAAAGAAAGAAAGAAAGAAAGAAAGAAAGAAAGAAAGAAAGAAAGAAAGAAAGAAAGAAAGAAAGAAAGATGATAGATAGATGATAGATAGATAGATAGATAGATAGATAGATAGATAGATAGATAGATAGATAGATAGATAGATAGATAGATAGATAGATAGATAGATAGATAGATAGATAGATAGATAGATAGATGGATGGATGGATGGATGGATGGATGGATGGATGGATGGATGGATGGATGGATGGATGGATAGATTAGATAGATAGATAGATAGATAGATAGATAGATAGATAGATAGATAGATAGATAGATAGATAGATAGATAGATAGATAGATAGATAGATAGATAGATAGATAGATAGATAGATAGATAGATAGATAGATAGATAGATAGATAGATAGATAGATAGATAGATAGATAGATGATAGATAGGTGAAAGATGGATGGATAGATAGATAGATAGATAGATGATAGATAGATAGATAGATAGATAGATAGATAGATAGATAGATAGATAGATAGATAGATAGATAGATAGATAGATAGATAGATAGATAGATAGATAGATATGGTCACAATTAAGAACTTTGTCTTATACAGATTTTAATCTAGGACTTACAAGCAAACTTATAGATGCATTTGGGGGGTTACTAATACTGGGGATGAAGGCAAATAATCACCACTGAGCTCAATTTTGGCCCCTAAAAGAGATATTGTAAAGATTACATGATTCATGGGGAACGAAATTTTAAGTAAAACGTAAAGAGCAGACCAAAAAATGAGGCCACATAGTAAGAGTAAGAAAGAGAAGGGAATAAAAGGAAAAAAGAGCAAATGGAGAGCAAGGGGCATAGAAAGGAAGGAGAGGAGAGAAATATTACTCGGGAAAATCATGGAACTATATTCAAATTCACTGTAAAACAATCCCATCTCATATCCTATTAAACACCATAGGAAATGACATTTGCTTCAGTAAGAAAAACAGATGGTGGAAGGAGAGAGAAGCTCAAATGTAAAACCGCAAATGAAAATGCCACAGCTAACATTGTGGGTCCCTCTGACATGTTCACATATCAAGTTCTAGGCTCCAAGACAGTTTTCTCATTATAGGCATGCCTTCCACCCTAAAATAGTTCCATGAGGTTTCAAAAGTAAGAGTGAGAGGAGGTGTTTGGGATGTGTTTGTGTGCGGCTTCATGTGAGCTTGTGAGTGGGGCCAGGACGGGGACAGTGGGGGTCATTGAAACCCATGAGACAGCCCAGAGCAGGATGCTTGCCAACAGCACTGTGATTCATCTTCCTCTCCAGCACAAGTACATCAAGTCCTCTGTTTTGCTCTTAGTTCACTTTTGTCCTCTTTAAACCAATGAGTCATAAGTTGGAAATATGTATGAAATAAGCAAGAAGAATATGTCACTGAGTTATTTCTGGTCATTCAATATACACATCCTAGGACATCATGCATTTGAAAGGCAAATTTTTAAATATGAAAGGTTCACACAAAGCAGACAGAATTGGTTCTATGAGGGAAAAAAATGAAAGTCAGGTGCAAGAAGAAGTGGAGTCTGGTAAAACAATTAAGTTTAGGTGAAGAGAATAGACTATTTCTTCATGCTCTCTAAAGGATCATTTTCTTCAGCGGAAATTGCATAAATTCTTGGTCACTCGAATTAGTAAAGAATGGTTCTTGCCAAAGTTTAGTGCTGGGAAGCAAATCACATTTGGTGTCTTGTAAAGCTG
This sequence comes from Suncus etruscus, assembly GCF_024139225.1. Lineage (NCBI taxonomy): Eukaryota > Metazoa > Chordata > Mammalia > Eulipotyphla > Soricidae > Suncus > Suncus etruscus. Next base: position 97,872,737 of record NC_064855.1, on the reverse strand, counting down.
TTCTACCTCTCAGTGGTACATATGAGTTTGATATCGCAAACAGAAAACTTCTATTAATCTAGAAACCTTCCCAGCCAACGTGGAGAAATCAGAAGATTAAATTATTGAGGATTCTTATCATTAGAAAATAAAAACCTGAAAGCAGTTATATAGCATGATGAGCCTAATAACTATCAAAGCCAGCCCCTTTTTCTTTCCTATTATATTCAATACTTACCTTTTGTACACCTTCTCTGTGCAGAGTTTCAATAACATACATCTATGTAATCTACTCAGTAATTACTACTGAGTAATATTTACATGGAGTAAACTACACAATGAGGACTCAGCAATGCAATTTTCCAATTTTCCCAATTTTTGGTGGACATTAAAATCATGAGTCAAAGCAGACATTAATTAAATGTGAAGACAAAAAACATTTGTGACCATCAGTAGACTGAAGAGCCACCAAAGTGAGAGGTGTGTTGGTCAGGGTTTGGAGAACAACTGTATAATATAGACATGAAAAGTTGAACTTTATCTGAGATCCAAAATCTTAAAGACTGTGAAGGTATTTCTCAGAATATTCTAAGAAAGAAAATGTCATAATAATATTTTTAAGACAAAAAAAATTTTATTGAGAAACTGAGTGACATGTGTAAACTGGGGAGGGTGGGTAGAGGGTGAATCAGGAGAAAGGCAGAAGAAAACTTTCTAGGTCTTGTGAGAACTGTTAACTTTCTCCAAAGAATAATTGCAAGTCACTGGAATTCAGGGAAGCAATATGATCAGATATGCACTTTTAAAGATAATTAGATTTTATGGAAGCAATTTGTTGAGGAGAAAGGAAAGGAAAAAAAATGTTCTGGGACTACGGAAACACTCCAACATCTTGATGCAAGATGATGGTTATGGGGAAAGGAAATGTAGAAAATGTAATAAATTGAGAAACTCTTATCTCTAAGATGTTGATTGTTTCTTGCATGTGTAAAACAGATCTGGAGGGCAGAGAATCAGGAGAGAAGAGGATATCTGAGAGTTCTCTTCTGTGAGTTATGAATAAAATTTCTGTGTCATACATATGCATATATATAACTGATACATTTAACTAGTTTTCCTACTCTTTGGTCCCATCTCCCTATTATTTTATGTAAAGTGGTTTGAAATCTGTAGTTAAAAAATCCCTGATTAGGATCATGGCAGTATAATAGGTATAGAATAATATTAACTAGAAAGTGTGATCTGAGCTAGGTGCAGTAAGATATAAGATTCAGGCTGTTTCTCTTTGGAAAGCAGATGTACACCCCTATTTATATAAAATAATTTAATTATGGGCTTTGCAAGTAATTTTCTTTTGTAAAAATATCAGTATAAAAGAAAGTATGTGTGATTTTCTAATACCCAATGAGTGTTTACAATTAAAGACTTTTGTTATTTATTTGGCTTCCCAGAATATGACCTTATTCAACACATTTAGGGAGTTTCTCTTTTTGAAGGGTAGTATATTCATCTAGAAAAGTACATTGCTAGATATTCACCAACCTAGACTTCTTGAAGCTTAAATGTGGGCATGTTTCCTAGGTTGAGTCAAAGGAGGGTGTCCATACAACATGGTAATTCACTAAAGAATTATGGGCATTAGGTGGGGGGGTGTCTTTTCATTTTCTGTTCAAAGACTGCAGAAATAGAACTAGGGGCTCTGCAATGTTAGGGGATTGTGGATCTGGTGACATCTAAGCTAAACCTCATTTTGCTTTCCATTCATTTTGTCTGTCTCAATATCATTTTAGTTATTTTTTATCTCCTCCATTTGTATTTTACTTTAAACTAAGATTCTAATCTCTGTAATACATAAGATTTAAGACTTCCTTGCTGGAATATTTAATAAGTGAGGATAGTTATCCAAAGAGTGGATGGCTACTTTAGATATTTTTCCTATTTGCTTAGCCAGTTTTTATTTTTAGTTTTTTATGGAAGAAGAAACATTGCATTATGTTATAAAACTTTCATATGCTCAGTCATTGAAAAGCAACTTGTCCACATACACCTACATTTTTTTTCACTAAAAGTCTAATTTTATTCTTTTTTTTTTTTTTTTTTTTGGTTTTTGGGCCACACCCAGCGGTGCTCAGGGGTTACTCCTGGCTATCTGCTCAGAAATAGCTCCTGGCAGGCACGGGGGACCATATGGGACACCGGGATTCGAACCAACCACCTTTGGTCCTGGATCAGCTGCTTGCAAGGCAAACACCGCTGTGCTATCTCTCCAGGCCCTAATTTTATTCTTCACCTAGCTGGCTAATTTGATAGTTGATTTTTGCATTTTTCAGTTATCTATTTTTAGTTTGTGAGTTCTATAGTTCTTTCTTTCTTTTTCTTTCTTTCTTTCTTTCTTTCTTTCTTTCTTTCTTTCTTCTTTCTTTCTTTCTTTCTTTTTTCTTTCTTTCTTTCTTTCTTTCTTTCTTTCTTTCCTTCTTCCTTTAAATTTAGGCACCATGGATTGCAATACCTTTAATGGTTGAGTTGCATGACATAAAACATTCCAGAACCACTACCTGCACCAAAATGTATGTTTGGCTCCACCATTATGCCTATATCCCCTCTCCACACAACTCACTGTCCCCGATAGTACTCTTCAGACCACTTTTCAGGTTCTGTTTCCCTTGGGTATTTACTATGTTTTCTATGTTTCTTTATACCTCACATATGAGGGAAATTATTCTGTATCTATCCCACTTATTATAACTAATTTCACTCATCTTGATACTTTCCAGATGCCTCATTCAGTTACAAATCTCACAGCCCAAAAGTATTTTATTGTGTGCATATATATGATTTTTTTATCTAGTCATCAATTCCTAAACACATATTTTAGCTATTTCCAAATGTTGGCTATTGTGAGTAGAATTGTTATGAACATAGGAGTGAAATATTTTCTGAGTAGAGATTTTGTGCTTTTATGGTAGAGGCTAATAAATAGAATACTAAATCATATAAAATCTCAATTTCTAGTATTTTTAGAAGTGTCCATATTGCTTTCTAAAAATAGAGTCTTTCACACACACACACACACACACACACACACACACACACACCCATATCCTAACACTGATTGTTTTCCTGCTTTGTGGCATGTGCCTAATTTATTTTTGTTAAATAAAATCTCATTCCCTAATGAAACATAATGCAAAGGATTTTCTTATATAACTTCTGGGATTTGTATGGAAAAATAAAAACCTTTGACTAGCTAAAAGCAATTCTAGAAATGAAGAAGATGAGAGACTTTTCTTTCCTCAACTTCAAACTATACTAGAAAGCTGCAGTAATAAAAACAGCATGGTGCCGAAGTAAAAGCACACTCTCAAACCAGTGGAATAGAGTTGAGAGTCTAGAAGATAGAGGCATTATAAGCAGTTAATCTTTGACAATGACTCATTATCACATTATAAAAATTTGAGGTATTCAATTATTGAAAAGCAACATGTAAAGATCCACTTCATTGTTTTCCACTAAAAGTCTAATGCCATTCTTCTCCTCAATGGTTAATTGGGCAGTCAAAAAATATTAATTAGGGCCCAGAGAGATAGCACAGCGGCGTTTGCCTTGCAAGCAGCCGATTCAGGACCAAAGGTGGTTGGTTCAAATCCCGGTGTCCCATATGGTCCCCCACGCCTGCCAGGAGCTATTTCTGAGCAGATAGCCAGGAGTAAACCCTGAGCACTGCTGGGTGTGGCCCAAACCCCCCCCCAAAAAAAATATATTAATTAGAGCAAAAAATTCCTCTTCATCAAATTATGGTGGAAAAATTGGTTTTCACACTTTAAAATAAGCAAATGTATGTCTCTTTCTGACATTATACACAAAATTCAAATAAAAATAGATTAAAGATGTCAATATCAGACAAATCTATAAATTATATAGAGGAACACAACAATGTATCACTTCATGACATGGCATCCTCTAGGTATATTCAGTAATTCAATGTCATTTTCCCAGAAATTGAAGCAAAGATAAACAAATAGAAGTGCATCTAGCTGTAAAACATTTTTAATGCAAAAGAAATGATGACCAGAATAAAAGGATACCCCACAGATAGGAAGATAGTAATTTTTCAACACTCACCTGTCAAAGGGTTCATATCCAACCTATCTAAAGCATTGGTAGACCATAACAGGATAAATAAAAAAGAAACCTCTCAAAAAAATGAAGGAGGATCTGGAGAGATAGTACAGTGGGTAAAGTTCTTGGCTTGCCTGCAGTTCACTTGGGTTCTATACACGGCAAATATAAGATCCCCTGAGCACAAGTAGTGCGTTCTGAGCACAAAGCCAGTATTATCCCAAGCATCACCAGGTGTGGCCAAAACAAAACCAATAAAAATTGGGGAAAAGAATAACAAAAATGTTTTCAAAGTAGTCTTAATTTTTAGCATTTTTCTATCTTATTACTTTTATAAATAAAATTATAGCATTTTTTCAAAGCCACATATGCAAATATCGAGAAGATGTGAAGTTGTTTGACTTCACACTCCATGCACTGTGTCTCTCAAAACTGGCATCTCATTCACAACTATGTTTTCACTCACACTGATAATCTAGAGAAGCCTCCTGGTGTTCTATTAAATTTTACTTCAATGCTTACTTCAGTGTCATAGGCCTCTAATTATTCCAACTAATGACCCAATTAATAACCATTACATTGCTGCTGTTCAAGATGGAATACAAAAGTGAATAGAGAATAAAGGATATTAGCTAAGAGAGGTCATTTCTGGTAGAAATAATTATGTACATGTATATGGGTTCTGGGACTTTTGCTAACACATTTAGTACTCTCATGTTTACCTTCATCTAATTTCATGATGTAATTATCAAATGACCAGCCAAAAATAGAGTTGTGATTTGAATTTATTCCTTTAAACCTCAGTAACTATTATATCACCTGCTTGTTTATATGAATATTTAGAAAGTTTGTTTGGTCTAATCTAGAATGGGAAAAACCAAAAAATAGTATTTTTGGGGGGTTTTTGTGTCACACCTGGCAGCACTCAGGGGTTACTCCGTGGGCTCTATGCTCAGGAAATCGCCCTGGCAGGCACAGGGGACCATATGGGATGCCGGGGATTTGAACCACCATCCTGCATGAAAGGCAAACACCTTACCTCCATGCTATCTCTCCACCCCCCTTTTTTTTTTTTTGAGAAAAAACCAAATTCTTATCTAGCCTGAATAACTTTCCCTGATCTACTTAGTCTCTAGTCATTTCCAGCTCAGTTTTTTGATAGCTCCTTTTCTACTAGTCTTCTTGTCCAAAGAGTTAAACCAGGCCTTTGAATGCTTTTGCTCAAATTTCACCTCCAAATCAAGGGTTGTCAAAGATAAGAGTACAAGTAAGGGCACTTGCCTTGCATAAGCTTAACTTGAGTTCAATCCCATGAACTTTATTTTGTGTTCCAAGCACTGCCACGGGTGTCTGAGCATGAGGCTAGAAGTTAGCCCTGAGCACCACGAGGCATTGTCCTCAAAAACAAATCATCAAGGGATCCTGCTCACACTATGTGTAAACTATATCCAGGACTACCTGGATAAGTGTTTGGTATCTCTCCCATCACCATCGAATGCAAAGTAGCAACTCTTCTGTTACCTCCTAAGTGATATTTCTGATTCATCTTTTCCTCTCTCACACTAATCTTTCAGTAAAGTCTATCACAGGCTCTCTCCATCTGCTTTTTCTTCTTTTTTTGTTTTTGTTTTTGGGCCACACCCAATTGACGCTGGGGGATCTAACCCGCAGTCCATCCTAGGTTAATGTGTGCAAGGTGGATACCCATATTGCTTGTGCCACCACTCCGCGGCCCTCCTTGATATTTCTTATACATGTAATCACAGCTCCTACTTGAGTTCTTTGTATATTGCTTTCTTTTTTAACCTTAACTTTCTCTTGGTTAGTTTTAGGTTTTTGTTTGTTTGTTTGTTTGGGTTTTTGGCTTTTGGGCCATATTCGGTGATGCTCAGGGTACTTCTGGGTACATAACACTATGGGAATTCCAGAGATTAAACCAGATTAGCCACTGCAAGGCAAACTCCCTGTACTATCTTTCTGGACCCTTTTGTGCATTTTTATCTTTCTTGAAATACCTCTCTATTGTATAATCCTGTGACTTTTATTTCCTCTTACTTAAGATGTTTTCTAACTCCTACCTAAAAACTTACTCCTATCAAGTTGTCTCTCTGAATCTTCATTAAATTTTACTTTTCTTTATCCCACTTATCTCCATGCTTTGTACTTATGTGCTTATTTCTGCTGCATCCCACTATATTACACTTCAGGTTGAATAAGTTTCTTATTGTACTGCTATTTCAGCCTTGATAATAATATCCACCCATTTCTTGATCTATATTTGTTGAATAAATAAATGAAAGAATGGGACAAAGTATCTAAAAAAAGGACTGATTTCAAACACCATAGTATAAGATGAGTCAAGGACTAAAAATAAGAGAAGATTATAAAGAAAACAGTTGTTCCCCGAAGAAGAGAGAAGGAAAAATAAACCAAGAGAGCTATTGTTACAGAAGCCACAGGAAGTCACTATTTTAAGCAGAAGGAAGTGGTTTAACACTGTTAAATGCTATAGATGGTCAATGAAGTTGGGAAAAGAATGGTAAAGAATCAGAGTCAAAAAGGAAAGCATTTCAGGAAATAGATACTAAATCAGCAATGTTAAACATTGTTGATGAATTAAATAAGATTGTGGCTTTGTAAAAACTCACTTTGGTCACGTTAGTAAAAACAGATTTGTTGGTGAAGATAAGAATCAGGTCTGCATTGTGCACAGTGAAATTGGGGGAAGAAAAAAAGGGAGAAAAGAAAGACTTGTAGAAAGAACTTTCTACACATTAGAAACAGAAATGAAGAATTTAGTTTAGACGACCGCTCACCGTATGAGGTGAACAGAGACAGGATCTCTGAATATAACTGAGAAATCCTGTAGACAAGTAAAACTGACCACTCTGCAAACAGAGAACAAAAAAAAGAGAAGAGAAAAAGTTAATTTGAACATAGGACCTCCATTCTCCTCTACTTCCCAATAGATTTTTTTTAATTCATGTATATTTTCAGCCTACTGATTAAATTCAAAATAAATTTACCAAATTTGGACAAATTAAAAATAAAACTCACCATACTTGCAATCTTACTTTTTGTCTTTCTACTCTTATAATATGTAAGACGATTTTAAGTCTTGTTTTAATTACATAGAAATAGGGTTTAAACTCAGTGTATAAACCCAATTTTATACACTAGCATAATTTATAATACATATAAATTTCTTTATTTAAACATCAGGGTTTACAAAGTTGCTCATAATACAGTCATTTCTGGAATTTAATGTTCCAACGCCAATCCCACTATCAATGTAACATTTTCATCCGCTATTGCCTCTAGTTTCCCACCGTGCACCCCAGGACTGCCCACTTAGTAGGTATGAATAATTTACTTCAGATTGTTTTGTTATAACTACATGTAATAAAACTATTTTTTTAAAGTTTATTAAAGAAAATTTATAAAAACTATTGTATCTCACAATGGAGTCATGTAACTCATTTTCAGAAGGTTTACAGAACTGTTTTGCTGCAACTTGATTTTGTCTGCTGAACTTAGTAAATTGTATGATAATTTTACTTCAAAATGGGTTCATTCCTACAGAGATATCAGTGCTAAAATTATGATAAACGTGGCCTTGTATTGTGACCATGTGATCTTGCATTACAAGAACTTTGAGGATATGTGGTGTGGATCTGGACCAGTGAACTGACATAACAAAAGCTGCTGGGTCATGAGTGTGGCTACAGGGGCTTCTGGAAGTTCAGAGGCTCTGGTGAATGTTGTCTGCCCTCACTCAAAAAAAAAAAAGTTCCAGGGGTCTCAAACCCCAAAACAACAGACCTGAAGTTCTTGAGCAATTAGATATCTCTGCAAAAGATTAGTGGAAATGTGGTGTAGGTTGAATCACTAGTGTGGGGGCCGTTGTGATGGGAAGGGTACAGCTGTAGAGACTTCAGCAGGGCTGGGGAACTTAGCCTGCCCCCCCCTCTTGAGGCAACCCAGAGAAATCAGCCGCAAGATCTTTTACAGTAGGTCTAGCCCTACAATTTCAATGAGGGAAACTTAATTACATGGGAGAATAACTGAAAAGAGAGTGCTGCTATTTACATATTTATTTTGCTTATATTATTGTTGCTGTACTTTTATATCAATAAGAATAATGGACTATAGGGCCCGGAGGAGATAGCACAGCGGCGTTTTGCCTTGCAAGCATGCCGATCCAGGACCAAAAAGGTGGTGTGGGTTCGAATCCCGGTGTCCCATATCGGTCCCCCGTGCCTGCCAGGAGCTATTCTGAGCAGACAGCCAGGAGTAGCCCTGAGCACTGCCGGGTGTGGCCCAAAAACCAAAAAAAAAAAAAAAAAAAAAAGAATAATGACTAAAAAATTTAGAAAACAACCCAAGTATCCAGGCACAAATGACTAAAGAAAGAATCTATGGTGTATCTAGATATACATATAGTACGATATATGTAGGTATGTATATATACAGTGGAATATGACTCAGTTATAAGAAAAGATAAAATCATGCATTTTCTTCTACATGGTTAAACCTGAAGAGTATAATCCTGAGTGAATGAGTGAAGTTATTCAGGAACACAATCAAAACGATATTTTTCATATTTGAGGATACAATGAAATATAGTAAGGGAATGTCCAAAGGCAACAGAAGCTGAGAACTGATCTGGTAGAACTAAGCTTCACCATGGTTGAGAAATAATGTATTGACAGAGATATCAATTGAAGCAGGAAACACACTGGTGGAGGGTATGGTATTAAAACATTGCATACATAAAACTTATGTCATAAATCTATAATTCCAATTTTTTTAATTTTTTAAGGTTTAAGATATTTTAAGTAATAATCATATTGTATTAAGACTTAAAAAAGACAGGACTCACTTCCTCTCAAAACCAACAGATAGAAATGTATTTTTTCTCACCTTCTAGTACATAAAACATGGGGACATAGAATTGAGGTTCAAGTCCTTTACACATATGAGCTTAAAACCTAAAAAAATATTGAAACAAGAAGAAATATTTAGATGTTTGTAGCCAACAATAGCACTCTCCAGGGCTAGAAGGTCAGCAATTCCATAAGTGGAGAATAATATTTTTTCACAGGACTAGTGCTGGTACTACATATATAATACAGATTGCCTTGACACTTTCCTTGAGATTGACTAACCTCCTAATGAGCCCATACACCTTCTGATTCTGGGATAACAAGTTATTATTATTTCTTCTGCCTGAGCTAGCATAATTATTTTCTATGGCTCACAATAAAGCTTTTGGACTGGCAGATATCATTTCCTCAATACTTTAAGCAATCCAATACTTTAATTTATAAAAGATTAATTACCATAATTAAAGCAAGGGTATAATAACAGAAAAAAGAGTGTAACAAGGGAAATCATTAAGAACAAATACCAAAAAAAGTTGGATAAAGGAGGAAAAAAAAGAGGGATAGTTTTAGCCTGCATGAATGAGCCATTAATATCCCCTAATATACCCACAAAAGATTTTTAAATAGTAAAATTAAGTGGGGTAGATAGTTAAAGGGAGCAGATTTGTGGGTTGGGATAATTACCATTTTATAAAAGTTGTCTTTGAGATGTTAAGATAATGTTATGGGAGACATAGGAGTAGACAGATGGATGGAAGTATGAATCTGTGGGGAAAATGTCAAGGATAAAGATAGAGAACTGAAGTCATTGGAACTGAAATTATGAGGAGGAAATGAGCTCACTCTGGAAGAGTTCACAGTATGAGAACAGTGGGTCGAGATGGACATCTGAGAATACCATCATTTAAAAGATGATCTTAGTAAAGGAAGCCCAGAAAATAAATCACAGCATTCTGGCCCACAATTTCTGTCTTATTGAAATGGTATTACTGTAATCACTCTTTCTAGCTTCCTTGAATATATAGAACCACTTGAAGATCATATCGCTCTCTTTGGCAGCTCTTCTAATTAAAGGATAATTTTAAATAATGGATTACCGGGCCTGAGTTTTTAACCCATGATTCAGATCCCATTATTCATGGCTGACTAATCATTATTTGCAAAGTTAAAAATAATAAATCTCTCTACTTTTCAGAAATTTTTTTAGGTTAGTCTTCAAAAATATTGAAGGGCTTGTTTATCTATCATTCACACTTCTACATCTATCTCATTTGAAAGGTTTCGCCATTTTCCATCCAAGACCTCTAAGTGAATGGATCCTGAATAAGTAGATGCTTTCAAGTCACAGAGATAAACATGTAGAACCACAGAGATAATCAGTTCCACCCTAAGTCTCTAATTTCATTTTTGACTTCTGTTGCTTATAACATACCAATATCATTAAAGCTGTGCACAGTGATGAAATTAGATATTGCCTACAGCTATATGACCACATTTCTATATTTTTTGGTGTCTAGTGTCTCATAAAATTGAAATGTTGCTGAAACATAGTTTTAATGTTATATAGGAGGCAGTTAAAAGGGAAATAAATGCATATTAGATATCCCCTCTTTTCTTTCTCTGGGAGTAGAGGGAGGATAGGGAAGGGGCTGTTTTCTGCTGATCTATGGTGGATCCTTTTATGTGTTACTAAACAAGAGGTGGGAGGAGGTAAGGTGGATATGCAAGAAAAAGCTTTTATTTTTCCTTTCCCCTCACTGGAATGTCAGCAATGGTCAGTAAGGTGATTGTTTTCTCAAGAAGTTGACTATTTTACCAACTTCTTTATTTTGTGAATTTAGATTCTAGGAATATATCAAAAGTTTGAGCACATAGAGGCTAGTGTTTTTATTAAAACAGACTAGTATTTTATTAGCAATATCTTCACTTTCTAAATCAATAAAGATTTTTTATCTATGTGTTTCTAGGCCATAGTAAGGACTCATAATTAAATCCATAAATGATATCTGGTAAGACTTGTTAATAAATATAGACTTTCAACATTTCTATTTCTACATACGTCAACTTTTTTTTCTCCCACTCTCTGAGTCTTCATTGGAATTATTTCTATCCAAAATTCATACTACCTAAAAATCAAATATAATATGTTCCATACCCACTGTCTTCAAGGTATTCTACCCAAACAAGAGTAGTTTGTTTTTTTTTCCACTTATTCTTACAGGAAGAACATGCTTTGTAATGCTTTTGTGAGCATTGTAATATCAGGGACCTCCTATCTCTCACTAAATTTTCTTTCCAAGATTCCACTTATATTCCACTTATTCTCAGATTGGGATCAGGAATTTAGCATTACAACCATCTGAGAACTTGATAACCAAATTTCAGGTAATTTTTTTATAAAAATATTCAAACAAGGAGCCAGAGAGATAGCATGGAGATAAGGCATTCACCTTTCATACAGAAGGTTGGTGGTTCAAATCCCGGCATCCCATATAGTTCCCCGAGCCTGCCAGGAGTGATTTCTGAGCATACAGCCAGGAATAACCCCTGAGCGCTGCCGGTGTGACTCAAAAACCAAAAATTTTTTATATATATATTCAAACAAAATTTATTTATTAACAAAACATATTTTCTCTTCTCTCAACTTTCAGGAGTCCTAAGTTCAATTGGAGCATGCCTCTTTATCATACACAATTACTGAACATTATAAGTAGGCTTCAATACACCTTCGCATTCTGACCTTTTTATATAATCTTTATGCCAAAATCTAGTGTTATAAATTTTAATACATTTCTCTGCAACTACAGATAAAGAAAACTGATATTCCAGCACAAGATTAAGCAATTCTCTTTCTCCTCCTTCCTCTAGTCAGCTCTTACTCTTATTCTCCATATTCCTATGCATAACATCCTACTTTCTGAATTCAAAGCATGGCTCAGTAAGGCTGATTATATGATACATTAAAAAAAATACAAGCTTGTTTTGGTCTAAATTTTTGACTTTTTAATCCACTCATTGGAAACAGATCTAGTTAAGATACAACCTCAGGGGGGCTGGCGAGGGTGGCACTAGAGGTAAGGTGTCTGCCCTTGCAAGCACTAGCCAAGGAAGGACCGCGGTTCCATCCCCCGGAGTCCCCATATGGTCCCCCCCAAGCCAGGGGCAATTTCTGAGCGCTTAGCCAGGATTAACCCCTGAGCAACAAACGAGTGTGGCCCGAAAAATCCAAAAAAAAAAGATACAACTTCAGTTAAATTTGATCAGGAAACTATTTCTCTGCCTCTAGATCACAGTTTTTTTTTCCCAGAAATTTGTTGGGGTTGTGATAAATATATATATATATATATATATATATATAGTATATATATATATATATATAATATTATATCTAGGACTAAACCAATCCATAGGCCCAAGAGAATAATATAGGCTAAATAATCAACATTCTTTGCAGCATTCTTCAGAACTGCATTCATATACTTGAGAAACACATAGATACTCATGTATCTAAGCAACTAAGCAATATACTTGAGAAGAAATTAGGTAATATTATTATTGCCTACAAACAGACACAATAGAAGACAGACCCAAGTAGAAATTGTTTAAAAAGAGTGAGACAGTATCATTGAAAGAAGAGAAAAATCAAAAGTAAAGTAGAAAAAATGACCATAAGATTTTAATTAGCTAATAACCCTACATCGACTTTACATTAGTCATCACTGAGTTAATATAACTGACTGTTTCTAAAGTTTCTCTTACTGAACATGAAAACAAACGTCCCATGGATTTTTTAATTGAAATTTTTTACTCAATAATTATATAATCACATGCAGTTGCAAAAAAAAAAAAATAACAGAGATGCAGTTGTATATTTTACCCTGCTTTCCAAACAGTAACATCTTTTTTTTAATTAGAGTTAAATAGAGCAGCCAGGATATTGACATTGATACAAACCACCGCCTCCCTCAGATTTTGAAACTAATTTGAAGACAATTGAATTAATTCATGATTTAGAATAGGAAAGCATAGTTAATTTTGAGGAAGTTTTATTCTGATGGTATCTCTTGCTTTTAAGGAAAAAAATTGTCATCTTTTAGATAATAAAATAGGAAATTGAGAGGAAAGGAAATGAGAAAAAATAGGTTGTACTAAGTAGTACTAAGAAATATCAAACTTTTTTTCCAAAAATTTTCTTGTATAATGGTAGCTCATAATATGACACTGATGACACATGTGAAACATATTAATTTGAAGTCTATATAGTTTTGTGAACTTCTAATAATAAACCTAAGAACATGTGATAAAGCCAGCATTAGATAACACTACTATTTCAGAGTGGGATGGTTTAAATCAAGTTGAGAATGTTTCCAAGTTTCCATTTTAGTTGCTTTGTATTGTTAAATGTATTTAAACATGTATTCTAAACTTATTTAAAAGATTTTATGGGGCCGAATATCTGAAGGACACTTCTTCAAAGAAGATACACAGGTAACCAACAAGCTCATGGAAACATGTTCATCATTACTAAATTTTAGGGAAATATAAATCAAAACTACGATGCAATACATGTCACAGTTGCTAGAATGGCTATTATCAAAAAGACAAGAAAGAAAAACTATTGGCAAGGATGTAGAAAACAGAAATATTCATAGACTAGAAATGTAAATTGGTCCATTAACTCTGAAGAACAATGTGGAACAATATGTGGAGTCCTGAAAAATTAAGAATAGACTCTTATTTGATTCAGCTATTTCATTTCTAGATAGCTAACCCAAGAATGCAAAAACACAAATATAAATACACATAGATTATGCAATCCTGTGTTTATTTGTACCATAATTATAATACCCTAGCATAAAAATAATTCAAGTGCCCTGGATGAATAGTGGAAAAATATATAGTATATGTATACGCATGTGCATATACATTTATGCACACATTCAGTGAAATACTATTACTCTCAGTTTTAAAAAGTGAAATTTTGCTATCATCAACAATATAGATGGACTTTATGACAATTATGCTGGCCTGTTTGCTTTTATGATTTTTTCAAGCTCATGTTCTCTCTTGAACTCTTGAACAAATTTCTCTCTCTTTCTATCTCTGTCTCTTTGTCTCTCTCACACTCTCTCTCCCCTCACATCAGCTCTGAGAAATTCCCAACAATGATGTCTTCGCTGCTTCTTCAAAGGCATTCACTTCCTGGATCTCTAAAACCTCAATGATTTTTAAGCTATTTCTGTTGAATTTATCCAAAGTTCTATTGTCATTCGGTCATTTGTTTTGAAGATTTTTTTCCATCTTAAGTTCATTTATTTTAAGGGTTTTTTTTTCCTTGTCTTCTGCTGTTGTCTAAAGGTGTTAAGCAGTTCATCTTTAAGTTCACTGATTCTGTCCTCAGCAGCTGTCACTCTGCTGGTGAAGCTTTCCAGTAAGTTTTTCATTTTGCCTAACAAGTTTTTCTATTCTGTCATTTCTGTTTAAAGTTATCTCATTTTATATTCTTATGTCTTCTTGAGTTTTATTGGCTATTTGTTCAATGGTTTCTTTGAACTCTTGATCATCCTCAACTTTTCCTCTCTAAAGTACTATCAGAGAGGCTATCTGTGACTGATACTAATGGGGTCTTCAGAACTACCACCTTAATTCACTAATTGTGATGGGGTTCTGTTTTGCTTTCCAACTGTGACTTTTGCAGTGTTGTGGTGTTTTGTACGTGCTGCAGTGTGACTCATTGACTAGAAAAAATGAAGGCCACTCTACAGATGCCTGATGTTATCATCCACATCTGAGCGGAAAGTTTTCTGGCACCATAGAAAAACCTTGGGGTATGAAAATGATTGTGTACAGAACCTGTAGTTGTTCCCATGGCAGTATGATTTAAGGGCAGAGAAACCCCGTATCTCTTAGGCCAAGGGCCAAGGGAATTCCCTTTCTAATTTCCCCAATGTTTACTGAGCCTATGCAAAAAAAAAAAAAAAAGGCAGCAGCAGAAGCACAAAACCTTGCCAACATCAGTCCTCCTTCTTTTGTTTTCTTGTTTTTATTTTCTTCTTCTTTTGGTTTGTTTATTTGTTTTGTTTTTGGGGGCCACACCCTGTGATGCTCAGGGTTTACTCCTGGCTATGCACTCAGAAATTGCTCATGGCTTGGGAACCATGTGGGATGCTGGAGAATTAAACTGCAGTCCATCCTAGGCTAGCACAGACAAGGCAGATGACTTATCACTTGCGCCACCACTCCAGCCCTTTATTCTTCTTATTATTTTTTTCTTCTCTTTTCTATTTTTTATTTCTTTTTTTTCTTCTTTTTTATTTTTTTATTTTTATTTTTTAGTTTTCTCTCATTCTCATGGTTATTATATGAATGTGGTTGTTTTTAGTATCTGGGTGCTTTTTATGTAGTTGCTGGGTTTTTTTTTCTTGTTGTTGTTGTTTTGCTTTGTTTTTCTTCTTTTTCCTTCTTTTAAATTGATATTTATAACCTCTAGATGGAATCTTCCCAGTTTTTTTTTCCAACAGAACCACATAACTTGAATCATCTTGTTCTGCCTCATGAATTGGGGGGGAGGGGGAAATGGAGGGTACCAGGACTAAACAGTGGTATGATTGTTGAGTAGGAAAAAAATGACCAGACTTAAATATCAAACCCAAAGTTAATGACAACATAATCTATATCCAATCTACAACAAGCTATACACAGAGGGGACCAGTTGCACTAGCAGTTTGAGAGGGAAATGAGGGAGATGTGGGATGCATGTTGGAAACAGGGGTGGAGGGAAGACAACACTAGTTGTAGGAATGCCCCTGATTAACTGTCACTATGTACCTTAAATACTACTGTGAAAGATTTGTAATTCACTTTTGTCAGAATAAAAAAAAAAATCTTTTTTTTTTTTTTTTGGTTTTTGGGCCACACCCGGCGGTGCTCAGGGGTTACTCCTGCCTATCTGCTCAGAAATAGCTCCTGGCAGGCACGGGGGACCATATGGGATGCCGGGATTTGAACCAACCACCTTAGGTCCTGGATCGGCTGCTTGCAAGGCAAATGCCGCTGTGCTATCTCTCCGGCCCCATGTCACAATAAATATTTTAAAAAAAATGAAATGAAGGCCACAGAATGAAACAGAATGTGTCACACTTCTCACACCTGGAGTAAAAATAGTTCTTATGTGTCACAAAGAGGACTCTGCTGCCTGTCTGTCAGCCTCAGTTTCTTAGAATCACCATTGTCTTCTCTTATGTAAACTCTAAAATATTTTATGAAGTAATTTTAAATTATTTTAAATTTTTTACTAGTGATAGGGAAGAAAGGATTATTACCATAATGAGACTAAGCACAAAATAAAAATTAATACAACATATTTTAAATACCAGAGTTGAAAAGTTATCCATGTAAATGGTAGTAATCATAATATTCTGCACTAAATGAGTTTAAATTATTAACACATATTTATATATTACATATATAATCATTATGTATAGTATATAATTATATATACCATAATATGTTATAATATATTTATATAGAAATATATGATTTATATAATATATAATATGAATAATTTATAATTACTTACACAGACTAAAATCATATAGCAATCAATCATTACAATTTGACTTTATTGATTTGTGGCCGGATAATTGCATTTGCCATTCCTCTGAGTTTTATTGAAACAAGCAAAATGAAATAAAAAATTTTGTACCAGCTAGGTGGCAGGCTTGGGTTGGGGCTAGTATATCTGGGGGGATTGGAGGAAGGAAGGTCATTAAAGGTATGATTGGAATTGGATCACTGTATGTCTGAAACCACTGCATTAAAAAATCACTTTGTAGGGGCCAGAGTGATAGCACAGCCGGTAGGATGTTTCCCTTGAACACAGCAACTTGGGTTCAATTTCTGGCATCCCATAGAATCTCCTGAGCCAGCCGGAGTAATTTCTGAGCCTAGAGCTAGAAGTGTCCCTCTAGTGCCATTTGGAGTGTCCCCCAGAAAAGAATAACTTTGTAAAGTATGGTGTTTTAATAAACAAATTTATGAAATAAAAAAGTGGAAAAATGGGCCCGGAGAGATAGCACAGGGGCATTTGCCTTGCAAGCAGTCGATCCAGGACCAAAGGTGGTTGGTTCGAATCCCAGTGTCCCATATGGTCCCCCGTGCCTGCCAGGAGCTATTTCTGAGCAGACAGCCAGGAGTAACCCCTGAGCACTGCCGGGTGTGGCCCAAAAAAAAACGAAAAAAAAAAGTGGAAAAATGGAAACCAAACTTTTTGTGATGATCATAATGTAGTCATGCAATGTTATCTCAGCAAAATAATATTTTTTTCAAGAAGCATTTTATTTTACTATTAAAATAAATTCAAATAATGATTCAGTTTATGTATTATAAAATAAATTTGATTTATTTATTATTTATTTGTTGGAAAATTTATTGATTGTAAAATAATTCAAATAAAAATTCAACTATGAATAAGATTTGGCAAAACAATCATTTGGAAAAAACTCAGGATCATAAACATGGTTAAGGTGTTTGCTTTGCATGTGGCAGACACCAGTTACATGCCAGTTTTATCCTTGGCAGCACATAGTACCCTAGTAGCAATATTCCTAAGTACCACTGGGTGTGGCACTAAAATAAAACAAACCAGAAAGAAAAAGGGCAATGGTGAAAACTAGCCAGTAACATTTGTCATACAACATGGTATTAGATTACTGCATAAAGTTTTTTGCAGCTACATCAAAGGATCTAAATGTGCCTTTAGAAATTTACTTTCCAGGTTCTCAGTGGCATTGTGGGAGATGGAGGAAGGGCAAGGGGTGGATGCATTTGGCAGTGCCCAGGATTTATTCCTGGCTGTGCTTTGGGATCATTCCTGAGGTACCATATGCAGTCCTGGAGGTTAAACTAGGGTCAACGGCATACAAGACAAGCACCTTACCCCTTGAACTATCTCTCTAGCCTCCTTAATAATCTTTTCCAATTAAATATCTCCCTTTAAACTGCACTGAGAGCAAAGCAACTTAAGATTTATTACATGGTAGCCAAAAAGAAAAAAAAAAAGAAAAAAGAAAGAAAAAGAAAAAGGGCCCAGAGAGATAGCACAGGGGCATTTGCCTTGCAAGCAGCCGATCCAGGACCAAAGGTGGTTGGTTCGAATCCCGGTGTCCCATATGGTCTCCCGTGTCTGCCAGGAGCTATTTCTGAGCAGACAGCCAGGAGTAACCCCTGAGCATCGCCGGGTGTGGCCCAAAAACCAAAAAAAAATAAAAAGATTTATTACATGGCTAGATAGTCTCTGAGTTCTAGAAATCTATTGGAAAGATATATATAGATATATAGCAATTCCTTTCATCAGCTTACATTATGTATAAAATAGGCAAAAACTTTTAAAACAAAAACTTTTCCCTCAATTTTTCTCAAATATTAAAGACTATTTGAATCTCTTCAGATCACAATTTGAAGAATGTTCTTGCCATTACTATTATTTGATTGCATTATGAATAACTCAAATTTTCCCTGTGTTCATTTGATTCTTTGGTGTGCAAACATTTCTTTGAGTTACAGTCCACAAGGTTTCAGTACATTTTAGGAAGCCTTATAACATTTGTTCCAAGAGTAGTTTCTTTTGAAGTCTGCTTTTTCAATACCTATTTGCCATGGGCCTTCAACCAAGGCTAACAAACAGATTTATCCTGTAGCTTCTCTCCAAAAATCATTATAAGATATAGCAGATTTATGCAAAGCACAGGAGAGTTTTTATGTTAAGTATTTATTCAAGCCAAATATTGGGTCCACATTATTAAATAAAAAAAACTTTGGTTACCCAAATAGCTGTGATTGCTCCTTTTCACCGACCATTAAATCCAATTTAGGACTCCAGTTGAAATCCTTTTTCTAGCCTTTCCTTTATTCAACCTTCTGTGTAACCTCTGATTTCCCTATTCTCTTTAGGCTTCTTTCAAATTGAGTCAGACACTCACCTTTGCATAATTTAAATTGATAAAAATCCTACATCATTCTACTCTCCTGGAATGTGATTATGGCACTAAAGAGCAAGTTTGCTGCTCTATTATTACATCATGGGGAATTGTCAACTCAGATCTGAAGACAGTTGTCTCAGTATGCTTCTAGGTAAAACAAATGAAAATTATATGTCACATTAAAACTGAGGCATTCGGTGACTGAGAACAGAGATAATGGAGGGCAAAAATTAGTCTGTCCAAAAAACAGTTCAAAATATACAACTGAAAGTCATCAGGTTTTAGTAAAATAAGACAGCATTTGTCCTGCCATGAGCTCATTTGACTTTACCGTGACCTCTGCAATTCTACAGTTACCTGGACACTGTGTGCCAAGAATAAGGAAAGCAGAGGATGACTAAGAGCACTTCAGACTGGAAGTGAATAGGGTGAAGATACAACTGCCCAACATCATCTTGGGAAAAAAACAAGTGCCATAGAGAAGAGAGGTAAAGCCAAAAGTAGATTTTGTTTATGGATAGCCAGAAACCTGGCTATAACACACTCTCAAATGACCAGATTCCCATTGTTCTAGAATACTGAGACCTTTATTTTTCCATTCTACATTTTCTTAGCATATAATTTTTACCCTCATAGATAGAAGTCACAAGACTACAGCTATACATATGTCTGGACACTCCAAACAAAAAGAAGATTAAAAACGTTATAAAGGAAAGATATCTTCCCACATGGCTATGCCTTTTATTTTGAAAAAAGTCAGAGTAATATAGACATCTCTCAGAAATCCTCCCCTCCTTTTTCCCAGCACTATAACATGATTTATATCACTCCATAAAACAGGAGGGGGGGGATCTCCTATGCATGGTTTTCTTGTTCTCTGCACTTTTCATAAAAGGAGGATGAGGGGTCATTTAGAATGAGTGTTTTGTGAGTCAACTTATACACAAAATAAACTGAAAAGGGGGAAATAATCAAGAATTCTTTACTGCTTCCAGGACCTCGCCAAAGGAGTGTAAAATGATGCAAAGTTTCCCCCACAAATATAAAGTTGTCATACATTTGAAAGAAGAAAGAAAGAAGAAAGAAAGAAAGAAAGAAAGAAAGAAAGAAAGAAAGAAAGAAAGAAAGAAAGAAAGAAAGAAAGAAAGAAAGAAAGAAAGAAAGAAAGAAAGAGAAAGAAAGAAAGAAAGAAAGAAAGAAAGACAGAAAGAAAAAGAAAGAAAGAAAAAGAAAGAAAGAAAGAAAGAAAGAGAAAGAAAGAAAGAAAGAAAGAAAGAAAGAAAGAAAGAAAGAAAGAAAGAAAGAAAGAAAGAAAGAAAGAAAGAAAGAAAGAAAGAAAGAAAGAAAGAAAGAAAGAGAAGAAAGAAAAAGAAAGAAAGAAAGAAAGAAAGAAAGAAAGAAAGAGAAGAAAGAAAGAAAGAAAGAAAGAAAGAAAGAAAGAGAAAGAAAGAAAGAAAGAAAGAAAGAAAGAAAAGAAAGAAAGAAAGAGAAGAAAGAAAGAAAGAAAGGGAAGGGAAGGGAAGGGAAAGGGGAAGGAAGGGGAAGGGGAAGGGAAAAAGGAAGGGAAGGGGAAGGGAAAAGGGAAGGGGAAGGGGAAAGGGGGAAGGGAAAAGGGAAGGGGAAGGGAAGGAAAAAGGGAAGGGAAGGGGAAGGGGAAGGGAAGGGAAGGGAGGGAGGGAGGGAGGGAGGGAGGGAGGGAGGAAGGAAGGAAGGAAGGAAGGAAGGAAGGAAGGAAGGAAGGAAGGAAGGAAGGAAGGAAGGAACGAAGGAAGGAAGGAAGGACGGAAGGAAGGACGAACGAAAAAGAAAGAAAGAGCACAATTTTTGTTTGTTTTTTGTTTGCTTGCTTTTTCCTTCTTTTTTCTTTTTATTTCATGCTCGTGGTTATTGTTTGGTTATTGTTTTTAATGCTGTGGTGCTTTTATGTAGTCGCTGGTTTCTGTTTTTTTGTTGGATTTTTATTTTTTGTTGTTGTTGTTTTGGTTTTTGTTTGTTCCTGTTTTTTTATTTTTTTGTCTTTTTGTTATGTTTTTCTTCTCTTTTCCCCTTTCTTTTAAATTGATATCTATAACCTCTAGACAGACTCCTCTTAGTTTTTTTTTTTTGGGGGGGGGGGCTTTTTCTTTCTTCAAACAGAACCACATAACTTGAATCATCTTGTTCTGCCTCATAAATTGAGGGTAAAAAAGAATGGATGGTACCAAGACCAAACAGTTGTATAAACATTGAGTAGAAATAAAAAAAAAAATGATCAGACTTAAACAGCAAATCCAAAGTCAACAGCAACAGAATAGATACCCATTCTACAACAAACTATACACAGAAGGGACCACTTATACTAGTAGCTGGGTGGTGGGGGCAAAGAAAAGGGATATGGGATGCATGCTGGGAACAGGGATGGAAGAAGGACATCACTGGTGGTGGCAATCCCCCTGATTCAATGTCACTGTGTACCTAATATATTACTGTGAAAGATTTGTAATTCACTTTGGTCACAAAGATATTATTAAAATTAAAAAAATAAAAATATCAGAAGATACTCAGAAAATCATCATAATAAATTTAAGTGTTCTTATGGGGGAGACACACCCAATTATGCTCAGGGATCAGTCCTTACAAGGCTTAGGGGACCATATAGGGTGCCAAGGATTAAACCCTGATTGTTTAAGTGCAAGGTAACCATCCAATCTACTGTACTGTCAATCCAACTCAGTGAATCTTTTTTTTATGTGTGCTAGGAAAGGTTGTAACATCATATCTTCAAACTACTAGGAAGCTTTATCTTAAATTTAGCAATTTGCCTTGAGGAAAGCTAAGCATTTTCAAGACCATCAACTTTCCTTTGTTTTGCAGTTTTTCTCTTAATTTGCTAGCTCTCACCTCTCACCTTTTACTGTTAATGGGAAGAAGAAACAGATGGCTCCTTACACGCTGTTTGAAAATGGCCTTAGCTTTATAACTACGGTCAGTACATACAAGTTCTGCTTTGCACAAAACTTCAAGAAACAATTGTGCCAAGATTTCTATCACTTTATATCAAGAATCTTCTTTCTCTAGTTTCCAATAACAGGTGTCTTCATTTTCTTCTGAGCCTTCACAGGGCAGCACCATAAATCTAAACCTTTTGCTAAGAATAATTTAAGGAAAATTTTTCTTTATCACAATTCTCAGAATTCTTCTAGCTTCTACTCACTTTCTCTTGCATTTCATTTGAATGTAAATGAGTAATTCCCCATTTCTATTTACCAATTACACCCCCATTTATCTACATACAAAAATTGGAAATAATCCACTTACAACATAGAAAGTTAAAGCTCGTTTTCTGAGTTGCCAAAAAAAAAAAAAAAGAATTTTTCAATTTGTTAAAGAAGTATAACTCTAGATAATTCTGTTTCCTTTCCTGAAAGTAATTGGAGTAAAAATTAACTCATAAGTTGAATAAAATTTAATTATTTTAAATCAAAATTTTATGTGAAAATATATTTCTAATCACATTCATCAATATATTAGCGATAGAATAGCTACATTGAAGCTATGCAAAAGCATTAATATGAGTAATTAAGCCAAAGTAATATAATCAATTGCTGTAGCAGACCTTAATATGATGGTATCTCCCAAAATCCTGCCATAACTTACACAAAAGACGCAGAATAAAACCTTTATTCCATACAATTTTTTATATTTATTAAAGAGACAATCATTTTGATTTTGACTGAATATTACTTCTGTGTATGTAGGAAAAAGATACAAGAGTACTGTTTTTGCAATGAACTTCCAGGCATTCGGAGATGACATTTTAATTCAATTTTATTCTATCTCTGACTTTCCACACAAAATACTTTTGTAGCATCAAAACTGATCTCATACATTTCTTAAAGAAGTACTACTGCTCTATGAATAATTTCTTCTATGACATTGACTTTTTTTTTTTTTTTTGGTTTTTGGGCCACACCCAGTGTTGCTCAGGGGTTACTTCTGGCTGTCTGCTCAGAAATAGCTCCTAGCAGGCACGGGGGACCATATGGGACACCGGGATTCGAACCAACCACCTTTGGTCCTGGATTGGCTGCTTGCAAGGCAAATGCTGCTGTGCTATCTCTCCGGGCCCTGACATTGACTTTTAAATTAAATTTTTTTATGCTGAAGTTCATGATTTTACCATAAGGATCCAAGAGAAGTTCCAAACACGGGCAATTACAACTATTTCATCTATCTACCAAATTTTAAGTTATCTTCCATAATTGAAAATAATCCTGACTTCAGAGATATCAAAATATTTTTTAAAAATTATACAGTTGATAAAATATGGATAATAAATTTTCTTATCTAGCACAATTAATACTGTAGAATGCAACTCCACATATTTATTTACATATTGTTTAAAGTTGCTGCTCCCACATGGATGGAACTGGAGGATATTATGTTAAATGAAGTAAGCCAGAAAAAGGATAAATACAGAATGATATTACTTATATGTGGCACTTAGAATAACTGCATAAAGAAACACAATGGTCTAAATAAGTTATCTCAAACACCCTTGGCAACAGAATATAGCTGAGAAGAAGGAAAGAAACTGAGCGGCAACATAAACATAAAATGATGGGGCCAGGGCGAAGCAGTCTCAGGTGCATTGGTAATGTTAAAAAAAAAAAATAGGACAGGAAAAAAAAAAAAGGACAGAACTGGGGTTGGATCTTTAGCACAGCAGTAGGGTCTGTGCCTTGCCTGGTTCAATCCCCAATATCCCATATGGTCCCCTGTGCCTGCCAGGAGCAATTTCTGAGTACAGAGCCAGGAGTAACTCCTGAGTGCCGCGGAACTAAATATCCAAAGGCAACAACAATGAAATCAAGAAACCCAAACTTTAACAATCTAAACTTAAAATGGGCCTGTAATACTGACAGGCTGGGGGGTAAGTGGGTGGTATAAGATACACTTGGGGAATATTGGTAGATGGAAGAGGACACTGGTAATGGAATTGTCTCCAATTCATTGTATGTCTGAAATTCAATGATGAAAGACTTCATAAATCACAATAGTTTCAATAAAATAAAATGTATTTCTAAGAAAATAAATTGTAAATAAATAAAAATTTAAAAGAAACTGAAAAAAAAAGTTGCTGCTCCTGGATTCACAACAGAATAGAAGCTGTATATTCTGTAAAGCTAAAAAAGATTTTATTATGGAGCCATTTACAGAAAAAAATCTTCCGATCCTGTTCTGGAACAAGGTGACAGTTTTATGTTCCCACTCACAACTTCACACTATAGTTCAATTTTAAGCCAACTTGTTTTCCACTTCAATATTGAGAAAAATAAGACTTCCACTTAATAGAACGTACTATTTCCCTGCGGGATAACAGTTACAAAAGCCCTCAAATGTTCTTTAGAGTAGAAAGGGAACTTAACCTCAATGCAATTATAAAATGTCCTGTGTTCATTCTTTAGACCAAGGACGATAAATATTGTTTCCTTTGAATTTCAATGACCACTACCACCATCCCTGCCCCATCAGTGACCTCCCCAATGTCCTAAGATTACTTGGTATATTCATGTCTGCTATATTTTCAGGGGATAGCCCCCATCTATAGCATTCCCAAATATCAAATATCTTTTTAAGTGTATTCTTGTCTGCTCAGAGCCAGAAATAGATTTATGATCATGTATGACCCTGGGGGACCACTTACAATGTCTCGTCCCACTGTTGAAAGAGGAACAAACTGCCCCACTCAGGCAGGCAGTCTAGAGCATTTTCCAAAGGAATGGAGACCAGGGCAAGAATGCTGTTTGTCAACAGTTTCCTCTCACAACTGTCATTGAGCTTCAAAATTCTTTTGTCATTCTGAAATTAATTAAATGACATCATTTGGTGGGGGAAGGGCTGTTATGAGACCAGGCTACCTCCATATTCAAGCCCAAATCTATAACTATAAAAAAGCACTCACTCGTTTGTGAGATATAAGAAAAATAAAAAATACTACGGTATCCAGAGATAATAGAGATGAGGGCCAGAAAGACCTGTCCATGGCAGGAAGCTTGCAACAAAGAGGCAAGATTGCAATTAGGATAGAGAAGAGATCACTATGACAATAAGTAGAACTGATCACTTGGGCAAAAATAGGGTGCTGAAAGAAGTAAAGATATATATATATATATATATATATATATATATATATATATATATATATATATGGTACCCCTTCATTAATCATAGCATTAAAAAAAGAGAGAGAGAATTGAAAAGTCTGCCCAGAGGCATGCAGAGAGGAGGGTGGGAGGGATATTAGAGACACTGGTGATGGAAAATTTGCATTGGTAAAAAGATGTGTACATTGTTTGACTAAAACTCAACCAAGAACAATTTTTTTTTTAATTTTTTTTTTATTTAAACACCTTGATTACATACATGATTGTGTTTGGGTTTCAGTCATAAAAGGAACACCACCCATCACCAGTGCAACATTCCCATCACCCAAGTCCCAAATCACCCTCCTCCCCACCCAACCCCCGCCTGTACCCTAAACAGGCTCTACATGAAGCTCACCACAAAGAGTGATGAGTTTAGTTAGAGAAACAAGAACAATTTTTTAACCACGGTGATAAAATAAAAAGAAAATGCAGGTTGAAAAAAATAGTCTTTATGTTTTTGCAACAATAATTGCAACCTAAGGGCAACCAATCACAAGTAGTCACTTAGTGTAATTTAGGTCTAATCTAGCTATCAAGGATGCCCTTGCTTTGTTCCTGCTTTTAAAAAAAGGTCTTAAATCCCTCAATTTCTTGAATGAGGAGGACTCAGCCCTTCCAGTTTGGTGCTACCTGATTCCAGTGGATATTTATGTAATAAGCTCAAGTTTTTCACTGTGCTTCAGTGTATCTTTTACCACTAGATGTAGCTTTGGCTCTAGATGGGATGGGGGGAAAGGGGGCAAAGAAAGATCAACAGGAAGATGTGCCAGCTACAAAAAGGGATGAAAGAAAGGATATGAGAGCTCCTCTGTGGCTCCTGATTCTAACTACCCTGAAGAGAGACCCACTCCAGCTCTTATACAATTCAGATACTGCAGCCAAAAACACTGGTAAAGAGATCCATGTTGAAACTTTTTATGTCTTAACTCCTACCGGGAATAACTTTGCGATTTTATGGTGACTATATAAAATATTAAAATGTATTTTTAAAATTCCCCTTTTCTTTCCAGTATTTCTAGCTATATCCCTGAGAAGCAAAACTCTCCGTAATATTTAGGCAAGGCAGCCACCATCACCAATTTGGTAACCCTTAGCACCAGCTAGTCATTAAAAGCAGCAAGAGCAACAGAACCTGAAATCACATTCTTTTTTTCTGGTAGTAGCTTTTCCTCCCTTCTGTTCCAAGTGGTTTAGGAAACCAAGAAGAAGAAGGGAAATGTTTGAAGGCAAGAAAAGAATTAGCACAATGGCAATTTAGCCCAATTTATCTTGTAGTCATTTAATCTACTGTGCAATCTTAAAAGAAGGTTCATGCCCATACAATAGCCCTCCTCATTCCTATCTTTCGGTTTTGGCTTCACTTCTCATAAAAGTTTTATGTCTGAAGTTTAAAGTCATTTATATAAGATCTGATGTAAGCATTCAGCCCAAGTATCAAATTCATTTGCATGCTATTAGCTAGAAGAGTAAAAGCGTCTTTCAGCTTGAGCAAGGCAAAACTGTAAAGCAAGGCAGAAGGTAATAAACATAAAAAACCAATTCTTTTTCCTTTGGAAAAAAATAATAACTTGGCTGGTCCGCCCTGCTCAGTGCATCTAATGCTTTGCCTCTGAGAATAGAACTTATTAGCAATCTTAAAGTAAAAAGACAGGATATTTTTCAACAACGTCCTCTGCTTTGCCAAACATCCCAGAGTTTGTCTCTAAGGACTTGAAAAGAAAAGAAAGAATGAAGAACGGAAACCATAAAGCATGCAGTAAGACTATCGTCTAATTACTGAATGAATGGCGCAGTTGTTTTGTCTGATTGCACTGAGCTAGTTATCCACTGCTAGCTTCATTGACAAAAAGGGAATCTACACAAATTATAGGGAAATTCAAGCACTAAAGGAATGTTTTGGTTCAGAGGTTTGCAATGACTATTGGCTTCAGTTTTTGGCAAAGTCTGACTTTGCCGTATGAACTCGGCTGTGCTGGGTCAGCCTGAAGCGCTCCCAAAAGCCTCGATGAGGACAGACTTCCTTGTCATCTGTATCCCATCAATAAATTAAAGTGATGTTCTCCAGCTCATGTTTGTTTCTTGGCAGGCTAATCTACAATCAGAAAAAGAAAAGCCTTTCATTTGTGGACTCCAGCTAAAGGAAGGAAGCTTTTGGATGCCGATTCACCGGAGACCAAAATATTAAAAAGTGGAAGAGAAAAACCATATGTTGCAGTTCTCTAAAGGAAAAGACCCAAAGTCCCGGTAAAAAAAAAAAAAATGCTTAAGCTCATTACACAGAAGAGACCATCTTTTCCTATGGGGAGAAGGTATACAAATAGCGAGATTGATATCTCGGAACCTAACAGAGAAAATCACCATAATCTCTGATTTTTTTTTTTGCTAGCAAAATCAAAAATAAATAATTGGTTCAAAAAAATTTGCATAAGGCTTTAAATCAGCAATTTATTTTAGAGAAGGACATAAAGGATTCAATGGACAACAAATCTAAAGCAATATTTATAACAGGCACATGACTTGGTTGTTGTTGTTGTTTGAGGTAGCAATATTTGGCAATGCTAAAAGCTTGTTGCTGGATATATTCTGAAGGAATCACTTGTTGGAGTACTTGGATATCTTGTTCTGTTCTGAAGATCAAACCAATTTGAAGAGCATGCAAGGAAGGAGCCTTAACCCTTGTACTATCTCTCCACTGTATGATTCCCATTCCTACAGGCAGTCATGACAAAGTGAATTGATTTTCTATCCATGCAGCAGGCAAATCCAAATAAGAGTAAAAGTGGGTAGAAATACTTTAATGATGATCTGACCTCAATTTCAGTCTATTGAATAATGAAATGTTAAGAACTCTTCTTCTCCAAGGGTTAACCTTGCTCTCATCATCTATAAACTAGTACATTGATGAGAATAGTTACTGAAGGCCCCCAATTCCTTTTGATGAGAAAGCAAGGGGACCGTTTGATTCCTTCCGACTTGACCACATTTGTATTTGGTTTTCTCTTTTCTCTTTTTGAAGCACTCAAGCGAGGAATCCTGCCTTACCACAGCCTTTAAAACAATGACTTAAGAACAGGAAGATAGCTCTAAGGGCCGGAGTACATACTTTGCCTGACAGAGGCCAGAGTTTCAGCATCAGCACCCTGGAACTATATGGTCCTCAAAGCACCACCAGAAGCAATCCACAAGCACCAAGTTGGAAGTAGACCCTGAACAACACTTGGGCAATGTCCAACTACCAAAAATATAATGAAGCTACCAGCATAAAAAAATTTAATTCTTTATAATTTTGTGTACCAGTGATTTCATTCCTTATAGAAAACAATTGATAGCCAGTGTTTTGGTTTTTATTTTGTTCTTATTATTTTTGGATTTAAGGTTTGGTTTTGGTTTTTGGACTTGTGTTTTGAGTTTTGACCATGAATTTAGTCATAAAGACCAACAGATGATAAAGTAATTGATAAGTATAATTGGTAAGCTTTCTTGATTTTAAAAAAATGTACACAAAGTTTGCTGAACAGAAATGTGGATCTGTTTGGTGTCTCCACAGGTAACTGAACAAACATTTATCTTGTTACCTAGAAAGAAATTAAATTTTGCTTTTAGTTCTGGCTTCAGTGAGCAGTTAACTATCATGTCATCAAAGCCAGACAGCTTGACTCCAAATCCTAACTGGGCCACTCATCAGTGTTGCCACCTGTCCACTGGGACATGAGCTAGTTTCCTTCACTCTCTGACCTTCAGCTTCCTCAACTGAAAATCAAGATTGGACTAATATTCATTTTGTGTTGTTAATATAAAACATATAAAACCCACTATATATGTTTGTTTCATAAAATATTCTGCTACTGACAACAAAGGTCAGATCTTAATCTTTTTAACACTGTTTTGGTTTTGCTGTTTGTAAACAGAGATAATAACTGGTGTTCTTTGCAAAGAGGAGGTTTTTAATAAGTAAATTTTCTTATCTTTTGCCAGATCCTTTCTTGAGATATAGAGGTACAGCACTCAATGTGGAATGTGAAGTGTTTGTAACAAAATTCCTTCAGAAATGGCTTCAGACTGTGGACACAGAGGACTATTTGCCACTTAAAAGAGGATTATACTTGGATAGAAAAAATAACTCATTAGAGGATTAAATGCCCAAAGAACCCAATATTAACCTATTCTCTATAGCAAATCAAGCAATGAAAGAAAAAGTGAACATTTTGAAGGGACTCTCAAACGAACAGACCAGATCTAATATGGGGTTTTGATTTGTGACATTAAGCAGATCAGTTTCTTTTCAAATAAAAGGTTTTCTATTAAAAATAAATCACTAATTTGGTTGTATTTTTTAAAGTAACCTTTCATCAAAATCCTCTACTATTACTTATTTGACAGAAATAAAGTTTATTCTTCTTAGGAAATCTTCATAAGAAAGAGGCACATTTAATTTCTCTTCTTATTCCACATTTTTCCCAAACCTCAAGTTTGAAAGATTTCTTAAAACAGCTTCTAATTCAACCCATTTGAAATTTGACACCTACAATTGAACATGAACCCAATATATATGATCTCTGTTAGGAATAGTAAATCTTCCCATTTGTAGAGAGCTCTAATTATTATAAAATATTTGTTGCACAATGGTTAATAATTTTAAAAAATGTTGCTTATGTACATAAAATATTCTCTCATGGGGGGAAACTAAATTGCCTTTTTAAAATAGAAAAATTAGGAAATAGATACAATAAATAAAACTAATAGAATTAAAAAATAAAATGTAAATTAATATTTATCAAGTCTTTGGAAAAGTAAAAACTTTTTTTTTTGTTTTTGTTTTTCTTTCGGGGGGGCCACACCCGGCAGTGCTCAGGGGTTACTCCTGGCTGTCTGCTCAGAAATAGCTCCTGGCAGGCACGGAGGGGGGTGGGGACCATATGGGACACCGGGATTCGAACCAACCACCTTTGGTCCTGGATCGGCTCCTTGCAAGGCAAACACCACTGTGCTATCTCTCCGGGCCCTTTTTTTTTGGGGGGGGGGGCCCACACCCGGCGGTGTTCAGGGGATACTCCTGGCAATATGCTCAGAAATAGCTCCTGGCAGGCACAGGGGACCATATGGGACACCGGGATTCGAACCAACCACCTTAGGTCCTGGGTCGGCTGCTTGCAAGGCAAACGCCGCTGTGCTATCTCTCCAGGCCCCAGAAAAGGTAAAAACTTTTAAAGGCTTTTAAATATAGAAGAAACAAAGAAATGAATAGCATTAGTTATGCAAAAAAATTAACATTTTAGGAAACAACCACAAATAAAGATAAAAGACCTCTCCCATATTTGGTCCTATGTATTCCTAAGACAGTTTTAAATTTCTCCTTTCCATCATTTACACAGGTATGCCAATAAATTTTTGGATATTTTTAAGATATTTTCTGGGCCTTGCAAATAATTTCCATTCAAAAACTTCAACTTCAGGGAACAGGGCTGGAGGGAGAACAACACTGGTGGTGGAAATGATCCTAAATTCACTGTCACTATGTACCTTAAATATAATGTGAAAGAATTGTAATTCACAATGGTCACAATAAAAATTATTTAAAAAATAAAACACTGGGGCCAGAAAGATAGCATGAGGTAAGTCTTTCTTACAGAAGGTCATTGGTTTGAATCCCAGCATCCCATACGGTCCCCCAAGCCTGGCAGGCATGATTTCTGAGTGTGGAGCCAGGAGTAACCCCTGAGTGCTACTGGGTGTGACCAAATAAATAAATAAATAAACAAATAAATGTAATAAATAAGAAAATAAGGCCTAACATTTGAAGTGGAAATACAGAGTATTTATATATTCCAGTAAATTACAAACTACAGTAACAAAAAAAAAAATACCCTTCAACTTTAGGGAACAGAACAATAGTAGGGTACCACCTTGCATGTGGCCAACCCAGATTTGATCTCCAGCATCCCATGTGGTCCCCTGAGCCAAATAGGACTGATCCCTGTGTACAGAGTGAGGAATAATTCCTGAATATTGTCAGACATGAACCACTCAAAAAAGATACCAAATTGTAACTCTCTATTTATAATGTACCTGTATTAAACTCTATCTGGGGTTTTATCTCCTTCCCTCTGAATTATTATACCTTATATGTATCTTCATGTCTTCCCTATTTCTGTTTCTTTGGTTTGTTCCATGTATTTCTCTGTAATATATTAATTTTTTCAAAAGAAAAACATTACTTTTATGCCTGCAATCACACAGACACATTAAAATATCTTGTTTGTCCACAAAATCCAGTAAGTCAGTAGGTAACATAATTCTTTTTTTTTTTCTCTTTTTACATTTTTTTCTTCCCTTAATTCTAATGCTGGATCTTTGCATAGAAGACCAACACTCCATAATGTCTCTGATTTTCTTTTTTTCAAATCCTACCCAAGAAAACTCTTCTCATGTGAATTTGTCTTAATTCAACCCTTGAGGTTATCTCTTTTCATTCTCTTCCCTCCCCATCCTCCTCCTCCACTTTGCCTTCTCTTCACACACACACACACACACACACACACACACACACACACACACACACACACACACACACTTTCTCTCTCTCCCACTCTCTTTCTCTCTCCTGTCTCCCATTCTCTCGCCTGTTCTCTCTCTTATTCTCTCCCTGTTTCTGTCTCTCTCTTCTCTGTCTCTGTCTCTCTCAATATTTTCTCTGTACTCAGTCATGTTCCTGTCTGAAATTCCTTCTTTTCTCCATTTGTCTTCATTTCATTTTTTTCTTTTACCTTAGTCACCCTTTTTCTCAATTTGTATATGCAATTTAATTAGCACTTTCTTGCATAGGGTCTTCTTTTTGTAAATTAAAACTTATTTTCAGGTCTGGAAGAGATAGCACAGCAGTAGGATGTTTACCTTGCACTCAGCCAACTCAGGATGGATGGTGGTTCAATTCCCAGCATCCCCTATGGTCCCCCGAGCCTGCCAGGGGCGATTTCTGAGCTCAGAGCCAGGAGTAACCCCTGAGTGCTGCCCGGTGGGACTCAAAAACAAACAAACAAAAAAAAAAACCACTTTATCTTTCCTATAAATTAGTTCTAGAATCTAATGCTAGTACACAAGTCTAAGGGATGAATAAATTGCTATTAGAAAAAGTACTGGATTTCAAGACCTTGGAACAATATTATATACAAATTAGAAACCACAAGAAAAAAATCATTTCCTTCTTACTGAAGTTCAAAATTCTAAAATCTGGGGTAAATTTCTACAACGTTTTAAATTAGTCCTTTTCATTTTTCCACATACATTTTCACACTCATAATATTTTAGAAAGCCCTTCTTTATAAAATCATTGTTTACATCCTCTGAGTCCCACTCTGACCCCTGAAGCAAACCACTCAGTGATATCACATGAACACTTAATTCCTTGGGTCTGTTGTACTTCTAGAAAAGCAATCAAATCCGGTGTGAAAATAAATTTATCTTTGGCATAGAAATATTTTCCTCCTGCTGAAATCTCTTTATCAATGAATATTACAAACCACTTATTCAAGCCAGATATCTGTGAGTTATCTCCCTTATTCAATTGATCAGAATCTGCAGAAGTTAACTAATCTCTCACATCTAGACCATTCTCAAATAGCAGCAAAATAAAAAAGAGAATCTGCAGGAAAATTAATTTAGTGTTAAAATAATACCATTATAGAAGTTAAAAACAATGAGAGACAAAATAGAAAAGACGGGCTAAAAATATAATTCCAACACTAAGAAAAAGTCTTGAAAAAATAAGCATGAATGAGCATAATAAAATAAACAGATCAAAGCAATTATAGAAAAGAACACAAATACTGACAATAAAGACATTCCAAAATAAAGTTACTGGAATTCCTGAAAAAAAAAAAAAAAACCCCAAGTGTTGAATTCTCGAAGAGAAATTTCTTTAATCATTCCCAACTGAAAAAGCTGAGAAGTAGGTTATTGATAAAGAATCAAAATGTCACTATTAATTTTTTTTTTGGTTTTTCGGGCCACACCCATTTGATGCTCAGGGGTTACTCCTGGCTAAGCACTCAAAAATTGCCCCTGGCTTGGGGGGACCATATGGGATGCCGGGGATCAAACCGTGGTCCTTCCTTGGCTAGTGCTTGCAAGGCAGGCACCTTACTTCTAGTGACACCTCGCCAGCCCCTTTCTTAAATTTTTTTTTCGGTTTTTCGAAAATGTCACTATTATTGTTGATGAAGACTAAGTGCACCATGTCCTCATTTAAGATACTCTGCAGACTCTTGAAAATTGTGGCTGAGCAAAAAAAAAAAAAAAAAATTTAAAACCGACTATTTTTATCCTCAACTAGTTAATATAGACAGAGTTCTAAAGGCATATTTCTGATCATGAAAGCATCACCAAAATTCTAAGTAAAAATTCAAAGTATTTCTAATATTAACAATAATCTGCATTCATTCTTTTTTGTTATTGGCTTGAGAAACACCAAGAAAATGCTCAGGGTTTATTCTTGGCACTGTACTTAATGAAAAGGAATATATATATATATATATATATATATATATATATAATGCTTGAGATTGAGCCAGATCAGCTGCATGCAAGGCAAGTTTCTTATCCCTCTACTGTCTCTCTGGTCTTCATTCATTCTTTCTGTTTTGTTTTGTTTTGT
This sequence comes from Suncus etruscus, assembly GCF_024139225.1. Lineage (NCBI taxonomy): Eukaryota > Metazoa > Chordata > Mammalia > Eulipotyphla > Soricidae > Suncus > Suncus etruscus. The sequence continues at coordinate 97,838,935 of NC_064855.1, read as the reverse complement.
TTTGTTTTGGGGGCACCCCCAGTGATGCTCATGGGTCCCTGGCTATGCACTCATAAATCACTCCTGGCTTAGGGGACCATATGTAACTCCGGGGATCGAACTGAGGTCCGTCCTAGGTCAGCCATATGCAAGGCAAACGCCCTACCGCTGCGCTATCGCTCTGGCCCCTCATTCATTCATTTTAATCCACTTACTTCAGTTCATATAGGTAAGAATCTATCCCCGAAGGTCAAAGCATATGAGGGTTACCTGGTTTGATCTACATACAAGTAGTGTAAATATTACCTAGGAGCTTATTCAAAATGCAAACACCCAGTTCCCATTCTAGATCTACTGAAATTGAATCTGAATTTGTAACAAGATTCCTTGTGATTTGTATGCACAGCAAAGTATGAGAAACTTCATCCAAATTGGTCTTTCTGTTCCTGCTTCTATTCTCCATTTTCAGCACAGCTGCAGCCAACATAGTCCTTTTAAAATGAAAATCATGCAGGAGCCAAGGGGATTCAGGTGCATTTGTGGGACTAAGATTTGTGGGACTAATTCAAGAAATAGCGTCAACAAGAGAAGGCAAACTTCAACAACCAAATTTAAAAAGAGGCCGTTTATGATGGCAGACTGAGGTGGTGTGTGGTGGCATGGGATGGAATCTGGGAACACTGGTGGAAGAAGGTTGACACTGATGGTGCTGAAATATTGTATATCTAAAAATCAACTATAGGGGCCGGAGAGATAGCATGGAGGTAAGGCGTTTGCCTTGCATGCAGAAGGACGGTGGATCAAATCCCAGTATCCCATATGGTCCCCCGTGCCTGCCAGGGACGATTTCTGAGCATAGACCCAGGAGTAACTCCTGAGCACTGCCGGGTGTGACCCAAAAACCAAATAATAATAATAATAATAATAATAATAATAATAAAATAAAACTCAACTACAAATAACTGTAAATCATAATGCATTAAATTATTGTTTTGGGGTTTGTTTGGGTTTTTATTTTTTGGTGTTTGGGCCACACCCAGTGACATTCAGGGGCTACTCCTGGCTATGCACTCAGAAATCGCTCCTAGCTCTGGGGACCATATTGGATGCCAGGGGATCGAACTGTCGTCCATCCTAGAGGTCAGCCGCATGCAAGGCAAACTCCCTACCACTATGCCACCACTCTGGCCCCTAAAAAAAATTTTATAGCACATTTGTCTGCACTGCAGAAATTGACTTGTGCTCAATCCTCAGTCCTGAGCCCCAAGCAACAGTCGAAGTGTCACAAACACCTCCTGAGATATGTTTGGTGCACTGTCATCTCCTTCTTAACCCACTCCACCCCCTTAAAAAGAAACACAGGAGGGCCCGGAGAGATAGCACAGCGGCGTTTGCCTTGCAAGCAGCCGATCCAGGACCAAAGGTGGTTGGTTCGAATCCCGGTGTCCCATATGATCCCCCGTGCCTGCCAGGAGCTATTTCTGAGCAGACAGCCAGGAGTAACCCCTGAGCATCGCCAGGTGTGGCCCAAAAACCAAAAAAAAAAGAAAAAAGAAAAAAAAAAGAAACACAGGAGGGGAATCCTAAATGGATGATCTGTCCACAACAGACACACTCACAGACACCCACCCACATTCTCTGAGACTAGACAATCTACACCAACATAGGACTGAGCATGCACTTCTTTGGGATATTGGTGGAGAAGAAACAGCTAAGAAAAGTCTTACAGACATGTGGAGGGCAACGTACAAATTTTACAGAACCCCACTCTAGACCTCTATCTCTCTTTTTTTTTCCTCTCTCTGTTTCTCTCTCTTAAATATATATTTTTAAAAAAAGGTGACATTAGTCAAGATACTAATGTATATGTTTAGTTATGCAACTAAATGGACTTGCTTCCTAAAGTACTGTTCAGTACTGCTTATCTTGCCTTAAATAAGTCTCAGTTTGGACAGACATTCACGTGGAAACTAGAGTGAAATATCTAATCTAGTGAAGTAAATGAAGTAGAGATAAGTGACTGTTCCCTAAAGGCTTCTCATTCACTTCCAGGAAGAAGAGGCACAGAGACAACAGAAGCATCCCCAATTCAGTGTTCTGAAATCCTCAGTGTAAGTCATTTGAGCACATATAAAAGGGCCACAGCTCACTCTTGATTAAAGGTTTCTCAAATGTTTAGAATTGCTCTACTCTGGTCTTCTACTCTACTTGTACTCTACTCTGGTGCCCGCTTACTGGGCATAAAAATTTAGTGCAGTTGCCCTATCTGGTACCTGATTTGACTACAGCCTCTGAAGAAGAAAGAATTTTAGCCTTAAAGTATCTCCGCCCGCTACCAAAAAAAAAAACATTTCTAGATCTGCTATAGAGACTACAGCATATCAAGAGGTATCCCAGACTTCAGATTTGGTGCTATTATTCTCTAGGGCTTTTTGGTTGTTTTCCTTGGGGTAGGAGTAAATGAGTTTGGCATAAAAAGACAAGTGAATGGAATATTTTGTTGCACAGAATGACTGTGGAAGATATTAGGGTATGTTCTGCTTCTCTGCTCCTTCCAGGCAAACAGCCGGATTGCATTTCCCCTTTCTTCTGTGACTTGCTTAGACCAGTAAAATATGAATGGAAGTGCCATATGTTTCTTCCATGTGGTAACTTTAAGAGTCAGTAGGCAATTTACCACATTTCTACTTTTTTTTTTAACTTTGGTGATAGTGGAAACATGTGTTAATACAAAATATTGACCAGATTATATTCCAGGAAAACTGTACAGAGCAGAGGCATTTCAATCCATAAAGAATATATGACAGTGAAATAAAGTTACTTGGTGTGGTATGGTGTGGTGTGGTATAATGGGGTGTAATGTAGAGTGGTATGGTATTTTGTTAAAAGTCAGAAATTGGGTATTGTTCGTTTCTGCAATATTGCATATCTTGACATTAATGATATTTTCTGATGAGTAACAGAAATTTGCAATTTTAGTCCTTGTCAACTAGTCTTATTCAATGTGCCTTTGTACCCTTCAAGTGCACTATAAAATCTCTTGATTTTTGTTAATTCCAGTGTTGAACTTATTATCTGGTGATATAGTCTTTACATATCCTTGTAACTGTTTTTATCACTATACTGCAAGCATAGTTATTGCAATATAGTACAATGTACTCTTGCTACAATACGACCTAGTTTTTGTTTGGCTTTCACATTTAAATGAAAATCCTCCACATATTCTTAATCTGAAGAAGACAGCTACTTGATAATTCTTAAAACTGAGTCCTTGGTTTTAAGAAAAACAATATCATGCACTACCCCTGGTCTTGAGAAACAATTCTCTCTCTACTGTCTTTTCCTTCAAGTGTATTTATTCACTCTGTTCATCTCAGGAAGTGAAGTTGTACTTACTTTTCTTTTTTTGTTGTTGGTTTTTTGTGTGTGTGTGTGTTTGGGTCACACCCAGCAGCAGTCAGGAGTTACTCCTGGTTCTATGCTCAGAAATACTCCTGGCAGGCTCGGGGGACCATATGGGATGCTGAGATTCGAATCACTGATCTTCTGCATGCAAGGCAAATGCCTTACCTCCATGCTATCTCTCTGGCCCTTGTATCCACTTTTCAAGCAATGAGTGAACCTGAAACTGGTACTCCAAAGCCCCCTCTTCAGAAAAAAATAATCCTAGCTGCTTTAACAGTTCATGTAAAGCAATTTGAAGGGGAAGGGGAAGGGATAGCCCAAATAATGCTTTAAAAACTCTAAGTCTCTAGAGAAACTCCAATCTTTATTTCTGGAATTTTGATTCTTTTTTAAAATGTTTTTTTTTTTTTTTTTTGGTTTTTGGTTTTTGGGCCACACCCGGCGGTGCTCAGGGGTGACTCCTGGCTGTCTGCTCAGAAATAGCTCCTGGCAGGCACGGGGGACCATATGGGACACCGGGATTCGAACCAACCACCTTTGGTCCTGGATCGGCTGCTTGCAAGGCAAACGCCGCTGTGCTATCTCTCCGGGCTCCTCTTTTTTAAAATGTTTTAATTATAGTTTAGGTTGTATGGTTACAACAGTGCTTATGTTTATGGTTTTGACATATGAAGTTTTTATACCATAGAACCAACAAAGTGCCAAGATTCCCCCCCCCATGCTGTACTTGTGTCACTTACAGTTCTTTGCTTACTTCCCAACCACCATCTTGCCTAGTAATCTAGTGAAGGTTATAAAGACCAAATTATTCATATGGCATTCGCATGCTTTGTTTCTTTGTATATCAGGAGTTAGCAAGATCATACAGTGTGGTCTCCCCTCCCCCAACTTTCTGTTTATCTCCCCCCACTGGGGGGGGGAGAGAGAGAGAGAGAGGGAGGGAGGGAGGGAGGGAGGGAGGGAGGGAGGGAGGGAGGGAGGGAGGGAAGGAGGGACAGGGACAGGGACAGAGAAGAGAGGGAGAGAGAAGAGAGAAGAAAGGGGGAGAGAGGAAAAGAGAGGGGGAGAGAGAAGAGACATAGGAGAGAGAAGAGACATAGGAGAGAGAGGAGAGAGAGAGAGTACTCTGAGATTATTAAACAGGATCTGCCAGGGGCTCGAATTCAGCAAGGAACCATGTATAACAGCTATAGCAGCTCGAAAGGAGACAGAGAGAGATCTGGAGAAAATGAGAAAGACATGGTTTAGGAACAGCAGAGAGACAGAAGCAAGAAACCAGAGCAAAAGCAGCATAAAAGGAGATGCTTGGAATAAGCTGAGCATAGAAGCCATGTGAGGAAATACACATGGCAGATACTACTGTAAAATAAATTTGACTGACTCCTGTGAAACTTAAACTGACTGCTTGTGATAATTTCTCATTCGTTACCCTACAACCTTCAGACCTGAAGCCCAAGGGTCTACAGCAGGGGTCACAACATTTTGTGGCCCGGGGTTGGCCTTCAAATATCGTAGTATTCGTGATTATTCAGTAAAAATCACATTAGTAAGAAAAAAATCGCATTAAACATTCGCATACCCCGAGCAGTTCTGTTCATGCAAATGTTTAATGCAATTTTTTGCGATTTTTTGTTACTAATGCAATTTTTATTGCGAATATTCCATAAGCGAATAATCGCAAATACTTTGCGCCTAGCGCCGACGTCATTTCCGCTGCTCCTGCCTGCTGTCCCTTGCATTATCAGAGGCCTAAGGGAGAGAAGGGAGAGAAGTTTGTTACAGAATTAGATTTTGTCATACCTTCATCAGGACTTCATCAAAGCCTGCAGTGAAGAGAAAGATTGATGACAAGCACAGACAATTTCAGGAAAAGTGGGAGATGCAATATTTCTTTGTTGAGCACAGAGGCATCCCCACATGTCTTATTTGCTCAGCGAAAGTTGCAGTGCACAAGGAATACAACTTGAAACGCCATTATTCAACTAAACATGCTGAGGAATGTGCAAAATGTCAAGGAAATTAGAGGGCCAAGCGGCTTGCCAGTCTTAAAGCATGTCTAATGAGGCAACAAGATTTCTTCAAGAAAGCAACCAAAGAGAATGTTGCATCAGTCGGAGCTAGTTACATGATTAGTGAGATGATGCTAAGGCAGGGAAACCATTCACAGAAGGAGAGTTTGTTAAAAAAAAAAAAAAAAAAAAAAAAAGCATGTTACAGGCTGCAAGTATTATCTGTCCACAAAAGAAAGGTCAGTTTAGCAAAATCAGCCTTTGTGCCAACACTGTGGCAGAGTGCATTTCTGACATGTCAAGTGACATTTATCATCAACTGTGTGAGAAAGCCAAATGTTTTGATGCACACTCAGTGGCTCTTGATGAGGGCACAGATATAACAGACACTGCACAGCTCACAATTTATGTCTGTGGTGTTGATTGCAATTTTGAATTGACAGAGGAGCTGCTCACAATAATTCCAATGCATGGCCAGACCACCGCTAATGAGCTATTTTGGCATCTGTGTGATGTCATTGAGAATGCAGGTTTGCCATGGAAGAGGTTTGTTGGAATAATAACCGATGGAGCACCATCGATGACAGGGAGGAAAAATGGACTGGTGGCACTCATTCAAAAAAACTTGAAGAGGAGGGTGTAGAGAAGGCCATTGCTCTTCACTGCATTATCCATCAGCAGGCCCTTTGCAGTAAATGCCTGCCGTGTGACAATGTGATTGATGTTTGTTGTCATGAAATGCATCAACCAAATCAAATCCAGGGGCTTAAAGCACAGGAGGTTCCGAGCTTTTTTAGAAGAAATGGAGTCAGAATATGGAGATGTGCTCTACTTCACCGAGGTACATTGGCTCAGCAGGGGAAAGGTCCTGAAAAGATTTTTTGAGTTGAGAGAAGTGAAAGCCTTCATGGAGAAGGATGGGAATGCTGTTTCTGAGTTGTGTGATCACAAATAGCTCATGAACTTAGCTTTTCTTGTTGACATCACACATAAGCTGAATGTACTAAACAAGATGTTTCAAGGCCCGGGGCAGCTTATCAGTGCTGCCTATGACAACATGAGAGCATTCTCCACAAAACTTGTATTATGGAAATCCCAGCTCTCTCAGACAAACCTTTGCCATTTCCCAGCATGCAAGGAACTTGTGGATGCAGGCATACCATTCAGTGGTGAGAAATATGTTGATGCTATTTTTAAGCTGGAGAAGGAATTTGATCACAGATTTGCAGACTTCAAAAAGCACAGAGCCACTTTCCAAATTTTTGTGGACCCCTTTTCCTTTGATGTGCAAGATACCCCTCCTGTGCTTCAAATAGAGCTCATTGGCCTGCAATGCAACTCTGATCTCAAAGCCAAGTTCAGGGAGATTAGTGGAAAAGCAGACATGCATGGGCAATTTTTGAGAGATTGCCCCCCAGCTTCCCTGAGCTTTCCCAAGTGTTCAAGCACACCATATGCTTTTTTGGGAGCACATATTTGTGTGAAAAGTTATTCTCCACATTGAACTTCAATAAGTCAAAGTACAGGTCTAGACTTAATGATGATCATCTTCAAGCCATACTGAGGGTCTCAACTGCTTCCTCTCTAAAGCCAAATGTGGTTCAGATTTGTGAGAAGAAGCACTGTCAAGTCTCTGGCAGCAAGGAATAGGCAAAAGATGCTATCTTCAGAAGAACTGTTCATGATCTTCACTCAATGTTCTACTCATGTTCAGAAGAAATAATTAAAACTGTTAATAATGACGTTTGAGGACTTTTTTTTGTGAAATCCCTTATGCAGCCCTGCCTCACCCCGACTTTGCCTCTTACAGCCCCCAGGTAAATTGAGTTTGAGATCCCTGGTCTACAGGCACCATGCTGGGCCTTGCCAGGCAAGGAAGGCCTCACCCCACCATGCAGACTCATTAGTCTTTATATTTATATTAAAACAACAATCCAGTGTTAGTCTTTCTCCCTATGATTTTGGAGGGGGGTTGTTTGGGGGTTACACCTGGCAGTGCTCAGGGATTATTCCTGGCTCTGCACTCAGAAATCACTCCTGGCAAGCTATGGGGACCATATGGGATTCCCGGATTCAAACCACCATCAGTCCTGGATTGGCTGCATGTAAGGCAAACGCCCCGTTGCTGTGCTATCACTTCGGCCTCTATGATTAATCTTTTTAATCTGATAACCCATTATTCAATGCAAGTTACAGCAAAGTACATGATTTTCTTCTCTCAAAGAGGCATAATATTCCATTGGTTTTGGACAAAACATTGCTCTTGTACTGAGCACTGCAGCGAATATAATTGTGTATATATCTTTAGTGTATGAGACATTTTAATGTTTTGCTGGTTGATGCCAAAAAGTAAAATTACTATATCATAAGACAGCTCTACTTTTACTTTCTTGAGAAATATTCATATTGTTTTCTAAGAGGCTGAATGAGATCATCTTTCTACCAATATTGAATAAATACTCTTCTCTCCCTAATCCCACCAACAATGGTTGTTTCCATATTTTTGGATATATGTCATTCTAGTTGATGTGAGATCACTTCTCATTGTTAGTTTGATTTGCATGTTCCTGAAAACAAGCGATGATAAGCACTTCGCATATGTCGACTAACAATCTTATATCATTTTGATATTTGATATAAAAATGATAAAATTTTGAAATTTATATATTTAAATTTGAAATTGATATGAATGTGATATTAAATTTAAGATGAATTTGTCTACTTGCCTATACCTTTTCCCCCCTTTTTTTATATTTTTTCTTTTTAGGCCACACTCTGTGATGTTCAGGGTTTACTCCTGGCTATGTGCTCAGAAATCACTCCTGGCTCAGGAGACCATATGGGACACCAGGATTACAACTGGAGTCCATCCTGGATCAGCCACTTGCAAGGCAAATGCCTTACCACTATGCTATTATTTGGCCCCATTTTTTTGTTTTGGGGACCAGATCCAGAGGTGTTCAGGAGTTACTCTTGAATTTGTGCTCAGAAATTACTCCTGGAAGGCACAGGGGACCATATTGGGAAGCCAGGGATTGAACCCTGGTCAGCCAGATGCAAGGCTGTCACTCTGACTCAATTCTCCCCATTTTCTGATGTGATTATTGGTGTTATTGTTGTTGATATTTGTGAGTTAATTTTAAAATATTTTGAATATTAGTTCTTTACTTGATATATGTGTGAAAATATTTTCTCCTATTCAGTAGGCTTTTCTTTTTTTTATTTGAGTCTGGATTTCCTTTGCCAGGCAAAATTTTTTTAGTTTGATGTAATCCTGTTTGTTTATTTTTACTTTTGTTATCTTTGCCAACAGTATGAAATAATTTAATGCGTTCTTGAGGTCAATGTCCTGAAAAGATATTCCTGTTTCCTTCATTGTATTTTATGGATTCTGATCTAATCTTAAAGTACTTAATCCACTTTGAATTAACTTTTGTGCATGGTGTGAAATATGGGTCCAGTTTTATTTCTTGTAGCTCTCCATTTTCCTATTACGTTTGTTAAAAAGATTTCCTTTGCTCTATTGCAAGAATCCAGCTCCTTTGCCATCGATTAACTGCTCATAGATCTGAGTTTATCTCTAGGATCAATTCTAACAAATTTTTTACTTTATATCAGTTGGTTATTGCTCCATAACAAATCACCCCCAAACTTTGAGACTTAAGGCAATAAATATTTGCTATTTATTATAAGTTTACACATGAACTGAACTTTTTTTATTGACTTCTACTAAGTTTAGCTGTTTCCATTTGAGCTCTCTCAAATTTTTGCTAGTTAAAAGAGTAGATGATCTGGGTGATTGATGCAAGCCAGGTAAATCTAAGATAACATCATTAGGATGATTAATAATTTCTGCTTCATGTAGTTTCTTTTCCTTCAACAAATTACAAAGTCATATTTCTATGTTGATGGTGAGATTCCCTGAGAACAATTACAGTCGCTTAGGTATGTTTTCAAACATTTACTTTTATCATGTTAGCTATTTCATTGATTTAAAAAAATTCTGTATAAACTTAGAATTAGAGTAGATGGACAAAGAACCTGGAAAGACCACATGAAATATTGGGACCAATTGTGCAATTTATGCATCCCACTTAAGTGACAAAATGCTATATTTCATAAAAATTATATTATATTGGCTTCAGAGAGATACTATAACAGGTAAGGTGCTTGCTTTGTGCATATACAACTGTCCTGGGTTCAATCCCCAGTACCCCATCTGGTCCCTCAGCACTGCCAAGAATGGTCTCCGAGTGCAGAACCAGGAATAATCTCAGAGCATTGGCTAAATGTGATCTAAAATATAAACAAACACAAAACAATTCTGTCAACATATGCTCTAAAACTATTCCTGTGAGTTGCTAAGAGGTATAATTTTTGTCTGTCTATGTGATTGTTATTTGATAGTAGCATTTCACAACCTATTATTATCTGCACATCCTAATCAAGACCGTAAGAAGATCCCAGAATCTCTGACTCCCACAAGTTCGTTTTAGCAGTCTCATAATTTTGTAGATGGCACCTAAGAACTCTCTCATCAGGCATTTAGCCTTATGGGGAAAGAAACAATCCATGGGCAGAAATATTTTTTAATTTTAAATGTTCCCAGAAGCTACAGAAACTCTCATTTATATGTCTTGACTTTCTATGAGCTACTTTATAGATTATCAGAGACTAAATGTCTGTGTCCTCTTAAAATTCATCTATTGAAGCTCTAACTTCCATTGTAATGTTGCATTAGAAGCTGGGAATTTAAAAAAAAAAAAAAAAGAAGCTGGGAATTTTGAGAGGACGTCAGTTAAAGGATATTACAAGAATAGAGGGATTTGTGACCTTAAAAGGGGAAGAGACGGGATTGGAGGAAATAAAAAAAGAGGAGGAGCCTCCATAGTGCCCTCTGTCTGTTTATGAGGATACAGCAAGAAAGTAGCCATCTACCTTGCCGGGATTAGGCCCCTTCATCTTAGACCAGAATGAGGAAAAATAAGTGTCTTGTTTAAGCTACTAAATCTATGATATTTCATTATATGCATCAGCCTAAAATGACCAAAGATATAAAACAAACAAAATTAAATGTGCCTAAATACAGTAGCGATAGAACATTAGTGAACAATAACTTTCTGTAGTCATGAACAACATAAAATATGCACATATTAAATCAAATATACAAAGACATACCAAAAGTTACTTCACATATAATTGTTATTTGTAAAATATGCTCTGCCATATTTAACATTATTTCTTAACCTCCACATCAAATGTCAAGTTGTGTAAGGAATACAGTCAGTAACACCTCTCTTCTTGATAGGGTTATTTTTGTTTGCTTATTTGAGGGAAATACCTGATGATGTTCAGGGGTTACTTCTTTTTTTTTTCTTTTATTAATAATTTTTATTTTTTTCCTTTATTTAAACATCTTGATTACAAATATGACTGAGATTCGTTTTCAGTCATGCAAAGAACACCCCCCTTCACCAGTGCAACATTCCCACCACCAATGTCCCAAATCTCCCTCAATCCCACCCTAACCCACCTGTACTCTAGACAGGCATTCCAGTTTCTTCATTCATTCACATAATTATGGTAGTTCTCAGTGTAGTTATTTCTATAACTATACACACCAATCTTTGTGGTGAGCTTCATGAAGTGAGCTGGAGGTTCCAACCCTCCTCTCGTTGTCTGTGAAAATTGTTGCAAAAAGGACTTATTTTTCTTAAAACCCATAGATGAGTGAGACTATTCTGCGTCTTTCTCACTCCCTCTGACTTATTTTACTCAGCACGTTAGATTGCACATACATCCACGTATAGGAAAATTTTATGACCTCATCTCTCCTGATGGATGTATAATATTCCATTGTGTATATGTACCACAGTTTCTTTAGCCATTCATCTGTTGAAGGGCATCTTGGTTGTTTCCAGAGCCCGACTATTGTGAATAGTGCTGCAATAAATATAGGTGTGAGGAAGGGGTTTTTGTATTGTATTCTTGTGTTCTTAGGGTATATCCCTAGGAGTGGAATAGCTGGGTCGAATGGGAACTCAATTTCCAGTTTTTGGAGGAATCTCCATATTGCTTTCCATAGAGGTTGGACTAGATGGCATTCCCACAGCAGTGGATAAGAGTTCCTTTCTCTCCACATCCCTGCCAGCACTGATTGTTCTCATTCTTTGTGATGTGTGCCAATCTCTGTGGTATGAGATGGTATCTCATCGTTGTTTTGATTTGCATCTCCTGATGATTAGTGATGAGGAGCATTTTTTCATGTGCCTTTTGGCCATTTGTATTTCTTTTTGTTTGTTTGTTTGGTTTTGGTTTTGGGGTCACACCCGGCAGTGCTCAGGGGTTGCTCCAAGCTCTATGCTCACAAATCGTCCTTGGCAGGCACAGGGGACCATATGGGATGCCAGGATTTGAACAACTGACCCTCTGCATGCAAGGCAAATGCTTTACCTCCATTCTATCTCTCCAGCCCCTTGTATTTCTTTTTTTATCAAAGTGTCTGTTCATTTCTTCTCCCCCATTTTTTGATGGGATGAGATGATTTTTTTCTTGGAAAGTTCTGTCAGTGCCCTGTATATTTTAGAGATTAGCCCCTTATCTGATGGGTATTGGGTGAATAGTTTCTCCCACTGAGTGGGGGGCTCTTGTATCCTGGGCACTATTTCTTTTGAGGTGCAGAAGCTTCTCAGCTTAATATATTCCCATCTGTTGATCTCTGCTTCCACTTGTTTGGAAAGTACAGTTTCCTCCTTGAAGATGCCTTTGGTCTCAATGTCATGGAGTATTTTACCTATGTGTTGTTCTATATACCTTATGGTATCAGGTCTAATATCAAGGTCTTTAATCCATTTGGATTTTACCTTCATACATGATGTTAACTGGGGGGGTCTATGTTCACTTTTTTGCGAGTGGCTAACCAGTTCTGCCAACACCACTTGTTGAAGAGGTTTTCCCTGCACCACTTAGGATTTCTTGCTCCTTTTTCAAAGATTAGGTGATTGTATGTCTGGGGAACATTGTCTGAGAGCTCAAGCCTATTCCACTGATCTGAGTATCTGTCTTTATTCCAATACCATGCTGTTTAGATAACTATTGCTTTGTGGTACAGTTTAAAGTTGGGGAAAGCAATGCCTCCCATTTTCCTTTTCCCTAGAAGTGCTTTAGCTATTCGAGTGTGTTTATTGTTCCAGATGAACTTCATAAGTGTGTGATCCACTTCTTTGAAGAATGTCATGGATATCTTTAGAGGGATCACATTAAATCTGTACAATGCTTTGGGGAGTATTGGCATTTTAATTATGTTAATCCTGCCAATTCATGAGCAGAAAATGTTTCCATTTCCATGTGTCTTCTCTTATTTCTTGGAGTAGGGCTTTATAGTTTTCTTTATATAGGTCCTTCACGTCTTTGGTCAAGTTGACTCCAAGATATTTGAATTTGTGTGGCACTAATGTGAATGGGATTGCCTTCGTGACGTCTATTTCTTCCCTATCATTATTGTTGTATAAAAAGGCCATTTATTTCTGTGTGTTAATTTTGTAGCCTGCCACCTTGCTATATGAGTCTATTGTTTCTAGAAGCTTTTTGGTAGAGTCCTTAGGGTTTTCTAAGTAGAGAATCATGTCCTCTGCAAACAGTAAGAGCTTGACTTTTTCCTTTCCTATCTGGATTCCCTTGATATCTTTTTCTTGCCTGATCGCTATAGCAAGCACTTCCAGTAGTATGTTGAAGAGGAGTGGTGAGAGCGAACAGCCTTGTCTTCTACCAGAATTTAAAGGAAAGGCTTTTAGTTTTTCTCCATTGAGGATAATATTTGTCATTAGCTTGTGGTAGATGGCTTTAACTAGATTGAGAAAGGTTCCTTTCATTCCCATCTTGCTGAGAGCTTTTATCAAGAATGGGTGTTGGACATTATCAAATGCTTTCTCTTCGTCTGTTGATATGATCATGTGATTTCTATTTTTCTTGTTGTTGATGTTGTGTATGATGTTGATAGATTTACGGATATTAAACCATCCTTACATTCCTGGGATGAAACTTACTTGGTCGTATTGGATGATCTTTTTGATGATGCATCGGATCCTATTTGCCAGGATTTTATTGAAGATCTTTGCATCTGCATTCATTAGGGATATTGGTCTGTAATTTTCTTTTTTGGCACCATCTCTGTCTGGCTTTGGTATCACGGCAATGTTGGCCTCATAAAAGCTGTTTGGGAGTGTTCCTGTTTTTTCAATTTCATGGAAGAGCCTGGCTAGGGTTGGTAGTAGTTCCTCTTGAAAGGTTTGAAAGAGGGCCCGGAGAGATAGCACAGCGGTGTTTGCCTTACAAGCAGCTGATCCAGGACTAAAGGTGGTTGGTTCAAATCCCGGTGTCCCATATGGTCCCCCGTGCCTGCCAGGAGCTATTTCTGAGCAGACAGCAGGAGTAACCCCTGAGAAATGCTGGGTGTAACCCAAACCCCCCCCCCAAATAAGAAATGTTTGAAAGATTTCATTAGTAAATCTATCTGGGCCTGGGCTTTTCTTTTTGGTCAGATGTTTGATTACAGTTTCAATTTCCTCAATAGTGATGGGGGTGTTTAGATATGCTACATCCTCCTTATTTAACTGTGGAAGGTTATAAGCGTCCAAGAATTTATCTATTTCTTCTAGGTTCTCAAGTTTAGTAGCATAATATTTCTCAAAGTAGACTCTGATTACCCTTTGGATCTCTGCAATATCGTCGTGATCTCCCCCTTTTCATTTCTAATATGGGTTATCAAGTTTCTCTATCCTTCTTTGTGAGTTTTGCCAATGGTCTATCAATCTTGTTTATTTTTTCAAAGAACCAACTTCTGCTTTTGTTGATCTTTCGGGTTGTTTTTTGGGTTTCCACTTCATTGATTTCTGCTCTCAGCTTTGTTATTTCCTTCTGTCTCCCTATTTTTTGGGTCCTTTTGTTGAGCACTTTTTAATTCTACGAGCTGCGTTATTAAGTTATTCAGATAGGCCCCTTCTTCCTTCCTGATATGTGCTTGCAAAGCTATAAATGTTCCTCTCAGGACCGCTTTTGCTGTGTCCCATAGATTCTGGCAGTTTGTGTCTTCATTATCATTTGTTTCCAGGAAAGTTTTGATTTCCTCTTTGATTTTATCTTGGACCCACTGGTTGTTCAGTAGCAGGCTGTTTAATTTCCAATTTTTAAAGTTTTTCTTCTGTGTGCCTTTGTAGTTCACATCTAATTTCAGAGCCTTGTGGTCAGCAAAGGTAGCCTGAAAGATTTCTATCCTCTTGATTTTATGAAGGTATGGTTTTTTTTGTTTGTTTGTTTGTTTTGGTTTTTGGGCCACACCCAGTAATGCTCAGGGGTTACTCCTGGCTATGCACTTAGAAGTCGCTCCTGGCTTGAGGGACCATATGGGACACCAGAGGATCGAACCACAGTCCATCCAAGGCTAGCGCAGGCAAGGCAGGCACCTTACCTCTAGCGCCACCACCCGGCCCCGAAGGTATGTTTTATGTGTCAGCATGTAGTCTGTCCTGGAGAATGACCCATGTACATTGGAGAAGAATGTGTATTCAGGTTTTTTGGGGTGGAGTGTCCTATATATATATACTAGTCCTCTTTCTTTCATTACTCTTTTCAGGGCTCGTATGTTTTTTTTTTTTGGCTTTTAGTCTGGTTGACCTATCAAGTGTTGACAGGGCCGAGTTGAGGTCTCCCACAATTATTGTGTTATTATTGATGTCTTCTTTCAGATTTGTCAGTAATTGTATTAGATAATTTGCTGGTCTCTCATTGGGTGCATATATGTTTAATAGTCTGATTTCTTTCTGTTGCACATATCCTTTGATTAGTACAAAGTGTCCATCTTTGTCCCTTACAACTTTTCTGGGTATAAAGTTGGTGTCATCAGATATTAATATGGCCACTCCAGCTTTTTTAAGTGTGTTGTTTGCTTGGATGATTTCCCTCCAGCCTTTGATTTTGAGTGTATGTTTGTTCTAACTATTCAGGTGTGCTTCTTATAGGCAGCAGAAGGTTGGGTTCATCTTTTTGACCCATTTTGCCACTCTGTGTCTTTTAATGGTGAATTTAGTCCATTGACATTGAGGGAGATTATTGTCGTAGGATTTAATGTCATCTTTGTAGATAAGTTTGCTGTGTTTGTTGGTCTCTCTTGTCTTAAAGTATACCTTTCTTTTTTTTTTTTTCCTTTAAGGCTGGTTTTTCATCTGTGAAGTTTCTGAACTGTTGTTTATCCATGAAGCTATGTATCTTTCCTTCAAACCTGATCGTGAGTCGGGCTGGGTGCAGTATTCTCGGTGAGGCATTTATTTCATTCAGTCTTGTCACAATATCCCACCACTGTCTTCTGGCCTTGAGAGTTTCTTGTAACATGTCTGCTGTAAGTCTTAGGGATGCTCCTTTGAATGTAATTTCCCTTTTTGTTCTTGCTGCTTTCAGTATTCTATCTCTATCTGTAAAATTTGTCATCGTAATGAGGATGTGTCTTGGGGTGTTTTTCTTTGGATCTCTTTTAGCTGGTACTCTTCGGGAATGCAGGATTTGATTGCATGTAGTCTTTAACTCTGGGAGTATCTCTTTGATGATGTCTTTAACAGTTGATTCGTCCTGGAGATCTCCTACCTGGGCCTCTGGGACTTCAATGATTCTTATGTTGTTCCTGTTGAGTTTATCAAAGACTTCTATTTTCATCTGTTCACATTCCTTGAGTACTTTTTCCATTGCCTGATCATTTGTCTTAAGGTTCTTTTTCCAATTTTTTCTGTTGTGTTGAGTTTTTTTCTTTGCATCTCATCTTCCAGCACATTGATTCTGACCACAGCTGCTGTTACCCTGCTGGCGAGGCCATCCACTGAGGTTTTCAGTTGATCTACCATGTTTTTCAGATCTGTTATTTCAATTTGAAGTTTTCTGATTTCTGTATTTGTGTTCTGTTCAGATCGATCTATGCTTTCTTTGATTTCTACAAACATCTTCCATATTTCTATTCTAAACTCCTTATCTGAGAGGTTAACCCGATGGTTGGAATTTTTTAGGTCATCCGTGCTATCTTCTTTATTCTCTGTGCATGGTGTTTGCCTGCGAGGTTTCCCCATTGTCACACTTGTAGTGTGATTTTTTTCTGCGTGTTGTGGTGGGGTTCTTTGGTTTGAAAGAGTGTGCGGCGTGAAGCGAAGTGGCCATGCTCTTCTGGAGCCTCTGGGAGAGCTATTGTTCTGGACCCTTTTCGGCCCACTCCCAAGAGGTTCAGGAGACAGAACAGTGGAAAAATGCACACAAGCAACACTCACAGTTTCTCACAGTCAGGAACCACTGGGCAGGCATAGATATTCCCAGCATGATGTCACAAACATGGGACTTGCCTTTCTACAGAATACTGCAGATAGCTGGTTTTCATGGTTGGACACAGTTCCTTGGCGTTCTGGCCCTTGGATGAGCCTCTGGGAGAGCTATTTTTCTGGGCCCTTTTTAGCCCTCTTCCAAGAGGTTCAGGAGACAGGACAGTGGAAAAACATGCAAAGGCAACACTTACAGTTTCTCACAGCTGTGAACCACTGGGCAAGCGTAGATATTCCCAGCCTGATGTTCAGGGGTTACTTCTGACTCTGTGCTCAGGAATTACTCCTGGTGGTGTTTGGGGGATCATATGAACACTGGCCTGCCAACATGCAAAACAAGCTTCCTACCCTCAGTGCCATTTCTCCAACACTGGGTTTTTTTTTTTTTTAAGCAGAAAACATCATCAGTACTTGGACAAGGAAAATAACACTTTTACTCCTAATGAAGGCAACATTTTAGAATAGAATGTAGCATGAGAACTTAATGTTACTGCTAATAACCCAAAACTGAGGCCAATTAATTTATTCATGCCTGGACAATACTAATGACAGCTATACTCTCTTGATAGGAGGTGGGTGGTCTGTTCCAGTAAGAATTACTGCATAGAAAGCACAAGTTATCCTGCTTCCTGATTTTTTTTCTTCCCTTGGGCTTTTATTCACCACAGAAAAAGAGTGGAAACCCATCCAAACAGATTTAATTTATTCATTCAAAATGTAGAGCTCAGATGCATAACTGATTACTTTCTGGAATACATTGAATAGAGAAGTGAAATCACACTAGTTGAGCTACCTTTACATTAAAGGAATTATTTTAAACTGGCAAAATATAATTCTCTTAAAATTAACAAATGGAATAATAAAAATATTCAAAAATTTCCCTGCATTAAATAAAAAGAAAATATTCATATTAAAAATATTTTTATTTTCACATCTACCCTCAAAAATTAATAGCTTATAGGTAAATATTAAAACAATATCAAAATAATTGAATTTCAGTATTTCAAAAAAATAAAACAATCTAAACTTTATATCTTTCCTAAAAATTAACTCAAAACAGATCATAGCATTAAAATGTCTATCAAAATAGTATGTAATTTTTTTAATTAGGAGAAAATTTCAAGGTCCTAGAATAATAATAATGACCATCATTATTCGACTTCTCATAGCAGATACCAGACCATGGAGTTCTAGGAGCTTGATTTGATGATTCTCTTACCACACATCTTTATATGGTATCAAGTCAACAATCAGGCATTTCCAAAAATAGAAAAGCTCTGGACCAAATGGTGTGTTTGCCTGGTATGTTGGGGGCTCTGGGCAGGACAGCTAGCCATAGGACCCCTGGGCTGACCACTTAGTCCAGGGGAACAAGATTCCCCCCACACCAGGCAGGTCTTCAGGGCCACGCCTGGTTAATCGGGCCCTGGGGGGAGGGGGTGAGAAATTCCTCCCTAGGCATCCAAAAACTACAGAACCGCGCGGGGGCGTACTTCATGTACTTCATGTGTTCAGAATATTCCTTATTCTTATGTTATGTTTTCCGTATACAGAATGTTTATTTTGTATTCTGCCCTTTCCCACACCCCTACAAAGCTCTTTTTTACTCCTTAACTCTCTAACCCCCTCTCAAACATCACTAACCTACTTACTCTTTTCAACTTCAGTAGTGTACAATCCTAATCACAGTCCAAAGCTGTGCATTGTGTGTGACAACCCCAAACTGTTTCAAGATACATAAAATGGACACGTATTTCTTTAGAATATTTTGTGTTTTTTCTCTGACAGCTATAATTCTTACTAAATGTTGTCTTATACAGTGATGATTCTAACCACTTTTTATCTTCTCTTTTTGAGCTGTTTAACAAGGAACTTTGGTGGAAGAGTCCTCCAGTTTAATGCTTATGATTGAACCATGTCATGGGAATCATTGTAATTGTTCTTATGGCCCCCATATGCGCCAATAACACCATGTGGCATTGCTTCTTATTTGCATAGGCACATTAAAATGGGAAAATACTATACATACAAATAAGATCCTATCTAATAGAGATTGGAACACACAAATCTTGTAGTGCAAAGGGACCTTACACCCTGAACATTGACATAACGACCTGGCACAGACCTCAGAAGAAAGGGCATAATCCATTCTCCCCTGAACCAGGAAAGCCATCCACACTGTTCAATTCTAATAGACATTTAAAGCTTCCCAATCTTTCTCACACTCTTCCCCCAAAATGCAGAGAGAACACTTCTTTTCTTATTTTTGTTTCTTTTCTTTCTCTTAGGGAGAAGAATTTGTAGATTTAATTTTATTCTATTTAATTAATCTATTATAGAATAATTGGTACACTGGATTCCATCAAAATCTAACACTATGCACCTTTGAAATAGCAAACATATAGAAATGGAGAAGACCTGATTTCCAAAACTTAGAAGGCAGTGAATGAAGGGAAAGGTATAGAAAAAAAGTGGGCATCAAAATGAAACATGAAGAATCTTGCATTAATAAAACTATTCTTTATTATTACAACTATCTGAGATGCTTGATATTAATAGATGAAAAGTGGCATCTGACATTACTTTCTCTTATTTCTTTAACTAAATGTGAATTGTAGTTGTTTTGAACTAAAACTAGATATTTTTCCAAATACATATCGTGTTGAGGAGGTAGCTAAGTGGAAAAGTATCACACCTTTATGGTGTGAGGTCCTGGGTTTGATTCTAGCACTGAAAAAAATTACATATTTTAATTTAAAATATAGTTATACATATACTGTAATATAAACTAAGTTAAAAAATAGCACAATAAAAGTTGTGCCAATATATTACCTGTAGTTATCTCAGAATAATAAAAATGTTTTTTAATTTCCATTTTTATATTATTTTTCTGATACACAGCCAATAGTGTTCATGAACTATTTTGGTTCTGGGCTCACTTTGGTGGTGCTTCGGGCACTATGCAAGAGACTGTTGTGAATTCAAACTGAGCTTAGTGGGGTATAAGTGTCTTAATCCCTGTAAGTATTTCTGCAGTCCTTATTTTAAAATGTTAATCAGGATGTTTTACTTTTATCAGAAAAACAAGTCAGTATAGTGTTAATTTATCAATTTTGCTGGGATTGTTACTGAAACAGATTTTAGTTTTGTTGATTGTTTTTTGTTTTCTTTTTCTATTTCATTGATATTAAATTTCCTTGTTTTGACCATACTTTTATTTTCTAGTTTATTTTGTCTATTTTTAGAGCCTCATACAGGTAATTGTTTTTTTTTAATAAATTTTATTGTGATCGAAGTGAATTATAAGTCTTTCACAATAATATTTAAGGTACATAGTGACAATAAATTAGGGCCATTCCCACCACCTTTGTTGTCCTCCCTCCACCCCTATTCCCAGCATGCATCCCATACCTCCCTCCTTTGCCCCATCGACTGCTAATGTAAGAGGTCTCCTTTGTGGATAGCTGCTTGTAGATAGGGTATTGATTCTGGTGTCATTGACTTTGGGTTTGGTGCTTAAATCTGATCATTTTTTATTTTCACTCAATGTTCAGATGACTGCTTGTTTCTGGTACCATCCATTTTTTCCCCCTCAATTTAAGAGGGAGAACAAGATGATTCAAGTTCTGTGGTTCTGTTGGATAAAGAAAAGAAGAGAAAAATAAAAGCTGGGAGGAATCCATTTAGAGGCTATAAATATCAATTCAAATGAAGAAAGGAAAAAAAGAAAAATTAACTAGCAATGACAAAAAACACAACAGAAGTAACAAAAAAATCATCACCTAAACAACAACCACAGGAAAGAAAAGAAGAACTAAGCTCGATTGGGAGATTTATAACACTGCTCTGGCACCAACTTGTGCCAGTTTTGATATGACAACGAGGAAAGGACAACTTGACCTAAGACCAGGTTGTCCTATCACATCACCTAACACAAGATGGAAATCAGAAGAGGTACCGTCCTTTGAACTGTGAAAAATAAGAACACCAACAACAGAAAACTGACTTTAACAACCGTGACTGAATAGAACCTACCTTGGGATCAATAACAAAAACCCTACCCTAGGCTGTAGCCCAGGACTCATTAAATAAATAAATAAATAAATAAATAAATAAATAAATAAATAAATAAATAAAACAAGATGTCTTATTGTAGAGGCCCAACTTGGACAACAGAGACTGAGCAGAACCTTTGGATCCATAATATACTAGGCTTCGGCTTAGGGACTGAACAAAAACAGGGAGCAACTGCTACAGAAAACTGAACACAACAACAATGATGGATAGGAACCTCTAGAACCATAAAGACTCTATCCTAGACCCTGACCTATGACCTGCACAAATACCAAGATCTCTAGCTACAGTGGTTTGATTTTCTCACACACAACTGAGAGAAAAGTTTCCTGGCACCACAAAAAAGCCTTTGGGATGGGGTAATGAAGCCAAGGGTTGATCCCATGATGGTATACTTCAAGGATGGAGAAACCCTGAATCTCTTAGGCCATGGGAATTCCCTTTCTTCCCCCATGCTTACTGTGCCTATTCCAAAAAAAGAAAAAAATAAATAAAAGTAGGGGGAACACCAAACCCTGCCACTCCAGCACCCATACTTTTTCTTGCTTTGTTTTGATTTGTTAGTTTTTGACTTTATTTTCCTTCTCTTTTTTCTTCCACTTTTCTCTTTCTTTTTCACTCTTGTGGTTATTATTTGGTGATTTATTTTTATTTTTATTTGCCGTGTGCATGTTTTCCATTTTTCTTTCTTTTTTTTCTCTCTTCTTTCTTTTTTTTTTTTTTTTGGTAGTTGTTACCAATTTTTTTTTCTTCCTTTTTTCTTATCCTTTTTATCTCCAATGATGGTGGAATGAATGCTCAATCTACAACAAGCTGTAAAGTGGAGACCAGTTGCACTAGCATTCTGGAGGGTAAAGGAGGGAGATATGGGATACATGCTGGGAACAGGGATGGAGGGAGGACAGCACTGGTGTTGGTCACTATGTACCATAAATGATGCAGTGAAAGATTTGTAATGCACTTTGGTCACAATAAAAAGAAAAAAGAAAATAAAAGTTAATAAAAAAATTTAAAAAAAGAATTACTCCTGGAGGGGTTAGAGGACTAGTTGGGAGAGGGGAGGAAAAGAGAAAAAAAGGAAGAACACAAACAGGGGAAAAAATGAAGGGCTGGTGTGGAATGGCTTTGTGTTTTTTTTTAAGTGGTTTGTTTTTATTTTATTTTATTAATAATTTTTATTTTGACCAAAGTGGATTACAAATTATTCACAGAAGTATTTTACGTACATAGTGACATTAAATCAGGGGCATTCCCTCTACAAACGTTGTCTTCCCTCCACCCCAGTTCCCAGCATGCATACCATATGGCCCCTCCTTTGCCCCCAGGTTGCTAGTATAAGTGATCCTTTCTGGGTCTAGCTTGTTGTAGACTGGGTATCGATTCTGTTGTAGTTAGCTTTAGATTTGGTGTTTAAGTCTGATCATTTTTTATTTCTACTCAATGTTCATATGACAATTTGGTCTTGGTGCCCTCCATTATTTCCCCCTCAATTTGTGAGGCCGAAAAAAGTGGTTCAAGTTATATGGTTCAGTTTGAAGGTTTTTTGTTTGGTTGGTTGGTTGGTTTTGTTTTGTTTGCATAGGCACAATAAGTATGCTTTTATTTTCTACTTTATTTTGTATATTTTCAGAGCTTCATACAAGTATCTTTTAAGCTTTGTGAACAGGGGTTGGTCCTGGTGATACTCAGACAATTACAAGGTACAGGGAATTAGACCAGGTTATTCTCATACACAAAGCATACACTTTAGACTTTTGAACCATCTGTCTCGGCTTTTCTCTCGTTCTAGGAAAGTTTAGATTGTTGACTTGGGATATTTTCTATTAGAGATATTGAAAGCTATTAATTTTACTTTAAGTACAATTTTAGCTATTTCTATCAATTTTGCTTTTATTTTATTATTTTATTTTCTTTTTATTTGAATTAAAATTTTATTTTTTTTTTAGTGTGGAGAGATAGTACAGGTTTAAAGCATTTGCCTCTCTTGCAGCTAACCCTGGTTTAATCTCTGGCACTAAATAAGATCTTACAGCAATCCGAGGAGTGATCTCTGAGCCAGAAAGAACTCTGAGTGCTACCTAATGTGATTCCAAATCCAAAAACAAGGGTTTTTTTTTTTTTTGGGGGGGGGGGTTTAAATATACACCTAATATTATTATGTTTTAATTCTTAGAGCTAGAGAGATAGTTCAATGAGCTGAATGCATTCTTTGCTTGCTGGAGGTCTGGATTTAATCCTCTATACTACATAGACCCACAAGAATCACATGGTTCAGTGAACACTTCTGGGAGTGGTTCCAACGTACAAAACCAGTAGGACTGACTTTTCTTTCTTTCTTTTTTTTTTTTTTTAGTCATTTTGATTGGCTTTCTTCAAAGAGTAAAACAGGTATCTCCTGCTTAGCAAAAACTAGAGTTATTCCCCTTTGTTTTTATGAAAAACCTACTTTAACACCTGTTACTGATAACTGAAAGAAGCTCAGGAAGAAATTTTGCTTTTAAGTCGGGCAAGAAGCAGAACTAGCTCTTGGAGAGGAAGGTCTGCAGCTGCCCAGAGAGGCCAGGAGTGACCCTCCTACAGGCTTTCTGGAAACTGCTTTAGCCAGGCAGTGTATGGGTCATCTCAGTCCTGCGTTAACTCTGTGCAAGTGTTTAAGTTTTATGTGCCATTTGATGTGGTTTGGTTGGATCTTTTGGGGGTCTGGGAACACTCAAAAATGTTTCCATATAAATTAATGGTAATTACTTTTTCACTTTAAGCCATTTCAACTTATTAAAATTTTCATAGGAATATTCTATAGTCTGGGAAGCCTATCACTTCCATTATATTTCTTTCTATGCCGGGAATTCTGCTACTGCCAGGTGTACATTCTACTGCTTAGCAATTTCAACAAACACACCAAAAAAAAAAAAAAAAAAGGAGTATGAAGACTTAAGAGAGCAGAACATGTGGAACACCACAAAATTTGTCTAAAGAACACGCATAGTAATTTAGGGCTACATAAGGAGACAAAAAAAAAGTTGCAAATAGAGGGTCTAAACTCACAGTTAAAGGAAATTGAAAAAGCAAAAGCAAATAAAATCTAAAGTCATTTGAATTAAGGTAATAATATAAGGTAGAATGAAAGTAAATGAAGCACAACTCATCAAGACAGTAATTCATTTTATCTGCCAGATGAGGGAATGTTGCAATCTTATGGGGAATTGTCTTGTGCTGGACACCTAAGCAACTGAACCCCGCACCCTGTACAAGCTTGAATGCAGGAGGAAGAAGGGAAATTTACTGATTAGTAGCCTCAAAAACACTGTCTTGCCTTCTGCACTGAGATTCAAACATGAATAGGGCTTCTTCTTCATCTTGACATTATTTTTTAATTCTGCCTCCCTTTAGAAAGTTTGATCAGAAATAGCCCCGAAAGAGAAAATGGAAAAGAGGCCATAGAGATAGTATTTTCACAACCATAAAAGGCTATCTGGTTGAAGGTCTTCTGACTCTTTGCCGACTCATTCTTGCCAACAACATTCATTAAAATATACCAAAAGCCAAATAAACTGGTTGCTGGCAGCAAAGTTAATTTAAAGAGCTGAAGTTGGAAGATTACAGAGCTGGAGAGCTATGGGAATCAGTTTCTGAGGAAACTAAACAGCCAGGGAAGTACTGGAGCTTTTGTAACTCATTCTTGAGCCAGCACAAATGTAGGCAGCTGTTTCCATAATCTGGACGCACACTCCCCTTGAATGTGCCTTATAGAAACAATATTTAAAAAGCATGAATAGCTTCATTAGCAATGATTTACTATGGTCAAAATCAATAAGATATCGGTAATGACTTTCTAGTAGATTTTTTAATTGGTCATGTTGATTCTTTCTCTCAAATGCTCATTCGATTTCAACGTCACTTCCATTCGAGCTCTCAACTTTCAAAAAGGGAAACTTTCTATTTATCTTTTTTGTCCTACAAGTCATCTCTCAGTGACATATAGTTGATATTTTCTATTATTTTATTTGTTGTACTTTGAGTAAGATAGTTACAACAGTATTCAATATAGGTTATTGTTGTACAGACTTACATGGTCCTTGCACAAAAGTAACACACGACACTCCACTACTGATCCAATGTCCTGTGGTCTGATCTTCATTCCACCTCTACAATCTGCTACTGGCCCTTTAGTAGTAATTGGCTTTGTAATCCAAGGCCAAGTGTCTCATATTGCTTCATTCTATCTATTAACATATTTTGTTGCTATTTTTCCATATAACGATCTGACTGACATCACTTCATGAGGATGGAACTAAAAGAGTCATAGAAACAGTGGTAGAAAGTTGTGGACACTTGAAAAGCAATAGAGAAATTCCTAGATATTTCTGTCTGGCTTTTAAAGAAACTCTCTCCCTCCTGTCCCTTGATAAATTAATAGTTGTTTAATTAAATTAGATGTAGATTCTTTAAGTTTAATATCACTTTTATTGTTTGTTTGGGGGGGGTCACACCTGGCAGTTCTCGAGAATTTTTCATTGTTCTGTGTACAGGGATCACTCCTGGCAGATCACAGGGCACCATATAGGATGCCAGGAATCAAATTTAGGTCAGCCATGTGCAAGACATAGCCCTACCCACTGTTCTCCAGTTCCTTATCTCATCACATTTCAGCCTTTAGAAAAATGTACACACTGTCAGCAAATAATCTCAACATTTGTAAAGAGCTTTAAATTTTACAACTTTCTTCTGTTTCTCAGGGCCAGAGTGACAGTACAGTAGGTAGGACATTTGGCTTATTTGTGGCCAACCTGGGTTCAATCCCTGGCATCTCATGTGGTCTTTTGAGAACTGCCAAGAGGAATTCCTTTATCCAAGCCAGGAGTAACACCTGAGCATCCCTGGATGTGGCCCAGAATTAAAAAAAAAAATTAACTTTCTTTTGTTTTTATAGCTAAAAAAAAATACTAACAATTTGTGCATTAACTCTCACACAAATTATTTCCTGCATTAGCTAACTAATTGCCTTTTTGTCATTGTTTGGTAATCATTCACATAGGAGGAAAACTAAACTACTTTGGATTTTATGAGACCATCCTTTTAAATGTTTTATTATAAATGTGAAATGGATATTTTATCCCTTTTGTTAGACTTGTGGGAAAAGGATCCTCTAATATACTGAAAGTTCCCCAACTAGTAAATGAAAGAATGGAAAATTGGATTAGATTTTTTGAGTAAGTCCACCAAGCCTTTCGTCTCTAATCAAAAAAATAATACCATTACTTATATAACAGTTATAAATTTTGACCGCTTTCCATCATGCAGAGTCACATATGATCTTAGAAGCATTATGCTACAGGGCCAGCAAGACAAAACTGATTCTCTATTTTCCAGATAAAAAGCCCAAGGCCATAAACTAAGATGGGGATGCCATGCTCAAACTTTCCTAAGAACAAATAACTTTCAGATAGAAAACAAGATGCAGAAAGCAAGCATTGAAGTTCCTTATTTACATAGAAGTTAAAACACTTCTCTATCGACTTGCATATTGCTTAGCATTCAAATTCTTTCCCCGTTCATCTAATTCAATTTGTGATGAATGAAGAAAATTGGACTTCTGTGAATTTTATGAGAATTTGTTATTTTTACAGAAAGAAGCCTTCAATTGAAGAGGTCTGCTCACAAGTGCCTAGAATGATGGATAATGCTGCAACTGCTGATGATGACAATTATGACAAAAAAAGAAACAAAGAACACTTTCAACAGTTATCAATGTGGTTTTGTCATCTACTTTCTTTTCTTTTAAAAAATGTCTTTATTTAAACATAGCGGTTTGGAAAGTTGTTCATAATACAGTTATTTGTGATATTAATTGTTCCAACATCAATCCCACCATCAGTATAACATTCCCTTTAATACTAATCCCAGTTTCCCATCCTTCCCCAGAACTGCCCCTTAGGAAGTATGAAAATTTTACTTAGTATTGTTTGTCACAACTAAATAACTATGTAATTTCTAAAAAGAAAAAAAAAATACCTTCATTGTGGCTGGTGAGATGGCGCTAGAGGTAAGGTGTCTGCCTTGCAAGCGCTAGCCAAAGAAAGATCACGACCGCGGTTCAATCCCCCGGCGTCCTATATGGTCCCCCCAAGCCAGGGGCAATTTCTGAGCGCTTAGCCAGGAGTAACCCCTGAGCATCAAATGGGTGTGGCCCGAAAAACCAAAAAAAAAAAAAAAAACCTTCATTAAAATAAATTTGTAAAAACTGTTATATCTTGCAATGGGGTCAATAAGTCATGAAGGTATACTAAGTTGCTTGTTCTAATTGAGCATTCTGTTGTTGGTTTTGTTTTTTGAGTTTAAAAGGTTCAATGATAATGTTACATCAAATTTTGAGCATTCCTACTGAGATGTCAGTATCGAAAAAATATAGAGATGCATATGTGACCAAACAGTCCAGTACTTCCAGGTCATGGACCAATGACATGATTTGGCAGCAATGATGGGTCTTGGGCACAGCTGCCAGGGCTTCCAAAAATACAGAGGTGATGGAGAGGGCATGAGGGGTGAGAGGGAACACTGCTCACCCTGGCTCAAAAAGACCCCAGAGGTATCAGCTCCAAAATCAACATACCTGGAGTTTTGAGCAATTCAGTGTCTCTTCAAAGATTGTTGGAAATCAGGGAAGCCAGCCCCTGGTGAGGTGGCATTTATGGGATGTGTGTACAGCTTCTGAGGCTTCAACAGGGCTGAGGTCCTACCCCACCCCCTTTTGAAGTTTCCCAGAGCAAAATTTATGACATTTTGCTTTTCAATAACTTAGATTCTTGTGAACCTGTTAAAATACTATTAGTAGGGGCCGGAGAGATAGCATGGAGGTAAGATGTTTGCTTATCATGAAGAAGGTCGGTGGTTCGAATCCCAGCATCCTATATGGTCCCCTGTGCCTGCCAGAGGCGATTTCTGAGCATAGAGCCAGAAGTAATCTCCTGAGTGCTGCTGGGTGTGACCCAAAAAAATTAAAAAATAAATACTATTGGTATATTTTTGATATATCGTCTCACAGAATTGATTATTGCACTGGCAAAATTGTATAACAGTATTCAGAAGCCTTTTTTCCCCTTTGTTAGTTCTTTTTTACTTTTGGGCAACATGTGATGATTCTCGAGGTTCATTTAAGTTCTGTGCTCAAGAATCACTCCTAACTGCTCAAAGGACCATATTTGACGCTAGGGATTGAACCAGGGACAGTTACATGCAAGGAAAACACCTTAACCCTTGTGCTATCTCTCCAAATGAGAGAGATCTTTTATAGAAAAAAATTAAGCTTTTATGAAATTAAATATATGTTCTAAAAATTATAGTGAAATAGGGGCTGGAGAGATAGCACAGCAGTTCGGCGTTTGCCTTGCACACAGCTAATCCAGGGTGGATGATGGTTCGAATCTCGGCATCCTATATGGTTCCCGGAGCCTGCCAGGAGCGACTTCTGAGTGCATAGTCAGGAGTGCACATCCCTGAGAGCCACTGGGTGTGACTCCCCCACAAAAAAAAAAAAATTATAGTGAAATATTCTAGAGCAATAAGAAAACTCCATCAACAAGATAATGTTGGGCCTGAGTGGTAGAAGCTCTACCTTACACTCATGTGGTCACAAGTTCAATGTCATCCCCAAGTCAAGCATAGATATTCTCTCTGGTATGAGTTTCAGTGAAATCCTCCACTTAAAATACAACCTTCAGCAAGTACGGTAGCCAAGTATGAGACTACCACCAACACTACTGCTACCACATCACAGCAAAACCAGCAAAAGAAAAGGAATGGAACTTCTTTATTTGTTTTATTTGTGGCCACACTCAAGGCTAACTCTTGACTACACTCAGGGATCACTCCTAGTGGATTCTGGAAACCCTATAGAATGTCATGGAGAAAACTCAGCTTGGCCACATGCTGTCACCCCCGGCCTACAGGCATGATGGCCAAATACCAGCATGACTGCTGTGGTGTAGTCTCAGCCACCCCACTAAAAAAAGGGGATGTGGTCCTGGCAAACACTGCTGAGAAAAGGCCAGTCATGCCCTAGGTTAGCCCTTGGCAGGATAGCAACAATGAATTTATTAAACATTAGTGTATAATGAGAATTAACAATGCCGAATATAAAAAACAAACAAACAAACAACAAAATAAAAACCTGTGTGCCTTTGCCCCTTGCATTAAAACAAGAATTGTTAAAACATACCTTACTGGGGCCGGGCGGTGGCGCTGGAGGTAAGGTGCCTGCCTTGCCTGCGCTAGCCTAGGACGGACCGCGGTTCGATCCCCCGGCGTCCCATATGGTCCCCCAAGAAGCCAGGAGCAACTTCTGAGCGCATAGCCAGGAGTAACCCCTGAGCGTCACAGGGTGTCGCCCAAAAACCAAAAAAAAAAAAAAAAAAAACATACCTTACTTACTCTAAGCTGATGGAATAATCTACAATAATATTTTTCCAAGCTAGTAGAATCAATAATAATGTTTTTAGTCAGTTATTTAGTTTTGTGTAGGCTACAAACATGTTTTGTCTTTTAATTACATCTGCCCACAATCACAATAGCTCTTTGGTATAATATTAAATGGACAAAGGGCTTGTACTTTGTTGATTAATAGTTGACTAGCAAGAATCATATCCAGAGGAAAGAATAAGTATTTTTCTGATTTCTGTTGACTAGTAAGAATCTTATCCAAGAGGAAATGTTGAGTAGTTTTCTGATGTCTGTTTATGGTAAATGAAATTGTTGATAAAAAAAAATTACAATATACATATAATGTTTAGATGATCGTCTAATGATTATGCTGACACGTAATGTTTATTCTATAGCAAAAAGCATGTCATGGTTGATCTACCCAACTTCCTACTATTGATAAGCTTTTGCTTAAATATAAAGCAGAATTCCCAATAAATTGGACTCAGTTCCAACTACTCGAGTGTGTCTTGTCTGTGTCCACTCTTCACTAACTCCTCACTCCCATCTTTCTATCAAATAACCCTGAAATCCCTCTCAGTGCTGCCCAACTCAGCTGGCCTGTGATAGCCACATACAAGGCAAATGTCCTACCCATTGTATTATCACTTTGCCCTGGAGAAGGGCATTAAAAAAAGAGAGAGAAAGAGAAAGGTTTATGTTAACTAGGCTCATTCAGTGTAGACACTTCTCTCTGTGACAGAGAGATAGTAAAATGACAGTTTTGGTTTTTTTGTTTATTTTTTAATGAAACTGTAACAAGACCTTTGGAAAGTAGGTTTATGTGGTATAGACTGTGACAACAGAAAGCTATACAATCAGAAACTGCGATGCTGGGACTGAGGAAATAGCTTTAAGAATCAGTGTCCCCTTCTTTTTGTACTGGTGGAGTGTTTCACCTTTTTCTCCTTCGTCTCTCAAACTGATGATGAGAGCCTATTTTCCGCTTATTTTCTGCATATTAGACTTTTACCCCAGGTTACTACTTTTCTCTTCTTCAAACAAAACCACGCAACTTGAACTAGCTAGTCCTGCCCCCCTGTTAGAGGGGGAAATAAGGGAGGCACCAAGACCAAACAGGTGCAAGACTACTAAGTAGTAGGCTAGATACAGAGGGGACAACATATTCTGGCAGCCCTGGGGGTGAGGGAAGAGCATATGGGAGGTAGGACAAAAATGGAGGTGTAGGGAGGACAAATTGGTGATGGAAATCCCCCCTGATTTTATGTAAATATGTACCTAAAATATTATTGTCAACAATATGTAAGCCACTATGATCAAAATAAAAATTAAATAAAAAAAAAAAAAGAATCAGTGTCCCATGCAGTTTTCATTTTTAATATTACTAAGCATTACCAGGAGTGATCCCCCAAGTACTAAGCTGGAAGGAGCCCTCTAAGAACTACAAAGTATAGTTTAAAATATATATGTAAATAAATCTTTTTAAAATATATATGCAATGCTGTAAAACCAATATTACTGAAAGTTAAATACATAGAGTTATAGATATGGATAGCAATATTTATATTTAGTATCAGAATTTTTCTTCATGTAGGAGTTGGGATAATAATACAGCAAATCAACCAGTGTTTGTTCCCTGGTGCTATATGTGGTCCCCTAGTCCTCCAGTACAAAATCAGCATAGAATCAGGAGTGCTAAGAAACGCTGTTGTGCTCCAAAAACAAACAAACGAAAAGGTTTTCTTCATTTAATTGTTTTACTTTAAAGAATTGCTGGGGCAGAAAGACAGTAGAGAGTTATGGTGCTTGTTTCACACACAGTCACCCAGTTTAATTTCCAGCACTGCTTATGGTCCCACAGGCAATGCCAGGACTCATTTCTGAGCAAGAGCCAACAGTAAAAGCACCACAGGGTAAGAAAAATTTTATACTGCAGCTCACAATGTATCACAGGAACTTATACATATCCTTAAGGTGTGTTTGATTTAGCAGAAAGAATGCAAATAACTTCCTCTTATATAACACAATTGTCAATCAAGGAATTAAACATCCTTTTCATGATTGGGAGAGACAGCACAGTAGTAGGGCATTTGCCTGGCATGTGGCCGGCCCGAGAAAGACCCAGTTCAATTCCCAGCATCCCATATAGTTCTCCAGGTTGCCAAGGGAGATTGCTGAGTGCAGAGCCAGGAGTAATTCCTGAGAGCTGCTGGGTGTGGCCCAAAACCAATCAATCAATAAATAAAGTTTAAAAAAAATAAACATCCTTTCCAAACACATTAGGGTTAAGTTGTGGAGATTATTCAAAGAGTTGAAGTGCATGCTTAACTTGAGGAACCCTAGGTTCAATCATCCCTCTACACACAGACACACACCACATGGTCTCCCAAGCACTGTAAGAAGTCCCCAGCGCTGTATCAAGAATACCACTCAGTGTGAGTAATCCCTTCACTATCAGTGTAGTGAGAGCATTCATAGACATATTAGGTGATAATGAGAGGATAATATAATAATATTCCTTATTTTGTCAAAAGGTAAGCATTATTGCTGTTTAGTTAGATCCTACTTTTAAGAGAGAGACAGTGACAGAGACAGAGAGAGGCACCTTTCCAATTACTACTGGGCAACACTTACATATAATTTTTCATCTTACTCTATTAAATAATTCAGCATACCTGATTTGTTTGGTTTTCTTTAGCTTTTAGTGTCTGATTACTAGGCAACAGATCTTCATGGATAATAAAGGTGAAATTTCAAATTAAAAAAAATTAAGTGGAAAAAAAAAACTCCAGAGATGCCAACTTTGTGAGGTTCTATGTTATGCAACAAAGCTAGTGGCTTTGAAACATTGCCACAACTATAACACCTTGTGCCAGATATTACATTTACTCAGGATCATTTGGGCAAAAGTAATGAAATATATTAAAGCAATATTTACGTAGCAGATATGCAATATCAACCATGTTATGTACATTGGTGATAAGAAGAAGGATTGGGTTGTATGGGAGAAAAGTGACATTTTCTCTAAGTAGTGGAAAATTACCAGTGAACCATATCTTTAAGTTCTCTGCCTAACTTTATTTTATTATTTCTTCATTAAGCTGCACTATAAATTATTAATAACAAGAAGAAATAGTATCATTTAAAATCGTTTCTAGATCTGGGGCTAGAGAGATAGGACAGTGAACAGGGCAGTGGCATTGCATACACCCAACCCAGGTTCAATTTCCAAGACCCCATGTCATTTCTCAAGCCACTGAAAAAATAGTATGTCTGAGCACAGTGTCAGGAGAAAGCCCTGAGCATTGCTAGGTGTCCCCCACTGCTCCCACCCACCAAAAAAGGAACTATTGAGACCTAAGTCAACAACAATTTGAATAAGGCCCAAAAGGAAATTATTCCTTGGATGGCTTGTGTCATCCTTCCATTATATATTAAACCCCTAAACTCCAATATCTCAAAATGCAACTCTATTTGGAATTAAGACTCCTAAAGAAGTTATAAAAAGAAGTGGCAGTTAGAATAGACCCAAATTCAATCTGAGCAGAATCCTTAAAAGAGAAGATTAGGGGGCCCGGAGAGATAGCACAGCAGCATTTGCCTTGCAAGCAGCCGATCCAGGACCAAAGGTGGTTGGTTCAAATCCCGGTGTCCCATATGGTCCCCGTGTCTGCCAGGAGCTATTTCTGAGCAGACAGCCAGGAGTAACCCCTGAGCAACGCCGGGTATGGCCCAAAAACCAAAAACCAAAAAGAGAGAGAGAGAGAGAGAGAAGATAAGGATATAGGGACAGATTATATGTATACACACCCACCAAACAAAATCAAGTGAGATCCCAAGTAGAAACCAAGAAGATTCCTCCTGGCAAACCTTGATCTTGGACATCTAACCACCAGAATGGTGAGAAATTAGTTTCCATGTAAGGCCATGCAGTGCAGATGAGAGTTTGAGCAAATCACTTACAATCCCTAAGTAAAAGTGTATTTCATATCTATGTAAGAGAGTCGTCAAATTTGATTTCTATATTGTTTCATTTTCAATGTGAAGCAAATGAGTTTACTTTCTCTTAGGTCATCAAGTATATATTTTAAGTATTTTCTTTTGACTCAGGAGATCATATCAGCACATGGACTGGAGCTATAGAAACAAAATAAACATGAGAGACATCTGTCCTTTACAACAGATCTATTATTGTCAGCTTCTTTATCTGAGAGGATGTGAATTCACACCTCAAAGATGAAAAGATAAGCATGCTGTTGAAGGTGGATAAACCCCTATGAAAACTCCAGAGAAGCCAGATTTGGTAAATTTCTGAATTGGTAAATCCCTGGAGGTGCTGGAAGGGTGATGTCCTAGGAAAAGCTCTGCCATCTTTCTCCCATATGTTGCTTCTCTACCATCTGTTGTTCCTAGGTTTTTTTCTATATAAATACAACAGCAAATGTTAAGTCAAAGTTTCCATGGATTTTGTGAACCCATTTAGCAAATTATCAAACCTGAAAGAGAGTCATTGGAACTCCAGACAGTCAGAAATATAGGTGATAATCTTGAATTCTGGCGGTGTCTAAAGCATGGACAGTTTGTGGAACCCTTTGTATGAAATCTGAAGCTACCACCGGGTAGATCTTGGCAGGACTGAATTCAATGTATAAGACACTCAGCCTTATCTACTGAGAACTGGTGAACCTTTTGAGGGACTTGGGTGGGGATTAAGGAGGACTCATATCTTATATCCTATACTAAAAGAAGAGGTGATAAGAGAGTTTCTCTTTACATCAAGAAGGTCAAAATGTTAGGTTGACCTCAGATCCTCACTGGCCTCCCATGGCCCTCTAGAAAGGAGTGAGCTGCAATTGCACAATACCCCCAACATTTTTCTAGGATAAACTCACTTTTTCCAAGAGGAGGGTCTATGCAGGGGGTACAGGAAATGGCCATTAGTGCTGCTACAGAGAGCTTACAAAGCTCACATTCTTCTATTCCTTTTGAAAACTATGCCTAATTGTTCAGAATGTAAAAACTCAAAGACTTTTCTAAACACTCAAAACACATCTACATCTCTAGACATACCTGAGGACTTCATATTAGCATGTAAATAGTGGTGAATAAAGTTTAAAAGTACAGATGGAAGACTTGTCTTGCATGAAAAAAAAGAAAGCATAAAAGAAAAGAAGAGGAAAAAAGAAAAAAGGAAGAAGAAAAAAGGAAGCAAGAAAGAAAAGAGAAGGAAGGAAAACAGGGAAGGAAGGAAGGAAGGAAGGAAGGAAGGAAGGAAGGAAGGAAGGAAGGAAGGAAGGAAGGAAGGAAGGAAGGAAGGAAGGAAGGAAGGAAGGAAGGAAGGAAGGAAGGAAACTTTTCAATATAGCATGTTCTTTTTCCTTTCACCAGTGCATCCCTGAAATTTAAATCAAAACTAATTTCCTTGCTCATACACTTATTTCAATCACCAAAAGTGATATGAGAATGGTATGAGAAGTATTGTCTATAGAAATATGGGGGTCACTATTTAAATATTGAAGCAGCTGAAACACTCAGTATTCTCCCCCAGCTAGTGGCTGAGCTGCTGTGTCCACATGGAAAAACATATGTTAGCATTCCTAGGTGTCCACCCTGCTGCACGCAAGTAAGCTCCCTGTCTGCTCACAACCTAGGGCAGTCATGTGGAAAATAGGAGCATGGGCAGGAGCTTGAAGAAGGAGAAAATACAGCAGGTGACTGGGAAGTAGGTAGGAGATAAAAATATAAGTCCTCTGAAGAGGAATAGATAAAATGATCACATGCATTTGTGTGATATAAAAATATAAATAAATAAATAACATAGTATGGTAAAAATATCCTGAGGACCAGGAGGACCAGTCCATGGTAGGAAGCTTGCCACAAATAGCAGAGGAGTACAAATGGGGCAGAGAAGGTTCCACTGTGACAATGCTAATTGGAATCAATCACTCTGGACAAGAATGAGTGATGCAAGGAGATAAGGTGATAGACATGATACCCTCTCGGTAACAATTTCGCAAACTTTAGTGCCAAAAAGGAAAAAAGAGAAAAAAAGATGTGAGAGAGAGGTGATAGAGAAGAGAGAGAGGTGTCTGCCCCAGAGGCAGGCAGGAAGGAGGGCAGGAAGGAAACTGGGGACATTGGTGGCAGGAAATTCACAGTGGTGAAAGGTGCTGTGCATTGAATGACTGCAACTCAATCATGCAACTCAATTGTGAGAAAAATAATTGCAACTCTATTATGAACAACCTTGAAACCAGTGTTTTAATTTATAATTTTTTTTGTTTTTGTTTTGTTTTGTTTTGTTTTGTTTTTGGGCCACATCCGGCATTGCTCAGGGGTTACTCCTGGCTGTCTGCTCAGAAATGGACACCGGGATTCGAACCAACCACCTTTGGTCCTGGATCGGCTGCTTGCAAGGCAAACGCCGATGTGCTATCTCTCTGGGCCCAATTTATAATTTTTTTTTTTTTGGTTTTTGGGCCACACCCGGTAACGCTCAGGGGTTACTCCTGGCTATGCGCTCAGAAGTTGCTCCTGGCTTCTTGGGGGACCATATGGGACGCCGGGGGATCGAACCGCGGTCCGTCCTAGGCTAGCGCAGGCAAGGCAGGCACCTTACCTCCAGCGCCACCGCCCGGCCCCAATTTATAATTTTTCTAATCAGCTCTCTAATTTTCTTCATCAGCTATTGGCCTTTGTTTGGGAAAGATCCTAGACAAGCAACATGGTAGGTAAAGTCAGGAAAATCAGGAAATGCCTCTGGCCAAGATCAAGACTAAAGCCTGATTTGGCCTCTGAAGAAAATGCAAGCATTTCTCCAGACCTAAAGAGATATTGCAAGCTCTCTGTCTACATGCCTGATATCACAAAAGCATAGGCATCATCTTTATTTCACTAGAATCCAAAGCATTCTCACCAAAAAAAAAAAAATGTATTTTTTGTTTTAGAAGCATATTCCTTATTGTCTTATATTTGGAGTTTTTGAAGCTCACTGGCTGGTGCTTAAGAAAGAACCCTGGTAATAGTTAGAGGATCATATATAAGGCTGGACACTAAAAGGAGGGCTAGAGAGATGCTAACCTAGCACCTTAACTTCAGTACCATCTCTCCAGTCCCAAGCATGTCCCTTTATTAATGATCAACTCCTACCTGCCACTCTTATTTTCTCCCATGATACCAGGGCATGAGCTAAGTTCCCTTGAGGGCCTTGGGGCAGGCAGGTAGCTTTAGAGGTGAGGAAGACGCTCCACACCCTCCTTTCTCTCCTCTGGCTCCAGGCTGCAGTCACACTTCCTCCACTTGAGAAGCCATGTATGAAGAGTCGCTCCAGGGTTCCTGAGCTGGAGCCAATACCAGAGGGAAGAGCAGCTGCATTTTACCACTTCCCCAGAGCACTCCCAGATATACCAGTTCTCTGGGACAAGCTGCCAAGAATGTTGGGGGAGCCAGGTAAGGCAACAAAAGGAATGCAAAGAGAAAGAGAGCCTCAATATTTGTATTAAGAGAAATGTGCTCCAATTAGAGCTTTGAGGGGGGAAAGGGAGGAAAGAAAAGGAGAAAATAAGGAATGAAGGCTGGGTGGGAGGTTCCTTAGGGAAATCTTATTTGTAAATCTGTTTTCTTATGTTCACTCATGCAACTGATGAGAGAGGGTTATGAAAAGGGTTCCTTTCTAAACAAACCCATTGCTAATCTACTAGTAAAAATGTAATATAAGGGGAAAATCAAAGAATTATAAGACAAAGTAAATAATACAAAGGTTTATCATTCACTGACTTCTTAAATCCAATTTTTTTTTACATTTATTTTAGATGTCTTCTTTTGAACTTTTGCAAGTGTTTTTCTGTGTTTACCTTGCTTAAAAATTAACAGACTACTAAGCCCTGGCACAAATCTAAGCAGTATAGAATTATACAATAAAAGTTCCCATTGGTGGCAGGCAAGGTGGCGCTAGAAGTAAGGTGTCTGCCTTGCAAGCGCTAGCCAAGGAAGGACCTCGGTTCGATTCCCCCAGCGTCCCATATGGTCACCCCAAGCCAGGGACAATTTCTGAGTGCTTAGCCAGGAGTAACCCTGAGCATCAAACGGATGTGGCCCAAAAAAAAAAAAAATTGGGGCCGGCGAGGTGGCGCTAGAAAAAAAAAGAATTATACAATAAAAGATAATAAAAGACCCAGCCAAACTATTCAAAGAAGTGGAGTGAAGAGGTGTGGGTTTGTTTGGGTTTTATTTGTTTGGTTTTGTTTGTTTTTTTTTAGCAAAGAGTCTGGCCACTTCTGTGTAAAACCAAAATTTAGTCGCTCTTGAATCCAGGACAGGGGAGATAGTACAAAGGCAGCCTTTTTGCAGGCAGGAGTTCCATGTTTGATTCTCTGTAATATATGTTTTTCTAAGCACTACTGGGATTGACCCTCAAAAATAAAATTAAAAAAGACTCTGCAATCAAGTTGCATCTCAGCTACTTATTACTAATGTGATGTTAGCTGAGTTATATCTATCCATAAAAAAAGAGATAATAATAAAATCAGCCTTAAAATATAGTAAACCTGGGGGGGGCCGAAATGGTGGCACAAGCAGTAAGGTGTCTGCCTTGCCCACACTAGCCTAGGATGAAACAAGGTTCGATCCCCGGCATCCCATGTGGTCCCCCAAGCTAGAAGCGATTTCTGAGCACATAGCCAGAAATAACCCCTGAGCATCATCGGGTGTGGCCCAAAAACAAATATATATATATGTGTGTGTGTGTGTGTGTGTGTGTGTGTGTATAGTGAACCTGGAATCACAAAGATAGTAAAGGAAGTAAGACATTTTCATGTGATGGACCCAGATACCACATATGGTTCCCTGAGCATTACCAAAGGTCATTAATAAGGACAGAGCCAGGAATGGCCCCTAAGCACAGCTTAATGTATTTCAAAAATCCACATATAAGGGCTGGAATGATAGCACAGAGGGTTGAATGACTGCCTTGCGTGCAGGCAGGTTCCATATGGTCCCCTGAGCCTGCCACGAGTTATTTCTGAATACAGAGCCAGGAGTAACCCCTGAGCACAGCAGTGTGTGACTTCAAAAAAAAAAAAAAGAAAAAAATATATATAGGGGCTGGAGAGATAGCATGGAGGTAAGGCATTTGCCTTTCATGCAGGAGGTCATCAGTTCGAATCCTGGTGTCCCATATGGTCCCTGTGCCTGCCAGGAGCAATTTCTAAGCTTGGAGCCAGAAATAACCCCTGAGCACTGCCAGGTGTGACCCAAAAACCACCAAAAAAAAAAAAGAAAAAGAAAAAGAAAAGAACAAAAATCTATATATATAAAACTCTTAAAATAAACCACATAAAAATTTTAAATAAGTCACTTACTATGGTCTCATCACATAAAGTTGAATAACTATTAGCTTAGGGGCCAGAGTGACAATACAGAGGATAAGAAACTTAACTTGCAAGCAGCTGTCCTAGGTTCAATTACTGTCATCTCACATAAGCCTGAGCCCCATCAGGTAATCTCTGAGCACAGAGCAAAGAGTAAGCCTCAAGCACCACCAGAGATGGAAAATAAATAAATACAAAATAAAATAAACATTAACTTATTATCTTTACCTTCATCAATATCATTTTTATAATCATCTGTTGAATGGGCAACCATATTCAAAAGTTTGATTTCATGGCCAGAGAGATAGCACAGCAGTAGGGCATTTGTTTTACATGCAGCCAATCCATGATGGACAGTGATTTGAATTCCGGCATCTCATATGGTCCCCCAAGCCTATCAGGAGCAATTTCTGAGCACAGAGCCAGGAGTAATCCCAGAGTGTGCCAGGTGTGACCAAAACAAAACAAAACAAAAGTTTGATTTCATTTTTAAAGATGCTGCATTTAGTGAACCAAAGATTGTCTCAATCCATTTCTCTTAGACAGAACCTTGAATGATTTTTTATGGATTCACAGAAACCAAATTCTGTGACTTTGAAATAAAATCCCTAACAAGTAAGGGCAGAAAGTTGAAAGTCTCTACTTTTTATTTATTTATTTATTTATTTATTTATTTATTTATTGCCACCTACTGGGAGGGTCCTCTTCACTGTGCATAATTTATCATCACTGGGACCTACATGGGTGGTCCAAGTCATAAATGGCTTTTCCTAAGCAACTTTGGCATTCATTCTAAAAGACTGGCACAAATTAATCTCAATTGCAGTCTTCTCTGTCCCCCCAAATCCAACATGTCCTCTCTATGACCACCCATCCCAACCCAATAATACATTCATTCCCTTTGTCCCTGTTGGGAATCCTCAGAGTTCTCATTCCATTCTCACAATCCCTTGTAACTAGTCAATTTGAAAAACTGAATGCTGACATACTGGCTCTAAAAACCAAACACTCTGTGCTCTAATACTCCTTCAATCTGGAGAATCCAGCCTGGATTTTACCTGGCTATCAAGTGCTATTTATATCTACAGTCAGTTCTGCTGTAGCACTCAAAATAAAATTTGTTCCAACGTGCTTGATCTAATAGGGGAAATTTTAGCACCATGCTAAATTTGCATTTGCTTATTCCAATGTCATCACCAGGCCAACAACAGAAAACTTCACCCAACTGAACTTAGCTGCATATGAATCCACCAAATATACATGCATACACAACTTACAGGCACAAAAAGCAGCCACACCCTCATGAAGCCATCGTTCCAACTTTCCACTATCCACAACTCTTCCTCCTGTATTTCTCTTTTTTTTTCTTTCTCTATCCTTTTTGTTTGCTTCTTCTACACAGAGGTTTGCAGCCAAGGACAATTGTAGGAGCATCCACCCAACATACAAGCGACACATTTTTATAGTAAAAAGTCTTTTAATCAGGCCCGGAGAGATAGCACATCGGCGTTTGCCTTGCAAGCAGCCGGTCCAGGACCAAAGGTGGTTGGTTGGAATCCCGGTGTCCCATATGGTCCCCCATGCCTGCCAGGAGCTATTTCTGAGCAGACAGCCAGGAGTAGCCTCTGAGCAACACCGGGTTTGGCCCAAAAACAACAACAAAAAACAAAAACAAAAAAAAAAGTCTTTTTATCATAGTATCAATTTATTCCTCATTATTTATCATGGGCAACTTTGTTTTGTTTTGGTCTTAGGTACTCGAGTGTGGTCCCAGTGGTGATCAGAGAATCATATAGAGCCAGAATTCAAACCCAGACCTCCCACATGCAAAGTATACATCGCTCAGCCCCTTGAACTATTTCTAGCACTTCTTCTGCTTTTTCTTTTTAATATCCTTTTCTTTTTTTTGTTTAGTTGGGGGGGGGGGCTCACCAGCAATGCTAAGGGGTGACTCTAGCTCTGCACTCAGGAATTATCCCTGGAGGTGCTTGGGCAACCATGTGGGATGCTGGTCATCAAACCAGGGTCAGCTGTGTGCAAGACAAACACTCCACCCACTGGACTATTGCTCTGGCCCCAATTACTGATGAGATTTTTGACTGTCTCCCAGCCCTATTCCTGTACTTTCCACAGCATGATTTTGCATAGCTTAGTGACTTTGGATATAGCAGAATTAGCATTACTTTATGTCTACAGTGTAAGGATTTGGGGGTAGGAAATCTCCCAAGTGATGCTAAGGGGTCTGAACACCCCTTTTAATAATACTCAGCCAACCAAGCCTTGTTGTTCAGTGCTAGCGTAGGAGGATACAGTGGTGGGTATCATGAGGGCCACCCAGACAGTGCTTAAGTTTGTGGAGCTCCAGGATTCCACTCAGAGATACTCAGCAAGCTATGAGGGGCCAGGGATCAATCCTGTCTGGTGCATGCAAAGCATGAACCCTACACTATCTACTCAACCTCTGACTTAAAAAGTTTGCATCAGATTGTCAAAAGAAAGTATTACTCAAAAAAGGGTTTTGTTGTTGTTGTTGTTGGCCACACCTGGTGGCGCTCAAGGGTTACACCTGGCTATGCGCTCAGAAATCCCTTCTGGCTTGAGGACACCGGGGATTGAACTCAGGTCAGTCCTGGGTTAGCCAAGTGCAAGGCAAACGCCCTACTGCTGTGTTATTGCTCCAATCCCTCAAAAATGTTTTAGCCTTAGAAGCATACTCTTCTTCTAATGTCATAAAAATGTGAGCCACCCTCTAAAAGCATTTTTGAGCAGAAAAAAATAAAAGTTTAAAAATTAGGGGGTGCTGGAGAGATAGCACAATGGTAAGGTGTTTGCCTTGCATGTGGTAGACCTGGAAGGATTGGGGTTCGATCCCCAGGATCCCATATGGTCCCCTGAGCCTGAAAGGAGCGATTTCTGAGCGCAGAGTCAGGAGTAAGTGCCGCCAAGTGCGCCCTCCCTCCAAAATAAAAATAAAAAGTGAAATTAAAAAAAAGGGAAATAAAAGATTAATTTAATTTTTAGGATGTTTTATTTAACCAGATAAGTGAACAATGTTGCATTATTTGCACCATCTTTGAAATCTAATGTATTTCACAGTGTTCAATGTAACTAACATAAGTCGAAAGAATTTTTATCCCTCTAATCAGAAGAGGATATAAGGCAGAGAAGAAAAGACCTAATTCACTTTTTCCCCTCAGATAATATAAATAAAACTAAAAGGTAAGTTGCTTTACGAGAACCTAAAATAAACCCACTAGCCATTACATGCTTGTTAACCTAATTGAGAGTAATGCCTTGCTTAGTGTCAGATTTGATGTGGTCCAAGAGTGAAGAAAACACACATCTCCTGAACTTGTAATCTATTCCATGTGGGACTCTTGGGAAATGCCCAAAAAGCTTTCTCTCTTAAAACTGCTTCTCCTGAACGAAGATACTTGGCACATTTGAGAACTCTTTGTATGAATAGTTCTAACGCTAAGCAACCTAGGTTTCAAAATAACTTTAGTGGGGTTGGAGAGATGGTATAGAAGTTATGGTGCTTGCTTTGTATATAGCCAACCCTGGTTGACCCCTGGTTTGCTTATTGTCCACCATCATTGCCATGAGTGATCCCTGAGCATAGAACAGAGAGTAAGCCCTGAGCACTGCCAGGTATGTCTCCAAAGCAAACAACAACCAAAGAAAAGTTGTGTAGATAAGACAAACATTTTGCTTTAAGTTGATTTATAGAGGATAAGTAATTTATAAAATAAGAATTCCTAAAGAATTCAAGTCTTAGCAAGTCCGGATTAGCCTTTATTGAAAAGGCTTCTTTTTCTATTGTTTCTAAGTAGTCATTTGATTATCATCACCCAAACACCATCCTGATGTTCTAAATTTTTTTTCAGGCTAAATCTTTGCCCAAGTGAAAAAGTAGACTAAAGTCAGTGTGTAAGAGCAATATTCCCTTCTTGACCCTCAATCTTCTGTGGCAGCTTTCAGTTTATGCAGCTCTATAATACTAAAGCACTATTAGAAACAGCTTTATCTTTTTGTACCATCTAGATCAAAATTAAGATAATACATAGGGAATTTACAGATGCACATGATTTGAAAGCAAAAAAAAAAAAGTCCACATTTAAATAATTTTAAATATATCATCCTAAGAGATAGAACTTAAAATAACACATTTAAAAGTTAGAAAACACCACAGTGGAAGGATTGGTAACAGTGTCTAAAACTCAACTGTTAATAACTTTGTAAATCATCTTGCTTCCATAAAATTTAAAAATCAAGGGGCTGAAGTACTAGCACAGAGATAGGGTATTTACCTTGCACACAGCTGACCCAGGACAGACAGGGGTTTGATCCTTGGTGCCCCATATGGTCCCCCCAAGCCAGGAGCGATTTTGATCCTTGGTGCCCCATATGGTCCCCCCAAGCCAGGAGCGATTTCTGAGTGCATAGCCAGGAGTAACACCCTGAGCATCACTGGGTGTGGCTCGTGGCTCAAAAGCAATATATATGCACAAAATTTAAAAAGCAAATAAAATTATGAAACTCAGAATGACAGCTCAATTTATTCAGCACTTGCCTTGTACATGGCCAACTCAGGTTCAATATCTATTATCCTTATACTCTCCAGTGCACCACTCCCAAGAGTAGTTTCTGGGCATAGAGTCAAGAGTAAACCCTAAGTAAGCATATCACAGGATGTGACCCAAAATCCAAAACTAAAATAAAGTACAATAATTAAAAAGCAAGTATGTGATGTGATGGTGAAAGTGGATGCCATTTGAGGAAATGCTGTTTTGGTTACTTTAATTCCTAGCTTTTAATGTAGAAGTTAAAGATGACTTTGTAAGTAGACTATTTAAGCTTTAGCCAATATAATCATCTTGAGAGTTATAACACATATCTATAATATATTTATAATATACCACATATCTCAAACATTTCCTAAAACTTCCCTTTGGAGAAGGGCAATTCTGTGACTTACTATTCCTATACAAACACTTGAACCAGGCTATGGACAAAGAAAGGAATGTCATTTATATCAAGTTGAGTAA
Source organism: Suncus etruscus (assembly GCF_024139225.1). NCBI lineage: Eukaryota > Metazoa > Chordata > Mammalia > Eulipotyphla > Soricidae > Suncus > Suncus etruscus. The sequence continues at coordinate 97,795,265 of NC_064855.1, read as the reverse complement.
TAAGTCTCTCTTGAAGTCGACTGCCTCTATCCATAGATCTAAAACAGAAAAGTTCTGCCTTGTATTCTTCTAATCTTGGAGTCCAGCCACAGAAACTGAGTCTTCTCTTTATTTGGTACCTTAGGTTCTACCAGCAGCAATAGAGTCCTAGAACTTGTGCTCTCTCAATTTCATACATACTTCCAACACCTCTTACTCTCATTCTGGCCAGAATCGAGAAATCCAGCAGCTATACTTGAAAAGCAGTAGTCTGTGCTCTGCTATGTATGAGAAGTTACGTATGCCTTTGTGTCACTCACTAAATCTCTACCTGGTGTTTTCTAGAGCACAGAATGATCTGAATGTGGAACCAAGTTCTTCAAGTATAAAAAAATTATTAATGAAAAATGGTTTGTAAATTTGTTCTTTCTTTTCTCCTTCATTCCTGGAGTTCCTTTCACCAAGGTGACTGTTTCAGCCAAGAGCAGATGCAATTCTTTTTTCCCCTTTGGAGCAGCTCTTCCCTCATTCCTTATTACCTGTTGGTTGGATTCTCTAGGTTTATTCATCTTCTAAAAATAAACCTTCTGTGTGGTATATCATACTACAAGCTCCTTTCCTGATGTCACCATTAAAATGCTTTTATTGAATGCTTATAGATATTCTAGAACTCCCTATCACATGCATCAAACCATATCTATATGTTTATATTATAATGTATGTAATATAAATTGTATGTATGTTATATATGCATATGTATGTGATATATGTAAATATGTATGTGATATAAATCTTATATTCTATCAACTTATAACATATAATCTATCTAAAGGCAAAAACTAGTAGGAGATATTGCTTATATATAAATGGAATCTTCACCATATACATTGTTAGGACACAGAAAATAGTACTCTAATGCAGAATGTAAAAAGTTTCTGAATGACTTTTTTGTAAGCATTTTTTAAATAAACAGCATATATATATATGTATGTGCACTATTCAAAGTCAAAATTCACAGAGAACAAACTGATGAATTCAGTGAATTCAATAAATCTTTAGCTAAAATTTGGCCATAGATAATTATTAAACTTTTCTGGGGCTGCATTGGGGAAAAGTAGATATTATAGCAGGTAGGGTATTTGCCATTACATACACTAACCAGCTTCTATCCCCAGTCTCCATATGATTCCCGATGTCCCACCGAGAACTATCCTTGAATACAGAGCCCAGGAATAAATCGTAATTACTGCCATGTATCACACAAAAACAAAACCCAAAGGAAAAGAATGAAGTTTCCAAACATCTTTGTACAACAAAGTAGAATTTACAAAAAGGATATAAGTTGTTCATGAAAACATAATTATGAAATGATACTGGTAGTTGTCCACCAGTTCTACTGACTAGTGTTATATATGTTTAGTCATCTGACTACCACCAAATTAGTAAGTGAGAACTAACTATATCAGATTAATTCTCAACCCCCAAATTCCCAGTTAATTCAGAAGAGTTGTGTTTTATATGCTACGGGATGTGAGAAGGTAGAAATTTATTTTTAACGATTATAATGTTCTAGCCCAAGTTCTGTATCACATTAATATTAAAAATAATCGCTACCAATCAGAGATAAAATGGGTATGCATATTAATCTGATTAAAATCAACGAATCTTCACAGTTTTCTTTGCTGCCTTTTCCACCTCCCATGTAGACCAGCTAATTGTTGCTGAGAATCCAGCAGAGGGAGCACCGACCATTGTTTTCTTGCATGTGCTCTGAAAAACAAAAGGGACAGTCTTTTTAGGATTCTTAAATACTTTATCAAGATTGGTAAATTCCTTGTAAAAGTTTAAAAGTTATTTGTGACTGCCAAATTGTCTCCTGAACTACTTTTATTAAATTAGCAGTAAACATCTTTTATTATGTTTTTATTAAGAAAGTAAGGCATGTTGGTTATAAATATGAAACAAAACATAACAAAAGTTTAATGGATTAATAATCTTCTGCCTCCCCTCTAGATAAGTACACTGATTTGTAACCTTGTATATCCTTTTATGAAGACAATATATATTTATATTGATGTATTTATTATTTCAATAAGTGAAAACATCAATATTTAACATTTATATAAGTTAAGTATAAATGCATTTAAGGAGGCTTTATACTTGCATATTAAAAGAGGATCTTGCCAAATAAAACAATAGATAAAGAAACAGTACAAAATATTCATGAAAATACAGTAGATGCAATAGGAAATATCAAATAAACAAAATGTCAGGTCATATATAAACCATGTATACACAGAAAAGAATGCACATGGAAATAATACCACTGCTTTCCAAATGAAAAAATGTAAACATATATGAATGGACATGTGAATCTTGAAAAACAGAAAAAATGAGCCAGAACATACAAGAAGCTTCTTAAAAATGTCTTGAGGACTACTGGGTAAATTAATCCCTTGGACTGATCCTTAATGTTTATCACTGATATTCTCTGAAAACACACTAAAGACAAAACAAGAATAAAATTCAACCAATCAACTTGTGTAAACACTGAAGAATATTAAAGTGAATTCTCTGAAGTTCACAACATTCCACATACATGAATTGAAGTTAGGAAGCACATCCAACAGCACTCAGAGTTACAGTCTATCCAGTTGCATAATTTAAATGAAAAACAATGAAGGCTAAATGAGGGCCTGGCCAGAAAAGGCCTTCCATCCAGGCAGAATTTCAGAATAGCTTCCTAGTCCTATGTAGCTACATCTCTTTACAAGATGACCTTCTAAATAAGTGATTCTTGGGATCAGAATTACTTGGACTCCAGCCCCTCAACAAAGTTTAAAAAATCTTCCTTACTCTTATGGTCTCTCCTGCTTCCCTCAACTCAAATTATCTTCCTTACTGTCTTCCGTGGTTTTTGTGCACTCACTTAGATACAACCAACCAGAAGCATTCTCCATGCTTGTTCCTTTCTATGCACCTATTCCCCCTACCTTTGATCCAAAAGAACACTAAAGAAAGATTGCTAAGGAATTATCAGAGGAGTTGCAGGATCATAGAGACAATTATTTCTGGGGGTAAGGAATAATTAGTTAGCTGTGGTTTCATTTCCTTCTCCCAAAGCAGGATGCAGGGAGGTTATTTTATCTAATTTCTTTTTCCTTTTTGCTAAGGGCTTTAAGAATTTTGAAAATCTTTCCATCACCACACCTTTGTGATAAAAGAGAAGAATACAACATACTGATCTTCACTTGATAGGTGAGGAACACGGGGGAATGGAGAGGTCAAAAGCCTGACTCAATGTCACAGGAAAGGCAGTTGGCAAAGTTAGGATAAGACCCAGGGTTCTTGACTCCAACCCTTTACTTTATCCACAAAGTCAACACAAGCAGTCTAGATTTGTTATCTCGCCCCCTTCTGTCTCAAAGGCTGAGTGACAAAGAGTGCTTAATGTGATACTGAGTGTAAATGACAGCACAGGAAGTCCATTCTCTGGGCAAGCTGTGAGACTGGCAGCTGAACGGGAGGTCAAAAAGCAAGTCTGAACAGAGCATTTTCAGTCTACACTCGCTATCTCAGCCCTGAGGTGGCCTGGAGTCCACAGAGCCCAGGAAGGAGCCTGTGGATCCAAAGGTCTCTTACGGCCTCAATTTGGGAACATCTCTTAGCAAAACCAAAGCTTGAGACTAAAGGAGGTTAAAAGGAGACTGAAAGGAGGATGAAAGACCAGAGAACTGAGAATTTTCTATCTTTTTGATTCTTCTATTAAAAACTCACCGTGAAGCATGACAGGCTGACAAAAACTTACTGTGAAAACTAAGGAACAAATGACACTGTTCTCTGGTGTTTGTTTAGTTGTAGATAACTAACCTCACATGTTAATATATTTCTCAAGGAATTCCATACTGCCACTTATCATATGCGTGAAGCTGAAAGTGAAGAATGTCACATCAAACTAAATTCACTAAGAATATCAATCATATAAGGAAGGAAGATTTATGTGGAAAATCAACCACTGTTGGATCTGACAATTCACTCTAGCTATACAAACTGTGTTAGTTTAGCCATATAGCATAAAGATGGATTTATTTGTGCTAACACATCATTATCATGTATTTCATATACAAAGAAAACTGAAGCTCACGATGACCTAGTTCAACTATAAATTGAATTTCCTTACCTTCCTGTAAACACAGTTTCTATTACAAGTGTTTCTTTACAAATGGCTAATCTATCCAAAAGGAGGGAAAAATATTTGCCTGCACATATGAGACAATATTGGAAATTTTTTTCATAGTCCTTGTGTTCAACAGCTGCTTCCCTGTATCATCTAATACAAGAAAGGTTCTAACTTATCTTAGTATCTAACCTTAAAATTGTTATTTAAGTTTAAATATTGAAATAATGCAAGAGCATTAAAATTTGACAACCTCAAATATCGTGCTTTCTGAATTTTAAATGACTACAAATTGAAAAGCTCATCTTAAAAAGGCATGCCCATCATTCATAAAATATTTCATTAAAGTGCATTTGTTCAGAAAGCTCTAAGTATTAATTAATCACCATAGATGGATTTCTTTTTAATTTATAGTTCTATTTCTAATTATCAGTCAGGATATCAGAGGTTGACTAATTCTCCCAAATATGGAATATAAATGCTTCTATGAGGGAAAGACATAGAAAGACAGAGAAAAAGAGGAAAAATCTAAACTGCATTTTCTTTTTTTTTTTTTTTTGGTTTTTGGGCCACACCCGGCATTGCTCAGGGGTTACTCCTGGCTGTCTGCTCAGAAATAGCTCCTGGCAGGCACGGGGGACCATATGGGACACCGGGATTTGAACCAACCACCTTTGGTCCTGGATAGGCTGCTTGCAAGGCAAACGCCACTGTGCTATCTCTCCGGGCCCTAAACTGCATTTTCTTAAGATACCAGACAAGACTACATCGGTGTCAGCTTGTGCAGTGGCTTGGGGTCATTAAGTCAACTAAGCAAAGGAAAACTGTCCTGTCATCAGAACTCAGAAATATATGGACCTGGTGAGAAACAAATACTTCAAACTGAGACACTCCATTCAAACTCTGTGGCAGATACCAAATTGCAGTTGTAACTGCAGTTGTAGCTGAGTTACTTCACCAACACATTAAGAAAAATTCTGAAAACATTCTCGGGACAGGACACTCAACCCACTTTTCTTTCCCCGCAGAAAAGGGAGGAGAACAGATAAGAGACAAAAACTCTGAGCAGCAGAGAAGGCAAAAACTTTTGCACCTCCGAATAAAATTTCCAAAGACCAATAAAAGCAGAGCATTAAAGAGAAGTGTTTAGCTGTTCAATTATCCAGATTGCTTTGCCAAATTTTGACATGCTTGATTTCCTGTATTAAAAGAAAAAAAAGGAAAAAAAAACTCCCCCCCCCCTTTTTTTTTTTTTTTTTTTTTGGTCTTTGGAAGGAAAAAAAAGTGAGGGAAAAAAAATAACCAGCTGTTCCTTGTGTAGTTCAGGAAACAAGTTTGATTTATTACTTTAAGGTTATTTTTCAATGAGCTGCTTGTGGCAGGCTGAATGCAAGAAAAGTCAGTGAGGCCTGTCCACTTGCAAGGCTCAAACTGTTTCCTGAATAGTCCCTTCCTCACTCCGCACCTCCGACTGCTGTCATTGACAACGTGTGACTGGGGCCTTCCAGGATTTTCAAACAACGGGGGGCCCGGCCAGACAATCGGGCTGTCAATTACCTTTGCCCCTGTTGTGAAAAAGGGGCCCCGGACAATGCCACCTCTCAGCGGGGAGCGGTGCTGCCCGGAATATGCAACCCACTCAAAACCAAGCCACTGGTCGGTGCCTTCACTTTTGTCCCTGCGTGGCAGCCCAGACCTGCCTGAATCACTTGCAAGGTATATGGAAGCAATTTTTTCCCCTCTTTCTTGCAAGGATTAATAAAATAAATAAATAAAACAGAGCTAGGAACTAGTCATCTGTGTGTGCATGGAGGGCGTGTGGGTCTCCTCCCTCGCACTGCCCCCAAGTGCCCTTTGGTCACAAAATGCACACCCCCCTCTGCTCCCAGCCCTCTTTGGGAGACTTGTCCTCCGGGAACGCCCCGCTTTCTCTACCTAGATTGTGGCTTAAAAACTTCCTGTGGGCATTGATGACTTGCTGTGAGGACTGTCCATCATCCCGCCCCTTTGTCCAGCAGTCACTTCCATTCGAATTTGACTGACTGAGGAAGCCCGAGTTATTTGTAAAGAACAACAAGGCTTTTCATTCATAATTTTAGTCGGGGGATAGGGTGCTAATGACTGAGCTTGAATAACTGGGGGGAATGTGGTATTCAAGGCAGGAAAGAGCTCAACCGGCTGCCAAGGGAAGCCAGGAGAGGATGTAGGTGAAAAGTGCCTGGGTCAAAAGCCAGACAATGATCGGAGGAGCAACATGTATACAAAGACAAATCGAGTTTTCTCAAAGGTGAGACCATCCGAAAGATGGGAGCAGGAAGGCCAGGAAGAAAAAAAAAATGCTAACAGGATTTCATGAGCTTTGGGGTCAGATTACATGGCAGAGTTTACAGAATTCCAAACTCATAAAGTGTCTGCAGAGGAAGTGATCTTTTCTCCTACTGTTGGGTGTCCTGGAGGGAAAAAAAAAAAAAACACGTAGAAACAAAAGAGTTTTGAAGCATGGCTGGCACACACCACTGGGTCCCTGGTTCAAGCCCCAGCACCAGGCATAAGAATGTATGTGCCCTAGTGGCCCCAGCACTATTGGAGAGGGCCCCAAATCTCTCCTCTCTCTCTCTCTCTCTCTCTCTCTCTCTCTCTCTCTCTCTCTCTCTCTCTCTCTCTCTCTCTCTCTCTCTCTCTCTCTCTCTCTCTCTCTCTCTCACAGACACACACATAGAGACAGACAGACAGACAAACACACACACCTCTTGTTTTCCCTCTCCTGGCGGGAACGTTCATATTTTTAGACAAAGAGTTTGTTTTTCAGGGATATTCTTGACAACCAAGTCTGGGTTCCAAAGAGCTGACTTTGGGGATAGCTAGTGAATAGATAAGTGTATGCAGCATAACACAATATATAATTATTTTATGCACCTGCTTCTGCTAAGGAGGAAAATTTTTCAAGTATGTTAATTTCTTGTGGAATTGAATTGTGTAGCTAAATATCATGAGAACATGTGTTTTTGCTAACACGATAAAATTGTAGTTTGGGTCTTTATTGTGTGGTTTGAGTTTTTAATTAAGAAATTAATTTTAATTTAATTTTAAAAATGTAATTAATTTAATTCAATTTAAAGCAGGTGCCGAGAGAGAGTCTAATGGGTAGGGTGCTCGACTTGCAGGAGTCTGTTCCTGGTTCAAATACAAACACACACACACACACACATACACATACACACACACCACCACAACCACAACCACAACCACCACTACCACAAATGGTCTTTCAAGCACTGTTACTAGTCACTCTTGAGCAGAGTACAGAGCAGCACAGATTGTGATTGTCCAAAGTAAAAATGGAGGAACTAACTCAACAACAAAGTAGTTAAAAGCAAAATCACTCCACTCTACTATCAATAACCAAACTGAAGCACAAAAACTCTCCAGTTTTTCCCTCTATTTCCACTATGTTTGACTGAGGCAAAACATGGAATGTGATTTTGAAGAATTCCATAAAGAACTAAAGCAGGGCTGGAGAAATAGCATGGAGGTAAGGCATTTGCCTTTCATGCAGAAGGACGGTGGTTCGAATCCTGGCATGCCATATGGTCCCCTGTGCCTGCCAGGGGCAATTTCTGAGCATAGAGCCAGTAGTAACCCCTGAGCACTGCCGGGTGTGACCCCCCCCCCCCAAAAAAGAGAGAGAACTAAAGCAGACTTCAAATGGGAATTCAACATTATAATATCATCACCTTCATGATCAGCTTGGACTTGTGAATGTGTATTTTACTTTTTTTCATTTCTATAATTTATTTATTTTGGTGTCATGATAGACAAAGATTTCAAGCTTCAAGACTTCCATGTTCCAACTCCAAATCTGTCACCAGCATCAGTGTCCTTTCAACAATAAGTCATCCCACCCCACACTTCCTTAGTAACATATTTTTCCTTCATTTATTGAGTGGGTGCTTGTACTTTAAGAATGTATATGGATTGAAATAGTTAGGGGCCCGGAGAGATAGCACAGTGGCGTTTTCCTTGCAAGCAGCAGATCCAGGACCAAAGGTGGTTGGTTCAAATCCCAGTGTCCCATATGGTCCCCATTGCCTGCCAGGAGCTATTTCTGAGCAGACAGCCAGGAGTAACCCCTGAGCACCGCTGAGTGTGGCCAAAAAAAAAAAAAAAGAAAAAAGAAAAAAAGAAATAGATACATATTTTTTTAGTTTTGGTTTTGGTTTTTGGATCCAAGGTAACTCCTGGCTCTGCTCTCATAAATTATTCCTGGCAAGCTTGGGGAACCATATGGGATGTGGGAATGGAACCACAGTTGGCCAAATGCAAGACAGCCCTACCCGCTGTACTATCACTCCTACCTCTAGGTACTTATTTCTGAATTGTGGCTTCACGTAGTTCCTACTATAGCTTATTTCTTTCTAGCTTTGCTGAGGTATAAATGACCAATAAAATTGCAATTAGGCTAAGGGTATAATATGGTAATTTAATCTATGCATACACTGTGAAATTATTTCCACAATCAACTCCATTAAAATATCCATCATCTCACTTTTATGTGTGTGTGTATAAAAAGACTTAAGACAAACTCTACTTAGTCACATGTTTTACATGTGGGAGACCCAGGTTCAAACTCTGATAGTGAATAGGCCACTAAGTTCTGCCAGGAATAACCCCCCCAAATACCAATCAAGTAATAGTCCCTAAAAAATGCAGTGTAGTCCATAAACAAAAGTACATTTTACTCCCTTAATAAAATTTTAAATAGAGTCTAGAGTGAAAGTAGAGGTGGTGAGATCAATCAGAATTTTATCTTTGGTACCCCATATAGCTTTCAATCCAAGCCACACCAGGAATAATTCCTGAGTGCAGAGCAAGTAGTAACCCCTAAGCATCATCAAACCAGGTATGGTTGTCTCTATCTCTGTCTCTCTGTCTCTCTCTCTGTCTCTCTCTGTCTCTCTGTCTCTCTCTGTCTCTCTCTCTGTCTCTCTCTGTCTCTCTCTGTCTCTCTCTGTCTCTCTCTCACACACACACACACACACACACACACACACACACAGAAAAGACTAAGAAAAAATATATAGGAGGTCCAAGTTCCATCCATGGTTTCCAATCTTCCCTTAAACAACACTATGTATGCCCTCCTTCTAAAAATTTTACTTTATGATACTTAAATTTGGGGGGGGTGGAGGGCGAAGAGATAGCTTGGAGGCAGGGTGTTTGCCTTGCATGCAGAAGGATGGTGGTTTGAATCCCGACATTTCATATGGTCCACTGAGCCTGCCAGGAACAATTTCTGGTTTTTGTGCCACACCCGGCGACGCTCAGGGGTTACTTTGGACTATGAACTCAGAAATCGCTCCTGGCTTGGGGGACCATATGGGCCGCTGGGGGATCAAACCACGGCCCATCTTAGGTTAATGTGTGCAAGGCAAACGCCGTACAGCTTGCGCCATCACTCTGGCCCCTCCCTTGAGTGATTTTCTTGCATTCATAATTCATATTCATAGTCCCCATTTAAATCGACAATTCCTTTCAAGTAGAAACTGGCTGGCTGGTTTTCATATCAAAACTCAGGAGATCATATTAAGAGAACAGACAAGAATATAGAAGGTAGCACATACAGCTACAGAGGAACTATTGAGCATCTAAAAGTCCCTCTGTACTTTTAGGTACTACTCTTATCAACTAAAAAGTAGTTGTAGTAAGGAATATAGAGGAAAGGGGAAGGAAAAGAGCTTGAAAAGCCTGAGGTAGTGCTAAAAATGAGAATATTTCTCAAAATTGCAAGGAGATTTTCACATAGAGCATGAAAAGAAACAGATCAATCACTATTTGGTGCCTTTTTACAGCTATTTTTAAAATGTACTGATGACAGTTGATAAAATACTGACTTCTTAATTTGAAATTATAGACTAGTATTTAATTGCAATTAATCATCCATATTTTCTTAAATGCACTTTTTATAGTAAGAAAAGGGGCTTTAATCTATAATTTCTAGCCACCTTTCATCAGTTTGTTAATATATACTTTTTTTAAGGAATTGATGTTTCCTATAGATTTCCTTCCAATAACGAAAACTTTATAAGATTTCTTTTTACGCTTTCAAACATTTATCATTTCAGTGATAGGAAGTATAATTTTAACAATTGTATTCCTGATAATAAAACAAAAGAGAGCATAATCTTCATGTTAAGAAAGCGTCTCTTAAAGCTCATCATTAAAAAATTCAAAGTCTCTTTAATTACTTTTATAAAATTATGATAAACTTATTTTTATATTTATTCATTTCATTTATTGGTTTTTGGGCCACACCCGGTGACGCTCAGGGGTTACTCCTGGCTATGTGCTCAGAAGTCGCTCCTGGCTTGGGGGACCATATGGGTCGCCGGGGGGATCCGTCCTCTGCTAGCGCTGGCAAGGCAGACACCTTATCTCTAGCGCCACCGCGCCGGCCCCAGCATTGTATTTCTAATACTTATGAAGATCAAAGTGCTTCCCTTATTTAAGCAGCAAATATGAAAAATCTATTTCACTGAGGAATGTATGTGTGATAAAAAATATGTCTTTTGAATAACCAAACCAGTTCTTACAGTAATGTGCCTCCTAAGAACCCAGAAAGTGGACATGAAATACAGTTTCCTTTCAAAGGTAAATTGATCTTGTTGAAAAAAAATTTGGTTTCAGGTCTAGAGCAGAAAATGAGATGAATCTGGTACATCTTTTACAACTCCCAGAGAAGACCAGAGGTATAGCAAAGAGATTCAAGTCAGTCAACTTTAAAAGTTCACACACTGATGGCTGGAGTGGTAGTGCTGGTTGGGCTCTTGCCTTGCATACACAGTCGACCAGAGTTCAAATCCCAGCATCCCCAGCATGGCATATGGTCCAACAAGCCAACCAGGAGTAATTCCTGAGAACAGAGCCTCAGCCCTGAGCATTGAGTGTAGCCCCTAACAAAAGAAAGCAAAAATAGTACCCTCAACTGTTGTTGAGTATAATGGGATAATCTGAGCTACAAAAAAAAAAAAAATATTTACAAAAAAGAATACCTAAGGGACCGAAGAAATAGCATGGAGGTAAGGCGTTTACCTTTCATGCAGAAGGTCATCAGTTGGAATCCCGGTGTCCCATATGGTCCCCCGTGCCTGCCAGGGGCAATTTCTGAGCACGGAATCAGGAAAAACCCCTGAGCACTGCCAGGTGTGACCCAAAAGGCACACACACACACACACACACACACACACACACACACACACACACACAAAAGAATACCAAAAAATGATTAAAAATCTATCAAATATGTTGATATTTCAGTCTCATCATGATATTAAAATCAGTCTGATTTGGGGGATAATAAACAATGAATTTTTTTCTTGTGGAAAATTGGCAAGGGAAGAAAGTACAAATCCTGACTGTCTTAACAAACTACTAACTAATTCAGAAAACTATTAAGTTACAAAGAATTAATGAACGGAAGCAACTTTTTCTAAAAACATGCCAAACGATTTATGGAAAAAGAAACTAGGATTAGAATATTGCCTCTGGCGAGCTCTCCCCCACCCCAATTATCAAATTCATAATGAGCATCAACAGTACTAAAGTAAAAGGGGTAGCCAGATACCATGTAGCAGCAGATGAAAAAGTATAAGCCCACCAAGAATGAATCTAGCCAAAGGAAAGGGGTTGAAACCCAATCTCTGCTCAAGCTTCTAGATGTAGTTGTCTATTTTCAGAAAGCACAGTGGACAGAGTAACACACTGAACTGCACCATAAGGACAACATCAGCCAAATCCAATCTCCGCAAAACAATTGTTTTTTGATTATAAAGAAAAGATGGGGGGGGGGGACCCTCTAGAAAAAAAGAAAATTTAAAGCTGTGTGTGTGTGTATGAGAGAGAAAGAGAGAGAGAGATAGAGACAGAGACAGAGAGACAGAGAGACAGAGACAGAGAGGTGAGTCATCTCAATGGCATATCATGTTATACATACTTAAGAGCTGAGTATCAAAGGAAAATAATCACAAAGTTGGATTGCTGGTTAATTTGGAAGAAAATGAAAATACTGGAATGGAACATCTAACTGAAGAGAATCAGGGCAGAGTAACTCTTGAGTAGTGGTTACAAATATGGTTACCTCAAAAATGTACTAAACCTGGGACTAATATCCAAAATATACAAGGCACTGACAGAACTTTACAAGAAAAAAATATCTAATCTCATTAAAAATGGAGAGAAGAAATGAACAGACATTTTGTCAAAGAAGAAATACAAATGGTCAAAAGACACATTGAAAATATGCTCCACATCACTAATCATCAGGGAGATGCAAATCAAAACAACTATGAGGTACCATCTCACACCACTGAGATTGGCACACATCACAAAGAATGAGAACAAGCAGTGCTGGCGGGGATGTGGGGAGAAAGGAACTTTTATTTACTGCTGGTGGGAATGCCGTCTAGTACAACCATTATGTAAAGCAATATGGAGATTCCTCCAAAAACTGGAAATTGAGCTCCCATACGATCCAGTTATACCACTCTTAAGGATATACCCTAAAAATCTATTATGCTGAGTGAGATAAGTCAGAGGGAGAGAGATAGATGCAGAATAGTGTCATTTATGGGTTTTAAGAAAAATAAAAGACATTCTTGCAATAATTCTGAGACAAAATTGATGAGGGCTGGAAGGTCCAGCTCACCACATGACGCTCACCACAGAGTGATGAGTGCAATTCGAGAAATAACTATACTGACAACTATCATAACAATGTGAATGAATGAGGGAAGTAGAAAGCCTGTGGGTACAAGCATGGGGGTGGGGTGGGGAGGAGGGAGATTTGGGACATTGGTGATGAGAATGTTGCACTGGTGAAGGGGTGTGTTCTTTACATGACTGAAACCCAACTACAATCATATTTTTAATCAAGCTGTTTAAAGATATTAATAAAATAAATAAACTCAGACAACTAAAAAGAAAACCCAAAAATGCACTATACCTAAACCATACATGTGCTCTGTGCACAAACCAAATGAAATGGCTTGACAAGAGAAGAAAGGAAACTCTTTCCCTTCGAGATCAGTTACATAGAAAGAAGTTCAGAGCCATTTTGATAGGATTATAGAAATTCCAGATTCTTGGACCAGTTTGTGTTTTAGAAGAGTAGCTCCCAATAGGGGCTATGTATAGAAAAGCTGCTTTATGTAACCACACATTCCAAATAGTTCTTGGGCTTAAAGAAATATGTTAAATCTATATGAACTCATTCTAGTTACCAAAATAAATTGGTAAATTTGTGAAAGGGAGTGGACCACACCCAAAGTACTCAGGAATTACTCCTGGTTCTGCATTAAGGAATGGCTCTTGGTGGGCTAGGGTATCACATGAGGTACTGGGATTCAAACCCGGATGGGCCACATATGAGGCAAGAGCTCTACCTGCTGTCCTCTCATTATGGCTTAGTCTCCAAGACATTTTTTTGCTGTTGTTGTTGGGATGTTTTGGGGGGTTGGGCCACACCCTAAAGCGCTCAGGGTTTACTCTTGGCTCTGCGCTCAGAAATCAATCCTGGGAGCCGGAGAGATAGCATGGAGGTAAGGCATTTGCCTTTCATGCAGAAGGACGGTGGTTTGAATCCCAGCATCCCATATGGTCCCTTGTGCCTGACAGAGGCGATTTCTGAGCATAGAGCCAGGAGTGGCCCTGAGCGCTGCCGGGTGTGACAACCCCCTCAAAAAATCGATCTTGTTAGGCTCAGGGGACCACATGGGATGCCTGGGATCAAACCCGAGTCGGTCCTGAGTCAGCTGGGTGCAAGGCAAAAGACCTACTGCTGTGCTATCGCTTGGCCCCTTGTTGTTAAAGGCGACCACAGTCAGCTTTACTGGGATTGGGGGGAGGGTAAATCTATTCCCAGCAGAACTCCAGTTCATAGCAGTTTGGTGATGCTCAGCCAGGGGCACCTGAGGACTACAAAGGTCATCAGGGTGGTGTTGGACAGGAACTTTTTTTTTTTTTTTTTTTTTGGTTTTTGGGTCACACCCAGCGGTGCTCAGGGGTTACTCCTGGCTGTCTGCTCAGAAATAGCTCCTGGCAGGCACGGGGGGACCATATGGGACACCGGGATTCGAACCAACCACCTTTGGTCCTGGATCGGCTGCTTGCAAGGCAAACACCACTGTGCTATCTCTCCAGACCTGGACAGGAACTTTTTATAGACTTTATATTGTATCTGAGATTAAACCAGAAATGGCTGGTTACCTTAATAGTGTAGCATTTGGAATGTAAGAATGGTCTAAGTGGAGTGCCAGAGTGACAGTATAGTCAGTGATAGGGAGCTTCCCTTGTACTAGGCTAACCTGGGTTTGTTTCCTAAGCCAGGAATAGCCTCTCTGAGCACCACCTGGGGTGGTTCAAAAAGCAAAATAAGTAAGTAAATAAGAATAGCCTACCTAAGTGGAAGAAAACGATATCTTCTTACCAATGAAATTTGATCAAAGTTACTATATAAAGGAAATATATTTACATACTCCAATTTATTCCAAGGCTAAAATTTCCTCCTGCTGTTAATTTTCCATAAATGCCCTTTACTTACCTATTTAATCACTTTGAGAGTAGTATCCAAACGTTAACTTTAGTATAATTTTTGCTTATGGGAGGGAGGGCTTTGACATCTAGATTTAAAAGATTCTGAAACAATGGAAATCGTTAGACCAACAAAGCTAGAGCACTTGGTAAAAGGCAAAGCAACCATGCAGTTTTTTTTCTCCTGTCCACATCTGTTTTACAAAAAGAAAAGCTTGATTTTCAAGTCACATAAGAAAAATCAGGGGCCAGAAAGTTAGTATAATGGACAGTCCCAGTACTAAGCCAGGAATAAGTCCTAAACACAAAAGGTATGGCCCCCAAGCCAAAAATAAGTAAGTAAATAAATAAATAAATAAATATCCTGAAACAGCAAAGACTTAATGTATTATGTTACAGAAATATAGTTTAGGGGCCAGAATGAAGGCGCAGTGGTAGGATGTTTGCCTTGCACGCAGCTGACCAGGATGGACTGCAGTTCGATCCCCCAGTGTCCCATATTGTCCCCCGAGCCAGGATCGATTTCTGAGCACAGAGCCAGGAGTAACCCCTGAGCATCACAGGGTGTGGCCCAACCCTCCCAAAAAATAAAAGAAATATAGTTTATGTTTAAGTTCACATATAATGTAATAACATTGTGTATGGATCTAGAAGGAAGACAGATTCACCAATAGAAACCATCAAATTCAAGTTGAATAGCAAACATCTGATATGAAAGAGTGATATGGCTCAGAGTTAGAGGTAAGTGCAGCACATTCCTTGTATGCATGAGACTTGGGACTACAAAAAAGTAAGCACACACACAAAAACTATTCTTAAAATCTCTGATAGAGACCAGACTCAGATGGTGCCACCACCTCAAAGTCAACTCAAGTCCACACCGCTTACTCAAGATCATTCTGTATCTGTCTTCCAGTTCAATTAGAGATAAAATACAGCTTCCGAAGATGGTTAGATGAAGAGATACACTGGTCCTAGTTTGCAAGCGATGTATACTTAGAACTCTAGATTGAGGTCTATTTTAAAGGGTATGTGTGTGTGTGTGTGTGTGTGTGTGTGTGTGTGTGTGTGTGTGTGTGTGTGTGTGTTTGAAAGCAACCTCTGAGAATCATAGGTGTAGTCCCAAACAAAATTTAAAAAGCCAAAAACCCATGATATGACTACAGTGGTGGCTCTAAGATTAAAAAGGTCCAGTAACCATTTTGGTGAAGTCTTTTCATCCTTAGAGATGGATCCCTTCAAATTGTTTATGAATAAATTTTACTACTGTATTTGGGATGTCAGAAGAACCATGAAAAGACCCAACTTGTTCCTTACGAAAGCAGTATACTAATCAAAGCATCAATTAATATTAATTCTCTTTTGTCTCAAGAATGTATCATATCATGTAGAATTTCTCCTTGCTCCTCAACCTAGTCACTTGTGAGTGCAGCAATGCTGTGTTCATGACTTCACAGAGATCTAGAACAGTTGATTAATGCTCTCTTTTCTCATTGGTGGGAAGCTCAGATCCATGAGTAGGAAGAATCCTGAAAATACCTGACTTGAGGGGCTGGAGAGATAGCACAGTGGTAGGGCATTTCCTTGCATGTGGCCAACCCGGGTTCCATCCCGGCATTACCTATGGTCCCTGAGCCTGCAAGGAGCATTTTCTGAACATAGAGTCAGGAGTAACCCTTGAGCACTGCCAGGTTGTGGCCTCAAAAACCTAAATAAATAGGAGCCGGAGAGATAGCATGGAGGTAAGGCATTTGCCTTGCATGCAGAAAGTTGGTGGTTTGAATCCCGGATTCCCATATGGTCTCCTGAGTCTGCCAGGAGCCATTTCTGAGCATAGAACCTGAGCGCTGCTGGGTGTGACCCAAAAACAAAACAAAACAAAAAGGAGAAGGAAAAAAAAATACCTGACTTGGGCTAGAGCAGTGCTTCTCAAATAGTGGGGCTAGCCCTCCAGTGGGGGAGAGGCTCCCTAAAGGGGAGGGGTGCATTTGACCTCCGCAAACACTGCCATAACAAGCTAAGACTCTTGTTTATGTCTCTGTATGTCTCTGGAGCTGAGAGTTGCTGTGTCCTGCTTCAAACCCAGCTTCAAAAAGCTATGCATTGCAAAACGTGCTCATTGTAGCCATTAATCCAGACATCACCTCTGATTAAGAAATCAACTCAAATTATTTTATATATTTTCATTTTGCAGATTAAAGTTTTTTAATGAAAATACTATTTACAGTCATGCAGAGGGGGGCACAAAAAATGTTTTCTTCTTTTTAGGGGGCATGACATAAAATAATTGAGAAGCACTGGGCTAGAGCAATAGTACAGTGGGTAGGGTGCTTGCCTGGCTGAATCAGGTTCTATTTCAGTCACCACATTTCCCCTAGTGATCCGAATACAGAACCAGGAATAAACTCTTAGTAGTGCCAGGGATGGCCAAATAAATAAGGCATACCTGACTTTTCTTACCCAACATACTGTTTAGTAAAGTGATCTGTCAATATTGTCCCTTAGGTGCCTTTTATCAAAGATTTGAGAGGCAAAATTCATCATGATTTTTTAATGAAACCTATTTATCGAGAGAAATTGAGATTATTGTAACATGAAGGAATTCAAGTAAATAAGCACAGAAATAAAAATGAAGCCAGAGATGAGATTCTCAAATATATGACAAAGTCTTGTCCAATGACTAGGTGTAGGCATGTTACTTCCTGCCACCTGCTATTGGCGAACATCACCAATTTTTGTGGATTCTGAATTTGACTTTGGGAAAATGGTAACATCTGTGTATGCATCAGGTTCGCACTTCACCAAATGTCTGAAAATGAGCTTCATTGTTCAGGGGGGGTTGTTTTGTTTTATGGGGTTATTTTTCTTTTGTTTGTTTCAGTTTTGTTTGGGGGGTTGGATTTTTTGTTTGTTTGTTTTGGTTTTGGGACCACTCTCAGCAGCTCTCAGAAATTATCCCTGCCTCTGGCTCTGACATCACTCCTGGCAGGCTCCTGGTACATATGGGGTGCTGGGATGGAACCCGAGTAGGCTGCATGCAATGAAAATGCCTATCTGCTGTGCTAAGGCTCTGGGTCCCCATTGTGCAGTTTTACATAACAATCTTTGTTAAAACTGACATTAGTTGACCAAATCGATCCCAGTTGTAATTTTGTACTTCAAGGGAGAAATCTATTGCAGGAGCCTGCATAAGAAGGCATGCATACACACCTATCAATTGGGCTGGAACTCATTGGTTTAACAATACATTTAGAGTAAACTAAGGCACCTAGAAGGTTCTTCACACTTCACCTCCGAACAAAGATCACCATTGTATAAAACAAAATACATAGCAAGAATAAAATACCAAATCATAAAGAATCCAAATTTTTTTAATTGGGGGCCAGAGTAATAGTAGTGTGTTGGGTGTCCGTTTACATTCCACCAGGCTGACTCAGGTTGGATCCCCAGTATCTGATAATCCCCCTAGCACAGCCAGGAGAGATTCCTGAGCACCAAGCCAGGAGTAAGCCCTGAACAAAACTGGGTGTAGCCCAAAAACAACAACAAAGACAACAACAAAATTCTTGTACCTAACCTAGAGGTTAAACGTCTTCCTAGCCAAAGAGTTAGTGTTTCTCCATAGAGGAAGATTGCTGCTAGTTCACAGAGGCTAAGTATTAAGTGCCAAACGTTTTTCCCCTGTAGTCTTTAAAATTAAAAAATAAAAAAGTATAACTCTAACCGAACACCGAAGCTCTTTATTTAAATTCCTTTTCTACTTTGCTCCCCAACAATGTATCTGCACAGAGTTTCTGCAGCACAGGAGAACCCCACTGGCACCCACCCCACTGGGTGGCTTCTTAAGCAGCAGACACCGGGTGCAAGTTGGAGCGGGCAAAGAGCAGGCGCTTCTTTCACCTTCTGGGCCAGGAAGGAGACTTGTTGGCCAGACACAAGCAGAGCCTTCCGGACCAGCCTTGCACAACTTGGCCTTGGCCCCCAATCCTTTTCCCTTGGGGGGGTAAAAAAAAAAAAAAGAGAGCTGGGATGCCTCATTGCGCCTCCCGAGCGGAATGTGGCTGAGGAGATAGCAGGGGATAACTACCTGCTGTAACCTGTAGATTGAAAACGACTTTTTCTTCCTTTTTTCCCAACCAGCTGGCCTCATGCAACTTTGGGGAGGCAGCAAAACCACGCCTGCTGGCTTTAAGTAATGGGAAAGAAAGCATGCACAGGCCCAGTGCCTCGCGGGCGTCCCCTGGCGGCCAAAAGGGTCATAACACGCGGCGGCGCCCGCCTTCCCCCAACCAGCCTAGGGGCTCCCAGATTTGGGGAGGCCCCGCGATCAGGCGCCCTCGACCCCCCAAAACGCGACGGGACAGGCCCACCGAGCTTCGCCCGCTTGCTCTCCACGGGTTTGGCACGTCGGGCAGCGGCCGGAAATCACGCATGCCACTTCCCCTGCCATCTCTGCTTGCAAACCCCAAGCAAGGCGGGGGAGCCCCGGGAAACATGGAGAAAAAAAAGTGGGGCGCAGGCGGCGCTTTGCGCTCTGCACGTTCCCCAGCCTGGGGTTGGGATCGAGAGTGTGGCCGAGTGCCCAGGGCTGCTGCCCACCGTGCCCGGCTGGAGCTGGATGGACCCTGGCTGGAACCAAAGCTCCCCCAGATTTATTATTTTTTTTTCCTAACAGTCCACCCCCTCCAAAAAAAAATTCCCTCAGCCCCGCGTGTGAGCTCTTTAGGGCTCGGTTGCAGGTGCTAAAAAGGGGGGTGTTTTGATCCTGCTTCTCTGGAGTGTAAAAAATATTTTAAAAAACCTATAAATCATGAGGCCACAGCATTAGGAGTGTGCGTTTGTGCGCGCGCGCACGTAGGGATCATTTCCCAGGTTCCCACGTGCAAGCACGTTTCTTGGTAAATACAAGGCAGTTTATGTCTGCAGTTGGTGAGTTTTTAATATCTATATAATTTAATAATAATATATTATATTTTTTAATGTGAGAAATTAAAAGCAGCCCATTCCAGTTGGGTTTTGTGGATGTCAAGGAGATCCAAATGAAATGCAAGATCTAGTTAAAAGAGGGGAAATTTGCAATGGTGAAATTTGAAAGGTGAAGCCCCCCCCCATCCCTGCCCATTTCAGAACACCCCACTATTGTTGCTCGGAGTGACCGTGTCTGTATGATTGAAAAGAATTCATGTTGCAAGGGCTTAGCTGGGAGGATTTCCTCCAACTATTGCAAACCCCCCCCAAAAAAGCAAAAAAAAAGCAAAAAGCGAGTAAGATCTACAACCAAGACAGCGACACACACACACACACACACACACACACACACACACACACACACACACACACCCTAGTTTAAATATATAACCTCCTATGAAAACGGGGAAAAAATAAAAATAAAAATATAAAATGACACCTCGGACACAACTAGCCCAAAGCAAATTCCGGCCAGGGACCCGAGAGAAGGTTCCTGAAACCCGAATCTGCATTCGGTCCCTCTCTCTCTCTCCCTCTCTCTCCTCCAGGGCTCCGGGGTGGGGGAGGCGGTTGTGCCCCGAGCCTGGTGTATAATCGGGTTAATCCAGTAGACAAAGAATAAACCAATAGCCCTCCCACCTCACTTCCCGCTCCCCTTCCCTTCCCTTTCCCCGCCTGCTCTCCGAGGGGTCGCCCCCTTCGGAGGCCGGGGGAGTGGGGTGGGGTAAAAGTGGGGTGTGCAGAGCCAGGGAGGGATCCCCCAAACCTAAACCGAGAGCCTTGCACCAACTTTTTATTATTTTTGCAGGCCAACCTGGAGTGCTTGGGAAATTGCTCTGGGGAGGGGGGGGGAAACGAGGGAGAAAGTTCCTTAAAGTGGAGTTCATCAGGGGGAGGGGTGTTGGGGGGGCCACTATCCTGGGGGGTGTTGGGGAGGGATCTGGGGAACTGGGGCCACCATCCTGGGGGGTGTTGGGGAAGGATCTGGGAGACTGGGGGGGTGTTGGGGAGAAATCTGGGAGGCTGGGGGGAGCCACCATCCTGGGGGTGTGTTGGGGAGGGATCTGGGGAACTGGGGGCCACCATCCTGGGGGAGTATTGGGGAGAGATCTGGGAGACTAGGGGGAACCATGCTGGGAGTTGTTGGGGAGAAATCTGGGGGGCTGAGGGGTCACCATCCTGGGGGATATTGGGGAGGGATCTGGTGGGTTGGGGGGCCACCATCCTGGAGTGGTGTTGGAGAGGGATTTAGGGGAGTCACCATCCTGGGGGGTGTTGGGGATCTGGGATGTTGGAGAGACACCATCCTGAGGGGGTGTTAAGGAAGGATCTGGAGGACTGAGGGGTCACCATCTTGGGGGGTTGTTGGGGAGTGATCTGGGGGCCATTATCCTGAGGGGTTTTTGGGGAGGGATCTAGGGGATTGAAGGGCCACCATCCTAAGGGGGGGAGTGTTGAGGAGAAATCCGGGGGGTTTGGGGGGACCACCTTGAGGTCAGTGCTTGCTGTGCCACTAGCTCAACAGATCCCGCCGCGCGTCCAGGCCGGGCTAAGCCAGGCCTGGCAGGGTCGGGAGAAATGGGGAAGGGAGATGGAAGCGGAGGCCGGAGCAGGAGCTGGAGCCGGAGCCGGAGCCGGAGCGAGCGGCCCGGTTGTCCTTTGGAAAGCAAAGCCTCCTGCGGCTGGGCTGGGCTGGGCTGGGGAGCGCCGGCGGGCGGGCGGGCGGGCGCGGGGCCGAGCGGAGTGGAGTGAATGTGGCCCCGCGGAGCCAATGAGCGGGGACCGGATGCGATATATCCTCTGGGACAACAACTGCTCTGTTCCGCCTCGGATCCACATGACGCCATTTACTGCTGCTGCCGCGGCCGCCGCGCAGCTAGCTCCCCGCCGCCTCCCGCTCCTCCTCCTCCTCCGGAAAGGCGAGGGCGCGGGCCAGAGGCGAGCCCCCCCCTCCCCCGGCCGGGCCCCGAACCCTCCTCCCACTCCTCCTCCTCCCCCCTGCGCTCCTCCTCCGCACCCACCGCCCCCGCCTCGGCCTCGCCGCGCCTCCCCAGCGACGCCCCAGTCTGCACCGCCGAGAGCTGCGCGCCGCAGCTGCGCCCGCACCGGAGAGGGGCCGGCGGCGGAGCGCCCCAGCGCCCCAGCGCCCAGGCCAGGGCCCCCGCGCCCGGCCTGGACAGGCAGCCGTCCGCCCGCTGCTTTCTGCTGCTAGGAAAGCCGGCTGTCCGGCTGTCCGATCGGCTGTCTCTGTCCGGCTGCGCTCTGCTGCAAGGGGAGACGTTGGAGAGGGAAGAGAGAGACTCGCCTGTCGGCGCTGGCTTCTCTTCTCCTGCCTCGCTCCCTTCGTCCTCCTCCTGCAGTTCATTGAGAAAAAAGGGGAAAAAGGAAATAACACGCCGCGTGCAGCTTCTTTGAACACTACTACCAGGGGGATTGATTTCTCCGCCTCTCCCCCCTTCAGCCCGAGTTTCTAGTTCTCCTCCGGAGTTGGTCAACCACGGCTGGGAACTAAACTCCGGATTTTTCTACATTTTTTTTTTTTTTTTTTTGCTTTTGGATCCTGGCGATTTGGCGTCGCAAGTTGGACTGCAGCAAGCAAGCAAGCAAGCTCAGAGTTTGGAAGGAGAGCGAGCGAGAGAGAAAGTTTTGCATCAGGGCTGGCTGGATCTATTAGCACGGCGCTGGAAGAAGCCCAAGGGAGAGAGAGAGAGCAAGAGAGAGAGAGAGGTTGGTGCAAAGCTGCGAGCACGGTGAGGCTGCGTTTTGATTTTTTTCTACCCCCCCCCCCTTGCTTGCTGGCTGGCTGGCCGGGTGCGTGGAGTTGGGAGCAACATGGAGTTATAGGTGCAAGCCCGAGCAACCGGCCCGGCCTGGTTTAATATCTCCACGGGGCCTCCCTTTCTCTGAACCCCACTTTCTCCACGTTGGGGAGATCTGGGGAGCTGCCTGCGATCTGCGAAGACTGCCCGGGGGTGTGCAGGTTCGGGCTACAAGTGCTGGTGTTTTGCTGGTGCGTCTGGAACCGAGGGCCCCCCCACCCAGACCCCATGCGCCTTCCTGCCCGCCCGCGCTTTTAAGGGGGCTTGGGGTGGTCGCCTCCTTGCACGGCTTTTTTCTATTTTTGCCTTTTCCCTTATTTTTTTAAAAATGTTTTGCATGGGGCTCCGAGCAGGAGAGAGAAGGAAAAGGCACTTTTTGTGTGTTGCCCCAGATCGGGGTGGCAGGGCGCGCGCTCTGCTCTCTCGGACCTGTTCCTCCACCGTGCAAGGAGAAAAAGACGGCCCGTGGAGGGAGGTTCGTCTTCCCCCCCCCCCAAGCTGAGAGAACTCTCTTGCAGGAAGGGTGCCCCCCCCCCAAACCGCAGTAGCCCCCGGGATACGGGCTGGGAAGCGTCGCCCTGCCTGCCTGGCGCCCGGGCTCTGCGGTTCGGAAGTGAGCCTGCAAACTGCTGCTGCTCCCCGTTCGCTTGCTGCCCCCCCCTAAGCCCCCCGCTCTTGGTGGTGGGCCTGGGTCCCACTTGATTTTTATTTTATTGGGGCCAGGTTGTACTAATGCAACATGGGAAGAAAGAAAATGATCAAGCGAAGAGTTTCCATTACCTGCAAACTAGTTGGGTTGAGCAGGCTAGCTCGCTAGGTAGGGTTTTCCCCCTTTGCTTCTTGCATGAGTTAATTTGCTTTTTGTTGTTGTTGTTGTTGCTGGTGTGTGTGTGTGTGTGTGTGTGTGTGTGTGTGTGTGTGTGTGTGTGTGTTAATTCAGCGTTTGGTGCCTTTTGACAAAGCGCTTTCTGTATAGCTTTGCCCCACCCCTGTTG
The DNA here is from genome assembly GCF_024139225.1 of Suncus etruscus. Taxonomy (NCBI): domain Eukaryota; kingdom Metazoa; phylum Chordata; class Mammalia; order Eulipotyphla; family Soricidae; genus Suncus; species Suncus etruscus. The sequence continues at coordinate 97,771,743 of NC_064855.1, read as the reverse complement.
CTGAAGTCCTTTCCCCCCACCTCCCTAATCCTTAAGTCTGATCACACACTGTTCCTAAATGGGGCTTCTAAGCCATTTCGGGGGGTGGCGATGAGAGGGCGCAGGTGGGGGCCGCAGGAAAGGAAGGAAGGAAGAAGGGAAGGAAGCCGGGGATCGGCAGAAACCCATTTTTGCGGGGGGGGGGCATTTTTTTCTTCGGGGGTCTGTTTAAGCACACTCCCTCCCCCACCCCAAAGATGCTTTTGCCCACAGCAAGCAGATTATGCTTTCAAAAAGAAAGTTTGCAGCCCTGCACCATAGCATTGCACTAAGGAGGGGCAAATGGAAAATGTCTGAAAAGCTAGCTTGCTTTAGGAATGGATAGAGTTTCCATATATAACAAGCCCCCCCCAACCCCCTAAAGAAATCAGCCTGTGTAGGGTGCACGCAGCGCACGTTTGAGTTGGTGCGCTTGGAGTCGCCCCGGGTGCGTGGGTGCGACCGCAGTGGCCAAAAGGCTTCGTGGAGGCTGAAATCCTGAGTCCCACTGTCCCCGGGACTCTGGCCTTTCGCCCTTTGGTGGGTGCATGACCCCCGCCAGTGAGTGGGGAGGCCTTTGGGATCGGGGGAGGCTGTTCTTTGGGGTGGGAGAGATTTTGAGGGGAGGAGGAAGTGTGTTCCCACTTTTCCCCGCACCCTCCTTCCCGCCTCTCTGGAGCTTGTGTGCTTGGAGCTGGAGGAGACCAGAGTGACCTCTGGACTGTGTGTGCGCCCCGAGAAGAGTCTCCCGGGGCTCCCCCTGGGTCGCACCTGCTGGGGACACGGTACTAGGGCACTGATGAGAGCAGAAAAGTGTGAAAGCAAAGAGCCGGGGAGTCTCATAATAGGCCTTTTCTGCTGCAAGTGGGATATTGTCTTTCCAGCTTCACCTTGCTCAGAATTAGGAGGCGTGTTGTCATTACTTGCCTGGATCGCTCCTAAAAAGCGGAGACCGGATAAAGGTCCTCTTTTGCCCCCCCCTTTTTTTTCCTTGCAGACTCGGCAATAGAAAAGATAGATCGGGATTTGCCAAAAAAAAAAGGGGGGGGTGCAGTTTCAAGAATTTTGTTTATCCAGTGGTGACTTTGAGAGCTAACACTTAGATTTTTATACTTCCTGTTATCCATTGGTTTTATGTTCTCCATTCAAGTTGGGGGTGCAGGGTGGTTTCCAACACTGGAGACCACACAGTTAAAAAAGAGTCGGATATAATTTATTTCCAAAGGAGCACAACAGTCTTTTTTTTACCTGCAGGATTGAAGCAATTCTAGTCTCAGTTCAGGCTTTTGAAATGTATTAGGTTGGAAAGTGAAGGGTGAATTCCTGTCTTGTTGCTAGTATGTAAGTTTGCTGTGAATGTGTTGCTGGCACTTTTAACAGGATACGAATAGATTTTTTTTTTCCTACTGTCACTTTGCCTTGCTAGAAGTTAATGATCATGCTTGTGATAACGACTCGAGTGGAATGGAGGGTGTCGAGACAGATTTCACAAAGTTGGAAAAAAGAGCTTCAAATGCAGTTTGCAGATATTTGCTGGAAATCCAGGACGAACTTTCAGGCAGTACTTATTCATATTTTAGGTCCCAGAGAACGTGCATATATATGTCAGTTTTTGTCCAGAGATAAAGACACTCGGCCAGCTGTCTTGCAGTTTTGAACTTTCAGGGCGAACCCTGCAAATGTTGTGTATTTGAATACAGAATTGTTATGTGACTTGAAGGGAAACAAAGATGAGCTTTGTGGCACCAGCCACTGGATTAAAGAAGTGGGTGGGGGGGGTCTTAAGTTTGGGTCCAGGCATTGCGTCTCTGGCTACTCCCAATCCCCCCTCCTCACCCCTTGCTCTGGGCCAAACTGGCTTCCCAATCCTGCTGTCCTGGGGGGAGGTGGGAAGTGAAGAGTTAACCCAGGTGGGTGGAGAATGCGAAGTCTCCTGGAGTGTAAACCTCCTTTTCCTCTGCTTTCCGCAGGAATTCAGATGTGTTCTAAGCCTGCTGGAGTGACCATACTTCCAAGACCTGATGGAGGCCAGAGCTCAGAGTGGCAGCGGGTCACAGCCTTTGCTGCAGGCACCCCGTGACGGAGGCAGGCAGCGTGGGGAGCCCGACCCCAGAGACGCTCTCAGCCAACAGGTACACGTCCTGTCTCTGGATCAGATCCGAGCCATCCGGAACACCAATGAGTACACCGAGGGGCCCACTGTGGTCCCCAGACCTGGGCTCAAGCCTGCACCTCGGCCCTCCACGCAGCACAAGCATGAGAGACTCCATGGGCTGCCTGAGCACCGCCAGCCCCCCAGGCTGCACTCTTCTGCATCCCGGGCCCCCCTATCCAGGTCCATCAGCACGGTCAGCTCGGGGTCTCGGAGCAGTACACGGACCAGTACTAGCAGCAGTTCCTCTGAACAGAGACTGCTGGGACCCTCCTTCTCCCCAGGCCCTGCAGCCGATGGAATAATCCGGGTGCAGCCGAAATCGGAGCTCAAGCCAGGTGAACTGAAGCCGCTGAGCAAAGAAGATTTGGGCCTGCACGCCTACAGGTGCGAGGACTGTGGCAAGTGCAAATGCAAGGAGTGTACGTACCCCAGGCCTCTACCCTCTGACTGGATCTGCGACAAGCAGTGCCTGTGCTCAGCCCAGAACGTGATTGACTATGGGACATGTGTGTGCTGTGTGAAAGGCCTCTTCTATCACTGTTCCACGGATGACGAAGACAACTGTGCTGACAACCCCTGTTCCTGCAGCCAGTCTCACTGCTGCACGCGTTGGTCGGCCATGGGCGTCATGTCCCTCTTTTTGCCTTGTTTATGGTGTTACCTGCCAGCCAAGGGTTGCCTTAAATTGTGCCAGGGGTGTTATGACCGCGTTAACAGGCCCGGATGCCGTTGTAAAAATTCAAACACAGTTTGCTGCAAAGTTCCCACTGTCCCACCCAGGAACTTTGAGAAACCAACATAGCATCATTATTAATCAGGAATATGACAGTAATAAGGATCATTCTTCTTCTTGCTTTTTGTTTTTGCTTTTAACACATATGCAACCAACTAAACAGTTAGAATCTTGGCACTGTTAAATAGAGGGTTGGGATCTTTTCTGTTTGCAGTGAGATGCTTTTTTGTCCATGTGCCATTTTAACTGATACGCTTGTTAGAACTCAGCCCGTGGAGCTCAGAAGTTGTGGGACACAGAACTTGGCGCCCCATTTGTTGCATAAGCTAAAGTAACAGATACTCATAGGCAGTTGTTTTTTTCTTTTCTTTTTTTTTTTTTGTGAATAGTTCTTGCAAAATTTGTAAATTAGCAAATGACTTTTTTTTTTCATTGTTTTCTCCAGAGATAATGTGCTATATTTTTGTATATACAATAATATTTGCAACTGTGAAAAACAAGTTGTGCCATGCTCTATGGCACAGTCACAAAATATTATACTAATATGTTGTACATTCTTCCGAATGTGAATCAATCAGTATGTTTTTAGATTGTATTTTGCCTTACAGAAAGCCTTTATTGTAAGACTCTGATTTCCCTTTGGACTTCATGTATATTGTACAGTTACAGTAAAATTCAACCTTTATTTTCTAATTTTTTCAACATATTGTTTAGTGTAAAGAATATTTATTTGAAGTTTTATTATTTTATAAAAAAGAATATTTATTTTAAGAGGCATCTTACAAATTTTGCCCCTTTTATGAGGATGTGATAGTTGCTGCAAATGAGGGGGTCCAGATGCATATGTTCAATATAAAATAGAAAATATATTAACGTTTGAAATTAAACCGAGCTGTTTTGTCTTAATTTCCTTTTTTTGTTTTAAGTGAAAGATCACATTGCATGTTAAGCTAACATGTCCATGAAATAGCTTCACTTACCTATATGAGATAACATGGTTCGAGGAGAAAAGGATGAGGATGAACTGAAGACATAATTCTTGTAAACAAAAGAAAAACTAGTACTTGACTCATCTTTTAATGGTACAAGAATTTATTTCTGCTATATTTTTGCATAGGTACTGACTTGGCCTTTGTTTCACAGGTTGATTCATTGATTGATTTGTTTTAATCTTAATCTGATTCAGTTAACTGTCCTGAAAGATAAACAATTAGACTTCCTGTCCTAATGTATATGAGGAAGAATGAGTGCTGGAAATTCAAGACCAGAGAAATGAGTTTAGTTCATGCATGTAGTCTATGTTCTGGTGTGTCAGACAATATAGTGATCAATTCTAATTGAGGCAAAACTTTTTTTCAAAGATGATGTCTTATTTTCTGTCTCTTTCATTTAGATTCCTATGTTTATCTCCTTGATTGTAGATTTTTTTAGTGGTTGGGGAAAAAAATGTAACTTCAGATATGTCATAAAATTCTTTTGGCCTAAAACTTCTAGGTGGAGAAGCCAATTTGAAGACCCTTTATTTAATTGAGTTTTAGCCTGGGGGGAAAATCTAATGTGACCAAAAAAAAGATTGAGGTTATCTTTTTAGGGAGCAGACTATAACAACAAATATTTATGTGTGTGTGTGTTAAGTCACTTGATTAATCACTTTGTGACTGACTTTTTTTTTTCTTCTAAAAGCACAATGTTTTGCTGCCAAGAATCACCGGAAGTCTAAGAAATGATTTACCTGTCATTATTGTTTAATCTCTTGTTTCCTGCTCTGAGTCTCCTTCTCTTAGCTTAGGTTAAGAGGTCTTAGTACAGGTTGTCTTATGTTTTGTTTTCTTAAATTTGGCTTTCAAGGAACTATGTAGTCAGTCTTTAACTATGACTGATGTAAGGACCTTTCATTTCCTGTAAATTTCCTTCAAAAAGCAATGCTGAATTTGTTCAGAAATTATTCTAAGCTCAAGGATGCTGAATGCTGTGATTTTAATTCTCTTCCGATTTAACCTTGGTGATCTAAATGGAATGAGATGGAGTTTAGCTGTGATGGAAGTTGGGTGTAAAATTTATGAATTCTGAGTATAGTTGACTGAAGTTAGGAGATTGGCTGTAAGTTGATAAGTGGATGGGAAGTCCTGCTGAAAACCAGGTTCTTAAAAAAGCTCCTGCCTCACCTAAGAAATGTTGAGTTTATAAACCAATATAGAATTCATTTCAGAATATGGAAAATTAAATGTTTAACAACGAAACAGATTGAAAGCAGCTGGTACTCCTAAGTGTGTTAGTTTTTACATGTTGCGAGTCATCTCACTGAAATGTGAAAGAATAAAGATATTTCTACTTACAGAAAATGATTCCAGTTCCCCTTTTAGGATAGTGACAAAATTTGTAAATGATTGGGCCGAAGCCAGCATGGAGCTCAGTGGTTTGTGTGAGGCTCTGGGTTCACTTTCCATGTTTGAAAAAGCAACAAAATAGACTTGGTAATTTTTTTTTGTAATGTCAACAAAATGACAATATTTCAGGATCTCCCATCTTATAATTTCTATACATTCTTTGGGGAGGCATTTGTCTCACAAAACAAAGTGTTAGTTGGTGACATAAAACACAAACCCACCAAATTTTAATAACTTGCTTTAATATCCTCTTATTTAACAAAATTGTTATTGATCGCAGATTAGACCTTTGAGTTGCAATTGTGTTATTAGCAAAGATAAGAGTATCTAAAAACAGGTATAATCATTTAAATACAATATCTTTTTAATGTTATTTTGATACAAAAATGAGCGGTACAACAAACTTGACAATGTTGGAACTGTATTTTCTGGTTTATTTGCCTTTTAACTTCTTGAAATCTGTGTTTTCTCAATATTGAGATTCATTTAAGAATGACAACTTGATTACTGTTGCTTAAAGCGTTCATTTATGTGTTTTGAGAAGGATATTGTAAGTCCCTGCCAAATTTCTTCCATGTTGGAGCATGCTTTGGGGATTGTCTGAAAGAAGAAAGACAAAACGAAGTGCAGGTACTCCCAAGCAATCTTTTTGCATAACTTCTTTCTCTTACACATTTTTATTTCCAGAACTGCTTGTGAAATGAGGCTTATAAGCTAAGATACTGCTGATGTCTGATAAATAAACTTGGCTTTAGTGCTGTGCAGCATTGGATAAACCATTGATAGGCTTGGTGTAATTTGTTAACTTTTGAACCAATTTTGACCTGCTGTTAAGTCAAAGTTTCATGAGGCTGGAGAGATAGTACAGGAGGTAAAGCACTTGTCTTGCATGAGGCAGACTCCAGTTCTACCTTGGTTCTTGCATACTGGGTGGGGAGGGAGAAGTATTACTCCTGAGCAGAGCCAGGAATAGCCCACAGTACTTAAGTGGGATCCAAACAGACCCTCACACCCACCCCAAATCATCTTTTCTGCTCCAAAGTAGACCCAAATTGCCCTAATATCTAACGGTTCTCTGTATCAACACAGATACTCAGATCTCCAGGATTGGGAAAATACATTGACAGGTTGGAGCACATGCAGGAGGCCTAGATTTGATCCCCAGCACCACATGGACCCCTGACTACTAGGGAATAACCCCAAATACCACGGGTGTGGCTCAGAAATCAAAAGAAACAGTCATCTTGAATTTGAAGTTTCCTTTCTATAGGTTGTTGTGAGAATTATATGCACAGTGATTCATTTACATAATGAAGTAGCTTATGTGGAAACAATCTGTTCAATACCTGCTGCTCACTTGTCTTGCTAATGGCTAAGCTGTCCTGAGGTATTTGTCATTTGATTTGTGAACCTGAGCAACCACCCAATCACTCTTTGCATTTCGGTGTGGAAATCACTTGGATTCTGACATATGACTGGAATAGAATCTTAATAGCTTCAGTTTTGAATATTTTTTAATTATGACTTAAACCCTAGAAATGCTGAATAGATGGTTTCTTTTATAGACCATTTGATTGAATCATTGGAAAAGTCACAAAAGAACTCAAAAGATCTGCCATCCTGGGCCTGGAGAAACAGCACAGTGGTGTTTGTCTTGCAAGCAGCCGATCCAGGACCAAAGGTGATTGGTTCAAATCCTGGTGTCCCATGTAGTCCCCCGTGCCTGCCAGGAGCTATTTCTGAGCAGTCAGGAGTGACCCCTGAGCACTGCCGGGTGTGGCCCAAAAAAACAAAAAAAAAAAAATCTGTCATCCTGGTCTGGTCTGGTCTGGTCTTTGCCCTGCCCGTGAACAATCAAAAGGTCAATTACTCAGCACTGATTTAATATTGTATATCTATGTAAAGAAATATAAGTAAGTGTAAAAGAATACATTCTCAGGGAGGAGTATTTGTCAGATCATAGGCTAGGAAATGAAAAGTGTTGCTTCTAGCTTTTTGAAAGCCAATAATTTAGGGCAGAGAAACATTGCAATGGGCTGGCATTTACCTTGCACAGCCTAGCTATAAAGGTTTTTCCCACTGGCACCTATGGGATTCCCCAATCTCCTCCAGGAATGAGCCTTAAGCACAGAGCCTGTAGTGGCTCCTGAGCAAGTCATAGTATGGCTTGTCACTCACTCCTCCCTAAAAACTAATAATCTACAATTTAGATTCTAAACTCTGAGCACTTTGTTCTCCAGAGGAGAAACCTAGGAACAAATTTGACTTTGCAGTTCAAAGACAAGGGATACTGCAAAATGTCCCACAGTGCCCAGCACAGTTCCCTTGTGACATAAGTTCTCAACTTTGAGGAAACTTCTGCAGAAACAGCTTAGGGGAGTAGCCAAGTTTTACCTACACATAGCAAGGAAGACAACTGAGTGAGACAATGAGGTCAAGCAAGATGTAGTATATTGTAAACGTAGCTTGTTCTGGATTCCAAGTGTTGATATGCTAGTGGAAGCTTGTCTGCATCTTTATATGTTCAAGATCTATTGTTCTAGAACTTAATGATTTTTCTAGAGCATTGAGTTTGCACCTTCGAAAGCTCTGCAATTGCCTATTTCTGTTACTTATGAACCACACCCATAAGTGAACAGAGGACTTATCTTCTCTAAGACACACAGTATTTCTCAAATTTTGTTGTGAAGGTTAAAAAGATAGCTGTGAAATACCTTTATGATGGCTATAAAGTAAGCACTAAAGCAATAGCAACTGTAATTTTGAATTTCAGTTGTATTATTTCCCCCTGTGGGCAGGGTGTTAAACTCTGGCCCTATGAGATCTTATCTTCTCCCCTTCTTGAATTTGTCTGCAGGACAATTAAACACATTTACTATGGGATATAATACACACAATAATAAACTTCTAAGTACATATGAAGAGGAAGTGATAAAGCCCATTTTGGAGTGTGGTATTTGGTATCAAGATAAAACTAATCAAGATTTGTTTTCTGAGTGGTTAACTATTTTATAAAAAATGGTTTCCCTGGGGCCGGAGAGATAGCATGAAGGTAAGGCGTTTGCCTTTCATGCAGGAGGTCATTGGTTCGAATCCCTGAGCCCCATATCGTCACCCATGCCTGCCAGAAGCAATTTCTGAGCCTGGAGCCAGGAATAACCCCTGAGCACTGCCAGTGTGACCAAAAAACCACAAAATAAAAATGGTTTCCCCTTGGGGCCGGGAAGGTGGCGCTAGAGGTAAGGTGTCTGCCTTGCAAGCGCTAGCATAGGATGGACCACGGTTCGATCCCCCGGCGTCCCATATGGTCCCCCCAAGCCAGGGGCGATTTCTAAGCACATAGCCAGGAGTAACCCCTGAGCGTCAAACGGGTGTGGCCCAAAAACCAAAAAAAACAAAAAAAACAAAAAAAAAAAATGGTTTCCCCAACTTGTGTTTTGGGTAGAAATCCACAGTCAACCAGTTAGATGAAAGAAAGGGATTCATTTTTTTAATGTCAAAGAAGAAAATCATGAACAAAGCCAAAAGCAATGATGGATCTCCACTGTACCTTTATAAGATTTGAAAACTGATATTCAAAAAGTTATGTGACTTGGGGTTGGAGTGATAATACAATAAGTAGAATGATTGCATTCTACTCCCCTTGCTCCCCATATCCTGAGCCCATCATGAGTGAGCCCTGAGCACCTCTGTGGCTCAAAGGCAAATAAAACGTCTGTATAATTCATATATTGAGGAGTAGATTTCATCTGGTGATACACAGTTACTCCTGGCTGTGCTTAGAGATCATTTCTGGTGGAATTGGGGGACTCTATTGAATAAACCCTACCTGCTATACTATCTCTGAGGCCCCATTTTGTTTTAAATGGACTATATTTTTTTAGGCAGCCACCTCTAACAGTGTTTATAATTGAATGACCCCAAAACTTGCACTTCCAGAGACTAAATGAATCCATCTTGTGTGCTATCTCTCTGGCCCAAGAAATGTGTGCCCTTAGAATTTTTTGATGCCATAGTTTCTTCTTTACTTAATGGATATTATTTGTTTTAGGTAACAAAATTTAGTCAACTGTCATAAAACATCTAAGTTCCAAAACTCAGATTGACCATGGGATGATAGCACTTGCATTGCATACAATTGACCCCCCTCTTCAATCCCTGGATCCCCTGAGCACTGCCAGGAGTGATCCTTGAGCACAGAGTCAAGAGTAAGTACTGAATCCTGCCAGGTATGACCCAGAATTAAAATAATAAAAATAAAAGAATCATAAGATCCTTTAGTTGTCCACGAAAGACATCCAATGAAAACCCTATTTGAGGAGGTAAGTGAAATTACACTATTCTATTAATAAACTTGTGGTATGTATACTATCTTTTATGTTAAATCACTTTAAAGCACCTAGAGAAAAGGTGGAGTATAAAGCACTGAAAATAATAATCTAGTTTTTAATGCTCAATTATTAAGATTAAAGATCTGTTTAAACATCATCTTTCTTCTCTCTAGATTTACCTTTGATTTTTGATAGTGCATGTTATTTCCTACCTATGTTGATGATAAATTCAAACATACCTGCAAAATGAATTTAAGGAGAGAAATTAAGACAGAGGTTAGGGTTTATGCCAGACCTTCTGTGTTTGATTCCTGTTACCAAATAACTCCCCGCAACTACTGCCAGCTGTTTCTGCGGAGGTCCATTGGATGTGGTCCTGGTGGACCTCCAAGCACCTGTGGGACAGTCCTAGTGGTTCCCAGCACCTTAGGCCCAACCAGCACCACGTTTTTGGCCCTGGCTGACAAAATCGCTAGGAGTGTCACCAATGCTATTGTGTATTTCAAACACAAACACACACACACACACACACACACACACACATTTTTTAAAGGCTCAGGCAATTCCTCTGGTAAAGCATTGGAAATTTTTTTTTGTCCTCTTTTTTTTGGGGGGCGGGGGCGGGCACAGGGCTCAGGGGTTACTCCTGGCTATGTGCTCAGAAATCGTTCCATGCTCCATATGGGACACCTGGGGACCTAACCAAAGCCCATCCTGGATCAGCCACATGCAAGGCAAATCTTTACCGCTGCACTATAGCTCTGGCCTAGCATTGCAATTTTTGTTTTGTTTTGTTTTGTTTTGTTTGTTTGTTTTTGAGCCACACCCGGCGGTGCTCAGGGGTGACTCCTGGCTGTCTGCTCAGAAATAGCTCCTGGCAGGCACGGGGGACCATATGGGACACCAGGATTCGAACCAACCACCTTTGGTCCTGGATCGGCTGCTTGCAAGGCAAATGCCACTGTGCTATCTCTCCGGGCCCAACATTGCAAATTTTTATATGATAAATTACTTTTTACCAGGCTGTCTCACAACTGAAATAGAAAAGTCTGGAAAGAAAAGTATGTGACACTATTAATGTTGGGTCCCAGCTTCCTACCAGATCTTATTTAAAGTGTAGAAAGACAAATTGGAGTAACATTGGATCCAGAGTGATAGGCCATGAGTGTATCTTAACTTCTGTGTGATTCTATTACTACTCTGCAAATGATGGGTTGATATTTCTTGATGTATTTGACCAATAAATAAGGCACTGCCTTGAAAGGCAGGAAACTAGTATGTAGATAATGTTAACATGTTTTGTGTTAAATTTACTAAAATGTCCCCATTTTTAAAATATATGCATGTATACTTGTGTGCATTTGCAGATAAATAGATGATAGATAGATAGATAGATAGATAGATAGATAGATAGATAGATAGATAGATAGATAGACAGATAGATAGATAAATGTTTGTAATGTTTCCCTAGGGCAAACAAAAAGGGGATACATCGACCCAGCTATTCTCAGAGATTACTCCTGGCTCTACTCAGGAATCAGTCCTGGCAGTTTCAGGGCACTGATATGGGGTGCTGAGGATTAAACCCTCAGATCAGCCTTGTGTAAGGCAAAAGCCATATCTACTGTATTATCACCCATTTTTTTCCCAGTGTAAATCTTTGAGGAAATTATTAACAGATGGACTTTAGAGATTCATTATTAGTCCCAGTACTTTTTTTTGTTTTGTTTTGTTTTTTGTTTTTGTTTTTGGGCCACACCTGGCAGTGCTCAGGCGTCACTCCTGGCTGTCTGCTCAGAAATAGCTCCTGGCAGGCACGGGGGACCATATGGGACACCGGGATTAGAACCAATCACCTGTGGTCCTGGATCGGCTGCTTGCAAGGCAATTGTTCAACAATTACTCTTCTATGTTCAGGTATGACTTCTGGTCATGGGGACCTTATGTGTGCTGGATCAAACCAGGGTTGACTATGTGTAAAGAAAGGAAGTTAACCCCTGTATTATCTCTTTGGTCATCCCCAAGTGTTCTTTCTTTATGTTGGTCATTTCCCAGGTGAGTATGTGATAATGCCAAGAAATGATGTGTCTTGTTGGTTAGTTAGTGGATAAGATGGGTAGTGGTAGTTATTCCTTTGTGCAAAACCAGGAACTTGACATATAAGAAATGATCTATGAACATTTGATGACTCAGTGAAGAGGAAAGGTATGTTGAAGATGTCTAAGAAAGGGTACAAGTAATAAAACATAACAAAACGTAAATATGAGCTGAATGATATTATAATTTTTCAATACTAAGATGAAATATATTCTCATGCATCTCAGATATTAAGATACCTGTTATAATCAGTGATGTTATGCAATTGCTGTTGGCTTGAGAACAAATATTATATAATAGTCAGTGCTTCAGTTTGTTCCTTGTTTTTTTTTCAAATTGTTCTACTTCAAGTTAATATACAAGTTTTTATAAATATTTGAAGTGTAATTGGTTCTTAAAATGGTTTGAAAATCAGGGGCCGGAGAGATAGCACAGCGGTGGGGCATGGCCTTGCAACCAGTCGATCCAGGATGGATGGTGGTTAAAATCCTGGCATCCCATACAGTGTCCCCTGTGCCTGCCAGGAGCGATTTCTGAGGGCCACTGGGTGTGACCCAAAACAAAACTAAACAAAATAAAAGTTTTGAAAATCAACTGAAAAGCTATAGCATATCTTAAAGACTAAATATTCAATACTGGGGAGATGGTACAGTAAATAAGGTGTTTAACTTGCTTATTGCTGACCTGGGTTCAATTTTCCTGGTGTACTGTATGGTGCCCCCAAACTATGCCAAGAGTGATCCATGAGCACAGCCTGGAGTAAGCTCTAAGCACAGCTGGGGTGGACCCTCCCCCAAATAAAAGGACAAATGAGTTAAACACTGCTCTATTTGTCTTAAACTTGGTAGAAACAAATAAATATTCATTTTAATATGTATGTGTGTTAAACAAAGAAAAATTTAAAACCTTGTTTTTTCTGCAAATTGTTTCTTTATGGGACTTCAGAAAGGGAGAGAGGTAAATGAATGAATGAAAGATGTCAAAGAAACCCTCTTTGGTATGACCAATTTATATATCTCAACTGACTAACATTAATCTTTTGTTGTGAATTTATCAGCAGCACTTTCTTTACTTCATGACTCAAAAATGTTGGAATCTTATAATCTTTGGTATTTTCAAGTTTTAAAGTGGAAGTCATATAAAGTATTTAGAAAAGGGCAATGATAAAATTAAAAGGAGTGGTCCTTCAAAAGTATATTCTAAAACTAGAGATGTGGCTTAGAGCTAGAGTTCGTGTCTTGCCTGTGGAGAGCTTAGGGTAGGAAAAAGAAAAAGGGAAGGAAGGAAGGAAGGAAGGAAGGAAGGAAGGAAGGAAGGAAGGAAGGAAGGAAGGAAGGAAGGAGGGAGGGAGGGAGGGAGGGAGGGAGGGAGGGAGGGAGGGAGGGAGGGAGGGAAGGAAGGAAGGAACGAAGGAACAAAGGAATGAAGGAACGAAGGAAGGAAGGAAGGAAATCTTAAACATTTGGATTCCTTTTTAAACTGATTTGTGTCTTTTGGAACAAAATTGCAGGTCCTTCAAAAGCCCAGATTATCTGGTTTTTCTGCTTCTTACAACTCTCTTATAACTATCATTCCACCCTGATATACTCTAATATGAAGGCCATTTTTCTCTTTTCCTGAGACAGTAGGTCAGGCAGATTTTAAATAACTAATGTATGTGATTTTGGAGGGTGACAGACCCAAAAGCTGTAGGAGAAACTGGCAAGCCAGAAAGTCTGATTGTTGTATCTCAAGTCCAAAGGAATCTATTGATTGAATTTCTCTTTTCTAAGAGGAGGTCAGCCTTTGTTTTATGACAGCCTTCAACTGAGTGAATATGGATCACCCAAAGTATGAAGGGAAACATGCTTTTTGCTATTCAGTATCAACCCATTTATTTCTCTCTCTTTTTTTTTGCGGGGGGGGGGGGGGGGGGGGGGTTGGGCCACACCTGGCTGTGCTCAGGGGTTACTCCTGGCTGTCTGCTCAGAAATAGCTCCTGACAGGCACGGAGGACCATATGGGACATCGGGATTCGAACCAACCACTTTAGGTCCTGGATCGGCTGTTTACAAGGCAAACGCCGCTGTGCTATCTCTCTGGGCCCTATTTCTTAATATCTCATTTTATTGTAGTGAGATTATGTGACTACAGTAGCAGTACTGTATGCTTTTGATATAAATAACTACTGTACCTTTACCATTACCAAAGTGCCAAAGATCTTCTCACTCCCCTTCAGTTAATTCTCTATTTTCAAAAATAAATTCATAACTAGTTTACAATGGCATCAATATCATTGTTGTATCTCTGTAGTGCTGCTACAGCAATCCCACCTCCAGAGTGCCAAGTTCCATGCCATCTGAAGGCTTCCATTTTTGCCCTCTCAGATCACAGTTCTGAGACTGTGTCTCAGGGTTGGTTGCACTGGGAATTGTCTAATGTTTTGCCTTGTGGGGGGCAGGGATAGGGGTGTCACCTGGTGGTGTAAAGGTTTACTCTTGGCTCTGTGTTCATCGATCACACCTGGTGAGACTTGGGACACCATATGAAGTGCTAGGGATGGAACCTGGGCCGGTAGCTTGAAAGTTAAGTCCCCTACCTTCTGTGTTAGATTTCTTTTTCCTTTTTCCTTCTTTTTTTTTGATGGGGGGGGGGGGGGGGGGTGTCAACCGCAGTGGCAGTGCTCAGATGTTACTCCTCACTCTGCACTCAGAAATCGATCCTGGCAGGCTCAGGGGACCATATGAGATGCTGGGAATAAAATCTGGGTCCATCCTAGATTGGCTGCATGCAAGGCAAATGCCCTACTGCTGTGCTATCTCTCCGGCCCCATGCAAGGTCAAATTTTTATTTCAAGCTCAGCTTTGATCACAGGAAAGCTGTTTCTATTGATGACTGCAGAAAAATGTTTCCTGATAAATTTTATGCTCATGATTATTTTGTTCTGGCCATCTTCATACTGGTTATAAATTTTTTTTCCAATTTAGTCATTTTTAAGTATCATTGTACATGAAATTGCTACCACTACCATTGCGACTATTTCCTCATATCAATAATTAGTAGCTGATTTCATTGATTACTTCTTAATACTTGCAGTTCTTTTACATAGTAAAAGATTTTTGTATTTTTGAAATATAAGTTTTGGGGCCCGGAGAGATAGCACAGCGGCGTTTGCCTTGCAAGCAGCCGATCCAGGACCAAAGGTGGTTGGTTCAAATCCCGGTGTCCCATATGGTCCCCCGTGCCTGTCAGGAGCTATTTCTGAGCAGACAGCCAGGAGTAACCCCTGAGCATCGCCAGGTGTGGCCCAAAAACCAAAAAAAAAAAAAAAAATAAATAAATAAATTTTGTTACCCTGAGATATTACAAAAATAAAAATTTTTTGTTATTTATATGCTGTGTTTTAGTGGACCATAATTGAGAAAATACTTGAATAAAATTTAGAAGTTCTGAGAAGAAGAGCTAGTACAGTAGAAATTATCTTGCATGTGACAGACCCAAGTTTGATCTTCTGCAAGACATATGGTCCCCTAAATACTGCCAAGAGCAATTTCTGAGCATAATGCAAGCCAAGAGTACACACACACACAACTAAAAACAACAAAAAGTGGGCCCGGAGAGATAGCACAGCGTTTGCCTTGCAAGCAGCTGATCCAGGACCAAAGGTGGTTAGTTTGAATCCCAGTGTCCCATATGGTCCCCCGTGCCTGCCAGGAGCTATTTCTGAGCAGACAGCCAGGAGTAACCCCTGAGCATCGCCGGGTGTGACCCAAAAACCAAAAAAAAAAAAAAATGAAGTTCTCTCAAGGTTCTTAAATGTAGAACAATTTAGTTAATGTCTTATTCAAGAGATGAGGGGCAGAGTGACCAGTCCATGGTAGGAAGCTTGCCATAAATAGTGGGGAAGTAGCAGTAAGGGCAGAGAATGAACCACTATGATAATTTCAGTTGGAAATGATCACTCTGGACAAAAATTGGGTGCTGAAAGGAGATAAATTGAAAGGCATGATACTCCTTCAGTACCAATATTGCAAAATATAGGCCTACCAGGAAAAAATGGAGGGAGGGAAGGTGGGAGGAAGGGAGAGAGAGAGAGAGAGAGAGAGAGAGAGAGAGAGAGAGAGAGAGAGAGAGAGAGAGAGAGAGAGAGAGAGAGAGAGAGAGAGAGAGAGAGAATAAAAATGTCTGCCCCACCGGGCGGTGGCGCTAAAGGTAAGGTGCCTGCCTTGCCTGCGCTAGCCTTGGACGGACCGCGGTTCGATCCCCCGGTGTCCCATATGGTCCCCCAAGCCAGGGGCAACTTCTGAGCGCATAGCCAGGAGTAACCCCTGAGCGTTACCGGGTGTGGCCCAAAAACCAAAAAAAAAAAAAAAAAAATGTCTGCCCCAGAGACAGGCAGGTGGGTGAAAAAATGGGACATTGGTGAGAGAAAATATGCATTGATGAAGGGTGATCTACATTGTATGGATGAAACTCAATCATGAACAACTTTGCAATTAGAACAAAATAAAAGAAAAACCCAACTATCTTATGAACAGCTTTATAACCATGGTGTTTAAGTAAAGTAATTTTAAAAAATGTAAGTCCCCATTTAATGTCCTAGTCAATTATCATTTAGAAACATGTCATTTTCTTTTTATTTTAATCCATACCTTGTGATTATTCTAGTAAGACTGAAGAAAAAATGAAATGAGCAAATGTGACCTACTCGGATGGGCAGGTCCATTTTTAATGTTTTCATTTGTTGCCTGTCTTACATATTAGGCATCTCAAAGCTCCACATCTGTGAATGTGCTTACCAAAATAAATAAATAAATAAGGTTTTCTCATGCTCAGCCGATTTTCAAGAGCCTTCAGATATATAAAATTTCATGCTTGTCTATCATCTTCAGCACCCTCTGCCCTCTCCACACCCCTACACAAAATATTCTGTCCAGGACTTTGAAGATATTTATTTATTTTGTTTTTTCACCAGCAAAGTTCTTGTCTTTACACTGAAGTGAGAAACGAAGCAAAAAGCTAACTTAAAAGGCCAAGCTTTCTCTTAGGTACCTGCCCAAAGTCTTGGAACCAAGCCTAAACTTTAAGTAGCAATTTAAACAGTAAATAAATTCTGCTAATGGCTATTAGATTGCTAGCTGGGGAGATTAGTATAGGGAGTAATTCTAATTAAATAGAGAACCCTGAAGAGTTGAAATGTTTCAAGAGTAGATTTTGTCTCCCATGCCTCATTAAGAATATAAAATCAGCTTCTATTGTGAGAAGGACAACCTTTCAAAAGGCTGCTCTTTTGCCATAAAGAGGTTGTATAACCTTCATTTTTAAATTTTGCATTCCTTTTTCAGTAGCTAAGGATATTTTTATTGCCCAAATCCAATTAAAACCCAGCTAAATCACCATGTTCTATTTTAAGTGAACAATAATTTATGTCCCATTTAGACACATAAATAGCCTCAATTCAGCACTGTAGCCGAATTCAAGAATTCACAGATTGCTTCGACGGGGCTTGGAGGAGTGGGTGTCCGGCTGATTCACCTAGTTCCCAGAGCTGACACATCACGAGTGAGATGCCAGAAAAGAATTGTAAACAGAAGAAGTTCAGGGGAGTGGGTGGGAAAGAAGGGAGGTAGTTAGAGTCACTAAGTAATATATTTGTCTTAAGCACTCAAAGTTTAATTGAAATTTGGGGGAGGCCACACCCAGTGATGATCAGGGATTACTCCTGGCTATGTGCTCAGAAATTGCTCCTGGCTCAGGGAACCATATGGGACACTGGGGAATCGAACCGCAGTCCGTCCTATGTCAGCTGTGTGCAAGGCAAACCACCCACCGCTGCGCCATCGCTCCGGCCCCTAATTGAAATTTTTTTTAAATTTTGTGCCACACCCAGCTGTGCTCATGGTTTATTTCTGAGCATGTATGGTTTTGGGGATTGAACCAGGGTCATCTGTATGCAAGGCAAGCACCCTACCCACATTAGTGTCTCTTCAGCCCCTGAATCTTTATTTATTTAATGTTTATTTGTTTATTTTGTGGCCACACACAGCAGTTTTCGGAGGCTACTTTTGGCTCTACATTCAGGATTTATTCCTCGAAGCTTCAGGGGGAGTTACATGGAATTCTAGGGATTAAACTGAGGTGGCCACAGGGAAGGCAAACTCCTACTTGCTGTACTATCTCTCTGGCCTATTTATTCTTTTAATCTTCCCTTTCCTTTTTCTCTCAGTTGGAATTATGTGTACATGCCTGAGTAGTGGAGATTGTTGGAGGTTGTATATTAATTTTCAGTGCTCACACCTGAACCACAGTGCTCACTAAGGCTTACACTTGTTTGATTGTGGTGTTTGCACACCTGTTCACCTTACACTCTTATTTAAGGCATATAAGTTAGGATTGTGGTGTTCACTGAGGGTTACTGAAGTGTTCCCACACATGTTCATGCTGGGGTCACACTTCTTGCCAAGGTCCGGCAACATTTTTTAAGTTTTGGTACTCACCAGGCATAGTTAACCCCATTGTATGTGTGTGGTATTTACACACATCAGCTGTGACGTCAGGGATTGCAGATAGCAAAACTTCCAGGCATAACCAGATTCATGCTCAGTATATGTGGGGTACTAGGTATCTGAAATCATGATCAGATGCTTTTAAGAGGGTACACTTAACTACTCACTTTTTATCCCAAACCTATTTCCTTTAATAGATTTAAAAAGTAATAAAGATGAGGCCAGAGCCAGAGCGATAGCATAGCGGGTAGGGTATTCGCCTTACATGTGGCAGATTCAGGTTTGATCCCTATATCCCATATGGTTCCCTGAGTCTGTCAGAAGCGATTTCTGAGTGCAGAACCAGGATTAATACCTGAACACCACTGGGTATTGCCCCCAAACAAACAAACAAGATGGGGTCAAAGTGATAGTATAGTAAGTAAGGTGCCTACCTTCCACATACCCAACCTGTGTTAAATCCCCAGCATTTCATATAGTCTCCTGAGCACCTTCAGGAGAAATTCCTGAGCGCAAAGTCAGGAGCGATCCCTGAGCATCATTAGTTATGACCCAAAGCAAAGCAAAAATAAATAAATTTAATTCAAAAATTAATAATGGTGACCAAATTTTGTGTTGGTTAAATGATGAAAGTTTATAGAAAAAAAATTTTTATATTTGTTTCAGCCCTTTTTACTGAAAGAACTTGTTTGTGCCACAGATATTAGAATCATGAAAGCATTTAATATAGGAGAAACTTATCCAAAACATACATTATGAGAAAGGGTAAAACTGCATTCAAATTTTGGAACAAAATAGAAGGGAACTAAAGATGCTTCAGATTCTCTAGAAAACTGTCCGGGATGGTCCCTGTTCTGGGCAGGAAGAAATGAGAATTGACAAGGTTTCTAAATCTGAAAGAAGACCCAGTTGCTTTCCTCTCTCTTCTTTCTCCTTCACTCAACACCTATCAACTCAACACTTCTCCAGGTGACACCAGAACCAATGCTATCATAGTGTCATCATATAGGACAACACCATCAAGGTCAGGTGATCCTTGGACACTTAAAACCAAGGTTCTAAGACAAGCCAGGGGCAATTTCTGAGCACTTAGCCAAGAGTAACCCCTGAGCATCAAACGGGTGTGGCCCGAAAAACCAAATAAAATAAAATAAATTGCTCAAGCTATTTATTTCTTCTACTCATTCATTGGTGCAGTGTCATAGAAAAATTCTGAGCTGGGGCTAGAGAGTAATATAGTGGGTGGAGTTCTTTCCTTTCATGTGATTGACCTGGCTTTGATCCTTGGCACCACATATGGTCCCCCAAACCTTGTTAGGAGTAACTACTGAATACAGAGTCATGAGGAAGCCCTGAACACATCTGGATTTGTCCCCAAAATCAAAACAAGCAAACATAAAAGCCCAAAACAACAAGAAACAAAGAACTTGAGTGTTGATATTTGTAATCTCCCAACCTGACCATTATTCCATTAGAGGAAAACTGTGATCCTTGAGCTAGTACTTGGTTTTTGGTTTGTTTGAGGGCCATACCCAATGGGGCACAAACACACCTGCTGGTTCATTGTTCTTAGAAATGCTTCATGGAGGGCCCGGAGAGATAGCATAGCAGCATTTGCCTTGCAAGCAGCCCATCCAGGACCAAAGGTGATTGGTTCGAATCCCGGTGTCCCATATGGTCCCCCATGCGTGCCAGGAGCTATTTCTGAGCAGACAGCCAGGAGTGACCCCTGAGCACTGCCGAGTGTGGCCCAAAAAAAAAAAAAAAAAAAAAAAAGAAATGCTTCATGGAAACCATGCAGTGCTGGAAATCAAAACAGCTTCCTCTATGCAAAGCGTGAACACTAGCCCCGTGAGTTATTTCCCAGTCCTTGAGTGTGTGTTTTAATTTCTGAGTCTCTTCATCCAATTGAATGATAAAGTAAAACTTGCCTCTCTTATAGGTTTATAAGAATTAAGAATAAGGGCCCGGAGAGATAGCACAGCGGTGTTTGCCTTGCAAGCAGCCGATCCAGAACCAAAGGTGGTTGGTTCAAATCCCGGTGTCCCATATGGTCCCCCGTGCCTGCCAGGAGCTATTTCTGAGCAGACAGCCAGGAGTAGCCCATGAGCACCGCCGGGTGCGGCCCAAAAACCAAAAACCAAAAAAAAAAAAAAAAAAAAGAATTAAGAATAAGATAAGCATTATGTATTCTCAGCTTGAGCCCAACATGTAACTTAATATTTGTTGGTTGGTTTCTTTTTCATTTGTTCTATTTGTGGGGGGGAGGTCCACACCTGGCGGTGCTCAGAAGTTACTCCTGGCTCTGTGCTCAGAAGTTGCTCCAGGCAAGCTCGGGGGACCATATGAGATGCTGGGATTCCAAAGGTGTCTGTCCTATGTTGGCCGCGTGCAAGTCAAATATCTTACTGCTGTGCTATGGGTCCGGACCCCTGTTTGTTCTATTTTGGGGCCACACCCAAAGATGCTCAGATCTAACTTCTGGCTCTGCACTCATGAATCAGTCTTGCCAGTGCTAGTGGGATTAGCACACACTGTATGGAATACTGGGAATCAAACCCCAATTGACTACATACAAGGCAAGCACTCAGCCACCTATATTATCTGTTGATTTTCTTTAGTCACCAATTCTCTGTACATCTCCTTAGTTGTATCCATCTCAGATGTAATCAGAGTTTTAGTTCTTCCTTTATAAATTCGTTAAATTAGACACACGATCTAGGTGTTGTTTTAATAATCCCACTCTGGTATCCACCCATCCTCTTTATAAGGACTACAGTTTAGACCCCTTTTAGAAAATTAAATTGTTTCTCTACCTCCTGGGTGACCAGAATAATGCTAAGGTATCCTGGAAACAACTACTATAAATATCTAGGCATCTGGATTTTTAAGAGGACTCGTTTTTGAGATGCTGGTATTTGAGATGCAAAGACATATATGTTACTGAGTCATAATCACTGCAGTAGATTCTCTAAATTCAAGAAATCCTGAGCTGGAGAGATAGCACAGCGGAAGGGTGTTTGTCTGTCAAGCAGCCGACCCAAGAAGGAAGGTGGTTCGAATGTCAGCATCCCATATAGTCCCCTGAGCCTGCCAGGAGCAATTTCTGAGTGCAGAGCCAGGAGTAACCCTTTGAGCATAGCCAGGTGTGACCCCACAAACAAAAAGAAATCCTTAAGTTTTGTGGAGTCTCAGAGAAGTCCAATTGATAGGAACCCCCTGTTTGTGCAATACAATTCCACTAGAATGTTCTTAAAGAGCACATTGAGGATCAGGGAAATGACTCAATGAACTGTAATATATACTTTGCATCAGAGAACCCGAGAGTCAACTCCCAGCACTGCATGGCCACCATCTCTCCCAGTACTACCAAGAATGATCCCTGAGCATAGGACCAAGAATAAGCCCTGAGCACAGCTAGGCATGGCACAAAAACCAAAATAATAACTAAATAAAATAAAGCAGCAATGGCTACTAGGGAAAGTCATTCATTAGCCTTCTTGTGACGCAGGAGAAGTGGAAGAACACAGCACAACCACTAACATCCTTTACCAAAAGAATGGGTTTTTTACCATTTTAATAAAGGAAAACATAGAACTAGGCAACAGCTAAACTCTTTGAGCATTTTCCTCTGTAGTCACCAAAAAGCAATTCTTCCATTTCTCTAACCGCTTCCTCTATCCCCAAAGTGCCCTTGAAACCCTCATGTGACCCACAAACACAGGAAATTGGTTAAAGGATGGCAAAGACAGGGTAGTTAAAAGACATTTGCTCACAGGAATACATTGATCTGGAATAAATGTGCACCTACTATGCCAAAAATATTACATTTTAAGAGGCCACAAAGTCATTTATTTTATCAAAAAGTAGTTTTATTCATTTGTGTTTCTTTTGCTTTTCTTAAAACTTTTATTGCTGACCAGTTTAGTTTTCTTCATAGGGCCTGAATGGTGCAGCTGAGTAGACTCCAAATTGGGGTGGGGACTCCCCAGAGCTTTATAGAATGAGCCACAGTGGCATAAAAAGAGCATGTAATTTTTTTAATTTAAAAAATAACAAAGTTAATCGTTGTAATATTGGAAGTGGAGATACACACTAGTAACTTTAAAAGGCTGGACTGACCAAAGGTTGGACTTCCATTTTGTGACCAGGAGGCAGGAA
This sequence comes from Suncus etruscus, assembly GCF_024139225.1. NCBI lineage: Eukaryota > Metazoa > Chordata > Mammalia > Eulipotyphla > Soricidae > Suncus > Suncus etruscus. The sequence goes on along the minus strand of NC_064855.1, from coordinate 97,749,376 downwards.
GTCGTGGGGTTAGTTGGGCTTTCTCTCACACTCTGCTAACTTTCAGCAGTTTATAATTAGATGCCCATTGTTTATCTGGTTTAAAACTAACTTAATGTTCCAACCACCCAAAATTAGATTATTATTCTATTAATTTAAACACATGTGAACATTTAGAAAATGAGACACCAGAAAGAATTATCTGTCCCCGCAAAGGAAAAAAATTATACAACCAGGAGAGATAGTGTGACTATTCCAAGTGCAAGTTCTTCATTAGTCAGTATAGACAGAAAAAAAAGGAGCATGTAATAGAAAAATGAGGACGGGGGGGGGGGGGTATAGATGTGAAAGAAGACTAGTGTGAGCAATAAAATATATGTTAAAAGTTTATTTTAGGGGCCAGAGAGATAGTATGGAGGTAGGGTGTTTGCCTCGCATGCAGAAAGACAGTGGTTCAAATCCCAGCATTCCATATGGTCCCCTGAGCCTACCAGGAGCCTAGAGCCAGGAGTAACCCCTGAGTGCTGCTGGTGTGATCCAAAAACCAAAAGAAAAAATTTATTTTAGGATCCCAAGCAATAGTGCAGTGGTAGGCATTTATTTGCCTTGCATGCGGCTGACCCAGGACAGACTGTGCTTCTATCCCCCAGTGTCCCATATGGTCCCCCAAGCCAGGGGCGATTACTGAGTGCATAGCCAGGAATAACCCCTGAGAGTCAACAGGTGTGGCCCAAAAATAAAAAAAAAAGTTTATTTTATATAACAGCACTTTGCGACATTTTATTTTTCCAACATGTGGGAGACAACCAAGTATTAAGATTAACTGAATTGAGGCCGGAGCAGTGGCACAAGCAGAAGGGCATCTGCTTTGCACGCACTAACCTAGGACAGACTGACCAGTCTCGATCCCCTGGCATCCCGTATGGTCCCCCAAGCCCCCAAGCCAGGAGAGATTTAGAATACAGAGCCAGGAGTAACCCCTGAGCGTCACCTGGTGTGGCCCAAAAAGCAAAAAAAAAAAAAAGATTAACTAAATTTAATATAGACACACACACACACACACACACACACACACACACACACACACACACACACACAACTTGGAGTGAGGACTTGAACCCAAGAATTCAAGGTAGTCTTTTTTTTTTTTTATTGTTTCAGGTAATGGTAATGTAGTTTTGGTTTGGTTTGGTTTGGTTTTTGGGTCACACCCAGCAACACTCAGGGGTTATTCCTGGCTCTACACTCAGAAATCGCCCCTGGAAGGGTTGGAGCACCATATGGGATGCCGGGATTCAAACCGCAGTCTTTCTGCATGCAAGGCAAACACCCTACCTCCATGCTACCTCACCGGCCCCAGTAATGTATTTTTTTTTGGGGTCACACCCGGTGGTGCTCAGGGGTTACTCCTGGCTGTCTGCTCAGAAATAGCTCCTGGCAGGCACAGGGGACCATATGGGACACCGGGATTCGAACCAACCACCTTTGGTCCTGGATCGGCTGCTTGCAAGGCAAATGCCGCTGTGCTATCTCTCCGGGCCCAGTAATGTATTTTTTTATAGAATTTGTGTTGTTGTTGCTGTTGTTCTTGTTGTTGGGTCACACCCGGCTGTGCTCTACGCTCAGAAATCGTTCCTTGGCAGGCTCAGGGGAATCATATGGGATGCCAGGAATCGAATCGGGGTCTGTCTTGGGTTGGCCTCATGCAAGGCAAACACCCTACCACTGTGTATTGCTCTGGCCCCATATATAATTTGTATTGAGACCAATGTGAATTACAAGTCTTTCAGTTATATTTACAGTGCATAATGAGAGTGAATTAGGGCCATTCCCACCACCAGTGTTGACCTCCCTCAGTTTTCTACCATGTATCTTCATAGCTCCACCCTTACATTCCTGGACTGCCAGCATAACAGTCCCGTTTTGTGGATAGCTTGTTGTAATTTGGGTCTCTTGATTCTATTGTCATTGACTTTGACTTGGGTATTTAGGTCTGACCATTAAGGCATATTCTTTACCATTGAACTATGTCCTAGTCCCTAGAACGATATTTTTAATCACTATCCAATACAGAGGCAGGAGTGATAATATAGTGGGTACGTTGTATGCCTTGCAAGCAGCTGTCAGGGTTTAATCCCTGGTACCCTATATGAACCCCAAGGATCAATCTACCAGGAATGACCCCTGAATTTACAACCAGGAGCAAGCCCTGAGAAGTGCTGATTGTGGCTCCAAAACAAAAAGTAACAAAAAATAATTACTATCAAATACACTAATTTAAAAATTAAATATATTGGTGATGGTGGCTTTATTATTTATGGAAAGAGAAAATTTTTGTATTGTGAACACCAAAATTGCTTTAAGGCAATCATTCTACTTTTTCATACCCTTTTAATAATTAATTTGGTTATATTCTCTTTTTGGGGGGGAAGGTCACACCCAGCAATACTCAGGGTTACTCCTTACTCTATGCTCAGAAATTGTTCCTGGCAGGCTCAGGGAACAATATGGCATGCAGGGATTTGAACCACCGTCCTTCTGCATGAAAGGTAAACACCCTACCTCCATGCCATCTCTCTGGCCCCCAATTTGGTTATATTCTATCACAAAATATAAGTCTTGACATAATGCTGTCAAAACCCATTTTTTGTTTAAACCTTTTGTGTGTGTGTTTTGTTTAAAGGATACAGACAAGGGGTTCAGATGAGGGCTCCTGAAGTCAGTTTGCTCCCTGACCCAACCCAAAAACTTCAATTGATGGGTTTATAACTAAGTTATCTTTTATTTTCACTGATGTAGAAAAGAAACTACACCCTGACTTGGAGGAGATCTTCATGAATATCTATAGGACTTGGGAAAGTATCTCAGGTTTATGTTTTGTTTATCTTTTGGGGGTGCTGTCCAGAAATCACTCCAAGAATTCTCTTGAAAACTCTGTGGTATTGGGATTAAGTTGGACAAAGTCTTACCTGCTGCACTAACTCTGGGGACTGTGGAGAATTTTTTTGATGGGGAGGCATTAGCTGGTGTTGCTCAGGGCTTACTCCTGGCTCTGTACGCAAGGATCACTCCTAAAAGAGCTTAAAAACCATAAATGTTGCTAGGTATTAAACCTGATTTGACTGAGTGCAAGGCAAGAGTCCTGTCTGCTGTACTTTCTTGCCAAGCTCCACTGATATATTAAGGAAAATAACAGTACTTAGAGCCAGAGTGATAGCATAGCAGGTAGAGCATTTGCCTTACACGTGGCCAATCCAGGTTTGATCCCAGCATTCCATATGGTTCCCCAACCTGCCAGGAGTAATTTCTGAGCACAGAGCCAGGAATAACCCCTGAGCACTTCCGGGTGTGGTCCAGAAACGTAAATAAATAACTAAACAAATAAACAAATAAAAATAATAGTATCTAACATATACAATTTGTATATATGGAGTGTGTGTGTATGAGAGAGAGAGAGAGAAATATGCTTGGTTATGAGATAGAGGGAGAGAGAGAGAGAAAGGGGAGGGGAGAGAAAGAGAGAGAGAGAGAGAGAGAGAGAGAGAGAGAGAGAGAGAGAGAGAGAGAGAGAGAGAGAGAGAGAGAGAGAGATCTGCTTGATTATCAGTGAAATAGCTCAAGTGGAAAAATACATGTGGGAGTCCCTGAGTTTAATCCCACACCACCTGCCACTTCACCCTAGCATCATGAAGTATGGTCTTGACAGTCTTTAAAAACTATTAGGTTTTTAAAGGAGTCAAGATTTAAAAAACCATGACAGGGACCAGAGTGATAGCACAGAGGTATGGCATTTACCTTGCATGTGGCCACCCTTGAGGGACCTCGGGTTGATTCCCAGCAACCCATATGGTCCCCAAAGCCTTCCAGGAGTGATTTCTGAGTGCAAAGCTAGGAGTAACCCCAGAGTGCCACTGGATGTGAACCCCTCCCCCAAAAAAAGGAAAAATAAAGAAAAAATATTGTGGCAAGTTGTATACATTGTCATGAGTTAACTTCTTTATTTTATTTAATATTTGTATTTGTTTGGGGGCCACACCTGATGGTGCTGAAGGGTTACTCCTGGCCTGAACACAGGAATCACTCCACACAGGCTCGGAGGACCATATGGGATGCCAGAGATGGAACTTGGGTTGGCTGCTTGCAAAGAAAGTTCCCTACCTGCTGTGCTATTATTGCTCTGGCCCCCATGTGTTAGCTTTTCATTCATCTTTCCCGAATGTTGTGAAAGTGCCTTCAGAAAAGATCCTTTCGAAAGCGGAAGCAAGTTGGCCTAGTTTTCTTTTTGTGGAGATACACAGAACAAATTTCTTTGCTGATAGTTTTCTTTTGCAACTTTCTGAAGTTAAGAACCTGTTTCATTTTATTACATCTTAATTTCTCAAATGCATTTGACCCCAGAAGCGCCACTTTTTTTTTTTTTTTTTTTAAGAAACTCATATAGAGGCAGCAGACATAATGCAAGAGGGAAGACACTTGGCTTGCATGCTGCCACAGATCCCACTTCAGTCCCTGGCATCAACAACTATATGTTCCAGGAGTGACCCCTGAGAACAATGCCAGGAAGAAGAGCCCCTAAAAACAGCTAAGGTTGGCTCCAAGTTCTCCAACCTCTCACAAGAGAAATATATATAATAAATATTAAAATAGTTTGAGAAAACTGCCTGTCTGATTTTAATGCCTTTATATTATACTGCAACATTTAATATTGTGTGACAATATTAAAATTGAGGTTGGTTAATACAATGTTAATACAAATAATTTTCTCATAAATTAGGTCTCAGAAAACTTCCATTTCCCTGAGTTCTGAATAATATCAGAACAATGGACTCAAATAATAGATCTGTTGGGGAGTGGTTTCTTCAGAGGTGAGGGAAGATTCTAATCCCATGGACTCAAATTCTTAGGCTATTAAATTTAAACATCCCTTTGCAAGTCTTTTATAGAACATGAATCAAGTATGAAAATTGCTGACACAAATTTAGCAACCAACTTTCCAATGAGAGTTAGCAAAGTACAGTACACCGCTGTTAAAACTCTTAAGAATGAATTTCTATTGCTCTCTGGAACTTAAGGTTAAAGTTTGCCTAACAAAATTCCTGCCCCTCTTTCCTCATGGGTCAGACACATTTCCTTCCAATTGCCTCTAAAAACTTTCCTAAACAGCTGTCAACATTACTTACAAAACTTCTGACTCTTCCTGCCAATAGCAAGCTAATTGAAATTTTCTAACACTTTCAGTTAAATACTATTAAAATATTTTTCAATTCCATTCTTTGTGGGAGTTTATTTTGATAATAGTATTTTCTTGAACTTCCACAACCAAAAGCATTTTAATAGTAGCATTTCTGGGGCCGGCGAGTAGTGCTAGAGGTAAGGTGTCTGCCTTGCAAGCGCTAGCCAAGGAAGGACCATGGTTCGATCTCCCCCACCCCCCCTGCGTCCCATATGGTCCCCCAAAGCCAGGGGCAATTTCTGAGCGTTTAGCCAGGAGTAACCCTTGAGCTTCACACCGGTGTCCCAAAAAACCAAAAACCAAAACAAAAAAAAAATAGTAGCATTTCTATAAAAAAAAAAAAAGTATAGTGAATGAAATTAAAGCAAAATATAGTAGAATTCCAATTGCTTTAAGGAAATTTAATAACCTTGAATAAACAGAACTATTTCCAGGAATAACAATTCTTAGAGCATTGTTTCTCCTTTAAAAAAAATAAAATAAGGAATGCAAGATGGTTTCATAAATCACTGGACATAAATAAAGGAAGCTTATGTAACTTCCTCAATTGGAAACAAAATCCTTTTAAAATGTATCTACGTATAAGCGCAAAAATATCATATCTGAAGTATGAATAATTATAAAGTCACAAATAATTCATTCTTTCAAGTGGAACACTTTTGAACAATTTCCAAAAGTTTAACACTGTAAATAATATATCATTTAAGACTGCTCTTTAACTTGCAGGGATGCTGACGAATATTTTTCTTCTGAGACATTGCCATAACTAGTTTATAAATTTGCTCAAGTTAAAAGCCAGATATTTCATAATTAGATGATTAATGAGTATGTTTCTTTAGTTCATGGGTCAGATAGGGGTCTGAGTTAAAGATTTCCTAGGGTTTATGAAAAAGAAAACATATCCTTCTACCTCCTTTTTCTGTCTAAAAAACCTGGGCCAACCCTCCCTGGGTTCTTTGATCTAGAAAAGGTGGGTCTCTTTTTCCCATGGAGATCCTGCTTCAGGCTTTCTTCCTGGATCTCAGAAATAATCTGGTAACTCTCCTGCCCCGATCAGGTCCAGATCTATACATATCCTCTGAAAACGGATCCACTTATTTATCCAGCTCTGCCAGCCACTGCACAATTGTTCTCCTTTCCACCAGAGTCTTACACTTATTGTGTATATAGCTTTAATATCTAAAGCAATATCCAGGTACTACTCCTTGTTTTCTCAGCCTGGTATTCCCATCTTTGATGCCTTTGTTCATTAGTCCCTTAAAAATGACATTAAGCATCTCACTCCCCTCTAGGATAACTTTTGCAAATGCCCTTAGTAAAACTCTGCATTCCTTGGACTCTTTTTCTTTGGGCTGTGAGATGAAGAGGGAAGGTTTGGCCACTTCCAGCAGGGAAGTGCTCAGGGAGTGCTTCTAGTGGCAGCAGGGGAGGGATGATATATATATATATATATATACACGGTGCTGGGGCTTGAACCTGTGCCTGCAACATGCAAGGCAAGCACCTTACTCTCTATACTGTATCTTAGGTGCCATGCCTTCCTTCAATTTTTGTTTGTTTGTTTGTTTTTGGGACACACCCTGTGACACTCAGTTACTCCTGGTTATGCACTCAGAAATTCCTCCTGGCTTGGGGGAACCATATGGGACACCAGGGATTGAACCGAGGTCCTCCTAGGTCAGCCACGTGCAAGGCTAGCATCCTACCTCTGCGCCACCTTTCCAGCCCCTCCTTTTTCAATTGTTACTGCACTCATTTACACCTGCTTTGGATTTTTTCAGAACTTCCTTCAATTCCCTTATGTGAGTCTCACCCTCATAGGTCTTCTGTCCCCATGATTTGGCTAACAGTGAAATGAATCTGATTCATTTCCTAATAGTAAAGATACAACTCTTGTATCTTCAGCTCAATGAGTATGAGTGTCCCAGGAAAACCTGCTCCCTTGAGCATGCATGGGACCTGTTGTGGAAGTTACTACCTACTACTGACAATAGCTATAATCACCTTTGTCTTATGTTTCTTTCCTATTCTTCACACCCAATGGGTAACCATGCCTGGTCCTGTTAAGAAAACATTTGCCATTTGTGAGCCATTCCAACCAGGCTCTGGGGTTACACCTTGCTCTGTGCTCAGGATCGCTCCCACTACTGAGATGCAACACACTTTTTTCTTTACTACACTACTTTGACGCCAGATTGCAGATTCCTTGCTTGTATTCTCTTCTTTCTAGTTAACCTGTGTGTGGTTTGCCTTTCCTTTATTGCTCACATTCTCTTTTTAGAACAACCACGCACCACATTAAGAAAATAATTTACAAAGTCAGAATTAACCACTTGGACTGGTCATTAGGGGTACAATCTTGGGAAAGATGTATGATCTCTTTAAGCTTCAGCTTTCAAGAATCTATGGTAGATCCTCCCTCAGATGACTTTTGTGATAATTAATCAGCCTAAAGACCATAAATCTTTCAGGACAAAATCCATTCTACAAAAACAATCTTGTAATATAGCTTCAAACTTGGACTATAATTTCATCACCATTATCATCTTTATCATCATTCTGGCTAGATTCCTTGAAGTAGGAAGAGTGAATTATTAACTACCATTTAATAAAAGTGGTCTTTAGTATATAAATAAGAAATAAACTTTAATGAGAATCAGATTGATTAAAATCAAGGCCTGCAATTTGAAACCTTTTTCCTTAAACCTCAGAAGCTACTTATTCATTCTTTGCTGTCATTTCTCCCAATGAACACTCATACAAGCCTCTCTCAGTTCTACTTGAAAAATTAAGTATTCCTGTGTTCCCAAAGGCAAATCCTGAATAGGTCAAGAATTTTGTCCTGAGGCCAGAGAGATAGCATGGAGGTAGAGCGTTTGCCTTTCATGCAGAAGGACGGTGGTTCAAATCTCGACATCTCGTATGGTCCCCTGAGCCTGACAGGAGCGATTTCTGAGCTTAGAGCCAAGACTAACCCCTGAGCGCTGCCGGGTGTGACCAAAAAAACAAAACAAAAAAAAAAATTTTTGTCTTGTTTTATTATTTATTTATTTACTTATTTTGTTTTTGGGCCATCCCCCATAGAGCTGACCTGATACTCCCAGGACCTTTAGTGCTAAAGATCAAAATGGGACACCCCATATGAATGAAGGATGTACTCAACCCACTGAGCTAATCTCTCTGACAAAGAGCTTTATCTTTAAAGCTTATCAATCCAAATGCAAATTCCAACTTTGACAAAAAAAAAAAAAAAACCAGCTACTATATTATGAGAAGGTAAAAACACTCAGCATTTAATGTGTATTCAATACTCTATTGTTGTAAAAAGTTAAGTTGGGTTACTTTTAAATTTTTATTTATTTATTTTGTTGGTTTGTTTGTGCTTAGTGTTCACTTCTAACTCTGCTAGAATGAGTTATTAGAACTAATTCCTGGTTTTGTGAGCAGGGAACCATATGAGTTGCTGGAGATTGAACAAAGGTCAGCTATGTTCAAGGCAGACTCCTTATACACTCCAGTCCCCCAAATCAAAGTTCTTATTTTACTTTATTTATTGTTGTTTGGGCCACACCCGGTGACGCTCAGGGGATAGTCCTGGCTATCCGCTCAGAAATCACTCCTGGCTTGGGGGACCATATGGGACGCCAGGATATCGAACCTCAGTTCTTCCTAGGCAGATACCTTAGCGCTTCGCTCCACTGCTCCGGTCCCCCAAAGTTCTTATTTTTAAAAGTTCCCAATCCTGAGACGAGACATAGCTAACAGCACAGAGAACATGCTTTGCATTCAGACCTAGGTGAGATCTTCACCAGATTGTCTCCTAGCACTCCTAGTAACGCTTCCTTAAGCAAAGAACTAAGTATGAGCCCTGCCCCTCCAAAAGCCTCAAATCTTCCACCAAATAATAATAACTGTGAAGAATATTTTGAAAGTAAAAAACTGAAATATCCGGGTCTGAGTGTTAGTACAGCTGATAGGGTAGTTGCCTTGCACCCAGCTGACCCGGGTTTGATCTCCAGCTTCCCATTTGATCCTCCGAGCACCACCAGAAGTGATTCCTGAGCTCAGAGCCGCGAGTAAACCCTGAGCCCAGCTGGGGTGGCCCCAAAACAATAGATCTGTGGCTGGAGCCATTGCCTTGCACATGTCTGACCAGAGTTCAATCTTGAGCACCAAGTGTGATAACTGAGCACAGAACTAAAAGTAAACCCTGAGCATAGCTGAATGTGGCCTAAACCAAATCAGACCAACAAACAAATAATTAAAAATTAGAAAGGCGCAGGGAAGTGATCAACAAGCTGTGTATTTACATATAAGAGGCCCAAGTTTGATCCCCAACACTGGGTACTGTGTCTACCTCCAGTAGTGACACTTCCACTTGCAAGCTTGCCTTAAGCACAGAGCTGAGTGTCGCCCTTGAGAACATCAGGTGTGCTCCAAGAACCAAAGAAGAAAAACAGCGGGGGAGGGTTAAAACTGAGTCTCTAAGACAGAGAGATAATAAAGGAGATAAAGCAATTGCTTGCAAATGGCCCACCTTAACACCACAAATGGTCACTGTCAGGGGGAGCCAGGAATGGCCTTTAAACTCTGCTCGGGATGAATCTAAAACTGCCCCTCCCTCAAAATAAAATGGAACTTTTATATTACCCAAATCAAAAATCAAAGATACTTCATTATCTGGTATCAGTACATATATCTATTATTGTTTGATCATGCGTGTTCTTTTTTATGGGGGTGGGGTCACACCCGGCAGCGCTCAGGGATTACTTTTGGCTCTACGCTCAGAAATTATTCCAGGCAGGCTCGGGGGATCATATGGGATGCCGGGATTTGAACCTTTTGCATGCAAGGCAAACGCCCTACTCCATGCTATCTCTCCGGCCCCATCATGTATGTTCTAAATTTTTTTTTGGGGGGGGACACCCGTTTGACGCTCAGGGGTTACTCCTGGCTATGTGCTGAGAAATCGCCCCTGGCTTGGGGGGACCCTATGGGATGCCGGGGGATAGAACCGCGGTCCGTTTCTTGGCTAGTGCTTGCGGTCCGTTTCTTGGCTAGTGCTTGCAAGGCAGACACCTTACCTCTAACACCACCTTCCCGGCCCCGTATGTTCTAAAATTAATGTCTGATTTCACAAGACTAAGATCCAGAATCTTTTTCTTGCTTTTCTTAGTAGATTTTTGTCTCTATACTCCGAGGGGCATGTTAAATCTTAGTCCACAGGAAAACAATTCCCATGACTGATTTTCCTTCAATTCAGAAATTTTCTTTTAATTGTAATTACAGCAGGGCTGGAGAAATAACACAGTGGTAGGGTGTTTGCCTTGCAAGATCTGATCCAGGAAAGACCCTGGTTCAATTCCTGGCATTCTGGCGTGGTCCTCCACGCCTGCTGGGGGCTCAGAGCCAGCAGTAACCCCTGAGGGCAGCTGGTTGTGGCCCAGAGACAAAACAACAACAACAACAAAAGAACAAATAAATGCTATACAGCATTTAATTTTTATGTAGAGGAATAAGCCACCTGTGGTGTATTTAGTATGTTAATTAATATTCAAAAGAAATGTTCTTATTTCCAACTAGTTGAATATCTAGATGAATATCAGATAAATATCTGATGAAAAAGTGAGAGCTGAGAAAAATTACTAGCGAATTAGGGCCCGGAGAGATAGCACAGCGGCGTTTGCCTTGCAAGCAGCCGATCCAGGACCAAAGGTGGTTGGTTCGAATCCCGGTGTCCCATATGGTCCCCCGTGCCTGCCAGGAGCTATTTCTGAGCAGACAGCCAGGAGTAACCCCTGAGCATCGCCGGGTGTGGCCCAAAAACCAAAAAAAAAAAAAAAAATTACTAGCGAATTAGAAACTCATCAAGAGTATCTTTCAACATCTTCAATGAGTGCTTGAGTTAAGTACTTACTATGCAACGTATTTGTAGATTCAATGGTAAAGTGACCTCCCCTGCCTTCATGGAGTTTATATTCTTGAGAGGAAGAACATACAACTGATTATTCAGCAAAAGGAGAATAGCAAAGCAGTGAAAAAGTAGAGAAAATATTAAAGGGAATATTAGTGGCAACTTTTAAGAAGGGAAGCAAAGAAGTCCTTATGGAAAAGATGTTACAGATGTTACCTGGAAAGAATCATGTGACTATTCAAAGAAAGAATTCTCAGTAGAGTGAAGAAAGAGGCTGAGACTCAGAGACCATCTCAATAATGCAAGATTCAAAAGGAAGTTTATTCAACCCAGGGCTCCTCAAACTTTTTAAACAGGGGGCCAGTTCACTGTCCCTCAGACCATTGGAGGGTCTGACTATAGTAAAAACAAAACTTATGAACGAATTCTTATGCACACTGCATATATCTTATTTTGCAATGAAGAAACAAAACAGATACAAATACAATATGTGGCCCACAGGCCATAGTTTGAGGACCACTGCAAAATTTAACTTGAGGACCTTGTCAAGATTCCCTTGTCCAAGTCTCATCCAACCAAGGGAATCTTGACAAGGTCCTCGAGTTAAATTTTCAAGCAGTATACATAGAGCTATACAGACTTTAGCAACTCAAGCCTTTCATTAGTTGATACAATAATGCAAGCATTTCATCCACTTGAACAGAAATCACATCAAAAATCACATCATGCTTAGGGTGGATGTGCCAACTTATTGCTGACTCAACTTTGTGTCAGGGGCTCCTTGTTTGATGGAACATGTCCTTATCTGGTGGAACATTAGGACCCACCTAGTTCCTCTATTTCAGCTGAACAGGGAGGGTCCTGCTCTTAATAGAGTATATTTTCTGGTTTTTATCTTTGGGCTAACACCATCTGCCTATGGGGAAGTTATAGTGTGGGAAAATATTTTACATTGGCTTTACTGGGGGCTTGGGACCACCTTGGTCCTAGGCCCCGAGAGCTTTAATTCTCACAATAGGAAAAATTGCAGCAGGATAAGGAGTAATAGGAGAAGATAAAGGAGGCTAAACCAGAGAGAAAATGGAGAATGAGAACAGAGCACTGAAGACCTTCTAAAGAGGTAGAGTGAGCTTTGAAACGAACCTTAGCAGGAATTTCAACAAAGCAATGACAGGCTATAAAGACAACTCCAGGTTGTGTCGAACAGAGAACAGAGAATTAAGCTCAGACATCAGGCCAGTTGGGAGGAATTCACAGCGATATAAGAAGACATTGTGGTGGCTGGAAAAGAGGTGGTAGTGAAGGAAATATAAGGGGTCCAATTCTATTTTCGAGGTTGAACTGACAGGATTTCCTGGTGGACTGAATGTGTGGTATTAGAGAAAGAGAGGAAGGAAGAACCTCTTTTAGATTTTTGCTCTGCACAAAGTAAAGAATAGCGGTACTATGAGATAAGACAGATTGTAAGGAAACCAAGGTTGAGAAGGAATGTTTGAAGTGTAATTTTGGACTTACTAAGTATGAGTCGACTATTAGATTTCCAGGCAGATGACAAGGTTATTGGGAATAGGATTATGTGGAAAGAGCTGTGCAAAGTAATGAGTCACTGGCATAGATAAAAGTTATAAGATAAAATAAGTAACTGAGGATAGATCATTGTAGAGGTCTTTCTGATGAGTACTGGTGATGAAGAACAAAAGAAAAAAGCAAAGCGACTACAAAAAAGCAGCCAGTATGGGAAGAAAACTTGAATAGTGTGGTACCTTTGAAACTAAGAGAAGAAATGATCCGACGAAGTTTTGGAAAAAGGACCCATAGATAGCTCAAAAGGCTAAAATACATGCTGTGAATGTGGACAGCACAAATTTAATCCCTGGTATCTCATAATCTGCTCCTCCTGGCACTGCTGGGTGTGAAATACACATGCCTACATAAAACCACATAAAGCAAAGAACTACACAAGGAGATATCTATTGAGCTGTATTCTGAAGATTTGAAAAGAAATTACATGAGGTAGATCTAGGAATTGACCTTTAAACTCAACAGTGTATTTGTTATTTGTGCCAAGTAAAAAATGAGAATGAAGCAATGAGATACAGAGGACATTAATAAAAGATGTTCATTTTCAATGAAAGGAATGAAATGGATTAGTAACTGGGGAACTGGAGACCAGAAAAATTTTGTTTTTTAATGGTGGACACACTCAGCACTGCTCAGGGGCTATTCCTGGCTCTGTGCTCAGGACAGAGTACCTAACCTCCTGCACTAGCTCTCTATCCCCATTTTACTTTTGTTTTGATATAAGAGAAAACCATAGACTATTTGAAGGAGGTTGAAAGTCATCCATTAGAGAGGAGAAATTCTTGAGGACAAGAGATTTTTTGAAATCGTTCTCCATGAGTAGCAAGGGGAATTTATAAAGCAAGGAAAGATAGAACTCTCAGCTTGGAACATGTACAAATCATTCATAGTCTTGGGTGAAAAGATAAAGACTAAGGAGCAACAGTTAGAAATGTACTGGGTGGGAATGTGTAAAAGATCCTCTTCTACTACTTCTCTATTTCTCTGTGAAATAGAAGTAAATTACCAGCTCAGAGTGAGGGAGAAAGAAAACAGGCTATTGGAGGAAAAGGAAATGTTGTGTAAGACTCAGCTAATTTCTTAGGTATGAAAGCGCTAACATCCAGACAGTGTTAAAGATCCACTGTCTATCAGTGATCAGGCATTTCATGAGACTAGTTAGCAGAGATATGTTTATCTCCAGCTTTGTTCAGACATGCTAGTACAGAAAAAGAGTGGGTACAGGACTGTATTTAACTATGGTTGTGGTTTAGGAAGATGCATACAAAAAATGAGATGGGGCAAAGGACTTGAAGGTGGATGCAAGGGGGTGATTATAGTGATTGACAAAGAATTTAGCTGAGTAAAGAGGAAAGTGGGTTCTACAAGGATATTAGATGTGGTAAATGAAAGTTAACCATAAATTCTTTGTGTAACCCTGTCCATTGGGAGGTGGAATGTAACCCCTTCCCTCTAGCCAATACATTGCACTTGGATAGGCATGAGTGAGCTGTTTAATGAACAAAATGAAATCAAAGTAGAATTCTAGGACTTCTGACTGTCCTGGGTGAATTTCTAAGCTACACTCAGCAACAACTAACTTGGATTTCCAGCCCAGTTGAGTTGAATGCCTGTAGGAACCCTTTTTGCAACTGAATTTAAGAACACTTTGACTGAGCCCAATCCATTCAAAGCATTATTAGAGATCTTACATTTTGTGTCTGGCCACAAGAAACATTTGCTATGGGTCAGAGAGATACTACACAGGTTAGTATCTGCCTTGCAGCTGGCTGTCTCAGTTTGCTTAGCAGCACCACATATGGTCCCCAGAACACTAGGAGTGATCCTTGAACACAATTCAGGCCTAAGCCCTGAGCACTGTCAGGTATGGCCCCCTCCAAAAATTATTACTATGAGAAGGTCATAGGAAAAAGGATTCAACCCTATAGGTGTGAAGGATTGCTAAGTAATAGAGGAAACAACTTGTATACATAGTGTCCAGACTTTCTAATATATAAAGCTGAAATTGTGGAAGGCTTCAAGAATTGGTAAAGGGCCGGGCGGTGGCGCTGGAGGTAAGGTGCCTGCCTTGCCTGCGCTAGCCTAGGACGGATCGCGGTTCGATCCCCCGGCGTCCCATATGGTCCCCCAAGAAGCCAGGAGCAACTTCTGAGCGCATAGCCAGGAGTAACCCCTGAGCGTCACAAGGTGTGGCCCAAAAACAAAAAAAAAAAAAGAATTGGTAATGACAAGAACTAAAGACAGCACTGATTTCCAGATAGAAAAGCATTTTTAATAGGCATATTCAAGTAGGAATAGTGGGGTTCATTTCAATGAGATATTTTAGGAGTTGGGTGTAGATCAGTGATATAGCACTTTTGTTGCATGTGTGATGCAATGCCCAGCACCACACACACACACACACACACACACACACACAGCATTTTATTTAAACTAAATATCAAAAATATTTAATATGTTATATAAAATATGTCAAAATAAAAAAGGTAAAGGGGGTGATAATTTTCACTTTTCTTTTTAATTTCTATTTTGTTTTGGCTATAGTAGCTATGCTCAGGACTTACTCCTGCCTGGCTCTGCACTGGGATATCTTCTGCAGTCCCATATGATTTAACCAAGCTTGCGTGCATGCAAAGCAAGTGCTTTACCTATCTCTCCATTCTGCATTCTCTTTTCCTATTGACTTTGTTACATTTAGGCTTGTCACACACCTTAATATGAATAAGGCGCATTTCGAGTACCCAATATCTATGTGTGGACAGAGTTTATTATATTAAATCTTGCATAACTGGAATAAGACCCCAAGAAAGGAGGTCGGTTAGAAGAGCAGTTACCAATCAATTAAAAATTTAATGCATCACCAGACCAGAGCAGTGGAGCAAACGGTAGGGCATCTGCCTGGCAGTGCTAACCTAGTATGAACCATAGTTCCATTTCCCGGCACCCCATATGTTCCTCCAAGCTAGGAGCGATTTCTGAGTGCAGAGCCAAGAGTAATCCCTGAGTGTTACCGGGTGTGGTCCAAACCCACCCCCCAAAAAAAAAAAAAGATTTAGTGTGTTGCATTTCTCTAACCAACTACTGTGAATGGAACTATGTTGAAGAGAATGGGATCAAAACCAATATTTCAAGAAATGAAATATTGAGAATCACAATAGGATCACTTCAGTAAGAAAGATGGTGTATATAACATTCCAAAGTGACATCCAGAACTTTTGTTTCTTTGACAGACTAAAAGGAGAAACAGATTGTTTGAAGCACAAAAAGCAGAATTAATGAGACCTAATACCATTAAGTGAGAAGGTAGAGGAGAGAACGATGCCTCCCTGTGAGGACCTAAGAAAACTGATTGTGCCAAGTCAAGGTCAAAGTCAAGATTTCTGCAGAACAAGAAGACAATGGGTTCTCATAAGAAGTTGGGGGAGGGCATGGGAAAGTGGGTAAGGAAATGAAGAGTGGTAAGAGATGGGATCATGCTTTACAGACATGGGGGATGACAGTCCAAAGGGCTGAAGAACATGCTTTGCATGTGGAAGTCCTAGGTTTGATTCCTTGTAAGGTCAGAAGTAATCCCTGAGCACTTCTATGGACCCACCTCCCCTTGTCGACTTTTAAGTATGTACCCACCACACCCCATAAAAAGTGCTTTACAGAATATTTTAAGAATTAAAGTCTGGGGAATGAAATGTATCTGGAAGTCTAAAGCATTTTGTTATTGAGATAAGAGAAACAGCAAGATGAGTTTCTTTTTGATGGTTCCAAAACAAATGGCTAAATTGAGACTGAATGTTGACTGAGCCATCATTCCAGGAGTGATGGATTATGTCTGCAGCACAAGGTGTTCCTGAGCTTGCCTTGCTACCTATTTTCTTTTAGATCTTCCATAGAGGCCTGGAAGCCAGCACTTCAGGGTCCTACTTCAAGCCAATATGCACCCTTTCAAGCATGTCAATGCCATTCTTTTTTTAGCATTGTCACAGAGATTCTATCCAATGTACTTAGCTAAGAAATGTAAATGGAAGAAGTGGGATAGTCATAGGTGAGATGAATGTTTACTAAGAAAATCATGAAAAATATTACAAACATCTCACCAAATGAATAGTTTAATTGAGGCATGCTGATACAAGAAACACACAGAGTAATAGCTCTCCTTATAAAAGCAAAATACAGTTTAAAAAATGCAAAGAAAGGGGCCGGAGAGATAGCACAGTGGTGTTTGCCTTGCAAGAAGCCGGTCCAGGACCTAAGGTGGTTGGTTCAAATCCCAGAGTCCCATATAGTCACCAGTGCCTGCCAGGAGCTATTTCTGAGCAAATAGCCAGGAGTAACCCCTGAGCACCACTGGGTGTGGCCCAAAAACCAAAAAAAAAAAAAAAAAAAAGAGGCTGAGGAGATAGCTCAAAGGACTGAGCACCTACTCTTTATGTGGGAGCCCTAGTTTCATCAATCCCTACCATTGTATCATCCCTTGACGACTTCTAGCAGCGATTTTCTTCTCAAATTCTTTCTCTCCTTATCTCCAGCAGATTCCCTCAGTACTGCTGGGTATGCCCAAATAAATAGAAAGGAAAAAAAAAAAAAAAAGAAAAGAAATGCAAGGGAAGCATCTTAATTCATAATAGCAACAACCATAGAAAAAAAGGAGAACTAACTTGTAAACTTAATAACAAGTATCAAACCTGCATGAAAAAAAAACTGTAAAAGTATATGCAAATATAAAAGTAGATTTTTTTTTGTAAATAAAATTATTTGAAATGTCAAATTTTAGAACATTTTAGAATAAGGGCTGGAGCAATAGCACAGTGGTAGGGCCTTGCACGTAGACAACCCGGGACAGACCCTGGTTTGATTCCCAGCATCCCATATAGTCCCCTGAGCCTGCCAGGAGCAATTTCTGAGTGCAATGCCAGGAGTTAACCCCCCAAAAAAAACACATTTAAAAAGTCCATAAAAATATAGGGGGTCCAGAAGGATAGCACAGAGGTAGGGTGTTTGCCTTGCACGAGGCTGACTCAGGACAAACATGAGTTCAATCCCCAGTTTCCCATATGGTCTCCCAAGCCAGGAGTGATTTTTGAGCATATAGCCAGGAGAAACCACTGAGCATCACCAGGTGTGGCCCAAACACCAAAAACCATAAAAAGAAGAAAAACCACTCTAGAAGAGTATGTAATAAGAGGCTTGGCCCAGATGTTCTAGAGGTAAGTTAGTCAGTCTGATGATGCTAATAAAATATTTAAGTTAAGGGATTATAAAATAATATCATGCATTTATCACTAGACTGTATAAGAGGAGTCAACAAACTTCCCCCTGCTATCCTTTTTGTTTTTATTTTGGGGTCACCCGACGGCGGCTCTCAGGGTTTATTCCTGACTCTGAGCTCAGAAATCGCTCCTGGCAAGCTCAGGGGGACCATTAGAATGCCGGGATTCAAACCACCATCCATCCTTGGTTGGCTGTGTGCAAGGCAAACACCCTACAGCTTGCTATCCCTTGGCCATCCTGCTAGTCTTTTACTTTGTTTTTGTTTTGGGGCCAACACACTGCAGTACTCAGGGACAACTCCTGACTCTGCTCAAGAGTTTCAGGGAGTCAGTGAGACAGTACAGTGGGTAGGATAGGGCCCTTGCTTTGCATGTAGTAGACCTTGATCAAATTCCCCACTATCCTATATGGTCCCCTGAGCACTGCCTGGAGTTATTCTTGAGGCAGATTCACATTTAAACTGAAAAAATATTAACAAAGTTATATATATTTTTATATATACACATTTATATGTATATCCATATATCCATATACACATACATATATACATATAAAATATACATATTTATATATGTACTATTTTAGTTTATACATAACTCATTTTTCCTATATTTATCCTTCTTATGAATAACATAGCTAGAAAATAAGTCAGTTTTTGCTCATTCTCTACAAGAAAGCAGCTTAGCTTGGGAGCTGAGTAGCTGCTGTGTATACGGTTCATTCATACACATATTTTTGAATCCATATGTCATTCAAGAGGTAGATACTTGGCATGGCATTATGAAAGGTTTCATGATAGTACCTGCTGTGCTATCTCTGTCCTACTAATGCAACTATTAAACAAAACTCAGTGCTAAAACTCTCTGTGGCTGTTCCCTCATATGCAGTTGAATTTGTGTGACTATGATACAATAAATAGATGTAAAAATGTATTGCATGCTGCAATGACTTTGTACATTAGTGTCATACACTTCAACATTATGTAAATCGTGTTGCCTAAATTATAATAGTAAAAAATAATTTAAGTAACTGAAAATTAGCACTGCCATATTCTTTCTCCCAGTTTGTTCATCTCCCACCAGAGACTTTCCTTCAATATATCCCATGAATGGATGTTCATTCATGGGATATTCCGAGATTGTTTCAATTCAAACACTGCTTCAGTCTTTTTTATGAATAACTAATCTAAATGATAAAATAAAAGCCATGCGCAAGGCCTTAAAACCTGTACTATCTGGTCCAGAGCCAAGTGATTCTTTTTAAAACTTAAGGATTTGACTGATGAGTACAAATCTAGTTGAAGAGCATACTGATGGTGCTTAATAAATAATTACATGACTTATGATCTTTATCAGACTTAAAGCAAGATAGATCTTGTTCAAATTATAAAGTGCTCTCCAGTTTAGAGCAAAAATTTTGCTTGAAGTCAAAATATGTGCTTAAAGTAGAAAGCCTGAATTAAATCTTGGGATTTTTTTTTTTTTTTGTCTGTGCCTTAGTTGTCTTTGAATTATATATCAAAACGCTTCCTACCGTCTATTTCTAACCACCAAGGCAGCTTTGTGCTCAAACCTAGACTTTTAGAAGTTTTGTTTTGGTGAACCTGGGTATCAAGATATCCAAAGCTTTGCCAATGTAGGAAACATTTGCTTGGTCCTTGGATGTCATCATTACTACAGAGGGTTGTTGAGTCTCTGCCATCAATTCCAAGGTAGTGTCAAAATGATGAGAAAATGAGAACAAAGATTCATGCTTACAGCCCAACACACCTCCCCAAGCAAATGTAAATCTAAGCAAACATGATTTACAAGGAACTGAGAGAGAAAAAAAAAAGAAAATGCACGGTGTGGAGCTCTCATTTATTTATTTTTAATAGTAAGTGCTGGTAAATTATTCAATGACACAGGCTCCCCACTAAATTTTCTCAGACATATGCCCTAGTGAAACCAATATCTAATTCTATCATTAGACCTTAGAAAGGAAACCTAAAACCTTTCTCTGGCCAGCAACTCTTGATTGCAAAGCTCTATTATTTGGGGAGGATAGTTTCTAGAAGGCAAAGAGTTAAAGACATCACTTTAAATGACAAAAGCGAAACACTTTACCCCACTTTCAGTCTCTCATCTATTCATCCTTTTCTTTGTGAACGATTTCAGCTTTCTAAGCTCTTCAACTACCTGCCCCTAATTTGTATTCCTCGGGTGAGGCCTGGCTGGTTATTTTGCATTTGTGTGCTAATGTTGATGAGCTTCCTTGTCTGGGGGATGGGAAGGAGGAAGCTGGAGAACCAAAGTGGGGCTGGGAGGGAGGGAAGGGAAGGTGCTGGCTTCGCCCCCAGTTCTGCTGAATTTTAACCTTGAATGCCTCTTCTTACAGCTTCTCACAAAGCCTTCCTGAGTTTGAGAAATGAGACGACCTACTCATATACGTGTGTGTGTGTGTGTGTGTGTGTGTGTGTGTGTGTGTGTGTGTGTGTGTGTGTGTGTGAAGCAAACTGGTTAGGCAAAAATAAGATATGGAATCAGAAAAATTATTTTGCTATAATCAGAACTAAAGAATGATAATGTGGGGCCGGAGAGATAGCATGAAGGTAAGGCGATTGCCTTGCATCCAGAAGGATAATGGTTCGAATCCCGGCATCCCATGTATTCCCCAGAGCCTGCCAGGAGCGATTTCTGAGCATAGAGCCAGGAGTTCTGAGCGCTGCCGGGTGTGACCCAAAAACCAAAACCAAAACCAAAAAAAAAAAAAAAAAAAAAGAATGATAATGTACAAAACCTTCAAAGCATATGAATGCTTAAAGGAGAGTGCCTTTAAAACTTGAACAGAACAGATCTATAGCTGGGACAGGAAGAAGATGGCAAATAGTGTTTGAAAATAAGAGAGCATTTCCCTTCTCTGAATTTTAATATAAGACATGAGAAATGTTCACGAAATTACTTTTATTAAAATTATTTTATTAGGACTGAGTTCTCAGGTCCTTATTAAAAATTATTTTACTAAGTTGTGAGTATATGCTTTGCAGGTAGAAGCCCAGGTTTAATACTTGGCACTGTATGGTCTCCAAAAGCACTACCAGTAGCGTTTCTCCTAACCCACCCCACTCCACAAACACAGCCCTAGGCACTGCTAGTCTAGCCCCCAAACCAAAAATAAAGAGTATAGATTATCATTTTAAAAGAATTTCAATTTTTGGCCGGAGAGATAGCATGGAGGTAAGTCGTTTGCCTTTCATGTAGGAGGTCATTGGCTCGAATCCCAGAGTCCCAGATGGTCCCCCGTGCCTGCCAGGAGCAATTTCTGAGCCTGGAGCCAGGAATAACCCCTGAGCACTGCCGGGTGTGACCCAAAAACAAAAACAAACAAACAAACAAAAAAAAAGAATTTTGGGGGCCGGGCGGTGGCGCTGGAGGTAAGGTGCCTGCCTTGCCTGCACTAGCCTAGGATGGACCGCGGTTCGATCCCCCGGCGTCCCATATGGTCCCCCAAGAAGCCAGGAGCAACTTCTGAGCGCATAGCCAGGAGTAACCCCTGAGCGTCACAGGGTGTGGCCCAAAAACCAAAAAAAAAAAAAAAAAAAAAAAGAATTTTAATAAGGTTATGTAGTTTAAATACTGTTAAAGTGTATGGTGTTATTGTTCCAACCTACTGTACCCCATAATCATTATATGATGTTGGATTAGTTCCCTCAATCATCATTAGAAATTTGTAATTCTGGGGCAGGAGAGATAGCATGGAGGGAGGGCATTTGCCCTGCATGCAGGACTGTGGTTTGAATCCCGGCATCCCATATAGTCCGCATAGCCTACCAGGAGAGATTTCTGAGAGTAGAGCCAGGAGTAACCCCTGAGTACTGCTGAGTGTGACCCAACCAAAAAAAAAAAAAAAAAAAAAGAAATTTGTGATTCTGGGGCCAGGCAAAGAGTAGGTAGGACATTTGCCTTGTACATGGCTGATCCGGGTTTGATCCCCAGCACACCATCTAGTCCCCTGACCAATGAACTCAGAGCCCGAAGGAAGCCTTGATCACGGCCAAGTGTAACTCCCAAACAAATTCCCACTCCTGAAAAAAATCTGTAGTTCAATGTAAAACCATAATTCAGTTAATCACTTGAAATACTTGAATACTTCCAAGATGTTATTTGTAAAGGAACATAACAATATACTCAAATTTATAAAGGTGTGAACAGCAGTACAAAAGTGACTTCGGAATAAAACTGTGACCAGTGTGGAGGTACATTTAGAACCTAGGAAAGTTTTGTTTTTCTCCGAATAAAACCAAGTTCAAAATTATTATTATTATTTTATTATTAGTGGTAGTAGTAGAAGTAGTAGTAGTAGTAGTAGTAGTAGTAGTAGTAGTAGTAGTAGTATTTCTTATTTAAGGCTCACTAGGCTGTGCTCAGGGTTTACTCCTGGCTCTGCACTCGGAAATCACTCCTGGCAGCCTCAGGGATATAGGATGTCTGGGATTGAATCGGGGTGTGTTGCATGCAAGGCAAGTGCCCTATCTGCTGTACCATCTTACTGATACTCCAAATTCAAAATTCTATTGAAGACATGGAAAACACTAGTTTTTTTGGGGGGAGAGGGGCACCTGGTGATGTTCAGGGGCTACTTCTGGCTTTGTGCTCAGAAATCGCTCCTGGCTTGGGGACCATATAGAATGCCAGGTGATAGAACCACAATCTGTCCAAGCTCAGCTGAGTGCAAGGCAAAAGCCTTACTGCACCACCACTCCAGCCCCAGGAACAATACTAGTTTTGCCTAATTGATAATCGTCCAAAGTTGCTCTAGGACTTTTTTCAAAATAAAACAAGTGACTGTTTTTTTTTTGTTTTTTTTTTGTTGTTGTTTTTTTTGGGCCACACCCAGCGTTGCTCAGGGGTTACTCCTGGCTGTCTGCTCAGAAATAGCTCCTGGCAGGCACGGGGGACCATATGGGACACCGGGATTTAAACCAACCACCTTTGGTCCTGGATCGGCTGCTTGCAAGGCAAACACCGCTGTGCTATCTCTCCGGGCCCACAAGTGACTGTTTTTTTCCAACTTGGGAATTAAGCAGACCCTTAAGTGCTCAGGGCTACTCTAGTAAGTGCTCAGCACTCAGGAATCCCTCCAGGAGCTTCCCTGGGAGACCATATTCAGTGCAGGGGCTGAAACACAGTAACTGTTGGTACTTTAATCCTTGTACTATCCCTCTGGTTCCAAGCCACATCTATTAACATAAAAAAAAACAAAAAACAAAAAAAAAAAAATCATTAAGTCCAAAGGAGATAGTTGAGAGGTTGAGCCTTACATGCTGGAGTCACAGAACTTAATCCCCACCTCCACCTCCACCTCCACTCCCACATCCACCCCTTCAACTCCTTGTGGACAGGTATTTTCCTGGTGGCACCTGAGTGGTTTCAGGCTGAAGGGCCTGCTGAGGATGGTGCTAATTTTTTTTTTTTTAATTAAGAGGCAATCTGATAATGTCTTCTGAGAAGCAAAAGAAACTTGGAAAAAAAGACTTTCAAGGCTATTGCAAATTAGTGAACAGAGTTGTGGTATATAAGGTTTTCAGTTTCCAAACATAACATTTAATGTCAGAGTGATAGTGTTAAGGGTCCGTGAAAGCCAACTGCCTCAAATAAAGAACACGAATCTTCAAAGAATGCAATCAGCAAAATCAGGTTTATTGATTCCAGCTAGCTGGGGGGCCAGAATCAGCCATGCAGACTGAAACCAGAAACCCTGACAATCTAGAGAGGTGTCTTTTTATAGGTTTAAGGGACCTTCGGAAGAGGGTCTATATGGAAAGAAAGTAGGGCTTGTAGAATGCACCAATTCATAGTCCAGGTTCAAACACAATGTCCAATCAGATGGTGAGCTTGTCCTTAGGAGGGGCGAGCAGAAGTCCTTTCTTTTGCCCAAATATGTTACCAGGGTAACAGGCCTTTGATGTCTCAAGGTGAACTTCCAGATCAAGGGGATCAAGAAGGTGGGATGGAGAAAGGCTTAACAGGCATCTGATCACCTACCTGAGTTATTAAAACCATCTAATATCTATTTTCATATATTTTCCCTTAACAATAGTACAACTGGTTGCCTTGAATGCAGTTGACCCAGGTTCAATCCCAGGCATCCCATATGATCCTTCAAGCCTACCTGAGATTAGGGCCAGAAGTAAATCCTGAGCATCATCCAATGTTGCCCAAACCAACCAACCATCAAACAAGCAGACAAACACACACAAAACATATTTAGTACAGACACTTGAAGCAAACATTAACTCCGTTGCTCTGCATGTCTTTTAACTTTTTTGTTTGAATTGGAGTCATACCTAGGGTGTTCAGGATTTACTCCTGGCTCGTTGCTCAAGGATCACTCCTGACTTGGTTCAGGGGACCCTAACAACTCTGTGTAGGCCACATGCAAGCACAATGTCCTCTCTACTGTTCTATCCCTCCTGCTCATCCTTGAATTTGTGATCTAATAGGGTTAAATTCTAATTAGGCCTAATTTCAAGTTATTATACTATGGTAAATATAGAAATCAGATTCACGAGCTCCTTAGAGTTGGTCTCTCTTTTATGCTAACAGTGATAGCTACCTATTTCTATTTGTACAGTGATATTTATTTTTTATCTACATTTTATTTATTAATTTTCAGTAAGATTAAATCCTTGAGGAGTACAGCATTACATGGATTCTATGACCGATTGTCTTAGCAGAAGATTGCTTCAGAGTTTGGCTCAGAACATGCCACTGTTTCCATGGGCATAGGTTACCTTTCCCTAGATCACTCTGGTTTTGTTCTTTGCTTTGTACACAGAAGTACATCTCTTGCCCAGAGAGAATTTCGCTTCATCCCGAGCATAAACACCTTCAATTTTAAGAGGAGCTGTGTGCTCCCTCTGGTTCCAGAGACCCCATTTATAACCAACAAAAATGGCTTTAGCCCACAGCCTTCCAGCCATTCTGTCTTTTAATTAGTCCCGGCTTCCATGGGAGTCCAAGATGGCGGAAAGAGGCTGTACAGTGCTATTTAAACTATTCTTGCAATAGTTTAAGTTGCAAAAATTTCTCTGCCTTGTTTATGTGGTCATAAAGCATTCTGTTCCTTGTCTTTGCAGTCAGCCTGTG
This sequence comes from Suncus etruscus, assembly GCF_024139225.1. Classification (NCBI taxonomy): domain Eukaryota; kingdom Metazoa; phylum Chordata; class Mammalia; order Eulipotyphla; family Soricidae; genus Suncus; species Suncus etruscus. Next base: position 97,724,277 of record NC_064855.1, on the reverse strand, counting down.
ACCTGGCAGTTTCCCTTTAACATTTGACTTCTAAAAAGTGTGAATATGGAGGCTGGAGCAAGAGTAGTGAGTAGGGTGTTTGCCTGCTGACCTGAGTTCTTTCCCCAGCATCCCCTATGGTCCCCTGAGGACATCACATTCAAGTTTTATTATGGGGCCAGGGAGAAAGTGCAACAAACTGGATTCTTTGCATGTAGAGGTTTTTTTGTGGGGGAGGGGGTCACACTCAGCAGCCCTCAGGGGTTACTCATGGCTCCACGCTCAGAAATATCTCCTGGCAGGCTTGGGCGGCATTCGAACCAATAACCTTCTGCATGAAAGGCAAATGCCTTACCTCCATGCTATCTCTCCTGCCCCCCCTCGTAGAGGTTTGATCCCTGGCTTCTTCTGGTCTGCAATCCCCAAGTCATTGACCAAGAGAAAAAGAGAATATAATTTTGTTTTACATTGATAAAAATAAGATCTGAAATTCTGTTGATAAGTGGCCTTGGTCAAAGTCCAAGTCCTAGTTCTTTTTTTTTTTTTCTTTTTTAGATTTTCGGGCCACACCCGTTTGATGCTCAGGGGTTACTCCTGGATAAGCGCTCAGAAATTGCCCCTGGCTTGGGGGGACCATATGGGACGCCGGGGGATCGAACCGCGGTCCTTCCTTGGCTAGCGCTTGCAAGGCAGACTCCTTACCTCTAGTGCCACCTCGCAGGCCCCCAAGTCCTAGTTCTTATGATAAGAGTTTGTGTAGATCCTTTAAACTTTCTTCTTTTCTGGGGGGATGGATTTTGAGCCACACCTGGTGAATCTCAGGAGTTAATCCTGGCTCTGGCTAAGAAATAGCTCCTCGCAGGCTTAGAGGACCAAACTTGAGTCAGTCCCAGGTTGGCCGTGTGCAAGACAAAAGCCCTACCTCTATATATCTCAGGCCCAGTTCCTGATAATTACAGGTTCTGTAAATTTTTTGCTCATGCATAACCTCCTCTGGGCAAAGGGTGTAGCAAGGAATAGTTCTAAGGTTAAGTGCAAAAGGTTTTCATATAGATCTTTCCTTTAAGGAAATCTTATGATTTCTCACTAGCAATATTATATTTATTTATTTATTTATTTATTTATTGCTTGTTTGTGCTATACTTGGCAGTGCTTACTCCTGGTTCTGCACTTTGAATTATCACCAGGTGCAAGGCAAAGCAAGCTTCCTACGCATTTTACTATCTCTCTGGCCCACTTTACTTATTTTTATGGATTAAAATAAAGAATTTTGTTAGTTCATGTTTAAATGGCTCCTGGAGAGAGAGGGAGAGATGACAGCACAGTGGTAGAGTGTTTGCCTTGTGTGTAGCTGATCCAAGGCTGATGGTGGTTCGAATCCCTGCACCCTATATGGTCCCCCAGCCTGCTAAGAGCAACTTCTGAGGGCAGAGCCAGGAGTAACCTCTGAGCGCTGCCGGGTGTGAACCAAAACAAACAAACAAACAAACAAGCAAAAAGAATGCATGTAGAGCTTGATATTTATATTGCAAGATGAAATATTACAGTTTAGGGGGCCTGAGAGATAGCACAGTGGTGTTGGCCTCGCAAGCAGCTAACCCAGGACCTAAGGTGCTTGGTTCAAATCCCGGCGTCCCATATGGTTCCCTGTGCCAGCCAGGGGCTATTTCTGGACAGATAGCCAGGAGTAACCCCTGAGCACCGCCGGGTGTGACCCCCCCCCCAAAAAAAAGATATATTACAGTTTAGCATCACAGAATCTGATCTTTTATCTTTTATTTTGAATTCAAGCTATGATTTGGTTCTTATCATTCAGCTAAATAATATAATTTAATTTAAATATTTTATGATTTTTATGTCGCATAGTGATTATAGTAACAATGTTGATTACCCCCAAGTTCTGTGTCCATGAATAAAGGTATATCTATGCATACAAATATTTATGCTCTTTTTACTGCTAGAAGTGGTCAAATTATAACAAATGCGGGAGTAAATAGTCAAAACTATGTTCTAATAAATCACAAAAGGTGACAAAATAAAATTCTACATTCAAGATATGGTAGTTGTAATAGATAATAATCATTAGAGAAAGATACAGGCACTTCATCTTTTATTAACAAATTATCACAAATCTGGTTCCAAATCCACTTATTTAAATTTTTATTCTTTTTGCTGTGTGTGTGTGTGTGTGTGTGTGTGTGTGTGTCTGTCTGTCTGTCTGTCTGTCTCTCTCTCTCTCTCTCTCTCTCTCTCTCTCTCTCTGTGTCTCTGTGCTTTTCTATATCTAACAGTCCTTGAAAGTATTTCTGAAAAAAAAAAAAAAAAAAAAGAAAGTATTTCTGGTTGTCTCTTCAGGCTCCTCCTAGTCAGGCTCTGGAACCAACCAGTTGGCCACAGGCAAGAAAAGGCACAGGAAGCGCTTTAACCCCTGTACTATATCTCTGGTCTCGAAACTCATTTATTATCTCACAGTTCAGTAGAAAAAGAACTGGGTGGGATCAGTTGGAATCTTTGCTCTCTATAACAACGGATAAGTCAAGGTTATCTGCTGGGCTGGATGGGACAGGTATTTGGAGTGTCATGAAGAATATGGGCCCTAGCTCATTCAGGTTATAGGCAGCTCCAAGCACTTAAGAGAATCCAGGTTCCCATTTCCTGGCTGGTGGGGCCCGGGCAGGGGGTGGGGGAGATCTGGCGGTCACCTTCAATCCTTTGAGACCACCCACATTCCTTCTCCTGTAGCCCTCCATCTTCAAACAAAACAAGGTGGCCTAATCCTTTTTACATTTTTGATCTCTGTTACTTCCTCTTCTGCTGCACTAGAAAAAAAGTCTTTTGCTTTTTAAGGGCTTATGTGATTAAGTCAGGTCCACCGTGACAATCTTTTTTGGGGGGGAGAAGGGCTGTGCGGGAAACACATCAGGAAGTGTTTGGGGACTATTCCCAGCTCATTGCTAAAAGTCACTCTTTGGAGTGCTTGGAGTCGTAGGAGGTGCTAAGGATTGAACCTCAGCCTCCTTCCTGCAAAGCCTGAGCTCAGTCCATTGAGCAATGTCTCTGACCCTAACCTCCTATTTTTAAGGTCAATTGTGCCATAAACCAGAAAGCAATCATGGGAGCCTCATCAGAGCACATTCTCAAGACCCAGGGACCAGAATGTGGTATCTTAGGGACTACTCTAGGGATGGAGCCCCCCCAGAATGCACATATCCCATTGAGTGAGGAAAACTTATAAGGTTCTTTTTGGTAAAGTGATTTGTAATTTGTTTGTTTGTTTGTTTTTGGATCATACCCGGCAGAGCTCAGGGTTTACTCTGGGCTCTGGGCTCAGATCTCACACCTGGCAGGCTCAGAGGACCATATGGGATGCCAGGAAACAAATTTGGGACAACTGTGCTATCGCTCAAGCTCCCTATAAAGTGATATATAATTTTTGACCAACACATTTTCTTGAAATCTACACATTTCCTTGAAATGGTCACAGTATAGATATATAGACAAAAACTGTAGAGAGACAAACATGAAAGTCATATGGAGAGAATGAGCCTAGATGTTATTTCTCTTCAGGATAAATGCATTATAACCCATCTAATCTATTCATATTAGTATGGCTTTACAGACAATTCAGAATTATGGGCCAGAATGATAATACAGATAGGGCATTTGCCTTACAATCATCTCATCTGAATTTAATTTCCAGCATCCCTTCTGGTCCCCAATGTAGTACGGAAAGTAATTCCTGAATGCAGTCAGGAGTGACCTCTGAGCATCAATGGTTGTGTTCCACAAACAAAACAAAACAGACAATTCAGAATTGTAGCATTTTTAACTTGGAAGCTGCAGTTGAGTTCAAACACAACTTTTATGTCTTTCTTCCTTTTCTATTTCTCAACATTAGTGGCCAAATAAAAATTGGCCAAATTATTATGTCTGGTCTAGGTCGATCTAAAAGCCTACAAGGAAAGGCTGGGAAGAGATCATCACAGTGATCTCTACCCATTTTCTTGGTTGACCCCATTGGAACACGTTTTGAAAGTGGACACATGCTGGAAGGGAAATTTGGAGGCTGTGCACAATTCAGGATGCACGGAGCAACATAAACAGTTGCCTTTAGTACAAACACTAAACTTGTATGTTTACTTGCTTTCCTGTGCACTCCCCCAGGAGTGCCTGAATCCGGCCGCCCCCTCCCCCAGGGCTCTATAGCTAGAGGCTTGGCTTAGGTGGGGTTGGAAATGCCCTAGAATGGCTCTTTGTTGATTTTCCCTCATGCTAGAGCCTAGTGTTGCTGTGAAGCAAAGTGCTATTGAATTTGCTCACTCAGGCAGAACACTCAACAGGAAGGAAGGAAGCGGCCATTCTTTCTGGTCCTATTGTCTGACCACCCGGCTTAAGCAATCAAACAGCTCTGTAGCCATAGCTGGGTGCTTATAAGCCTGTCAGTTCTTTTCCCCCTGGTGGGCATGGGGAAGGGGGCTGGGATGGATGGAAATGGGCAGTTCGGGATTTTCTCTTGTTTGTGATACAGTGCGATGGCATCTTTTCATGGTTCAGTCTCAGGTACCCGCTTTCTAACTGTGAAAGGAGACATTGGGGAAATGAGAACATTTTAGAAATAGCATAGTGGGTCACTATATATTTATTTATTTATTTATTATTTCAGATTTATTCTGTAGCATTGTTTTTGGAAAAAATTGGAGGATGTATGCATTTAAGATGACTGATACAGTTTGAGGTTTGTCTTTGAATGATAGTATTGAATGATGTTTGACAAAATAAAATTAAATTTAAAAAAATGTTAAAATAAAAAAATGATGTTTGAATGTTAGAACTGAAGCCTTTAAGCCTTCTGTCTTTGGACATTTATTCTCGTATCACTTCTGTTTGGTTTTCTTTACTAATTAGCAGGAGGAAATTAGTTTACCTTGGTAGCCTCCCAATAATAATCAAATGCATGAAGAACTAATTAGAAAAATATTGCTATTTTTAATATAGGCATTAGAATAATTCTCATTATTTTAATACACACTATAAAGATTCTCCTGAAGGAAAGAAAAGGCCAACAATTAAAAATAAAAGCGAAGTGAGAAAGAAAAGTTAAAATAAAATCTAAGGGTTTCTAAATTAAAAAACGTATTGTTGGCATTTTAAAATATATTCTAAATTATTGACAGCCATCTACAGAGGTTGAAAAGTCTGTACAGAAAACTAGAGCTTTGGGGTTGCTGGAGGGGAAAGTTAGCAGAAATTTAAACTTGGCAGAAAAAAACTAGAATGATGTGATGATTGTTGATCTAAGTACAATTTTCAATTTCTAAGTAGTTTTAAAAGCCATCTATTAAAAAAAAACCAAACCACATTTGATGATATTATTTTTCACACTTGTTTTATGAGAAATGCAAAATTAAATAAAGACCCTGTTAAGGTGTATGTCTTGCATGTGGCTGACCCCAGTTTGATCTCTGGTTTTAAACGGTCCCCTGAGCATCAATAGGAGGGCACTGAGTATTCCCTGGATGCTCCGGTAATCCCCCAGCACTGCAGGGCCTAAGCAACACCATAACCTTGTATCCTTGGCATTGAACCACCAAGGTTTGAGAATTGCTGGGAGTGACCCTTGGTCTCTGGAATACCAGGTGGGAGGGTATAATCAGCCACCATCTTGCTCCCAAATTATGATTTTTTTCTTGTTGGTGTTAGGGCTATACTGGAAGCACTCAGAGCTTAAATCTTGATCTGTGCTTACTCTTGACAGTGTTCTGGAGAATCTATGTGGTGCCTGGGATTAAGTCGGGGTCAGTTGTGTGCAATGCAAGCACTTTATTGGAAGTACTAAAACTTTATTCTTTTTGTGGGGTGGGGTTTAAGGATCACTTGCTTGGTGGTTGTTCTCAGTTTGGTGCTCAGGGGATTGAAGCTAGGCTTTGAACCCAGGCTTCTAGAATGCAAAGCTTATGCAATAGGCTTTTGAACCATCTCTGCTTTCCTTTACCTCATTTATGCTGATGTTGTGATGCAGGTGTGTGACACACATTCCTGGCTGTAGTGTCACCTGGGTCCCTGTCAGGTTGTGGTGCTGCTTCTCTTGGCTGTAGTGCTCAATGAGGTCATTCTTTTGTGACACTGTATACGAGCTTGCCACATAAAAATCTTGTTTAATACATGCAAGTTCTGGAATGGAACAATAGCACAACAGGCAGGGTGCCTTCCTACAGCTGACATAGTGTGATCCTCCAGGACACATATGGTCCTTCAAGCACCAAGCACAGAGCCAGGAATAAATCCAACAGAGTAGCCCCACACTCCCCCCAAAAGAAACACATGTGTTATAGTTGTGGTGTTCATCAGGGGTCACTCTGGTGGGTGTAAACACACTCCTGCCTAGAGGTCACACTTCCTGTGGTACTCACACCTATTTCAGTGCTCACCAAAGGTTGCACTCCTTTTTTGTTTTGTTTTGTTTTGGGGCCACACCTAACAGTGCTCAGATGTTATTCCTGACTCTGCACTCAGCTATTATTCCTGGTGAACTTGGAGAAGCATATTGGGTGCTGGGGATAAAACTTGGGTTAGCAGTTTGCCAGGCAAGCACCCTATCTACTGTGCTCCTGTCTCCTTGGAATGCTCACAGGTATCTACCAGTGGTGTAAATGGAAATGAGGAAATGACTCATACTGCTGAAAATTACAGGACTGCCAGCACTATGCCAAGTACGTGTGGGACACCAGGGATTTGAAATCATGGCCATGTGCTTGCAAGAGAGCTTACTCTGGGCACGATGGAAAAGGATTACTCCTGGACAGCTCAGGGGACAATATGTGGTGCTGAAGATCAAATCTGTATATTTAAATGAAATTATAATGATTAAAATAATCATAATTGTAATTATGATTTATGAGACTAGAGAGACAGCACAGCGGTAGGTTGTTTGCCTTGCACGTAGCTGACCCAGGATGAGCATGGGTTAGATCCCCAACATCCCATCTGGTTTGATTTCTGAGCACAAAGCCAGGAGTAACTCTTGAGCATCACTGGGTGTGGCTCAAAACAAAACAAAACAAAACAATATATATGTGTATATATATAATATATATGTAGAGATGAATCTTGGAGATTCAGGGTACCCTATGGTACTGGGGATTGAACCAAGGGCTTCAGCATGCAAAGCATGTACTGGAGGCCTTTGTGCTAGCTCCCCGACTTTGCTTTATGGGAGACATGGTGCCTGAATTAAAATGAGTTTTACATTTATACATTTTCCAACAACAAACATTAGTATCTATGCCATAATTTTTACTACATAGCGAGTTTTTTTCTTATTGAGATAAAATTTAGTCATGGCGATGAGTTTTAGGGGTACAATTTTATTCCTCTTCAAAGCAAATGTCACTGCATTGTAAATACCTCCAAAGTACCAACATCCCTTCATCCCAGTCCATTGGAAGTTTTTCCCAGAGTACCCCTTTTTGTTCTTGCCTCTGTAGTCTGAACCCAAGGGTCTGTTTCCTTCGGTTGAATCTGATTCCAATACTTTGTGCTTTTATATCCTATATGTGAAGTAATGATCGTTAACATAAAGATGAGAGAATTGAAGGATTGGATAGATAGTACATTGGGTAAGAGATTTACCATGCATGCAGCCAGCTTTAGTTTGATTTCTGGCACTGCCTACTATATTCCTCAAGCCCTATTCAGGGAGTGATCCCTGACCACAGAGCCAAGAGTAAGCCTAGAGCACTACCAGGTATGACACCCTCTAAAAAAAAAAGTGAAAATTCCAATAGCTATTTAAATATTTTTCTTGGGGCCGGAGCCATAGCACAGTGGTAGGGCATTTGTGTTGCATGGGCCAACCCAGGACAAACCTGTGTTAAACCCTGGCATTTCATATGGTCCCCAGAGCCTGTCAGGAATGGTTTCTGAGCCATGAGTAAGCCCTGAGGGCCTCTGGGAGTGCCTCCCCAAAAAAAGAATAAATAAATTTTTTTCATAAGGGGCCAGAGTGATGGCGTAGCAGTAGGGTGTTTGCTTTGCACGTGGCTGACCGAGGATCTACCATGTTTCGATCCCTGGAATCCCATATGGTCCCCCAAGTGAGGAACAATTTCTGAGTGGATAGCCAGGAGTAGCCCCTGAGCATCACCAGGTTTGGACCAAAATAATTTTTTTTTGAATGGAGGTACACCCAGCTAGCTGCTTTGTGATGGGAATCATGTAATACTGGTGATAGAAAGAGAAGATTTCAGATGCCCTTTGAACCATCACCTCAATACAAGTGACAGTAGGGTTTGGAGTTGTCAAGGCTGAATTACATGCTTTATGGAACATAAAGAGGTATTTCCATTTTATTTGAATAAAATTTTCCTTACTAAGGCCTCAACTGTGCTCACTTTGGCCAGTTGGACTATGACTTGCAATGTTGGAAATGTTTCTCTCTGATATGACAATTTTAAAAGGCTGAGTATAAATGCCAGGCATGGGGGCCAAAGTGGTAGTACAGCAGGTATGGGATTTGCCAGTACTGGGCAAACCCAGATATGATCCTCAGCACCCCATATTGTCCCCTGAGCTGTCCAGGAGTGATCCCGGAGCACAGTGCTAGGAGAAAGCCCTGAATACTGTTGGGGAAAGTCATTCCCATGCTAAAAAAATGCCATGTTTTTTATCTGGTAAACTCACGAACACTATTCATGAGCAATTCTTTTTTTTTTTTTTTTTTTTGGTTTTTGGGCCACACCCGGCGATGCTCAGGGGTTACTCCTGGCTGTCTGCTCAGAAATAGCTCTTTTTTTTTTCTAGCTCCTGGGAGGCACGGGGGACCATATGGAACACCGGGATTCGAACTAACCACCTTAGGTCCTGGATCGGCTGCTTGCATGGCAAACACCGCTGTGCTATCTCTCCGGGCCCTCCAAAGCAGTTCTTTAGGTAAAGACTGAGGAGCCTTTAATAGGAAATCCATTCCATTCTGTTTCTTTTTTCTTTTTTCTTTTTTTTTGGTTTTTGGTTTTTGGGTCACACCCGGCAGTGCTCAAGGGTGACTCCTGGCTGTCTACTCAGAAATAGCTCCTGGCAGGCACGGGGGACCATATGGGACACCAGGATTCAAACCAACCACCTTTGGTCCTGGATCAGCTTGCAAGGCAAACAGCGCTGTGCTGTCTCTCCGGGCCCCATTCTGTTTCTTAAGAACATAGAAATGGCAAAACTATGATTACCCAAACTGTAAACATTCTGGGAGCTCCCAAAAGTTGGGAATATTCGTTCTGGAGAGCTCATATTTGGGCAGAGTGCTTGCCTTCACACCGCCTACCTGCCTTGATCTCCTGCATCCCACATGGTCCTAAGAATCTTCCAGGAGTGATCCCTTAGTGCAGAATCAGGAGTAAGCCCTGAGGGCTGTTGTTTGTGCCCCCCCAAACAAACAAATAAACACTAGATAGGAGACATTGAAATAATAGAAAGTAAATAATTCCTAAAACGTTGACTAAGCTTAGGTATTCTTTTGTGCTCATTAATTTTTTAATTTAGTTTAATTTATTTTTTGGGGGTGACATCCAGTGACACCATGCTGGAAAGGGAGGGAAAGAAAAAAATAATGATCTTCTCTGACATTTTTGTCTATTGTCCCTTGTAAACAGCTTTTCTTCCTGGAGGGAAAACTACAGAGGAAGGGTGATTAGGCCAAGAAGCTAGAGAGTGAAGATAAACCTCTTATCTTACATTTCCACTAAACAGTAACCTGAGGCAAATAATTCAAATTCTTAATGTAATTTCCTCCTCTGTTAAATGAGAGCCTTGGATCAAATACTTTTCCTTCTTGCAACTAGATCTAAAACGCTCTGATTTTGCATTTGTTCAAAGCCAAGGTCAATTTATCCCATTCTTTAGGAGACAGGGGATGAAAAGAAAGGAACCATGTTTAACAATACTTATGGGAAAGGCTGTGGGATGCCAGCTCTGAAAATCTCCTCCAGAAAGACCTGCTATTTCTTCTCTTTACTGTACAGGCTTTGTCATTCAATTCATTAAGTCATTCATTCATTTATTCATTCCTGATAATTTTGCTCTGCACTGGTAATTGTCAGGGTTAAACAAACCAGAAAGGATATCTGAGTGGGTCTTCAGTGTATAAATTCTCTCTGAAGATTCTGAGCAGAATTTCTTGCTCGCTTAGAGATTTAAAGATTTCCTGAAATTTACCAACTGCTTGTTGCAAAATAAAAGTACAAGAGATAGGTATAATAATAATTTAATATTTACATTGTTTTTCTGTTTTAAACTTACAGAGTCTACTTAAAGGAAGGTAGAACTATTCTAATAGCTTTGTGCTTACATTTAAATCTGACAATGATCTTATAAGGAAGATACTCTGATTATTCTCATTTAGCAGATGGAAAATTGAGGGGAGTGGCTGGAGAGAGAGCATAGCAGTTGGACATTGCCTTGCACGCGGGCAACCTAGGAAGGATGGTGTTTCGATTCCCGGCTTTTCATATGGTCCCCCAAACCTGCCAGGAGTAATTTCTGAGGGCAGAGCCAGGAGCAACCCCTGAGCACCACTGGGTGTGACCCAAAACCCACCCCCCCCAAAAAAAAAACAAAGAGAGAGAGAAAAAGAAAATTGAGGGGAGACACAATTGTGTAACTTTAATTCTTGGAGATATGTATAAATATTCTTATAGTGGGGGCTGGAGCGATAGCACAGTGGTAAGGAGTTTGCCTTGCACTCTGCCGACCCAAATGGACCTGGGTTCAATTCCTCAGCATCCCATATAGTCCCCCGAGACTGCCAGGAGCGATTTCTGAGTGCAGAACCGAGAACCTGAGCATTGCCCGGTGTGACCCAAAAACCAAAGGGGGAAAAAATATCTTATAGTGGATATTTAGAGAAACAATTTCAGTTCCAATAGGAAAAAGGAAAACAAAAAACATTTCACAATGTATAAGCCTAATTGGTGAAGGAATGGGTGCTGGACAATGTATGACTGAAACTCAATCATGAACAACTCTCTAACTGTATATCTCATGGTGATTCAATTAATAATTATGAGGGGGGGAATCACCAGCATAGTTTTTAACTAGTTAACTTAAAAAAAGAAAAAACTGGGCCCGGAGAGATAGCACAGCGGCATTTGCCTTGCAAGCAGCCGATCCAGGACCAAAGGTGGTTGGTTCGAATCCCGGTGTCCCATATGGTCCCCTGTGCCTGCCAGGAGCTATTTCTGAGCAGACAGCCAGGAGTAACCCCTGAGCACCGCCGGGTGTGGCCCAAAAAACACCCCCCCCAAAAAAAAAAAACCCCAAAACAAAACAAAACAAAAAAGAAAAAACTTTGGAACTACAAAAGGTATAGCATACCTTATGGCATCAAAAGGAGACAGAGGACTGTAGTAAGGTGATTTTGTTTTTGTTTTAGGGTTACACCTGGCAGTGCTCTGGGGTTACTCCTGGCTCTGCGCTCAGAAATTACCCCTGGCAGGCTTGGGGGACCATATGAGATGCCAGGATTTGAACCACTATCCATCTGCATGCAAGGTAATCACCCAATCTCGGTGCTATCTCTCAGTCCCCAGAGTGAGGTGATATTTAAAGCCACAGTGGTCATCATTTTTCCCAAATAAATATCACATATTGGGGCTGGATAGATAATACATTAGGTAAGGTGCTTGCCTTGCACACAAGCCAACTGGATTTGCTCTCCGGCATCCCATATAGTCCCTAGAGCACCATCAGAAGTGATTCCTGAATGAAGAACCAGAAGTAACTGCTGAGAATCACCAGGTGTGGTACGAAAACAAAACAAAACAAACATATCATATGTTAAGCCAAGATTCAGGAAGTTCAGAGAAATCTAGCAGAATAAATGCTCTCAAATAAAACAAAACAAAGCAGCTACACAGAAATATGTTAGAACTTTAGAATATCAGGGGCCTTAGAGATAGCACATTTGCCTAGCAAGTGGCCGACCCAGGACTGACCATGGTTTGAATCTCGCATTCCATATGGTCCCCTGAACCTTCCAGGAGAGATTTCTGAGCACAGAGTCAGGAGTAATCCCTGAGCACCGCCCAGTGTATTATCCCCAGTACCTATATAGTTCCTTGATCTTTGCCCTGGTTGATCCTTAAGAGCAGAGGAAGAAGATAATTCCAAGAACAAATAGGGGTGTGCTAATTTTTTTTTAAGAAAATTAAAAAAAGGAAGATGGGGTCTGGAGCGGTGGCACAGGCGGAAGCGTTTTGCCTTGTATGCGCTAACATAGGATGGACAGTGTTTCTATCCCCCAGTGTCTCATATGGTTCCCCCAAGCCAGGAGCGATTTCTGAGTGCATAGCCAAGAGTAACCCCTGAGCGTCACCGGGCGTGGCCCAAAAAACAAAGGGAAAAAAAAAAAGGAAGGTGGGGCAGAAGCAACAAACCTGGGTTTGTTCCCTGGGATCCCACATAGTCCTCTGAGTACTTTAGGAGTAATTCCTGAGTACAGAGCCAGGAGTAACCCTGAGCACAGTGAGGTGTAACACAAAAATAAAACAAAAGGAAAAAAAGAGGAAAAAAATTATACAAGTATTTAACTTGTTAAAAGACCCATCCCACCAACCTAGAATTCAATGCACTCTGAAATTATTTTTCAGAAGTTATAAAGAAATGAAGGCTTTCTGAGACAAACAAAAAATAGAGGTGAGGGGCCGGGCGGTGGCGCTAAAGGTAAGGTGCCTGCCTTGCCTGTTCTAGCTTTGGACAGACCGCGGTCCGATCCCCCGGTGTCCCATATGGTCCCCCAAGCCAGGAGCAACTTCTGAGCACATAGCCAGGAGTAACCCCTAAGTGTTACCGGGTGTGGCCCAAAAACAAAACAAAACAAAACAAAATAGAGGTGAATTTCTGGACAATAAATCTCTTCTGCAAGATAAACTTAAAGAATTTATTTAGAGAATCTGGCATGGAGCTCATTAGTAGAATACTTGCCTCCTATGTGTGAGGCCCTGGATTTGAATCCTATCACTTCAAATAAAAAATCATTAGAAGAAAAAAGATATAGCTATCAGAAACTTGGATCCACATAAAAATAACATTAAAGGGGAAATGATAAATTTTGTTTTGTTTTGTTTTTTTGGGTCACACCCAGCGGCCTCAGGGGTTACTCCTGGCTCTATGCTTAGATCAGAAATTGCTCCTGACAGGCTCAGGGGACCATATGGGATGCCAAGATTAGAACCACTGTCTTTCTGCATGCAAGGCAATGCCTTATCTCCATGCTATCTCTCCGGCCCTGGAAATGATCTTTTTTTTTTTTTTTTTTTGGTGTTTGGGCCACACCCGGCATTGCTCAGGGGTTACTCCTGGCTGTCTGCTCAGAAATAGCTCCTGGCTGGCACAGGGGACCATATGGGACACCGGGATTCGAACCAACCACCTTTGGTCCTGGATTGGCTGCTTGCAAGGCAAACACCGCTGTGCTATCTCTCGGGGCCCAGGAAATGATCATTTTTTTTTTTTTACTTTTTTTGTTTGTTTGTTTTTTTGGGTCAGACCTGGCAGCACTCAGGGGTTACCCTGGCTCCATGCTCAGAAATCGTTCCTGGCAGGCTCAGGGGACCATATGGGATGCCGGGATTCGAACCAATGTCCTTCTGCATGAAAGGCAAATGCCTTACCTCCATGCTATCTCTCTGGCTCCTTTTTTACTCTTCTTAATTGATCAAACAGATAAGAGTTTTTTTCTGTTAGATAAAAGTAGCAGTAACGTGCTGGATGATAATTGCTTTTACATAAGGAAAAAATTGTGAGTAATGGCATAAGAGATGAGAAAGATTGGGGCCGGAGAGATAGCATGGAGGTAAGGCGTTTACCTTTCATGCAGAAGGTCATCAGTTCGAATCCCGGCGTCCCATATGGTCCCCTGTGCATGCCAGGAGCAATTTCTGAGCACGAAGCCAGGAAAAACCCCTGAGCACTGCCGGGTGTGACCCAAAAACCACAAAAAAAAAAAAAAAAAAGAGATGAGAAAGATTAGCTATATTTTGTTATTAGAAGATGTGTATAGTCACATAGTAGTGCTGATATTATTATGACATAGTGTCATTTGAAAGTGGACTTGAATTAGCTGTAGATGTATATTGCCAATTTTAGGTAATCATCAAGAAAAGTAATAAATGAAGCATTATTGGCATGCTCAGAAAGTGGAAAAATGCCATCATAAATAGTTCATTTAGGGGCCCGAGAGATAGCATAGAGGTAAGGAGTTTACCTTTCATGCAGAAGGTCAGTGGTTCGAATCCCTGCATCCCATATGGTCCACCACGCCTGCCAGGAGCGATTTCTGAGCATAGAGCCAGGAGAAATCCCTGAGTGCTGCCGGATGTGACCCAAACCAAACCAAACAAACAAACAAAAACAACAACAATTAAAAGAATAGTTCATTTAATACAAGAGATAAAGTACTTGACTGGCATGCAATAGACCCTAATTCAACTCCCTACACCAGATATTACTCCCCTTCACAAGTACTGCCAGGAGTAACGTCAAAACATAGCGTGAGGATTAGCATCTCATCACTGCTGTCCTAAACCCTCTCTCTACAAAGAAAAAGAAAAAAATGAAGTGGGTAGGAGGTGCATGTAGACTTCCTGTAACATTCTTGCAATCCAGTATTTATTTAGTTTGCTCACTTGCAGAGTTATATACTTCATGGTTGAGAATTTGCAAAGAAGCTATAAGCCCCTGTTACTAATTAGAGTTGTAGGAAACTACTAATTTTCACTTCATGACTATGCATGCTTTGAAACTAGAATTGCAAGGAACTTAGCAATTTTGATGGAATAAGACTTGGTTGAGACACTTAAAAGTAATGTTGGCTGTAATAGATTGAAACCCTAGCATTCATTTCATTTGTTCCTATGGCAAAACCAATGAAACTAGTAACCAGGTACACTTTGCAGATTTGAAGTTGTTATAGCATTTAAACCTTTTAAATGATTTGAAGAATTAATAAAATTGTATGGGGAAAAAAAAACCCACATTTTTTTTATTTAAAAGAGACTGAAATTTAGCTGAACTACTTTTTGTTGTTGTTTGTTTGTTTGGTTTGTTTTGTTTTGCTTTTTTGGCCACACCCTGTGACCTCAGGGGTTATTCTTGGCTCTGCGCTCAGAAATTGCTTCTGGCTTGGGGGACCATATAGGATGCTGGGGGATCAAATCGAGGTCTGTCCTAGGTTAGTGCATGCAAGGCAAATGCCCTACAGCTGGACCAGCACTCCAGCCCCATGCTGAACTGTTTTGTTGTGGTTGTTGGGACACACTGGGCTGTGCTCAGACTCAGTGCTTATTCCTGGCTCTGTGTTCAGTTTTTGCTATTGGCATAACTTGTGTATTAGAGATATAGGGTATAGGGACAGAGCCCAGATTAACTGCTTGTAAGGCAAGTGCTTTGTCCCACTATATTATCTCTTCAGTTCCTTAACTGAAAAATTTAATAAATGTTTTTGTTGGGGCCCAGAGAGATATCACAGCGGCGTTTGCCTTGCAAGCAGCCGATCCAGGTCCACGGGTGGTTGGTTCAAATCCTGGTGTCCCATATGGTCCCCCATGCCTGCCAGGAGCTATTTCTGAGCAGACAGCCAGGAGTAACCCCTGAGCACTGCAGGGTGTGGCCCAAAAACCAAAAAAGAAAAAAAAATGTTTCTGTTGTTGTTTTTGGGCCACACCCTGTCATGTTCAGGGGTTACTCCTGGCTATGCATTCAGAAATCGTTACTGGCTTGGGGGACTATATGGGATGAAATTGCGGTCCGTCCTAGGCTAGCACACACAAGAATGATGCCTTATGGCTTGTGTCACCCCTCTGGCCCCAAATTTAATAAATATTTTAATATTTAATTAAATATTTAATATTTATACAACATTAGGTTGCTAGTAGACAGTTTAGAATGTAAAAGAAAAAAGCATTTAAACTATTGCTTAAATAAAGCATTCTTAGAAAATAGAATATCTTGTAGAATATTTATAGTTATATGTAAAATACTCTGCCTGAATTTAAGTTCCTATCTGATGAATTCAATTTGTATTATACTTACATCTATAGCCAATACAAGTACTAGGAAATATTATTCTTTTTATTTCTGTGATAAATACATGAACTCAATACCCAATCTAGAATATGTCAGATGTATTTTAAAACCTTGGATAAGAAAAATACAGTCACCTATAATTTGAAGGCTAAGATCTTCTTCTAGAAAATTGTCTGCCATAGAGGCAGGCAGGGGAGAGGACAAGAAAAAACCTGGGGACATTGGTGGTGAGAAATGTGCATTGATAAAGGGTTTTGCACATTATAGGACTGAAACTTAGTCATGAATAACTTTGTAATTGTAAACAACATCAACAACTGTATTATAAAAAACCTTGTAAATCACAGAGTTTAAATAAAATAATTTTTAAAAAGAAAAAAAATAACTTACTTCTAGTCTTTAAGTAGGATAATTTAAGTAGTCTTTAGCTGTGAATATGGTGGATATGGGAAGGTGAAAGCAGGAATGACATGAATGAAAGAGATATCTACTTTTAAAAAGTTGAATTACAGGGCTAGGGCTGCATGAGTAAAATTATGATATAATCCAGGATGGCAGATTATTTTCTCTTTTGGAGACAAAATGTTACATTTTCTTTGGAGATATAAAATCTTTAACATACACAGTATCTATTTCTTTTGGGCTGCTCTATAAATGTACCAATAGTGGTACAGTTTATAAACAACTTACAGTGGTTGCTTAGTTCTGAAGTTTGGAAATCTAAAGTGGGGAATCAGAAAAATTTAGGAGAATCTTCCTGAGATCTTGGTTAGAGAATCTAGCAGGGGTGTGCATTAACTCTGTGTGTGTGTGTGTGTGTGTGTGTGTGTGTGTGTGTGTGTGTTTTGTTTTGCTTTGCGTTGCTTTTGTTGGGCCTCCTGGTGATACCCAGGTGTTATTCCTGTCTCTTACTCAGCAATTTCTCCTGGTTGGGCTAAGGGAACCATATGGGATGTTGGATATTAAACCCAGGTTGTCCATATGCAAGACAAATGCTCTACCTCATTGTACCATCACTTTAGCACCTAGTACTTTATATCCTTGGTCAAAGAACAACTGTAGCATGGGGAAGATCACCTCTCTCATTGAGCACTCAGCTTACAGAGGGACACATTTAGAGCAGTAAGGGAGAAAGGATATCTTAGCTGACTAGATAAGCAGAATCAGCCCCGGTGACCAGAATTCAATAATGTTCAAGTTAGATCATTTTCACATTCATGATTTCTCTTTTTTATTTTTTCTTTTGGTTTTGATTGTGGGTCACACCCAGCAGAGTTCAGGGTTTCTACTGGCTCTGCACTCAGAAATTGTTCCTGGAAGGCTCAGGGGACCATATGGGATGCCGGGAATTGAACCTGGGTCAGCCGCATGCAAGGCAAATGTCCTATCTGTGTGCTATATTGTTCCCACCCCATCCATGATCTCTTTTGAGTCAAGGACTTCTTGTTGTAAGTGGTGTTGGGACAACTGGTCAGCCACATGCAAAAAGAGAACTCAGACCTCCATTTAACACCATGCACAAAAATCAAATCCAAATGGATTCAAGATCTTGATATCAGACTCAGAACCATAAGGTATACAGAAGAACATGTAGATAGAACACTCCAGGGCATTGAGACTACAGGCATCTTCAAGAAGGAAACAGCACTGTCCAAACAAGTGGAAGCAGAGATAGACAAATGGGACTATATTAAACTGAGAAGCTTCTGCACCTTAAAGAAAATAGTGACTAAGATACAAAGGTCACTCTCAGAATGGGAGAAACTATTCACCCAACACCCATCAGATAATGGGCTAATATTTAAAATATACAAGATATTGACAGAACTTAACAAGAAAATAAACATCTAACATTATAAAAAATAGGAAAAAGAAAGAAGAGACATTTCCTCAAAGAAGTAATACAAATGGCCAAAAGACACATGAAAAAATGCTCCACATCACTAGTCATCAGGGAGTTGCAAATAAAAACTACAATGAGGTACCATCTCACACCACAGAGACTGGCACACATTATGAAGAACAAGAACAATCAGTGCTGGCGGGGATGTGGAGAGAAAGAAACTCTCGTTCACTGCTGGTGGGAATGCCATCTAGTCTAGCCTTTATGGAAAACAATATGGAGTTTCCTCAAAAAACTGGACATTGATGGGGGCCGGAGCGGTGGAGCAAGTGGTAGGGTGGCTGCCTTGCATGCTCTAACCTAAGACAAACTGCAGTTCTATCCCCTGTTGGCCCATATCATCCCCCAAGCCAGGAGTGATTTCTGAGCACATAGCTGGAGTATCCCCTGAACATCACCGGGTGTGGCACAAAAAATCAACCAACCGAAAAAACAAACAAACAAACAAACAAACAAAACTAGACATTGAGCTCCCATATGGTCCAGCTATACCACTCCTATGGATATAACCTAGGAAAAAAAAAAACTATACAAAAATGCTTTCTGCACACCTATATTCATTGTAACACTATTTACAATAGCAAGAATCTGAAAACAACCAAGATACCCTTCGATAGATGAGTGGCTAAAGAAACTGTGGTACATATACACAATGCAATACTATGCAGTCATCAGAAAAAATGAAGTCATGAAATTTTCCTATACATGGATGGACATGGAAACTATTATGCTGAGTGAAATAAGTCAGAGGAAGAGAGATAGATACAGAATAGTCTCACTCATTTGTGGGGTTTAAGAAAAAAAAAATGACGGTATGTTAATCATAGCCAGAGATAACAGAGATGAAAGTTGGAAGGACCAGCACATGATATAAAGCTTACCACAAAGCTTGGTGAGTTCAGTTAGAGAAATAACCACACTGACAACTATCGTGACAATGGTAGTAAGTGAGAGAAATAGAATGCCTGTATCAGATACAGGCAGGGGGTAGGAAAGTAGGGAGATGGGAGACATTAGTGGTGGAAAGGTTGCACTGATGAAGGGGAGGCATTAAAATAAAAAATATTTTTTATATATTTTCATATGCTAATGGGCTTTTGAAATAGATGGGTCTCCTGTAAAAGAGCACTAATGCTTTTCCTAATCACTCCACCCTTAAAATCATAATTAAATCAAATTATCAACTCTAAGTCCTACTTACTAATACTATCTCCTACGGACTAGACTTAATATATAAATTTCAAGGGCACACAAATTTTAATATCAAATCAGGGCATAACATAAAGATAATGCATTTTTGTAAAAACTTCTAATTGCTATTACTATCTCATAATCTTTCATGTTTCATTTGAATGAAATCAAGAAATAATTTACTACTTTGTAATCGCTATATTTTACTTTTAGAAAACTTAAACATTTTTCTTCTACATATAAAAGTAAGTTTGACATCGAAAGACAGTATGTTAAAATATGGGAAATGTGTCATAATGAATTGAAACTCTTACTTCAATATAGTCTTGCAGTTAAATACTAATTTTTGTTTGGGAGTCTATCCATAGGTATTTAAAGGGCTACCAGAACTATATCTGGTGATGCTCAGGAGAACATAAAATGCCAATGATCAAACCTGGAGCTCTCTTTATACCAGCTATGTGCTAAAGTACCTTGGACTATTTCTGTGGCACGAGTACTAGTTATTTGGATGCTGACACAAAACCAATTTAAATTTGTGTTCTATTCCTTTTTTTTTTTTTGGTTTTTGGGTCATACATGGCAATGGTCAGGGGTTACTCCTGGCTCTACGCTCAGAAATCACCCCTGGCAGGCACAGGGTACCATATGGAAAGTCAGTATTTGAACCACTGTCCTTCTGCATGCAAGGCCCTACCTCCATGCTATCTCTCTGGCCCCTGTGTTCTATTCTTAAACTAGAAGTGGTGGAAGCAGAAAGTGGCTTAACTGGGCTAAAATAAGTAAAACTTTAACCCATATTTACAGCTCATTTCTTTTTTTAAATAATGGTTTCAAGTTTTACAAGTGGATACTGAGATCCTGGCTCAGGGGTTTTCAAACTACAGCCTGCGGGCCACTTATTGTATTTATTCCCATTTTGTTTCTTCACTTCTAAATAAGATATATGCAGTGTGCATAGAAATTTGTTTATAGTTTTTATTTTCACTATAGTTTGGTCCTTCAATGGTCTGAGGGACAGTGAACTGGCCCCCTGTTTAAAAAGTTTGAGGACCCCTGGAAGGGGTGGTGTCCATACTTTGCATTAAAGATGCTCATGTGAGATCATTCACTCTGCATTTGGCCTGGGTAGCCCCTCAACACCAATTGGTGTGGCCTAGAAGATAATCTAATTCTTTTTTTTTTTTTGGGGGGGGGGCAGTGTCACACCTTGCAGTGCCCAGGAGTTATTTCTTGCTCTGCATTTAGGAATCACTCTTTGGCAACTCCAAGGATAGACCATTTGGGATGCCAGGGAGTCAAGTTAGGCTGAGTACAAAGCCTACCAGGTAATATCTCTTCAGTTCCAGACTAATTATTTGAGAATAGGCAAAATGATTCTTGGTTTGAGATCTCCTCTCAGATCCAGAAGAAATAAAATGATAAATTAAATATTATGAATGTGCAATAATCAAAGAGCTACTATGCGAAAATATAGGAATAAATGTAATTATAACTAACTTATAGGACAAGTAAAATGATACTTATTTTTCAATGTAACAGAAATAAACTGACCAATTTAAACCATAGAAAAACTGAGACGGTAATTAAAAACATCATAAGAGGGGCCGGGTGGTGGCGCTGAAGGTAAGGTGCCTGCCTTGCCTGCGCTAGCCTTGGACAGACCACGGTTCGATCCCCCGGTGTCCCATATGGTCCCCCAAGCCAGGAGCAACTTCTGAGCACATAGCCAGGAGTAACCCCTGAGCGTTACCGGGTGTGGCCCAAAAATCCAAAAACAAAACAAAACAAAAAAAAAAAAACATCATAAGAGACCTTTAAATGTGTGATCATTTTCATTCCGAAAGACTATAACAGGAAAAATCAAATACAGATCTCCAGCTATCACATTGATGATCTAGACAAATACTATTGGGTAAATTATTTTGATAACTATAACATTATTGACAATGTGAGGAAACGATTACATTTTGGCAGGAGTATAAATGGAAGAGAATTCTTTGAAGAGCAATTTGGATGAAACTAAATTGAAATTGTGATGACATTACAACTTGGCAATTCCACTTTTATGTTTCCAGTTTAATGACACATTCATAGATACAAAATTGCACAAGGAAACCTGAACAAAGATGACTTAGTATAGCAATAAACTCAGAGTACCTTAATTAAATAAGCTTGGGTCTATTTATATGTGGGAATTATACACAGATGCTAACTGTCTGAGGTGAAATTGAAATATAAAAAAATTTTTGCCTTTGTCAAAATGTGATATTCAGAGGAAATAATGGTATCATCAATGTTTATAATATGATCTTCATATGTCTTAAAGTTTACTTGAGTATTGGTATATACAGGTATTTTCTGAAAGGAGGCACATGCTATTACTGATGGTTATTCCACTGCCATAAGACAAAGGTAACGAAAAATGGCTGCGTTAGCTTCTTTTCATGGTTTAAACGTTTTTATGGTGCATTGTTAAAATATCTTTGTCACATGGGTTTTAAGGTAAAATGAAACAGACAATGATCTCGGCAGCAGCCCTGATGTAAGTGTTTCAGCAGTAGCATTCTAATCTTCATAAATGTGACCTCTCATCAGTGCCTTCTGAATGCATGCATTTTAGCATTCCATTAGAAGAGGGCATTGAAGAATGCATGCATGTAGGCTTGGAATATGAATATTCTATTGCACCAAGAAAAGGACACATCCTTGGGTATGGAGACCTTTCTGAGTCAGCAGTGCAATAGAGAGCAATCTGGAAATCTCTAAGGATCTGGTAATTCCATTTCTATTAATGCCCATCATGCATATGGTTCATGAAAAACCTGCTTTCAGTATAAGAAAAAGTACAAATTCATTTCATCTTCCATTTCTATTTCAAAATGGAAAAATAAAATCAATTAGATGCCTTTACCTATTTCTTTGGTTAGATTTACACTATCTCCCACAGTGACACTCTTGCCTAGAAGCAAGAAGTACTTAAATTACATGAATGTAAATGTTGGATTGGTTGCTTTAACAGAGAAAAACAAACACTCCCCTCTCACTCCAGAAATGAAAAGTAGAATTCGAAAATTAGAATTTTTTTTTTTGAAAATTAGAATTTTCGGGCCCTGAGAGATAGCACAGCAGTGTTTGCCTTGCAAGCAGCCGATCCAGGACCTACGGTGGTGGTTCGAATCCCGGTGTCCCATATGGTCCCCCATGCCTGCCAGGAGATATTTCTTTTTTTTTTTAATTTTTAATTTTTAATTATGAGAACAAAGATGCAAAGAAAGAGGACAAGGTAAAGTTACAGTGGAAGGACAATCACCCATAACATAATTCTCAGAAGTCCCCTTGCTGATATCTTAACTTTGAAATTTCAGCCATAGAACATTAAGATAAATAAGACAGAATCCATGTACAATTACTTTGTCCCTCAACTCCCCAGATTGTAACACATTATAATATTTCTTAACAGCACACAAGGCAATCTAAAGCCATAAAACTTACGTAACTCCTTAAACATTACAGGCATAGTATTTTTCTACATTTCCATGTACATGCATATTAGGTTCAGTTAACCTCAAATTTTAAGTGTTTTTTTTTTTTTTTTTTTTTTTTTAAGGATTAGAGTCAAAGGAGCACAGTAAAAATGGTGTTAGAGTGGCAATTGTTGTTTGCATAGGCCCACCAAAATATGAGGGACATGGAAAGGAATAACCTTGGCCTAAATACAAAGAGACCCGACCCCTGAAGTTTCCTGGCACAAGACCCAACTCTAGGCTCCAGGCAAGTTAGATCGTCCAATCCAAGACATTGTCTGTAGTGCCAACACACTTTTATTTTTCACACAGTCTCTGTTGTTGGTATCATGTTTCTGTATTAAAGATCCTGGAATCTGCATATCCTACAGTGAAGTCAGGATGTGGAGCGTCCTCTCCTTTCACCTCACAATCAAAGGGCAATGCAGGGAGCCCTGTCCTGTAAGCAGGTCGTTGTTGTTGACCAGGAGCTATTTCTGAGCAGACAGCCAGGAGTAACCCCTGAGCAGCGCCGGGTGTGGCCCAAAAACCAAAAAACAAGAAAAAAAAAAAAGAAAATTAGAATTTTCTAATCAGTTGCCTCTTTGTCATAAATACTGAAGTTGGGTGCAGGCTAGTTAAAGGGTATAGAGATAGGTTTAGACTACCAGACTTTATTCACCTTGTATATGTGAATGGAGGCTGATAATTTTCTTTATTCTTTTGTTTTTTGGGCCACACCCAGTGGTGCTCAGAGGTTACTCCTGACTCTTCTCTCAGAAATCACTCCAGACAGGCTCTAGGGGTCCTATGGGATGCCTGGGATTGAACGTGGTCAATTGCATCAAATCAAACACCAACACCAGCCCAGCTGCTCTATTGCTCCAGCCCTCTGCTAGTAATTTGAATCATCTCTTCATTGACATCCCAACATCTCTCATCATTGCAGCTTTGCTTCTTTCCTCTATGCTCATATAAAGATTTTACTTTATATGAAGTCTAATAGAGGTTGATAATGGTTTCTTATACAAATCACTGTGCTCCAGTTATTATGACATTACTCAGTGCTAGAAAATTATGAGAAATGAATGAATGAACAGCCAAAATATCCTGTCTCCTCCTTTGAAAACTCTGATTTAGGTGATGGAGCAATAGCGCAGCAGTAGGAAATCTGCCTTCCACTCAGCTGACACAGGACGGACCAGGGTTCCACGATTTGATTCCTCCACGTTCCATATGGTCCCCCAAGCCAGGAGCAATTCCTGAGCACTTAGCAGGACTAATCCCTCAGCATCACCTGGTGTAGCCCCCAAACAAACAAACAAACAAACAAAACCCCTCTGATTTAGTGTTTTGGATATATGACTATCATTTTCTTGCCCTCTATCTCTCCTAAACCTTTCAGTTCTCATTGTGGTTCTTCAAAATATTGACTAGAATAGAACATCCCACAGACACTGCACCAATATATTCTTTCAGTATATGTATATTCGTTCATATTTCCACTTATTTGTATTTTATATATCCAGTTTAGTTCTGTCCTCTCCTCTAGATCACCATAATAACACATTTTATATGTAAAGACTTTTTTCTTTTTCATTTCCTTTAGGCTGTACCCGGCAATGCTCAGTGGTTACTCCTGGCTCTGTGCTCAGAAATTATTCCTGGCGGTTTGGGGGACCATATGAGATACTGGGGATCAAAGCCGGGTTAGCTGCATTCAAGGCCAATAACCTATCCACAGTGCTATCACTCTAGTCCCTCTTTTTTGTGTGTTTGTGTTACATATGACTGATTAGGGCTAATTTGGCTATCACTCCTGGTGAACCTTGAATAGTATCATACCCACAATACTTTCTTTCTCTCTGGCCTTTAAAATAGTTTCTACCTAGAACACACAACCTGTACCTATATCTATACCTACACCTACACCTACATTTATACCTACATCTAAATCTATACTATATATTATATATCCATATCCCTTCTATATCACTAGCTCTACCTTTATCTCTAGCTATCTATGTCTTATCTTTCTGTACATCTTACCTTTTTACTGTTTTTAGCATATTATATTTGGTACTTCCTGATCAATACTTATTCATTCATTTTAAAGAAATATGATGTGCCTTCTACATATTTACTATGTACCATTTATGTTTCAAAGAATTTTACTTTTCTCTCCTTTTTATTTTTGTGTTGTTTGGGATCAAATCCAGGGAGTCACATATGCAAGGCATATGCTCTATTTATAAGTTGTATTTCTGATAAATTGCACTAATTGTTCAGGGGAAACAAATATGTCTCTAGGGACCGGAGAGATAGCACAGTGGTAGAACATTTGCCTTACATGCGGCAGACCTGGGAGGGACCTGGTTTGATTTCCTACATCCCATATTGTCTCCCACCCTGTCAGGGGTGATTTCTGAGTGCAGAGCCAGGAGTAGCCTCTGAGCACCGAGTGTGGCCCAGAAACCAATCAATCGATCAATAAAATAAAGTTTAAAAAAACCAAATATGTCTCTAGATAATTATTTTTCTCTTATACTTAAAAATGAGTATAAATGGGGCCAGAGAGATAGCATGGAGGTAAGGCGTTTGTCTTGCATGCAGAAGGACTGTGGTTTGAATCCGGAATCCCATATGGTCCCCCGAGCCTACCAGGAGTGATTTCTGAGCATAGAGCCAGGAGTAACTCCTGAGCAATGCTGGGTGTGACCCAAACACGAATAAATACATAAATAAATAAATAAATTTAAAAATGAGTATAAATAACCTTAGAAAAATAATTTCAAGGTAGAGTGACACACTAATTCTCTTCCAAATAACCCATATTATCTACATGATAATAAAGTTTTCACAGTATCACTGAAATACAGAACATGGATCTATAGTCAGCCAAGTTTCTTTGACTCTCAAATAGTGTATCTCAGTCTGGATTAAGTGTGGTAAAGTGTTATGGAACTTAAAAGGAGTTTGTATTAACATGATAGAAACAGTGCATTATTAAAAACTAGCAAGAATAAAGAGGATGACAACCGGCTATAAGGATATGTTCACTAGAAGGGGGTTGGCTTAGAAAAATTGACAGTTTTCCTCAAAAGATATACTAATAGCTCATTAAACAAATGAAAAGTTCACATCATTAAAATTTAAGGGTATTTAAGTCAAAATCACAAATAATTAACACTTTATAACTACTAGAGTTACAATAATCAAATAACAAATAAGCAAAAGTAAACAAAAATAATAAGCATTGCCAATGACTGGGGCTCATAAACTTTTCTGCTGGGATTTTTTAAAAATTTACTTCATTTAAAAAACATGTATCGGGGCTGGAGAGATAGCATAAAGGTAAGGTGTTTGCCTTTCATGCAGCAGGTCATTGGTTCAAATCCTGGCATCCCATATGGTCCCCGAGCCTGCCAGGAATGATTTCTGAGCGTGGAGCCACGAGTAGCCCTTGAGTGCTGCTGGGTGTGACACAAAACAAACAAACAAAAAAAATAAACAAACAAAAAAAAACACACAAAAAAACATATATCATGGAGCTGGAGCCTTGCGCACACTAGCCTAGGATGGACCGAGGTTCCATCCCCCAGAATCCCATATGTTTCCTCCTCCAAGCCAGGAGTGATTTCTGAGCGTATAGCCAGGAGTAACCCTGAGTGTCACCGGGTATGGCCGGAAAAAAAAACAAAAAAAACCAAACATGTATCACATAATTTATATAGTTGACATTTGCTTCCAGAGAAGTGAGAGTAAAATTATTTTTAAAGGGGCCGGCGAGGTGGCACTAGAGGTAAGGTGTCTGCCTTGCAAGCGCTAGCCAAGGAAGGACCACGGTTCCATCCCCCGGCGTCCCATATGGGGCAATTTCTGAGCACTTAGCCAGGAGTAACCCCTGAGCATCAAACGGGTATGGCCCGAAAAACCAAAAAAAAAAATTTTTTTTTAAAAGAATAAAATAAAAAAAGAAAAAGGAAGATAAGAAAATAAAATGAGTACAGCAACAAGAAAATGTATTTATTTATTTATTTATTTAGTGTTTTTTTTTTTTTTTTGTCACACCCAGCAGTGCTCAGGGGTTACTCCTGGCCCCACACTCAGAAATTGCTCCTGGCAGGCACGAGGGACCATATGGGACACCAGGATTCGAACCAATGACCTTCTGCATGAAAGGCAAATGCCTTACCTCCATGCTATCTCTCCGGCCCCAAAAATTTATGACAATTATATCTCTGATGAGGTCATTAAGTCATTGACAGGTTTAATAAACACTTGTGGCTAGCTGACAATATGTTGCTTTATTGGTTTCCAAACATTAATTGACCTTAGCTACACATTGGCATGTAAATGGTATGTTTTTATGGGGATGACAGCATCAAATAACTGAAGTTGTCATGTGGACACATACATGACCACATGGTCCAAGAATTCAAAGCACAATGACTGATACTACAGCCCTTTGTGGGTTGTGTGCTAGGCTGCTAGTTCTCCCGGAAGTAGGAGAATATGGTGGGAGAGTTCCCACACTCACTCCAATAATGTCCTAGTATTATCATCCCAAATATCTGCACATCTGGAATTTGGTCAGATTGGTGTCTCTGCAGAGAGTCATAAAAGAGTAGTGAAGCAGGGTCATAGGCAAAGCATCAATTATGGGTGATGGATACAGTATGCCTGGCTTTGGCTGGTGGGTCTTGACCTTCTCTTCCCTGCTGAGATTTCCCGATTTCAATTGTGTAGCAATTCTACCCATGAATTTTCATGGTCAGGTTTACATCTCTTTCAAAAACATGATGAGTCTCTGGAGTAGTCCTTTTGCTTGAAAATTTAAGTAAAACAGCTTTTATGGAAAACAGCTTGGTGATTTCTCAGACAGAGGTTAAATGTAGACCTAAAATTTGATCCAACATCTTCACTGTTAGGGATAGTTCAAAAAATTGTAAATAAGGAGTAAAAAAAATATCCGTAGGGCTGGAGCAATAGCGCAGAGGTAGGGAGTTTGCCTTAGACGTGGCAGATCCAGAATGGACCTTGGTTCTATCCTCAGTGTCCCATATGGTCCCCAAAGCCAGGAGCAATTGCTGAGTGCATAGCCAGGAGTAACCCCTGAGTGTCACCGAGTGTGGCCCCCAAACCAAATGAACCCCCTCAAAAAACAAAAACAAACTGTATACAAAAGTTACAGAAGCATTATTCACAATAACCAAAAGGGGAAAGCAACCAGGTATGAGCAAACAGGTGAAGAAAACAAAATGTGGCACGTGAATTGGTTATGTGGCTACATGGTGGAGCACTTGCTTTGCATGTGAGATCCTTGGTTAGATTCCTGACCTTATAAAAACAATTAAAAAAAGGAGGGCAGAGAGATAGCATGGATGTAGGGAGTTTGCCTTGCATGCAGAAGGATGGTGGTTCGAATCCTGGCATCCCATATGGTTCCCGAGTCTGTCAGGAGCAATTTCTGAGCACAGAGCCAGGAGTAACCCCTGAGTACTGCCATGTGTGACACAAATCCCCCGCAAAAAAAACCCCACCAAAATCCTCCCCACCAAATAAAAAAGCACTAAGTACATATGATGAAATATTATGAAAGCCTAAAAATAAAATTTGATATATGTTAAAACATGCATGCTTACACTAGACATTATGTTTAGTGAAGTAAGTAGGACAAATATTTTATGATTGTATTTATATAAAATATTTAGGACAGGCAAATTCATGTTGTCTGAAAGGAAAATCAGGGTTGCCAAAGAGCCAGAGACTCAAAGGAGGCGAGGAATAGATCTTCTTCCTTTATAAAAAAAGTTTATTATAACATCATGATTTACCAAGTTGTTCTTAATACAGGCATTTCAAGCATTAAATGTTCAAACATTAATCCCATCACCAGTGTGACATTCCCTTCATCAGTGTCCCCAATTCCCCACCACCATAGCCTGCCCCCTTGCAGGTACAAATTTATTTTAGATTGTTCTTTACAACACAAAAGCAATGGGGTCAAGTTGAAATAATTGTTATAACTCTTTGTGTGTTATTAAAGTCACTGACTATGGATTACTGGGTTTTTGTTGGTGCACGTTGAGCCTTCTGTCTAGGAATCACCAAGCTTGATAGATTTTTATGCAAATATTTAAATCTATAAAAGAACATTTTGGGCCCGAAGAGATAGCACAGCGGCATTTGCCTTGCAAGCAGCTGATCCAGGACCAAAGGTTGTTGGTTCGAATCCCGGTGTCCCATATGGTCCCCCATGCCTGCCAGGAGCTATTTCTGAGCAGACAGCCAGGAGTAACCCCTGAGCACTGCCGGGTGTGGCCCCAAAACCAAAAACAAACAAACAAACAAACAAACAAAAAAAAACCCCTCTCTTTTAAATCCAAATGCCGCTGTGCTATCTCTCTGGGCCCTTAAAAGAGATTTTTTTAAAGATGAGGTCAATATCATCAAATTTCATATAAACAGAATTGATTTAGAATATAGTAAGGCTAGAGGTCACATTGAGAAATGAATGGAAAGATAATACTTATAAAATAATATTGACTGGAATTGGTCAATTCTTGGCCAAACAGGACAAGGTTCAATACAAGAGGCTGAGGTTGTTTTACTGATACAACCCCACAGTGTTATTGATACCCAGGCCACCAGGCAGTGCTTGGGGACTTCCAGGGCCAAACCAACAGTGTGCGAAGGAACTGAACTGGATCAGAAGCCTGCTAATTATGCACCTTAACCTCTTTAATATCACTCCTAAGTGCAGAGCCAGATGTAACCCCTGAGTACTGTCAGTGGGCATCCCCCCAAAGAAAAAAGAAATGGCCTTCATGAAAGATATATCTAGCAAGGTCTAGAAAGCTAAGAAATCATAATAATCATAAAAATCATAATAAGAAATCATAAGCACAGAGGATAATTAAAGCACTATTTTGGTGCACATCTTATTATTAACACTAAAACTAAAGTTGCACATTAGTTAATTTGATTCTAGTACTAGAACAAAAGGGGACATTCGGGGCCGGAGAGATAGCATGGAGGTAAGGTGTTTGCCTTTCATGCAGAAGGTCATCGGTTCGAATCCCGGCGTCCCATATGGTCCCCTGTGCCTGCCAGGAGCAATTTCTGAGCATGGAGCCAGGAGTAACCCCTGAGCACTGCCGGGTGTGACCCAAAAACCACAAAAAAAAAAAAAAAGGGGGACATTCCTTTTGCAGATTTAGACACACAGTAAATAATTGATTATGACAAATTTCCAATCTGTATGAAAGTTGATAGAAATTGAAGCAATATTCCTGTATTCATCAACCAACTCCTCTTACAGCTGATCTTATTTCATCTCTAACCTTTTCTGCCTCCTTTACCCCCACAGTATTTTTATGCAAAATCAGCTACTAGAGACATTTTTTTCAATTATTATTATTTTTAAAATAATATCTTTATTTAACCACCATGATTACAAACATGTTTGTAGTTGGGTTTCAGTCATAAACAGAACGCCCCTCTTCACCAGTGCAACATTCCCACCACCAATGCCCCCCATATTCCTCCTTGCCCACCCTCTCTCTGTATTTGAGACAGGCATTCTACTTCTCACCTCATTAACATTGGTAGACTGACATTTTCATGTATTTCAAAATATCTCTATAAAAGGTAAAAACTATTTTGAGTAATCAATATACACATGTATGTCTTGTTTATGTTGAACAAAATTTACTTAGCGAGACACGAGAGAAGAAAAAAAGAAAACACGAGCTTCTCCAAAATAGAAAAAGCCAGAACACTTTTATATATATATAAAATAAATACACTTTAAAACATTTGGGGGCATGTACTTAGTGTTTGGAAAATTTGTGGTTATTTTTCAGAAATGAGTCAAGGAAAAGATTAGTTTTCTCAAAGGAAATTTGACGTTGTGACAAAACAAACTTGAAGAATGAAGCTACTTGTCTACAGAAGTAGGATATATGGAGAAAGATTGGCTAAAATAATTGCCTAGGAGATTTAGAAACTTTCCATATCTGTTTAATATATTTTTTCCTGGGGGCTGGAGTGGTAGCACAGTGGCAAGGGCATTTACCTTGCATGCGGCTGACTCCAGATGGAAGTAGGTTCGGTTCCCGGCATCCCCATATGGTCCCCTGAGCCAGGAGCCATTTCTATGCAGAACCAGGAGTAACTTTCCAGGTGTGATCCCCCAAGATATATATATATATATGTATATATATGTGTGTGTATATATATACACACACACACATATATATACATACATATATATGTATATATATATCCTGCTTTTTGTTTTAGTTTTTGAATCCACCTAGTCTGATTGTTTGTTTGTTTTTTGGGTCACACCTGGCAGAGCTCAGGAATTACTGCTGGCTCTATGCTCAGGTATCGCTCCTGGCAAGCTCTGGGGACCATATGGGATGCCGGGATTCGAATCACAGTCCTTCTACATGCAAGGCAAATGCCTTACCTTCATGCTATCTCTCAGGCCCCCAATCCACCTAGTCTTGTTCAGAGTTTATTTCTGCCTCTGCACTCAGTAATCTTTCCCTATAGTGCTCAAGGCACCATATGTGGCGTTTAACATTGAACCAGTTCAATGTACTATAAAAGTTCTGTTGGCCTCAACATATTCTTATGAATGAGAGTTGTAGGCACTGAAAGAAAAGAGGGAATAGGCTCCAGGTGATGCAGGCACTTCTGCCAGTGTCTGGGAGAACTTTGGTGCTTATTTGCAGAGTCTGAAGGAGAGGAAGGACATAACATGACTTTCATTTAAAAAGGATTATTCTGGCTGCTGCTATGCTGGAAATGGAGGGCAGAAGTTCTGGAGCAGGAACAGAGAAACCAGTTAGGATGAAGTTTCTCACACTTTGCTGTGCATACAAATCACAAGGATTCTTGTTAAAAATGCAGATTGGATTTCAGTAGACCTCGAGTGGGGACTGGGCTTTTGCAGTTGCAAAAAGCTTCCAGGTGCTGTTCACATTTCTGGTATGTGGACCAAACCTGAGTTACCAAAAGTTAAGGGGGTAATATCACCCATCCATTTCATAGAGAAAGCGACCGACAGAAAATGTACAAGAACTTGAAAGGTGTAAGGGATAAGAAAAAATGTGATTCAGGGAATTTGAAGTAGGAAAACCAGACTGCAGAAGACTTGAGGCTGGCACACCTCAGAAAAATTCCGAACTTCAGACTTTGCCATTGAAGTAAATAAGTGATTCTGACGTTTGAGACTTCTCTCAGATGACAGTCCATGCTTACCTTATAAACAAAACCTACTTCATCAGGAAGTATGCAGCCTTTTGGGTATCACATGATGTGACAGTGTTGAAAATTTCAGATCTTTTTCAGTTATACTGTGGATCTTGGTCTTATTACCTGCCTCAGTTTCTTCATTAATAGTGGAAGACAATAATCTTCAACTTACCTAGCTCCAGAGTTATTATGAAATAGGTGATTTTTTGGTTTGTTTGTTTGATTTTGAGGCCACATCCAGTGGTGCTCAGGGATTACTCCTGGAAGTCCTCTGGGGGAAGTATGGGATTCTGGAAGTCGAACCTAGTTTGGCCTTATCCAAGGTAAATGCCCTACCTGCTGTGCAATCTCTAGACCCCCCCATGATATGAATGAGTCAGCAGTCCCCAGTTAAGCATTAATATTATAGAAACACAATTTTTTAATTATTATTATTATTATTTATTTTTTAAATTTACTTTATTGAAACC
Source organism: Suncus etruscus (assembly GCF_024139225.1). Classification (NCBI taxonomy): domain Eukaryota; kingdom Metazoa; phylum Chordata; class Mammalia; order Eulipotyphla; family Soricidae; genus Suncus; species Suncus etruscus. The sequence continues at coordinate 97,691,887 of NC_064855.1, read as the reverse complement.
ATTGTGATTTACAAAGTCCTTCATAGTTGTGTTTCAGACATACAATGAATCAGGGTCAATCCCACCACCAGTGTCAACCTCCTTCCACTAATGTTTCCTAAGTACATCCCATACCTCCCCCCAGTCTGCCAGTATAACAGGCCCATTTTAAGTTTAGATTGTAAAGTTTGGGTCTTTTGATTTTACTGTTGATGCCTTTGGCTTGGATATTTAGTTTTGTCCTTTTTAAGACTACCAATGCATCTGGGACTGCTTAGCCCCTGACTTCATTCTTTCATATTTGTGTTTCTCCTCTTCCACTTATTTTCTTTCCTTCTCGCTATACTCCAGAACCAATAGTGTTTGAGATAACTACCATTTAGAGCCTTGTGTTTCTTCATGCAGTTGCTCTAAATACCACATATAAGTGATATCATTCTTCTTGCTTACTTCATTTAACATAATATCTTCAAGTTCCATCCATGTTGTTGCAAATTTCACAATTGCATCATTCCTTATAGATATGTAGTATTTCATTGTACCACATCTTTACGATCTACTAGTCTGTTGTTGGCCATCTAAGTGATTCTAAGTCTTGGCTATTGTACTGAGAGCTGCAGTGAATAGCATTGTGCATATATCCTTTTGGATGAATGTTTTTCTCTCCTGGGGAAAGATACCCCCCAAAAGGGATTGCTGGGTTGTATGGCAGCTCAAGTTTGGGTTTATTGAGAACCTTTCATAGTGTTTCCATAGGGGTTGAATCAGACAGCATCCTACCAACAGTGGATGGGAGTTCCTTTCTCACCACATCCCTGCCAACAGAGTTTGTTCTCAGTACTTTTGATATGTGTCATCTCACTGGTGAAAGATGATATCTCATTGTTTTCTTGATTTGGATCTCCCTACTGATAAGTAATGATTTGCATTTTTTCATGTAGTCTGTTGGCCATCTGTTAGTCTTCCTCAGAGAAATATCTGTTCATTTCCTCTACCCACTTTTTAATGGGATTTTTAGATTTTGTGGAGTTAACCTTTGTGAGTACTTTGTATATCCTAGATATCAAAACTTTATCTGATGTGTTAAGTGCAAATATTTTCTTCCATTCAGTTAGCTGTCTTCTAATTTTAGCCCATGTTTCTTTTGTTATACAGAAATTTTTAGTCTACTGTAGTCCCATTCATTCAGATTTGATGCTATAGGGTCTATAGTATAGGCCTTGCCATTGGCATCCTATCATCAAAGACTTCTTTGAGGTCTAAGTCTTTTTTTTTTTTTTTTTTTTTTTTTTTTTTTGGTTTTTGGGCTGCACCCGGCGGTGCTCAGGGGTTACTCCTGGCTGTCTGCTCAGAAATAGCTCCTGGCAGGCACGGGGGACCATATGGGACACCAGGATTCAAACCAACCACCTTTGGTCCTGGATCGGCTGCTTGCAAGGCAAACGCTGCTGTGCTATCTCTCCGGGCCCTGAGGTCTAAGTCTTAAAGTGTCCTGCCTATGTTTTCCTCAGTGAATTTTACATATTTGATTCTAATCTCAAGGTCTTTAATCCACTTTGAATTGACTTTTGTGTAAGGTGTTAGATTTGGATTGATCTTTAATTTCTTACATGCTGTAATTCAACTTTTCCAACACTGTTTGTGGAAGAAAGAGACTGTTTTTATTCATTTCAAATTCTTGGCTTCTTTGTCAAAGATTATTACCACATACTAGAAGTTTGTCCCTGGATATACTATTCTGATCCATTTGTCAGGAGAGTCAGTCTTTGTTCCAATACCATGCTGTTTTGATCACCATAGTTTTGTAGTAGAGGTAATGAGATGCCTCCCAGTTTCTTGGTTTTAAGTATGGATATGGCTATCCTAGATCTTTTATGGTTCCACATAAACTTAATAGTTAATTGTTCTAAGTCCATAAAGAATGTTGTCTGAATTTGAAAAGGGATTACATTGAATCTATATGGCAGTTTAGGTAAAATAATTTATTTTATTTTTTTGATTTTTCCAATCTATGAGCATGGAATGTTCTTCTATTTCCTTATGTCTTCTTCAATTTCTTTAAGTGTTTTGATGTTTTTGTAGTATAGGTCTCTCACCTCTCTTGTTAGGTTGATTCCTCGGTAATTGACAGTTTTGGAAACTATTTTAAATGGGATAGACTCTTTGATCTCTTTCTCCTCTAAGTTGTTATTTGTATAAAGGAACACAACTGTCTTTTGTGCAACTGATTGTACCTGGCCACTTTGCTTATTAGTTTATTGTAGAAACACAATTTATTTTTAATGGAAATAACCATAGTTAAAAGATTGCCTTGGTCCATCTTCTGACTGACTTGATAGTTTATATTTAATTATAAAATTAACAATCTTTCCAATATTAGATGAAAGACTCAGAGATGACTATCTTAAAGGTATTTTGTTATTATATATATTATTATATAATAATAGCTAGGACCCATATACATTGTAATTTCACATTGATCTATCTGATTATTTCATTTTGGTGCTAGTAGGGTGTTGGTGTGGGCAGGTTGGGCCATGCCCAGCAGTGCCCAGGAAGTTAATCTTCACTACTCTTAGCTCTTTGCTCGGGGATCACCCCTGGCAATTCTCTGAGGTTCATGCGGTACTGAAGATCAATCTTCAGGGTTGGCCAAGTGAAAGGTTAAGGCCTTAACCTTAACTACCTCCCTGGACCTGATCTATGTAATTCTTAAGAGTCTTTGATAGTAAAAAAAATAAAATAAAATAAAAAAATAAAAAATAATAATAATAATAATAATGTTCTTGAGTTAGGCCCATTAACCCTCATCATAAAGACTCATCACTTCTTTTGATTCTACAAAGCTTTACATTAGAGCTCAAAGTGCATCATAAGAAAATAAAGAATAAAAGAAAAAAATGAATGAAAAGTCACAGCTGCAAACATACTATTTTTCCCTTGCTTGTTCAATATTTTCACTCCTTTAAAATTTTTAAAAAAAATTTTTTTGTCACACCCTGTGGTGGGGTTACTCCTGGCTCTGCTATCAGAAATTGTCCCTGGCAGGCACAGGGGACCATATGGGATATTGGGATTCAACCACCATCTGTCCTGGATCAGCTGTGTGTAAGGCAAACACCCTACCGTGTGCTATCTCTTTGGTCCTAAAGTTTTGGGTTTTCTTTGGGAGGTCACACCTGGCCATGCTCAGGGGTTACTCCTGGCTCTGTGCTCAGAAATTGCCCCCTACAGGCTCGGGGGACCATATGAGATGCTGGAATGAACCGCTGTTCATCCTATGTTGGCTGCATGCAAGGCAAATGCCTTACTGCTGTGCTATCGCTCTGGCCCAAAGATTTTTTTTTTCTTCTTAAAATTTTCTCAGTGCCAGTAATTGAAAGCCATCTCTACACCCTCCCCCACTCCCAAATGTTAGGCAAGTGTTTTTTATTGCTCAGTTGTAGCCTTGCTCCAGAAATTTAAAAATCAGTTTTCTGTCTTGCAGACCAACAATAGTAAGTTAATGATTATCAGCTAAGAAAAATCTAGTTGATATGCATTAACAAGTTTGATCAAAATCTCAGTTACCAAATATGAAGCTATAATTTTCTCATCTACTCTAAACTCTCAATTTTGATTTTACTCTTGGTAGTCATGCTCAGACTCAGACTGATGAAAACCCAGCTTGATATAAATTTCTATGATTATTGAGGCATTTGAAAAAGAACACAGAATATCACACATTATATCACTTTTTTTTCATGGAAATGATATGCCCAGACATATCATTTAGACTATTCCTCACCATGAACCTAGAAATTATCACACATAAACAGAGTAAGTTCTATTTTATGTTTTATTTTTTATAAAGTATTTAATTTACACAATACATAATTTTTTTTTAGAAAACTAACAACTCACACGGAGACCATGATGGCTTTATCTATTTCTTGAGGGGAGATTGTTGCAAAATTCTTAATTTTGTTTATGCAATTCTATTTCTAGCTCATTATTATTGTATAAAATTAAAGATATGTATAGATAATTTTAATACTTAAGCAGAACACTAATTACTTTAACTGATAAAAATAGAATATGAATAAACTATTTTAATGCTTTGAATCTACATGAAATCAGAATATATTTTCTAATAAAATTATTTAGATAAAACATGATACTTTTTCATAATGTCTTTAGTGATCTTTACACAATATGAATGCAATGACAGTTCCTTGTTATGAACCACACAATTAAAAATAAATTCCATCTAATACTCCATACTGAACTATGCAGATAACAGAAAAGCCTTCTCAGTTGTGTATTATTAGAGATATACTTCTGAGTCAATTCAATTAAAAAATGGTCAGTATTGAATAGCTGGATGAAGTCAGGTCTAGTCTACACAAAGAAAGTATCTGTAGAAACGAGACACAACAGTTGTGCAGTGGATTTCATCATGTAGATAGTACCCATCTTCATGAAAACATTTTAAATGCAAATGCTTTTCAATGTATTTCTTTTAAACACTTATCTCAATAATTGTCTCAGGTCTCCACTTAAGAAGACTTTCTAAAGAAAAGTTGTTATCTGGCAAGTAGCCAATCATTTTTTTGGACAGCAAAGTAGACTATTCAAGCTATTGCAATGGTCGGGTTTGCTGAAATTTGCAGGTTTGCCTGAAATGATGACAACTAAAACTGTAATACCTTTTTGTACCTGTATTTTATGGGTTATCCATCTGAACCCTCTTTTCCTCCTTCTGGTCAGAGTCTTCATTTTTCTGTCCAGGCTCTGTTAACCTGATTTTAAAAACAAATGATGCACATGAGAAATATATTGAGAAGATGTTCAAGTTCCAAAAAAGTTTAGTTTCTCTGAACCATGGGAGATAGGAAAGGGGATTCAGATGCATTTAAAACACAGTAATTTATAAAACCAAGTTAGAAAATAATCATTTCACGAGATGCAAACTCAAAAATAAATATAACCAGATGTGGAAAACCAGTTTAGAATTTGAGGGTAATAGATTTCTCTTGCTACGTGGAGAAACCAAAAGCCATGTTCTCAGGAAGTAAACATTATATTGGATATTTTTCCTTAGAACCTAAAGAGGTTTATAGTAATGCATTTCTTTTCCCAGAAATTAATGAAAATAAATCATACAATTCCCAGAAAATAGTTAATTTTTTCCTTTTCCAAAAAGTCACTTGATTGGCAATTTTTACCAAAATAATTTATTGCTTTGAGTGAAAAATAAAATGAAACTAGAAGGCCAAAAGAAATTGGAATCTAAATTTTTCTTTTTTAGCTAAGAAGCATTAAATATTTCCAATAATCCATTTGGAGCCCATTATATAAAAAATAGCATGCTTTTTGTTTGATTTTGGGCCACATGTGATGATATTTGAATAGTACTCCCAATTTGGTGCTTATGGGTCAGTCCCACTTGTGTTTGGGGCCCTTATATATACACCATATGCTCCAGCACTTTGAATAACGATCCTAGGCCCTAAAAAATTAATTTTTTATTTAAAAAATTTTTTTTTAATTTTTATTTTTATCAAAAGAGATCTTTATTTTTATTGTGCAATGTTGCTAAATAATGGTAAATTGTGAGAGAAGAAAGATCAAATAGAAAAATAAACATCATTACAGATAAACAAATGTTATTCACCAATTGATTGGATGATCTGATTTAAATTCTTTCAGAAGAAAGACCTCTGAGTAATGTATAGACAGCTGCTACTGGTCTGTAAGAAATTTCCTTTTGAATCAGAGAAAATTTTATTGTCCTCAAGATGGTGTTTTTTTTTTCTTTTAATAGTCGTTTTATTTCTTTCTTGCAATTGAAGATGCAAGTCAACATGTTCCCTTATTATGAGCTAATACACTCAGATTTTTATAAAAAGCAGATGTTATGAGTTTTAAATTCAAATCATATTGTTAAGAAGCATCTTTTTACTTATTTTTCTTCCTTGTCCCTCCTCCACCCTTTATTCTATTTTCAATTCTTTAATTATTCACAGATCTTTTCATAGATTTCCATCCTTCAGAAGATTATGGTCTTCCAACGTTAAACCACTTAAATCTGCCCTTCTAATAGAAATGTTTTTTTTCAGTGGTTAAGAAGTACATTGCTTTTGACATGACTGAGTCTAAATTTCCTCCCTCATGCTTTTATGTCGCTTTTGTTTTCTCACTGTCCACATTTCCCCTAAATGGCATTTTATGATTTGCTTTCATAAAAATATTGGTAATGTTAGAGTACCTTATTTATATGATGCTTTACAACTTTATAAAGCACCTTCACTGTATTGTGGGATGAAGCTTGTTTTTTACATTATACTTCTTTTAAATGATTTGTCAAAAGATTTTCCTGGAGTGGGGAGCTAGGTCTGACATTGGAATGCATGCATAGTATGCTGAAGACCTGGATTTGATTCCTGGTACATAATCTTTAGATCCAAGAGTAAGTACTGAGCACCACTGGTGTGACCCCAGACCAAACTAAACTGAACCAGATCAAACCAAACTGAAAGCAAACAAACCAAACAAAAAAAATTTTTTTCTTGGGGAAAAGGGGGTCAGGTATGACATATATTTTGCTAGAGATCATCTATTGCCAGAAATAGCTTTTGCTTAACTCTATTCAGAATTATATAAATCTTACATTTTAAATAATTTCTAAAAGTACTCATTTTGGAATCTATAAAGCAAGTGCTATCATAATATTGTACCTGAAAGTCCCTTTAGATAATAATATAATTGTTCTTTCCTTTTTCTGCAGACAGACATTACGAGTCTAACAATTTAAAAGAACAATGCCAATATGTAAGCTTCCTGGAAAGATTATTATTTGAGGGGGAGCATTTTCTTTCTCTTTGAAGGGGCTCTACCTGGCAGTTTTCAGTGCTTACTCCTGTCTCTGTGCTCAGGGATCTTGATGTGTTCATGGGATCAAACCCCTGGGTACAGGCAAGCATCCAATTGCTGTCCTTTCTCTCTGACAACTTTTGGGGATCATTTCTGTCTACATATATGTTATGGTCATACATAGGATTTATTTTATTTTATTTTTTATTTATTTTTGGTTTTTGGGTCACACCCGGCAGTGCTCAGGGGTTCCTACTGGCTCTATGCTCAGAAATCGCTCCTGGCAGGCTCGGGGGACCATATGGGATGCTGAGATTTGAACTACCAACCTTCTGCATGTAAGGCAAATGCCTTACCTCCATGCTATCTTTCCGGCCCCATAGTATTTGTTTTAAAATGAGTTTTGATTATGAATATGACATGTATATATAAAATCTAGAAAGATTATCATCATCATAATTCACATATATACAATGATAGACATATATGTAAACTAGCAGAATTATTGTCATAATAATTCAGTATTATAATTATCATCATCCTATATTCTTAGTAAAATCTCAATATTTATTTCTTTACTTGTTTTTGTAGCCACACCCAATTCAGAGCTACACCCTGTTGTTTTGGGTGTATAACCAGTGCTGGGAATTGAACCCAAGTTTCCTGCATGCTACTATGTGCTCAGCAAATTGAACTATCGCTGTTGCTTATTTATTTATTGTTTATTTTCTGTGGGTCACTTTCACTGATACTTAGCTATCTGGGCAATGACTCAATGCTAGAGAGCTCAATGATATGGTGTGCTGATTAGGACATGTGGTGTTGAGGACCCCAGAGGCCTGAAGAAAAGCAGGGTGGCCAAGAAATCCCCAGCACAGCAGAGCCAGAAAAGTATCACAATCAGCCCTTGAGGCGGACTGCAGGACAGGTTGGTTGAAAACCTGACATCCTCCTTGGGAGCACTGCTTGGGAGGCCCCACCTATCTCAAACCAAATTACCAGCAGTTTAATATTCTCTGTCAAAGTGCACCCAGTGAATTAGAGGATGTCCATAACAGTGAGTGCATTATATGACATTTCAGAGATCATCAATTGTACTGAGATTTGAGGAGGAAGTTTTCATAGCTGACAGTTGAGACATTCTGCTTATTCTGAGTGAAAGATGGAGTTGTCCACGATGACATATTAACTTTAGTACCATACTTTGTACCGTTTTCCAAATATTTTCTTCTGTTTTACCTTTTGTTTGTTTGTTTGTTTGCGGGAGGAGTGTGCAGCAGTTCTCAGGGTTTATTCTGTGCTCAGGAATCCTTCTTCATAGTACTTGGGGGGGGGGCATATATAGTGCTGAGGATTGAATCTGGGTTGACTACATGCAAGGCAAAGTTCTTACCTGTTGAACTATCCCTCGGGTTTCTGGTTTTACACTTCTCAAAGACCAGTGCTGTGTAAGAAATTGTATTCAAATCATTGGTTTTGAAACATCTGGATTGGTTGATAGGTTTTTAGACAGAAGGCACCCATGTGGGGTATATTGTGACAATTAGTAAAAAAATTTTTTTCGTTGCTAATTATTGGCTTAGTACATCTCAATAAATGACCCAGAAATTTGAGCATAGTAGTTACTTACAAAGAGTTGTCTGGTTCAAAGTAAATTGTACAAACCTAACTTGTAAAAAGGCTTTTTGGGGGTTTGTTTTTGGGTCACAATATGGTGCTCAGGGCTTACTTCTGGCTCTTCACACAGGAATAGCTCTGGGTACCATATGAACCTGGGTCAGTTAAGTGCAAAGCAAAGTGCCCTACTCATTGTACTATCTCTCTGGCCCTCTGCAGTGGTCCTCAAACTTTTTAAACAGAAAACCAGTTCACTGTCTCTCAGCCCATTGGAGGGACAGACTATAGTAAAAACAAAAACTATGAACAAATTTCTATGTACACTGCATATATCTTATTTTGAACTGAAGAAACAAAACAGAAGACACATATAATATGTGGTCTGTGTGCCATAGTTAGAGGACCACTGGAAGGAAAATGACAAAGACCTCCCTGAAAAGATTTCACTCATTTGAGATATATATGAGCTTTGGCTTAGGCAAATTCAAAGGTGAATTGAAGATTGTATTTTGATGTGCAATAAATTCAAGTAGAAATCTCTATAACTAAAAGTAAAGTTACATATATTATTGTGATTCTTGTAACATTAGTGGATATATTTATATCAGGTCCAGTTGTCTGACAAAAACTAGGAAAATATGAGTATAGAACTGAAAATAACCACATACTTTGTTATAATTATGCATTTATTCATAAATTTACTACATATTTTGAATTTTAAATTATTATTAAATAATTACTTAGTAGTTAAACTATTTTATTAAAGTGTTTCCTAAGGTAAGAATGAGACTTGATATCACAGATTTGAGGATTGAATCTTCACTTTGGTGTTACTGTTTTGGGGAAATAATTTGAATGTCTTTGAAAATTAGTCTATCTGTAAGATGGGGATAATGATAAATGCTGTGATTAAAAAAAAAACAGATAAAGAGTTATCTATGCCAGAAACAGTTGGTCTCCAATATGCGGAAGTGTCATGATCATTGTTGCCATTATTATTGTTATTTGCCAAGGTTGAAAGTAAACCAATTAGCTGGACCATGGAAATTGTTTGATAATTCAATTGTGGAAATGCTATTAGAGTTTCAGTATCTTACTGCACAGCTCAGGACTACATTTGTGATGATCATTATCCAAGAATACTTGACTACTGTGTACTCTTTAGAAATGTTGTAATATATTCTAATTCAATAATTAGAGGTATTGAAGAACCACAGGTTGTGTATTAAAGAACAGGAAATGACTAAATAGCCTTGATTTTGGTAACTTGTATTTATGGTTATACTAATGTATGTAATTAGAAACTATTTAGCAAAATCTGGAATAGTGGGAGTTGATGGTAGGGAGGTGGAGGGGTGGATGGAGATTAAGAGAGTATAGTCAACTTGGCCAATGACCTTGATGGACTATGGGTGAAAGAGATGGTGAAGACTTGTTAACAGAGAGGTGAGGTAGATAGAGTTGCATTTTTTAATTTATCCTTATTTATTTATTTGAATCATTATCTCTAGATTTGTTTTTTTGGTGGCTTGCTCGGGGAAGATGAGCAGAACCAAGAAATCTAGTTATAAATGCTTTATTAGGCTACAATTAGAGTGGAACTAAGTTGGTGAGAAGATTCTCAAGCAACATAATGACACTGAGGAATAGTAATGGCCTGGGCCAAAGTAGAAATAAAATGAAATGTTTGGAAGTAATATTGTTGGGTGTGTGAGGTGACATTGATAATTTATGTTGAACCATGATTAAAAAAAAAAGAACATTGTTTAATGGCAAGGCTGATTCAATGGAAAAAAAAGTCATAGTCTTGACAGAAAGGACAACTTTGAAAATAATTTTTCAAGGAAAAAATATTAACTATACTTGCTGACTAAGCAGATGGCTGAAGGCAAGTGAAAGGGCTTGCTATTCCAACTTAGGAGGGAAGTGTCACAGTTTGAGCAATGGGCCTTGCTGAGAAATAATGCTTAGAGGGGAAGTCTATAATTTCTGTTCACAGCCCATCTGACAACTTTGAAGTATGGGACAACCAGATGGCTGTAACAGGTGACTGGAAGATAATGTGCCTCTATCTGACTTGAAACTGTGAGTCAGAGGGAAACAGATGTGTGAGGGTTGACCCCAGGAACAGAAGACATGACTTAGGAAATATGGAACTAGTGAGAAAACAGTGCCACATTTAATTCTTCCTTGATCTTAAATTTTTTTTTTTACATAGGGGGCCATATGCATGGAGATCAAGGGGTCACTCGGAGATTGAACTCAGGTCCCTCACATGTTAGGTAGATAGTTTATAACTTTCTCTATACTCACAGTTCCTCTTCTTTGTTCTTAATAATCTGAATCCTGTCTGTTCACCAGGAAACATTTTTTTTTTTTTATTACTGCATGCCAGAATTCTGATTCAGGCTCTCTTGTCCCAATATTACTTTCTCTTGCTCTTTCCCTTCCATTCCCCATCTTTCCTACCCCCCTGCTCCAGCTCTGTCTTTCTCCTATAAACACTTTTCACTCACAGTCTTTTTCCAGGAGTGCCACCAGAATTTTCTTTTTGGAACATAAACTGATCTGTGATCTGAAATCTAGTGTTTTAGTGCCACATAGCAATGTGAAAGTGCAGGGTGGACACCTGCCTCTTGCCCAAGTACTTACCAAACTCAAACTCTCCTGAACCCTTCCTGATTTCTCACATGCCTGCATCACTGCAAGTGCTCTTGGTCCTCCCTAAAATATGCCTCTCCACCTTGTTTGTTAAGTGAGCTGCCTTCAAGTATCACTGAGACTCCATTCTGTGTTCTCAAATATTTCCTGACTTCTGAATTTTTATCCTAATTTTCAGGTTCTTTTTTGAGTGTAGGTGCAAATGTTCAGGCACACATGTACATGTATTTACATGACAACACATATTTATTCACATACACATGGGGAAAGTTTGGGCTCTATAAGCAACAGAAGGCTACTTCTGGCTCTCTGTGCTCAGGTGACTATATATGATGCTGAGGATTGAACCAACATCAGCAGCCTGCAAGGAAACCACCTTAGCAACTGTACTCTTTGCTCCAATTAGCCTCTTAGAGACATCTTATTTTCATCTAGTTATCCCATTGCTGCCACATAGAAGATCAGCATTATTACTAAATAATAATTTCTTACTAAATTGAATATAAGATTCTGTGGCTAAATGAAAATGTCATATTAGATTGCTGTGAGAAAAGTAATTTTAGGCCAATTATTGGAACTATATGTGGAAATGTTAATCTTTTACTAAGAAAAAGTTTTGGTTGTTTTGGTTGGATTCTTAGGTTGATATGTATGGTGAAGGAAAGGCACTCTATGACTGCAGGGAAGAGAAATAGGTAGCATTGGGGAGAATTTTTGTCTTAATGTGTAACTTTAGTTTAAAAAAGAAAATAAAGAGAATGCTATCTATAGGGAAAAAAACAAACTGGAAGGGAGGCTGGGAAAATATCATAATACAGTGTTATCATTGAGTGAACTTGGGCCAAGTGAAATTAATTGATGTGAGATCATGAAATTACACTTTACATGTGAGCCTCGGTTACATCACATTTTATTCTGTGTAGTAAAGATGAGCTATTGCACTTGAACTTAAAAGATAATTAAAGCTTACATTAACTGGTCATTTCAAATAATATTAACCATTTCCTGAAGTAAATGTTTCCTGGAAAAGCATTAGGTACTTGTTTTTCATTCTGTAGAAACTGAATAGAAAAAAAGTCTTAATGGTCTCAGGGACATTTTTTACAAGTTTCCAAGGCAATATAAAACAAGCTTGAATGTGTGTAAAGAAACATAATCCTATAGAAAATTATCATAGCTATTCAATCAATGCAGTCTTTACAACATAATTGTTATCACCTTTTCTGGTCATAAAATCATAAGGTATTCTGTAGAAAAATTAGACATAATATGCTAGTTTAAGGAAATTAAGAACAACAATAAATCAGGGTTGGAGAGAGTACAGGCACTTAAGTCCTATACAGGCACTTGCTTTCTATATGGCTGAACCCTGTTAGATTTCTAGCACTGAATATTGTTTGTATAGAACCACTAGGAGTGACCCCTGAAAACAGAGTAGGAGTAAACCCTGAGCACTTCTGGGTATGGTTTTCAAACCAAAACATAACCAAAACAATACCAAATTACAGCATCCACAATTAAAAACAAACAACACGGGATCATTTTAAACAAACATTTGAATTTTTTTTTACATAAAATTATTACTGTTGAAACTACTGGAATGATAACACAGCAGGTAAGACTTTTGTCTTGGACACTGCTGACCTGGGTTTGATCCACCAGCCACCCATTTGGTCCTCTGAGTCTGCTGGGAGTGATTTCTGAGTGCAGAGCCAGAAGAAACCTCTGAGTGCAGCTGGAGGTGGCTCCAAGACAAACAAAATAGTCTTAATTCCTTTATTTTCTTTTACTAACTGGGATTCTATCAATTCTTTTTTTAATATTATATATTTGAATAAGGTGCTCAAAAGTATGTGTGGGAGATCAGTCATTCCAAACCCTATATTTAATAGTGCTTCGTTATACTGTTATCTCTTTTCTTTTCCTTTCTTTTCTGGTGGTACTGGGAATTGAATCCAGGGACTCATCAAATATGCAAGACAAGTTGTGTACCTCTAAGCCCATTGCTAGTCCCAATACTGTTATTTCTTTTTTTTTTTTTCTTTTTCTTTTTTTTTTTTTTTTTGGTTTTTGGCCCACACCCGGCGGTGCTCAGGGGTTACTCCTGGCTGTCTGCTCAGAAATAGCTCCTAGCAGGCACGGGGAACCATATGGGACACCGGGATTCGAACCAACCACCTTTGGTCCTGGATCGGCTGCTTGCAAGGCAAGCGCCGCTGTGCTATCTCTCCGGGCCCAATACTGTTATTTCTTATCGCACTTAATAGTTCCCTATTTTGCACAGTTGTGGTTTTCCATTTGTTAGTTATAAATCAGTTACTGCTCTTACAACTTCACTGACTGCATTCCTTCTAACCTCTTATATGCATGATTTGAATGTGCCAAAGAAGGCATTATTGCAGAGGTCATCTATCATTTTCTGCAAGTCCAGCTCACAGAAATCTTTGGAATAAGAGAAAAACATAACAAATTTTGTCCTTGCCACCTAGAAGCTATGTGATTGTGGGCAAGCAACTAAATTCTCTGCAATTAGTTTTCTCACCTCTAAATGGGAGCTCATTTTTAAGGAGACTATTTTCATAAGTTTGCAGGAGAATTAGATGTACTGTATATATTCCAGAAAAATATCTGGAATACAGAAAGCACACAATAAGTGAAAGTTATAATTAAAACAAACCAATCTCAAACTCAAAAATGCTTGACCTGGGCATTGGAGCAATAGTATAACAGGTAGAGTGTTTTCCTTGCACACAGTGGAACCAGTTTTAATCCCAGCACCCCATATGGTCCCCTGAGTTTGCAAAGTATCTCTGGCCACAAAGCCAGGAGTAAAATTGTTAGATGTGACTGGCAAAACAAAATAAAGCAAAAAGAAACAAACTTTGAGATGAGTTAATTAGGAAATTATTTTTTTTCTTTGCTTCACTAGTATTTCGTTTTCTTTTTTTATCTTTTTGGTTTTTGGCCCATACCCGGTATACGCTCAGGGGTTACTCCTGGCTATGCGCTCAGAAATCGCTCCTGGCTTGGAGGACCATATGGGACCCGGGGGATTGAACCGTGGTCCATTCTAGGCTAGTGCTGACAAGGCAGACACCTTACCTCTAGTGCCACCACACAGGCCCCTAGTATTTCCTTTTCACTGAGAGTCTCTATTTACATTCTTCACAGTAAATCCTATGATTTTAGTGTGCATAAATGAAGTTCTCCTTGGATTCCTCTTACTGCATCTTCTTCCAGTTTCTAAGGTATATATACCTTCCTCTTATCAATCTTCCTACTGATGTGGTATTTTGTCTGTGTATTAAGAACCATCAACTTGGCAAATTCAATTCACATTGAGTCTTGTGTGTCACTCAAACCTTTCCTTTTTCAAATTTCAAATTATTTGATACTCATGTCTTTGTAATTTTGTGACTGTCAATTTCATATTTTCTCTTTACTTCTCAAGGGCTGTCAACATTCAGTATAATCCAAATCCACATTCCAATCTTCTTCCTAATCCTACTTCTCTTCTGGCATATCTTAAGCATCATGCTTATTCTCTTTCTACCCCTCATTCCCCCAACAGCTTTAACTAGCTCCCCTTATTTAGCTTGAATTAACAGCCTAGTCACCACTGTCATCTTGGTCAAAACTAGCAGTATTTCTCAGGACTGGAGAAATACTTTTTATAATATTTTTGATAATAATAAAAAAATACTAGAAGTATTTCTCATCTCTAATTCCAGCAGCTACCACATGCTTCTATTCACTGAGTGTCTGTCACAAGGCACAACCATAATGACTTATTTTCTATAAGTCCTGTTCCTGCTCCTGCTTTATAAATTCCCTGATTTCTGATGGGGGGTGAGGGAGTCACACCTGGCAGCACTCAGGGATTACTCCTGGCTTCTGTGCTCAGAAATCACCCCCAGCAGGCACAAGAGATTATATGAGATGCCGGGATTTGAACCACCTTGAGTCCTGGGTTCCTGTTTGCAAGGCCAAAGCCCTACTGCTGTGCTTTCTCTCTGGCCCTAATTTCTGATATTTTACAGAAAAATGGAGGCAGTGGTAATAACAATTGCTTGAGTCTGATATATTTGACATTTTCCATCAGCAGGTTTTCCCAAGTACATTTTTATAACATACTCTTATTTTATTTCTATCTCCTCCCCCAACCTCAATTTTCAGCTGCCTTAAAATCTCATTCTGTTTCAAGTCTTTTTGTTTTTATACTCTGCTTGGAATGTTTTTTACCAAGTCCCAACCTGCCTGGCAAATACTAAATCTTCCTTCAAGACTCAAATCAAATAATATTCCCGATCGCTATAAACCTCTGCTCTAAACCATTTTTTCCTCTGACCTTGAAAACCACAAACGTATATCACCAAATTTTTATGATAACATTTGTAGCATTTTATTGCACTTATCTCTTTATAGGTTCTATATCCCTCTCCTTGAAAGTATGCCTCATAGTAAGATGGAAAAGAAAACCCCAGGAGTGCTCAGGACAGGGTAATTTGAAGAGCATAACTCTAGCCTATACTTACTATGTAGCAGGAAGTTCAGAGTGCTTTATACTTTTCGATTCATCTAAATTTTGAACCATGCTATCAGAGAGGTATCATTAACAGGTGAGGAAATGGAGAAACAGGAAGTGAGTAATTTGCCTAGATAGCACAGTTGGTAAATGGTGCCTTCAGGATTTGAAACCAGAGAAACTCGCCCCAAATTCCAGCTTTTAAGTACCTTCCTGTGTTGCCTTTCAGAGTAGGCACTTAAAATATTTGCAGAGGCCAAGAGATAACTCAACAGCCTGAGCACATGTTTTGCATGCTGGAAGTCTGTCTAGATTTGATCCCTGGTACAGAATGGTCTCCCAAACACCATTAGGAGTTCCCCTCAGGCAGAGATGGAAATAGTCACTACAAGTACTGCTCTATATGGTCGCCCCAAACACACACACACACACACACACACACACACACACACACACACACACACACACACACGCAAAATAAATAAATGCATTCATTTTCATCAAATTTTCCTGACCTTGGATTTTTTACCCTTTAATATTCTGATATATTTTTCTACTTTTCCTCTTTTATCTCCCCTTTTCTTTCTGTTATATAGGAAAATCATACACGTTTGATTGCTTACCTAGAAGTTGCTAACTCAGTTCTCTGAGTGACCATCTCTGATTTGTTTTTTTCTACTGCTTTAGCACCCAGGAGACCTGAATTCTGTGAAGTTCATCAACCCACTTTTACCCACTCGAATGTCCACTTCCACTCTCCACAAGCAGGAGACACTGGCAAGAACTTAGAGGATGGAATGAGAGTAACAGAATAACACAGCACGCTCTGCAAGCATGTCCTTTGGGGTTGTTCACAATGGATGAGATACAGGCTAAGTTCTTCGATAAAGGTCACATTCCTATAAAGTGGCTTTTCCACACATTCCTATTTTGGGCTTGGTTGGGGGATTCCAACAATTGCTTCTTTCCTTTCTCCTTCAGGTTTAAGGATGGCAGAAGTGTATGGTGGCTGGCAAATAAAACAAATAGCCTCCCTTTAACTCTAATTAGCATGGTTCTGAATCACTCAGTTTGTTGAGTCTGCCATTTAGATTCCATTGTTCATTTTAGTCTTACTTACTAACGTACTAATTCAAATTTAGTCTCTACCTGTTTCAAGCTCACGTGATTCTCGAAGACATGACCCCTATTTTCAGCTCCAGGGTATGAACTAATCAGGGATGTTTCTTTTCTCTTGATAAAAAACTAACCTGGTCCAGAAATTTAGCCTTGCTGGGGTTAGAGGTCTGAGAGTTTGTAGAATTTCTGTTGTCTTCCGTTTTACTTCAGGGAGAAGTTATGTTTTATAGCTGAGCAAGCACTTTTCTCTTTTTCTCTTTGCTTTACTCTAGTTGATAAATCCAATTGTTGCTGGAAGAGACTCTGTAACCATGAGAAGAGCTAGCCTGATAGTCACATTAATCCAGAGAAGAGGAGCAATGGCACCCCCAAACTAAGAATGGAAGTTTTGCAACCCCAAAACTAAAAGTGGCATTCATTCTCCAAACCTGTTCTAGAACATAAACTGGTTTCTTTTTTTTTTTTTAAACGTTAAACGCATTTAAAGAAATTCCCGATTCTTGCCTCCTTTGACTTCCACACTGCTAAGATTTTACAGTGAATAACGTTTATCTCATACTTATTATTTGACATTCATTGTACCAAAGGCAATTAGTCTCAAGTGAGGTGCTATTCTTAGTCTCATTGTATATAGGAGGAACCTAAGCCTTAGAAAGTTTCCATAGATTTGGGGAGATAGCATAAAGAGATACTTTGCTTGCTGGAGCCCCTGATTTGAGTCTGGGAACTACATATTACCCTGAACATTGCAAGGAGAGGCCCTTGAGAGTAAGCAGGGAGGAATCCACATTACCACTGGGTAGGCTCCCTCCCCACATCCATCAAAATGACGAAAGATTCATTAATTATCCTTGGCCAGATAGTAACCCACACCAATTTTGTCTGATTTCAAAAATCATCCTTCAGCATCGCAGCACTCAAGTGGACATGAACTTAACTTTTTATACAACCATAGCAAGGGCATACTAAATAACACACCTTCAAATAACTGAGCCATTTCAAAAACTTGACCTTTAGATAACAAAGACAAGGCACATTATTAGTCAATCAGTTAACATATCTGAAAGTTTCTACCCATGATACTCAGAAGATATTTTTGGTTCTGTGCTTGGGATCTTTCAAAGACAATGTAGTGGGAGACCCGAGAGATAGTAAAATGGGTAGGGTGTTTGTCTTGCACACAGTCAATCTGGGTTCGATACTTGGCACCCTGTATAGTGCCCTGATCACCTAGAGAAGGAATTCCTAACAAGAGAGCAAGGTGTAAACTCTGATCAAAACAATACAAAACAAAACAGAAGACATTGTAGTGCCTGGAATTGTAATGGAGTTTCCTACAAGTGCTCCAGCCCATTGAACCACCTTTCTGGCCCCAGAAAAGATCAACTTTTAAGAACCCTGTGGTAGATGGGAAGTCCAGTGTTAGGTAGAGGCTAATCAGAAGAAATACACCGTAAAATCATCTGGACAATATTTGAAAGTGAGATGCTGATATTGACCTGTATTTGTTGATGGCAATTTCTGTATTCTTTGGAAGGGGGTCTGCTAGCAAAATAATTGTGTTTACTGATTAAGTTCTAGAATCAATGCCTATGAAAATGATTTGTAGAGAATTTTTAACATGTCATTACCATAATTTCAATATTAAACTTGAGTTAAAAAATGCAATCTGGACAGAGTAGAATTACACAAAAACAATTCAATGTCTCAAATTTGTTTTTACTGACCTTCAGGCCTTTGTTTTTTTCATTAATATTGCTTATGTGAACTAAACTGATTTCTCAAATATCATATCTGAATCAAATTTTCAAAACCCATGCTATGACTAGTTTCATCAGTCTTGTCTCCTGTAAAACAATTTGATGTGTTCATATACACAGACCTCAGGGTTTCTGATTGAAATAAAATATCTCTCGTTCTCTTTATTTCAGTGTTGAAGGGAGCAAAATGGTGGCCTAAACCTAGTACTTTTTTTCAGAGGGTTGTTTTTACCAGTATTGTGACCAAATCAGCCTCCTGGATGCCCTTTGATACAAAGAATTTCAGAATCTGGTTGAATGACAGCATTGACTCTTGGTGCGGTTGATGTGAGAACAGAAACACAATGTTTATTAGCAAGCCCTTCCTAAAATAGAAGCTAAAAGACCAAAGGAGATGAGAATAGGAAGTACTTAGCAAACAGCTCCCATTTTCTTGCGAAATTAATTCACATTATAGGGTGTGCTGCCTTGAATACATTTCCTTCCTTTTACACTCCCACTTAGCTTTCCTTTAAGTGTCAAATGAAGCGGGTGGTGAAAACTCTGTGCACCAGTCATTTTGACATTCCTCTGCAAATTAGTCAGGCTTTGATAGTACAGGTCGGCTGCATTAAGCAGGGGGGCTTTCAGCTTTGGGAATCTGGCAGGAGTTCAAGAGCAACGCGTTGCTTTGAACTCACTTGTTAGTGTGCAAAATAAACACCATCCACCTTGCAATAAAAAAAGCATCAGTGGTAGGGAAAAAAAAAAAAGAGAACATTCTAAACCCCTCCCTTCAAGACTTCAAAACCTTTACTGGAGTTGCTAAATTAGGACAGGAAAAAGAAGGCCGGCTTGTGAAAAGAAAGGAGGGGAAAGCACCATCCTACAACAAACACACACCAAAATTACAATCACTGAGAACTAATTATGTTTTCATGATCACAAATGCATTGAGAGTTTGAAAGCTCACGGACGCATCCTGATGCTGCTATAAAATGTTTCCTGGCTAATTATTTGCCAGTACAACTGTTCACTTCCTGTGGTGGATTTATGCTAAATCCTGTTATTAGTCTTGCTCTGCAATTGCCATTGTTTATGACTAGAAGCAAGGCTGAAAGGCTACAGTCAGCCTTTTATTACACAACATGTGAATGGAGATTTGACCCAATGTCCGACCACTTCCCCCCTTTCCTTTTTATGTGAGCTTGCTGAGCCTTTCCCTATAAATCACAGGCTTCCAATGAACTTTTACTCTTTTTTCTCTCCTTTCAACTCTCCTATTTTGTGTGTGTGAGTGCACACTTTAAAAATAAACCAATTTCTTTTTCTCTTTACCAGTAGAGAAAACCTTTTTGTCATCACCAATTTCGACAGTTCTTGCTCTGAAAGAAGTGACAGAAACCAATTTTGGGGACTGATTTAGTTCAGTGGTAAAAATCAACAAGACTAATATTTTAATTAAAATATGGTTTAGAAAAAAATGAAATATGATTTGGGTTTTTAGAAAGATACAGTCATAAATAAGCATAATGTTCTATCATATCCACTAGGGTAAAAATCTAAGTACTTTCTGTAAAATACCAACTAAATATTTTTTTAGCATATTTGATGCATCACATTTAAAGTAAATTTAGAAGTATCTTCAACACGAATTGCCTTTTGGCTAAAATTACTACAAATATTGTAAACTGTCTAAAAGTATTCTCAAATATAGTATGTACCATTTTAAGTTATCACAATGAAAGTACTGGTTATTTGGTAGGCTACTTTACTCAATAATATACTCACAGTAAATAAAAACTATTTTCAAAGTTAGAAGTCAAATCTTAGAGATTTTTGAATACTAATGGTTCTAGGAGCAAAATAGATTGAAACTAAATAAATAAAATGGCAAAGATTTTATTTTAAGAAAATTTACTCGATGTAGTTGGATATACCACTTATGATTTGCTTTCAGAGAAAAAACTTTTTGTTAATGTACAAAAATTTAAAGCAGTAATCCTTGCAAGGTTTCAATATTTTCTCACAGATCTTTTTCCTAATATTCTTATAGATAGACAGTTGATATCTGAAAATGTTGGAAGTCATTGTCTTTAATGAAATTAACCCTTATCACTAAGATTTTGTGTCCTATTAGAAAATCCTATTGGGGGCCGGGCGGTGGCGCTAAAGGTAAGGTGCCTGCCTGCCTGCGCTAGCCTTGGACGGACCGCGGTTCGATCCCCCGATGTCCCATATGGTCCCCCAAGCCAGGAGCAACTTATGAGCGCATAGCCAGGAGTAACCCCTGAGTGTTACTGGGTGCCCCCCCCAAACCCCCCCCCCCAAAAAAAAAGAAAATCCTATTGGGAAAGTTCAACAGAGGGACTTGAGTATGTACACAAATATGTTCCCTCAAGATTTTATTTCTGTAACTTTTTGTTTTCACTTTTGCCTAATATCCAAAGGTGCTCAGGAGTTCCAATACTCCCTACCTAGTACCTGGAGTCCCACCCTCCACTGTTCAGTAAAGCATGTGGTCTTGTGAGGATTAAAGTAGGTCTCTTGCATTATAAGGCATCTACTCCAGTACAATGAGCTACTTTTCTGCCTCTACATAAGTTTTTGTATACATGGACTACTTCTGGGGACTGTGTATAGCACATGAATTTATCAAATCAGAAAATAAATGAAGGTTTTTAGGAAACCACTTTTATAATTTGCCTTACAGAACTGGGCAATATATATATTTTTTGGGGGGGGGGCACACATGGTGACACTCAGGGGTTACTCCTGGCTATGCGCTCTGAAATTGCTCCTGGCTTGGGGGACCATATGAGACGCTGGGGGATCAAACTCTGGTCCATTCTAGGTTAGTGCAAACATCCTACCGCTTGTCCCACAGCTCTGGACCCTGGGCGATATTTTTAATTGATAACAATCACTGCTTTTTCAGTAATCAAAACAAAATAAAAGCACGTTAGCACAGAAAAAAAAACAAACCATGCCCGTTTAAAGGGATTTTTGAAATAAGACATTTTTCTTTTTGCAATCATATCAGTTTCGGAAAACGTTGTTAACAGTCAAGCCGCTACATCTATGCATAGGAATGGAGAGCTCTGTCCTTTAATCTTTGGCGGAAGGAAGTTGCTTGATATTAGTTGTAATTCATGGTCTTAGTTTTTGTCAACTTGACTTTATTCCTACTGCAGTAATATATGTATCATGTATATTACATATGAGATTGGATTAAAAAGAAACAATTTCAAGTCTGTAACGTCTGTAACCTGACTACCAAATTTATTCTTTGGTATTACTATTTGAGGCATGTCTTCTTATTCTGAAACACTTTTCATCTTGACCCTGACCAACCAACTGCCTCATTGCCAAAGCATCAAGTTTCTATGTTGATATTTTGTCAGAATGTTTCTCTTTCTGTTAAAAATTCACAGAATTGGGGCAGGCGCGGTGTTGCTAGAGGTAAGGCCTTGCCTGCGCTAGCCTAGGATGGACCTTGGTTTGATCCTCCCCGGTGTCCCATATGGTCCCCCAAGCCAGGGGCGATTTCTGAGCGCATAGCTAGGAGTAATCCCTGAGCATCACCAGGTGTGGCCTCCAACCGCCCCCCCCCCAAATTCACAGACTTATAATTGGGGGCCTAAGTGATACCACAGTGGGGAGGATATTTTTCTTGCTGTGGCTGTCCTGGGTTTAACCCCTTGTATCCCACATGATCCCCTGAACCTGCCAGGAGTGATTTCTGTGCACAGAGCCAGGAATAACCCGAGTGCCACTGTGTGGCCCAAAAACTAGAAATTAAAAAAAAAAAATTCGGGGCCGGGAAGGTGGCACTAGAGGTAAGGTCTCTGCCTTGCAAGCTCTAGCATAGGACGGACTGCAGTTTGATCCCCCGGCGTCCCATATGGTCTCCCCAAGCCAGGAGCGATTTCTGAGCTCATAGCCAGGAGTAACCCCTGAGCATCAAATGGGTGTGGCCCAAAAAACAAAAACCAAAAAAAATAAATAAATAACAATAAAAAAAATAATTCTCAGAATTATAATAGCCAACAAGAGTGAATTAAATTTGCTGTTGCTACCACTGGCTTACAAGTACATTATTAATTTATTTTCTGGAAAGACATTGATGAATAGCTTAATAATAATCATCATCATAGATGTTGAACATTTGACATATTCAAAAACATAATCATTTTTCAACTTAACTTTCCCCCCTGCTTCTTGCTTATTTATACCGTTATGAGTTTTAACACAGATTGACAGAATCTATTTCAAGTTGGCCTGCATTCATGTTTTGTCAACATCTTTCAAAGTACTTTGCCAATAGCTATAACATGCATACACCTTTTTTTTTTATAGAAGTTAATTCTTCAGTCACTGAAAACTTAATATTGCCTCTTGAGATAAATGTTAGCTCGGCAGTATCTTTAACATCTGTCAGTTCATCAAGAGACATGGAAAACTATTCAAAATTATGCATTTTGCATTTTAATTGTTTATTATGTTATTTTATTTTTTCAAAGAACATTTTTTTTAATTTTATTTAAACACCTTGATTACATACATGATTGTGTTTGGGTTTCAGTCATGTAAAGAACACCACCCATCACCAGTGCAACATTCCCATCACCAATGTCCCAAATCTCCCTCCTTTTCAAAGTCCTCTAGTCTTTGACTAAATATTTTCATCAAGATGCTTCTTTTTTGTTTGTTTTTGGGCCACACCCGGCAGTGCTCATGGGTTACTCTTGCTCCTGAGCTCAAAAATCACTCTTGGCAGCTCGGTGGTTTATATGTGATGCCAGGGATCAAACCCAGGCCCTTCCAGGGTCAGTTGCATGCAAGGCAAATGCCCTGTCACTGTGCTATCACTCCAGCCCCAAGATGCTTCTATTTTAAAATAAGTTTATATTTTTCAGTAATTGTATCTGTTGCCATTGTATCAACAATAATTTTAAGTATATTGTTATTAGTAAAAGGTTTCTTTGCATAGATAACAAATGTAGCTTTTTTGGTTGCATCTCATTTAAAGTTTTAATTTTTGTGAAGATGTTATAATTTGTTTTAACTTTTATAATTTTCATAAATTCTGTTACTCTGAAAGTTGTACTTTGCAGTGAGTGCCTGGTCTACTAATGTTGAAATATGTTGTATTCTTTCAGCATATTGTCTTGACTGGTAAGCATGTTTTATTCTCTAATTTTATAACAAAATAAGCCATAATCAATTGATCCTTAGAAGTGTGACATACAAAGTCAACTTTTACTTTATTTCCTGCTTTAATATGATGAATTTACATTGACAATAAAAATTAAAATGCACAATAAGTTGTCTATGCATGGTGCTTGAAATGCCACTGATATTTGTATTCTTTAATGGTAATGTGATGCTAACAAGTCAATTACTGTAAACAAACTATTGAAGCAACTCAATTGTAGCACAAAAGTAGCCCAAAACATAAAATTAATGGTGTAGCTGTGTTTCAGCAAAATTTTATCATTACTAAAATTTGTTCATCACATAATTTCAGCTAATGTTACAAATTTTTATTCTTGTGATTAAAAAAAGTCATTCAAAAATATAAGGGGTCAAAGTGTGTAGGGTATTTGCATTGCACACAGCCAATTTGGGTTAGAGGTTGGGCATCCCTTGTTGTCCTCAGAGCCAAGAGTAAGTCTTGACTACCAGTAGGTATGACTCCAAAACCAACCAACCAACAACCAAATAAAAAACCCCTCCAAACTGTCGTTGGTTCTCAGACTGTGTAAGACCTATTGGCAGTTTGATTTGATCTATAGAACTAAGGTTGTCAATTTGTAGTCTATAATAACAGCCTGGCACATATTAGGTATTCAATAAATATTGTGGTTTATTGATATTTATGGTATTCAAGTTAAATTATTGAATTAACTATTATAATCTGATTTTGTGGCTTTTTCAGTGCATAGAACATTATTTTTAAAGATATTCTCTGCTAGCAGTTCTCAAATCCTTCCTAAGGAAAAAAATATCTTTTTAAAATTTAGGCACTGTAATTTACAATACAGTTAACAAGAGTTTTAGGCATATGATTTTTCAATACTGCACTCAATTCTGCTGTATTTCTTAATTTCATTAAAAGTTCTGATTACCTTCCTTCTTAAAAGCACTTTAATAAATCCTCAAAAGAAAACTTATGGTGCCTAATATATTTTTAATATTGGAGAGTCTACCTTAATATTTGAGTTAAGTATATTCTGAACAAAGAATATATAAATGTCATAGAACTAAATTGATGCAATTAACAGTTTTTAACTAAAAAAAATATCAGAATAATACAGCAAAAATTTCTCATGCCTGAAATTCTATCTCTTTTGGTCCTGGGTAAGCAATTAGAAGGTTTTCACTTCCAAATAAAGATGATTGACCAAACTTAATGGATTGCTTTCCAGGTCTACAGGTTTCTAAATTTATTTCAGATAGTATAAGCTATAAACCTTTTTTTAATCTGTTCTTTTAGTATTTTAAATTAGTGCATTTAATATAACATTTCAAATATGCAGGTTGACAGTATGTTGACAGTATGTTGTTTGTTGGCCATGATTTGTTTAGTTATAAAATGCTACACAGGCCGGGAGAGATAGCACAGCGGCGTTTGCTTTGCAAGCAGACGATCCAGGACCAAAGGTGGCTGATTCGAATCCCGGTGTCCCATATGGTCCCCCGTGCCTGCCAGGAGCTATTTCTGAGCAGACAGCCAGGAGTAACCCCTGAGCAATGCCGGGTATGGCCCAAAAACCAAAAAAAAAAAAAAAAAATAAATAAAAATAAAAATAAAAATAAAATAAATAAATAAAATAAAATGCTACACAATTGTCTGTGTTAGATGTAAGTTCCACACATTGCCTCTTATAGACTTTAATTTTCTTTAAAAAAAATGGATACTCAAAGAGGGAAGTAAATGACTGATAAAGTTAAATCTGACAGTCTATGGATTTATGTGGATTTATTTTTCCTAAATATCTAGTTGACATTCTGGGATGAAAACCTATGATATATACCAATTTTCTCTTATGGAAAATAGAACAATACTCCATTTTCTGCAAAATTTAAACAATAGGGAAAAAGATAAGGAGGCATACTTTCATAGAGAAAATTATGGAATTGGAGAGAATCCAGATTATGATAAATTATGAAGAAAAGACCATGTCATTCATCATCGAAAATGATATATCTTGGGGTCAGAGTGATAGCATAGCAGGTAGAGCTTTTACCTTGAATGCGGCAGACCTGGGTTCAATCTCCCGCATTCCACATGATCCCCCTAGTCTGGTAGAAGCAACTTCTGAGTGCAGAAACAGGAGTAACCCCTGAGCACAGAGTCAGGAGTAACCTCTGAACATCATTGGGTGTGGCCCCCTCAGAAGATATATCTTTAAAGTCTGATGCAACAGACACAACAGAAATAAAATCAAATTTCATAGGTATCTCAATGAGATAAAAAAATTTTCATGCAAATTTTTGGGGATTCATGAGTAGTAGCCAAAGAAATGACTTTTGGGAATGACATTATAGAAAATGACGATTATATCATAAGTAATTAATGTCTTCTAAACTATATTAATATGATAATGTACTTATCTGTAGATAATTTCATGAGCTTAAAAATAATGGTGGTAGGGACTGGAGAGATAGCACAGCGGTAGGGCATTTGCCTTGCACACAGCAGATCCAGGACATACAGTGGTTCGAATCCCAGCATCTCATATGGTCCTCTGTGCTTGTCAGGAGCGATTTCTGAGCACAAAACCAGGAGTAACCCCTGAGCACTGCCAGGTGTGACCCAAAAAACTAAAAAAAAAAAAAAAAGCTGGTGGCAAACAATGAATTGAGTATTTACAATGAGTTGAGAGTTATAGTAGACTATATTTGATTTGCTCTTGCAATCTATGTAGCTGATATTACTTTTTTATGAATGTGAAGTTTAGAGAGATCAGGGTCATATGCTAAGAGACTTGTATCCAGATCTCTTGCTGCCACTCTATGCCCTTAAAACTCTGCTTCCATTACTTTGGGTTTTGTTTATCAAACTCAATTTCAGTGGATAGCAATTTCTATTTTATGACTGCCTTGAGTCATTTCAATATAAGATGATAAATGAGTCATGCCACACTCCTGTCCTCCCTAACTTCCCCATCTTCCTTCCAGCTCCCACATATTCATTAATACATTGCATCCATGAAGGTTAGGGTTTTAAAAAAGTGACTCCTGAGTCACTCTGCCAATCAAATATAATGGCTGTATGTCAAGCATGGTTTTCTCATCTCAGTGTTAGTCATTGAATACATTTGGTTCTATGCGTACTGTTGCTTTATTCACTTTGTTCTATATATTGGGTTCTTTTAAGATGACTGCTGACTTCTAATTGAAATTAGTTAATGTAATTTCAAATTATAGTTGATATATATACATATATATATCATATATATGTATATATATGTAAGTATACAGGCTTCCAAAGAAATCCACATCTTAATTCCTAGAACCTAGAACTTTCATGGTAAAAGGGGCTTTAGTAATGTGATTAAAATAGGATTTTGAGATGGGGAGACTATCCTCAATATCCTGTTTGGACCCAATAGAACCCAAGAAAATATGGAACAATGATAGGCAGAAAAGGAATATGACAGAGGAAGCAGAAGTCAAAGTGACATAATTGACAGATCAAGGGAAGGACCTTGGGTCATTGAATACTGATGATTTCTATAAACTGGAAGAATGAGGAAAACAACTCTCCTTCAGAACCTCCAGAGGAGTCAAAACTTTAATTTTGCCTTTTCTAGAATTATTTCAGATTTCTGACCTCTGGAACAATCAAATAAAAAGTTAATGTCTGGAACTGGGAAGGTAATAAAATAAGTAAGGCTCTTGCCTTGCAAATGCCAACCTGGTTTCTATCTCATATGACTTTCCCTAAGCTCTTCATGGGTGATTCCTGAATTCAGAGCCAGAGCACTTATTGATATGGCCCCCAAACCAAAAAAAAAAAAAAAAAAAAAAGATGTTTTAAAGCACTACCATTTTTGTACTTTATTTCAGCAGCAATGGAAAAAAAAAACCAAATAAAAAACTGCACATTTTCATGCAACTACACTTCACTGAACATATTATTACTAATATATTGTTGCTTTTATATGCTTATCTCTAAAAAATATCCCAAAGTGTTCATGATAATCATTTTTATAAAAGTTTTAAGTATTATTTCAGGTAGAAACTTATAGAAGTAATTCCATTCAGCTCTTCTAGTTACTAATAAATTGTGGTAGACTGGAGATTTGCAAATCTCAAGTTATAGTATAATCTGAAGTATAGTCATCTACTGCCACTATTCTTTATTATTTAAATCTTTCAGTTAAGATAATGTAGGTGATAGGGTTAAAATAGTTTTGTACCAAGTAGCATACACACACTTTCTCCACTGAGATGTCCAGAGTCCTTACCCTGTCCTTATGTCATCTTTAATCCAAACTTTCTTCTCTCCCACATTTCCCTCACTTTTGTTGATTAACAGTTATGGTTTTGCTGTATACTGATACCTCTATTAATCACTATTCATGTGCTCCAGACCCTCCGCAAAGTTCCTTATTATTTCTTATATCCCACTAGTCCCCCAACTTGGAATTCTCAGCTCTATCACCTGTTGTCCAAGGTTTATTATAATTGATATTGCCCATGCCCTTGATTTGTTCTCTGTATATCACAGATATAGGAGGCCTTCCACATTCTATATCCTACTATCTCTGGCTTGTTTAGCCAGTATGATACCCTTCAATTCCATTCATATGGCTTAGGTCTTTATGACTTGATTCTTGTGGCTTCACAATATTCTCATATTGCTTATGTGCCCCAACTCTCTATCTTTTTTTGTCTGTTTTTGGACACTTGAGTTGTTTTCATATTGTACTAAGGACAGCAATAAATATAAATGTGCAGATATCTTTTTGAATTAATGTTTTTGTGTTTGGGGGATATACATGCTTAGAAATGGGAGCTTCTTTCTTACTTTCTGGAAAATATTTTTGTTTTCTGTAAAGACTGAAAAATATTTATATTGTTTTCTGTAAAGACTGCACCAGATGACATTCCCAATAGTCCTGCATTACATTTAAGTCACTATCCTGATTCAGTGCTAAAACATACCCAAATTCTATGACAATATTTTCTTCTGACTTTAACAAGTATGTATGAGCACCATTTAAAAGCACAATGTAGGGGCCAGAGTGATAGCATAGTGGTAGGGCTTTTACCTTGCACTCAAATGATCCTGGACATCCCATAAGGTCCCCGGAGACTGCCAGAAGTGATTTCTGAGTGCAAAGCCAGGAGTAACTCCTGAGCACCACCAGGTGTGACCCCCCCAAACCAAATAAATGAATAAATAAATAAATAAATAAAAGCACAAAGTATACTTTAAGTATGAGAGTCACATTTTATAAAATAATTTTTCAGAAAACTAAAGAAACAATAGTGATTTTGAGATTTTTTTTTTAAATTCTCTTTCCCAGGGCTGAATTATAGCAGGTACAGCACTTGCCTTGCACCTGGCTGACTCCATCTTAATACATGGCACTGCATATGGTACTCTGAGCCCTGCCAGGAGTGATCCTTGAGCATAGAGCTAGAATTGATTTCCAGCATGGCATAGTCCCCTCAGCATCACCAGGAGTGTCAAACCTGCCCTACTTCCATTCCCTTGAGAGCACAGAGCTGGCAATGGCCTCTAAGCACCACTAGGTGTGGTTTCTCAAAACAAAACAAGCAAGCAACCACATAAAAATATAAAATAAAGTAATTAGGGAGCTGGAGGCATTGTACATTGGGTAGAGCGCTGACATACTCAAGTTCTATCCCTAGAACCCCATGTTGTCTCTTGAGTTTGTCTAGGAGTGATCCAGAAGCACATCTTAGAGAATATTAGTAATTGTAAATATTCATTGACTGGCAAATATATTCTAAGTACAAATAAGGACCATTTCTCCCAAATTATACAGAAGATGCTACTGATGTAACGGATCCACTCAAACGTTTACAATATGTGATAAAACTAAGGTTAATAAAAAGCACCTTGGTATGAAACAGGTGACTAGCAATTATCAGTTACCTAAACTTTATTGAATTAGTGTTGTAAATACATTGTAAAGTTTACTTAAAATACCAAATGGATAGTTGAAAATAAGAAAAAAAAAGTCAGAATACAAGATAGCATGCAAAACAATTGAAACTAATAGTGAAATGACATTAGTCCTCATTCCCAAACATCTCAAAATTATACTTTTATTTTTAGTCTCCCAACAATACATAGGGGTCCAGAAGAGGGAAATGGTTACTTCCTAAGATTCTCAGTCAGTCAGGCCTGTGTTAGTGCAAGTTTCTGAAGTGCAAGCTTCTGCTTGGGCTGTGCAGTGCCCGCAGTTACCTGGGTCCCTCTGGTTGATTGGTTTGGAGGACTTTCAGGAGGCTTCCTGTGCACTCCATGTGGTGCAGACTGAACCCAGGTCAGGTACATGCTAGGCATGTGACCTATTTGTTATATAGTCCCTTGGTCCCATAATAATGCATTTATATCTATAGATATTTTTGTTTTACTGGTGAATACATGTGTAAGCAAAAAGAATATATCAAACCTCTATATCTATTCATTTGTAAACAGCTATTTTTCTCATCTTGGTAGACATTTTTCATGTTTCTCCTTAAGTTTAGTGTGCTGATTGTTTTATAAAAACTTACGTTAGATATAGGT
Source organism: Suncus etruscus (assembly GCF_024139225.1). Taxonomy (NCBI): domain Eukaryota; kingdom Metazoa; phylum Chordata; class Mammalia; order Eulipotyphla; family Soricidae; genus Suncus; species Suncus etruscus. Next base: position 97,661,613 of record NC_064855.1, on the reverse strand, counting down.
CTTTTTTGTTTGCTGGTTTGTTTGTTTGTTTGTTTTGGGCCACACCCTGTGATGCTCAGGCGCTGCACTCAGAAATCGCTCCTGGCTTGGAGGACCATATGGGAAGCTGGGGATCGAACTGAGGTTAGTCCTGAGTCAGCCGCACGCAAGGTAAATGCCCTATCTCTACGAAGTCGCTCCGGCCCCATAGGTCTTTTAAAAATAATTATTCTCAAGCACAAAAGCCTTTTCACACTATTATGTATTGATTATTACAACATTTTGCAGTAATCTATATTCTTTTCTATTTTTAAATTAAATTAAATTAAATTTTTTGGGTTTTGGGTCATACCCAGCTGCTCTCTGGGATTACTCTGCTCTCAGAAATCACTCTGGCAGGCTCGGGACCATATGAAGATTGAACTTGGATTGCTCACTTGCAAGGCCAATGTTCTTCCTGCTGTGCTATCGCTCTGGCACCAAGATATATTCTTTTTCTTTCTTTTTTTTTTTTATTTTAATTATTTTAGGGCTATACCTGGTACTCTATTAGTCTTTACTGAAGTAATCTGATAGTGTCAGGGATTGAACAGGAGTGAGCTGCATGCAAAGTAAGAACCTTAACCTTATACTAATCTTGAGGTCAATATCTATCCATATTTATATTTATATCTATCTTTACATATTTATGGAATGGTGATGCTTAGAGGGCCATAAAGTGCTAAAGACTGAATCAGTTTTAATTTAATTTTAATTTCTTTCCTCCATTTTCTATATCTTTTCTTCTGGAATAATGGTAATTACATTTTAGATTTTCTGTAATGATTCTAAATACTGCTTATCTTCATTTCAATGTTTTATTTCATACTATTGCTTTACATTCTGTAGTTTCCTGTGCTTCATTTTCACTCATACTATAATTGTATTTATTAGTCAAAATTTTATTTTCTAAAAATGATGGCTGCTAGATAATGATTATTTTTTAAGCCACCTTAAATTCAGAAGCTGAAATGTGGCTCATTGCACTGTGCTGGCCTCCCATGCATAAAATCTGAGTTCCATTCTAGCGTGGCAAAATAAGTAAATAAATAAGTAAAATAAATTAAGAACTTTAATTGCCTATATTAATGCAACATGAATTGAGCAGTATCCTCCTTTGCAAATAAAAAGCTTTGCCAATGGGCTGGCACAGAATCACAAAACACATTTTTTAATAGTCACGAAAAGATTAGGAGAAGCAAAAGAAAAGAAAGATTGTTTTAAACAAAAACTTCTTCCCTTAGGATAAGGCTGAGGGTCATATCATGCAGATGACATCACTGGTGCTTATCAGAAAAGAGTGATTGTTTTAAGATTACACTTTTGGGAGAGGTTAAAATGACCAGTAAGTTAAGTATTAAGTCAGTGTGGGGGCCCAAGAACAAACTTTTGAGGACTTGTTTCTTTTTCTTTTCTTCTCTCTTCATTTCTTTTCTTCCTCTTTCTTGCTCCCTCTCTGCCTCTTTCTTCTCTTTCTCTCTCCTTACTTTCTTTCTTTTTTCCTTTTTCTCCTTCCTTCCTCCCTCCCTCTCTCCTTCCATCCTTCCTTCCTCCCTCCTTCCTCCCTCTCTCCTTCCTTCCTTCCTCCCTCCTTCCCTTTCTCCTTCCTTCCTTCCTCCCTTCCTTCCTTCCTTCCTTCCTTCCTCCCTTCCTCCCTCCCTCCCTCCCTCCCTCCCTTTCTCCTTCCTTCCTTCCTTCCTTCCTTCCTTCCTTCCTTCCTTCCTTCCTTCCTTCCTTCCTTCCTTCCTTCCTTCCTTCCTTCCTTCCTTCCTTCCTCCCTCCCTCCCTCCCTCCCTCCCTCCCTCCCTTTCTCCTTCCTTCCTTCCTTCCTTCCTTCCTTCCTTCCTTCCTTCCTTCCTTCCTTCCTTCCTCCCTTCCTTCCTTCCTTCCTTCCTCCCTTCCTCCCTCCCTCCCTCCCTCCCTCCCTCCCTCCCTCCTTCCTTCCTTCCTTCCTTCCTTCCTTCCTTCCTTCCTTCCTTCCTTCCTTCCTTCCTTCCTTCCTTCCTTCCTTCCTTCCTTCCTTCCTTCCTTCCTTCTTTCCTCCCTTCCTCTCCCTTCCTCCCTCCTTCCTTCCTTCCTTCCTTCCTTCCTTCCTTCCTTCCTTCCTTCCTTCCTTCCTTCCTTCCTTCCTTCTTTCCTCCCTCCCTCCCTCCCTCCCTCCCTCCCTCCCTCCCTCCCTCCCTCCCTTCCTTCCTTCCTTCCTTCCTTCCTTCCTTCCTTCCTTCCTTCCTTCCTTCCTTCCTTCCTTCCTTCCTTCCTTCCTTCCTTCCTTCCTTCCATCATAGTGTAGTTATTATTTCTGTCTAATGATCTGGTGATCCACAGTTTTCTGTTTTCAAACAGAAATGAGGGTTTTGATAGTGTGGAGATAGGTTAGATAACAAGTATGTTTCCCCAAGGACTTCTTTCCCCCAATGGGAAAGTGCCTCAGGATGCAGATAACAGACCTCAGCTCAATAGATAGACTTCCAGGAGTTGCTCTGGCTAAAAGTCAGAGGTCAGTTGAACCCTCACAATCCAGAGTGAGATGACTGCTATCTTTCCTCCACCATATTGGAACTCTGAGCTTTGAACAGGAAGCTTGTTCACATTTTTCTGATAAAGTCTGCATTCTTTAGCCTAGAGGTAAATGTGGAGCTGCAATTCCAGTTTTTCTACCTGCAGGAAGGCTAAGGAGAGGGGTTGGAGAAGCAGAATCTTGGGTGGAAGTTCCTTTAATCCTCTTATTGTAGCTTTGTTTCTCACTCCCAATGTCCCTACTGACAACTTTGAGAACTGTTGTGGAGGGAAAAAAATGGGGTTCCCCAGGTGAGCACTGTCTGCCTCCTGGGTTCTTCCTTTTAGTTTTTCTCATCTGCACCTTTGCCCTACACCCAAGTTTCTAGAATTTGCTAAAATTTCTTATCTGCTGTTGATTAAGCCTATTCTCTTCCTTAGCTTTCTTATCAGCTCATTCCCTTTCCCACTTCCTTGGAGTTAATTTCTCTTTAGACTGGGGGCAAGGGTCCTGGCTTCTAAGAGTAATACTTTGTGCTTTGAATAAAAACTCCAAAGCTCTCACTGCTCTCTCTTTTGATTTTCATTAGCTCACGGTTATGCAGTGAATGTTTCAGCAGTGCCTAGATCTAGATTTTCCAGTCTTCATGACCTACAAAGTCACAAAAGTTCACACGTTTGTTTCTTCAGAAGCAAACATGGTATGATAGAGAAATCAAAGTTAGTTCATTCAAGAGAAACACATTCTAACAGAATTCTGAATTACTAGCTCTGATTCACATTTTTTTCTTTCGAAGATCTGCTGAGAAAAATGTTAAAAAGCCTGTCAAGATTTTCATGAATTTGTCGTGAAAACACCATTACTAAACAGAACAACTCATTAGCTCCTTGGCTTTAGATCTGAGAAAACCAATATGCTGCTATTATTACTCTGAAATTATGCTGTGTATTGCTTTACAAGAATCTCTCGGTTAATGTAATTTGAGAGGAAAAAGAGATTATCTCCATATAGTGTGGAAGCTGGAGCACCCATGTTTCTTCTCCTTAGAGACTTTGGTTTCATTTGTTCTTTGTACTAAATAGATAGGAGAATGGGTAGAGTGCTTTCCTTTCTTGTGGCCAACTTCAGTCCCCACATATGGTCCCCCATGCATCTTCAGGAATGATCCTTGAGCACAAAGCCAAGAGTAAGCCCAGAACACAACTGGGAGTGACTCAAAGACCAAAAGAAATAAAAGTTTCAGTATTACATGACAAAAAAAAACAAATCTTGTCTAACTAGCTCTCTTTTTCTAAATAGGGTTTTATGGTTTTGACTAATTGAACGTCCTTGATAATTTAGATATGCATCAAACTTGGAAAAAAGAACAAATATAGAGAAAAATAGTTGGTGTTAGAAGAAGGGTTTTTTAAAATGTCTGCAAACACCATTATTGAACCAGATATATAGTATGCAAGGTATTGTCTAAGCTAAATGAAGTTGCTTGTGAGACTAAATAGAAGGGAACTACGATAAGCTCAAATGACCAACAATTGAGTTTATTGCAACCTGATAGACAACTGGCAATTCAAGAAATACATAGTAGAGCAAACTATAGATGAGTCTATTGAGGGTATTTAGAGACAGGGATGCAAAGAAGAGGATAGCTAACTAGAGGTCACGTGGTAAACTCATTGGCTTAATGATTGGGAGATATTCTAGCCAGATGTTTATTGGGTAGGAAAAAAGTTTCTATCTTTTGTGAAACTGGTATTTACGAGAAATCAGTCTCAGTTCTTGGATTCATTTGAAAACACATGTGCGATATTTTCCATTTCCTATACTCAGTTCCATTTCATAATGATATCACAAATTTAAGTTCCTACAGGTACCATTTTTATTAATCTTCTGTCTAACTCATCTTAAAAAATGCTAATACCAACAGTATTAGCATATCTAAATAGATAAATTTGCATATGCATGAAACTAGATGGAATCCAGTTTTTAAAAAGTCAAGGACTCCAGCTGAATTGAGAAATATTAGCCATGTATTTTAGCCACTAACTCTGTAGCCAAAACATGTCTGCTTACATTCTTTATTTTTCCTAAGTGGTGTTTCTTGTGAAAGATTTTGTTTGTATTGCTTCAGCCAGAGAAAAGTGCACTCCACAGCAAGTTAGACATGGAAAGTTTTCTGAAAGAATAAAAAACACATGTTCAGACTATCATCACCTGTCTCAGCTCCGATTTGAATCCCAAATTTAAAATACTTAAGAAGCATTTAAACTGTTTATGATGCAGCAGCTTTTAATTCTAAGAAGACACCCAAGAAAGCAGAAATTGCTAGAAAGCAATTCAAGCATGGAAGAGACAGAGAATTGACATTCTTCACTTTCAAAGTGCATTGCAGTGGAATCAACATCTATCTTTGTAATGTCATATAATGTTTATATGTTGCAGGAAGAAGGATGACTATTTATTATTAGATAAATGACTGTTAATCAAAATGTGTTTAAGGGCTGCAGTCTGTTTCTACAGTAATGTAATAAGCTTTAAAATGCATCCCACTATAGTCTGCTGGCCCCACATTCACTAGGAAAAAAAAAAGAGGGGGTCAGTATATTAATAGTTGAATTTCTATAGTCTCTTGATGAATAGACCCAGCCTTGCTCTTCTCCTAATTTTGAGTTCAAATGTGCTTCCGATTACCTCTCCAGCATATACAGTTCAGCTAGCTTGTTTGAAACATATTGATTCCACTAGGCAGTTCCACATGGGAGGAGCTGATTTCTATCAAAGAATGTATACTTTTGCTTTTCCCTAGCCAAACACCAACACCAACACACACACACACACACACACACACACACACACACACGGAATCACGGAATGTTTTCACATTGAAACTGAAGATGTAAATGAAGGCCTGCTGTCTCTGGTTCTAGTTACAAGGTCTGTTTGTTGACATCACAGATGAAGGCCTGCTGTGTCTCTGGCTCTGTCTACTCCATTTCCCCTCTAATTAGGCTTTGCCCTCAATTAAGTTAATGATGCAACTTTTCCTATAGATCATTTGCCCTTTCAATCAATTAACAGAATATGAGGGTGCATCCCTCCTTGGCTTGGGATGCATTTGCCAGAGGGCAGACCATTCAGCTCCCAGAAGTACCACATAAGCAAATGTAAGATGTTTACTACAATATCACGGATTATTCCTCAGAGCATCAAGTCTCATGGAAGTGTTAAATGAACTTCACTTCATTATTGATGTGTCTCAGGGTGAGAACTTTATCTGAAATACTAAAGCAAACACCTCAAATACTGATGAGAGTGCTGTGATTACTAGGCAGATCAAAATAAAATTAGTTTCAATATTTTAAAAGAACATAGACTTCATAAAGTCAAGTTGAATCTTGAAACATGTGCCTCAATGATCTAAGTAAATCAGTGAGGTTTTATTATTAATGATGGAAATAAAAATGATTCTTCTCCAGCAAGATTAATTTTCTTAGCCTGCAGCAGAACGTACTCTAAAAATATCTCATTTGAAAATATAAACATGTTGAGATTACTGTAGAGTTCATCTGCCATTTGTTCCAGTATAAAAAAATATGCACAGATCACGTTTTAAGATGGTGTTGGGTGATGCTTTCTTAAAATGTGTGAAAATTTATTTAGAAAAAGACATATGAAAGATTAGCATTTTATTGAATGGCAGGGCTGAAATAGAAAACCACCACCGGAGTCCTGCTCCTTTTGGATTATGACTGGCCCCAGAATGTTTGTATAAGAGAATGGGGTCATTCTGCAATTTATACAAGGCACATATATGTAATACTTATTTTAGTTGCATTATCTATTTTTAATAAAATAGATCTTAGTTTTTCGTAAAGGTTTAAGATAAAGAAAAATACTCTTACTAATTAAAAACCATATTGCATTACTAAGAGAGACAAAATAAATAGAGGTGGTGGATTTCTTATTATCATTATTATTATTATTTTGGTTTTGGGGTCATACCCAGCAGTGCTCAGGGGTTAATTCTGGCTCTACACTCAGAAATCACTCCTGGCAGGCTAAGGGGTGCATATGGGATGCCGGAATCGAACCTGGGTCTGCTCATTGTTGGCTGCATGCAAGGCAAATGCCCTACTGCTGTGCTATCACTCGGCCTCGAGGTGGTAAATTTTTCCTCGAGGTGGTAAATTTTTCCTCTGCAGAAAATTGAAACAAATTATTTCAAATAATGTAAACACATATAAAGGGGTGCTATTAAAGTACAGTTCTTAGTTCCCTGAGTATGCCAGAGAAGAGGCATAATATAGTGGAACATTAAAATTCATTATTAAAATGTTTAAACAAATGAAATACAGATATGGCATATAAGATATTCTTTTTCAAAAATGCTATAATAAAAGGATGCATAGGTCATTGAATTGTATTAAGGAAAAAAATAAGAGATTTTGTTTTGTTTTGTTTTGAGTTAGGACCACATCTGGCTGTGTTGTGGGCCTGTACTCCTCACTGGGCACTCAGGTTTCATTCCAGGGTATGCTAGGAGACCATATGCAGTGCTAGGGATCAAGTAGCATCAGCCTTGAGCGAGCCAAGCACTTTAAACCCTCCACTATGTCTTAAACCCTGGAGATGTTCTTTCTCTTTTAAATCATGAATTGGGAAACTCCTCAGATACTTTTCCTTAATTCCTAAGGACCTCCCTTCTGGTTTGTATGTGAATATTCTTTGTTTTTCATTGGAATTCCCAGAGAAGATCTTGAGTCCAGAGCAAGCCCTGCAAATGTAGGAGCAGCCTGTCTCCTGGAGAGAGAAGGCATAACACAGGCATAACATCACATAATACATTTTATATCATATTTGGGCTTTCGCCTCAGGGAAGCAGGGGGCCATGGAAGGGTTGAAAACGTTTGGCATAGTGGGGCTGGAGAGACAGTAACAGCAGGTTAACTATCTTGCTTTATACATGACTAATCCAGGTTCAACTCTCAGCACCTCATGTGGTTTCTTCCCTCCTCTCAGCCTTCATTATCTCTCTAGGAGTGATCACTGAGCACAGAGTCAGATTGAGTTCTGATGACCACCAGGTGTGACTAAAAAATCATTTTGCATAGAACAGATTGAGAGAATGTATATAACCAGCTAAAAATATTCACCTTAGATTCTCAGCTAAGAAGCATGTACAAGGAAAACTAATATATTTCCATGCTGTTACATTCATACTATTCTAATCCAGATTGTGTGTGTGTGTGTGTGTGTGTGTGTGTGTGTGCGCGCGCGCACGTGCATGCACGCATGTGTGTGATTGGGGACTTGGGGAACTACATATGGGGGAACAGAATATTAAACCCAAAACCGGCGGGCTTTCGCAGAAGCCAGCTGCCCTGTTTGGGACATCAGGCAGGGAAAAGCCACGAATCTGCACCCGCCCAGTGGAGTCCAACTGTGAGTGCTCCTTGTAAATGTTTCTCTACTGTCCTCTTGCGTGAAACTCTTGGGAGTGGGGCAAAAGACGCTCCAGAAATCTGCTCTCCCAGACGCCATTTCCAGGGCGGGTCTCCAGAACGTGAAAACCGGCGGGCTTTCGCAGAAGCCAGCTGCCCTGTTTGGGACATCAGGCAGGGAAAAGCCACAAATCTGCACCCGCCCAGTGGAGCTTCGCTACGCGGCCGTGCGCTCTTTCTAAGAAAAGAACACCATCGTAACAAGAAGAAAAAATCACACTAAGAACTGAGCTATAACACAGAAGCAAGCATTCCTCTTCGGACTGTCTTCTCCGTTGAATGCTTGGGCCTAAGATTTGACCCAGTGTGAGGCCTCATCCACGGAGGACTCCCCTCCCTTAGAGGCAAGTCAGCCCATCCAGAAAGGGCGGAGCCAGAGAAGTGTGCTGCCTACATCATATAGCCAATGAATACCACCACAACACGTAGAAAAACCCAAAATACAAGTGTGACAATGGGGAAACAACGCAGGACAGCATCAGACATAGAGAATGAAGAGGAAAATTCTGATGACCAGATAATGGCCAACCAACTAATCAACCTCTCAGATAAGGACTTTAGACTAGCAATATGGAATATGTTCAAAGAACTCAAAGAAACCATGAATCGAGTTGAACAGAACACTAATAAGAACCAAGAAAATATGAAGACAGAAATCACAAAACTCCAAACTGAAATAACATATCAATTAACAGGCCTGAAAAAGTCAGTAAACGAAGTGAATGACAAAATGGATAAGCTCTGGGACAGGGTATCAGAAGCTGAGAATAGACTTGGTGCTGTGGAAGATGAGATACATAACAATTCCATACAGCAGGAGAGATTGGACAAAAAACTTAAAGCAAATGAGCAGACAACGGAAAAATTAGTCAAAGAATGGGAACAGATGAAAATAGAAGTCTATGATAAGATCAACAGAAACAACTTAAGAATCATTGGAGTCCCAGAGACCCAGGAAGAAAATTTCCAGGAAGAATCAACGGTCAAGAACATCATTAAAGAGAAACTTCCAGAGCTAAAGAATATAGGTGATCAAATCCTACATGCTCGAAGAGTACCAACCAAAAGAGACCCCAGAAAAAACACCCCAAGACACATCCTAGTCACAATGACAAATCCCACAGATAGAGACAGAATTCTGAAAACAGCAAGATCAAAAGGGGAAATTACGTTCAAGCAAGCGTCCTTGAGATTTACATCAGACCTGTCACCAGAAACACTCAATGCCAGAAAGCAGTGGTGGGATATTGTGACAAGACTGAATGAAATGAATGCTTCACCTAGAATACTGTACCCAGCAAAACTCACTTTCCGGTTTGATGGAAGAATACATGGTTTCACAGACAAAAAACAGCTCAGAAACTTTACAGACTCAAAACCAGTCTTAAGAGAAAAACTGAAAGACCTAATCTAAGACAAGACTGACCAAAAGACACCAAATTTCGATATAAAGATGGCATTAAATCCCAGGACAATTCTTTCTCTCAATGTCAATGGACTAAATGCACCAGTCAAGAGACACAGAGTGGCTAAATGGATCAAAAAACTCAATCCAAACTTCTGCTGCCTACAAGAAACGCACCTGAATAGTCAGAACAAACATACACTCAAAATAAAAGGCTGGAGAAAAATTATCCAAGCAAACAACACCCATAAAAAAGCTGGAGTGGCCATACTAATATCAGATAATGCAAACTTCATACTCAGGAAGGTTGTAAGGGACAAAGATGGACATTTTATATTAATCAAGGGGTATGTAGACCAGGAAGAAATAACTCTCCTAAACATATATGCACCGAATGAGGGGCCAGCAAAATATTTAATACAACTGTTGACAAATCTGAAAAATAATATCAATAACAACACAATAATTGTGGGGGACCTCAACACGGCTTTGTCAACACTGGATAGGTCAACCAGACTGAAACCCAACAAGAATTATACTAGACCTGAGGAGAGAATTGGAAGAAAGAGGCTTAGTGGATATATATAGGACACTCCACCCCCAGAAACCTGGATACACATTCTTCTCCAATGTACATGGGACATTCTCCAGGATAGACTACATGCTGGCACATAAAACATACCTCCATAATATCAAGAGGATAGAAATTTTGCAGACTGCCTTAGCTGACCACAAGGCTCTGAAATTATTTGTGAATTCCAAAGGGACTCAGAAGAAAAACCTTAACACCTGGAAGTTAAACAGCCTCATACTCAATAACCAGTGGGTCCGAGATGAAATCAGGGAGGAAATCAAAAGGTTCCTGGAAACAAATGACAATCAAGACACAAACTATCAGAACTTATGGGACACAGCAAAAGCAGTACTGAGAGGAAAATTTATAGCTTTGCAAGCACACATCAGGAAGGAAGAAGGAGCTTACCTGAGTAGCCTTATGACACAGCTAATAGAACTAGAAAATGCTCAACAAAAGGACCCAAAAATAGGAAGACAGAAGGAAATAACAAAGCTGAGAGCAGAAATCAATGAAGTGGAAACCCAAAAAACAATCCGAAAGATCAACGAAAGCAGAAGTTGGTTCTTTGAAAAAATAAACAAGATTGATAGACCACTGGCAAACCTAACAAAGAAAGAGAGAGAGAGAGAAACTTGATAACTCGTATTAGGAATGAAAAAGGAGAGATCACTACTGATATGAGAGAGATTCAGAGGGTAATCAGAAACTACTTTGAGAAACTCTACGCCACTAAAAATGAGAACCTGGAAGAAATGGATAAATTCTTGGACTCTTATAATCTTCCACGGTTGAAGGAAGAGGATGTAGCATATCTAAACAACCCCATCACCATTGATGAAATTAGAATAGTAATCAAAGGTCTGCCGAAAAACAAAAGCCCAGGCCCAGATGGATTCACTAATGAATTCTTTCAAACTTTCCAAGAGGAACTACTACCAATCCTGGCAAGACTCTTTCATGAAATTGAACAAACGGAAACACTTCCAAATAGCTTTTATGAAGCCAACATCACCTTGATACCTAAACCAGACAGAGATGCTACAAAAAAAGAAAATTACAGACCAATATCGCTGATGAATGCAGATGCAAAGATCCTCAACAAAATCCTGGCAAATAGGATTCAATGCCTCATTAAGAAGATCATCCACTATGATCAAGTAGGTTTCATCCCAGGAATGCAAGGCTGGTTTAACATCCGTAAATCTATCAACATCATACACAACATCAATAACAAGAAAAATAAAAACACATGATCATATCAATAGATGCAGAGAAAGCATTTGATAAGGTCCAACACCCATTCTTGATCAAAACTCTCAGCAAGATGGGAATGGAAGGAACCTTTCTCAATCTAGTTGAAGCCATCTACCACAAGCCAACGACAAATATTATCCTCAACGGAGAAAAACTAAAAGCCTTCCCTCTAAATTCTGGTACAAGACAAGGCTGTCCTCTCTCACCACTCCTATTCAACATAGCACTGGAAGTACTTGCTATAGCGATTAGGCAAGAAAAAGATATCAAGGGAATCCAGATAGGAAAGGAAGAAGTCAAGCTCTCACTGTTTGCAGATGACATGATACTCTACTTAGAAAACCCTAAAGACTCTACCAAAAAGCTTCTAGAAACAATAGACTCATATAGCAAGGTGGCAGGCTACAAAATTAACACACAAAAATCAATGGCCTTTCTATACACCAACAGTAATAAGGAAGAAATGGACATTAAGAAAACAACCCCATTCACAATAGTGCCACACAAACTCAAATATCTTGGAATCAACTTGACTAAAAATGTGAAGGACCTATAGAGAGAAAACTATAAAACTCTGCTCCAAGAAATAAGAGGGGACACGCGGAAATGGAAATGCATACCCTGCTCGTGGATTGGCAGGATTAACATCATCAAAATGGCAATACTCCCCAAGGCATTATACAGATTTAATGCTATCCCTCTAAAGATACCCATGACATTCTTCAAAGAAGTGGATCAGACACTTTTGAAATTCATTTGGAACAATAAACACCCTCGAATAGCCAAAGCAATCATTGGGAAAAAGAATATGGGAGGAATTACTTTCCCCAACTTTAAACTGTACTACAAAGCAATAGTTATCAAAACAGCATGGTATTGGAATAAGGACAGGCCCTCAGATCAGTGGAATAGGCTTGAATACTCAGAAAATTTTCCCCAGACATACAATCAACTAATTTTTGATAAAGGAGCAGGAAACCCTAAATGGAGCAGGGAAAGCCTCTTCAACAAGTGGTGTTGGCACAATTGGATAGCTGCTTGCAAAAAATTGAACTTAGACCCCCAGCTATCATCATGTACGAAGGTAAAATCCAAATGGATTAAAGACCTCGATATCAGCCCCAAAACCATAAGATATATAGAACAGCACATAGGCAAGACACTCCAGGACATTACAGGCATCTTCAAGGAGGAAACTGCACTCTCCAAGCAAGTGAAAGCAGAGATTAACAGATGGGAATATATTAAGCTGAGAAGCTTCTGCACCTCAAAGGAAATAGTGCCCAGGATACAAGAGCCACCCACTGAGTGGGAGAAACTATTCACCCAATACCCATCAGATAAGGGGCTAATCTCCAAAATATACAAGGCACTGACAGAACTTTACAAGAAAAAAGCATCTAATCCCATCAAAAAATGGGGAGAAGAAATGAACAGACACTTTGACAAAAAAGAAATACAAATGGCCAAAAGACACATGAAAAAGTGCTCCACATCACTAATCATCAGGGAGATGCAAATCAAAACAACAATGAGATACCACCTCACACCACAGAGAATGGCACACATCACAAAGAATGAGAATAAACAGTGTTGGCGGGGATGTGGAGAGAAAGGAACTCTTATCCACTGCTGGTGGGAATGCCGTCTAGTTCAACCTTTATGGAAAGCAATATGGAGATTCCTCCAAAAACTTGAAATCGAGCTCCCATATGATCCAGCTATACCACTCCTAGGAATATACCCTAAGAACACAAAAATACAGTACAAAAACCCCTTCCTTACACCCATATTCATTGCAGCACTATTTACCATAGCAAGACTCTGGAAACAACCAAGATGCCCTTCAACAGATGAATGGCTAAAGAAACTGTGGTACATATACACAATGGAATATTATGCAGCTGTCAGGAGAGATGAAGTCATGAAATTTTCCTATACATGAATGTACACGGAATCTATTATGCTGAGTGAAATAAGCCAGAGAGAGAGAGAAAAACACAGAATGGTCTCACTCATCTATGGGTTTTAAGAAAAATGAGGGGCCGGAGAGATAGCATGGAGGTAAGGCATTTGCCTTTCATGCAGAAGGTCATCGGTTCAAATCCCGGCATCCCATATGGTCCCCTGTGCCTGCCAGGAGCAATTTCTGAGCATGGAGCCAGGAATAACCCCTGAGCACTGCCGGGTGGACCCAAAAACCAAAAAAAAAAAAAAGAAAAATGAAAGACATTCTTGCAATAATAATTTTTAGACACAAAAGAGAAAAGAGCTGGAAGTTCCAGCTCACCACAGGAAGCTCACCACAAAGAGTGATGAGTTTAACTAGAGAAATAACTACATTCTGAACTTTCCTAATAATGAGAATGTATGAGGGAAATGGAGAGCCTGTTTAAAGTACAGGCAGGGGTTAGGTGGGGAGGAGGGAGACTTGGGACATTGGTGGTGGGAATGTTGCACTGGTGATGGGTGGCGTTCTTTACATGACTGAAACCCAAACACAATCATGTATGTAATCAAGGTGTTTAAATAAAATTAAAAAAAAAAAGAATATTAAACCCAGGTTGACCTCATGCAAGGCAAGGGCCATACCCACACTGTTTTATATGGCTCTGCTATTCTTCCTCATCCCTTTTTAGTTAACATTTTGGATTATTTAAATTCATGATTGTCACTATTATTATCACTATGATTATTACTTGTTCCATGAGATGCCATATAAGAAAAAGCAACAGAGAGATTCAGGACAGGAAGCAGAGAACGAAGTTCTTAGGGGCCACTTTGGGGTAGATATGCAAGTTGATACTCAATAGAGCCAACACATTTTAGGCAGCAGAAACTTTGGGACAATTGAGCTTGTAGTCCTTGGTCCCAAAGAAAAAAATCCAAGTGTTTGTGTATTTAAACTGATACACCTCATGCATTTTATACAGGTTCTTTTATCTTATGAAAATAAAATGACTTTCTTTCATTATATATATATTGAACATAAAATTTTATTTTTCTCTTTTCCTTCTTTATTGGTGTTGGTGCAGTGAGCCACTGTTACACAATTGGGAGTGGTGTTTGTGCCATAAGGGTTTGTATATCCCTAGTCTTTTGATCACACATCTTTAACTGTGGAGCTTACATAAACTGAAACCCACACACTAGTGTGAAATCAGAGGTTCCAGACAGCAGAGCTGCAGAAATTAAACATGGCACATGCAGGGTACTTGGATTCAAACTCAAGATATCATATTTGCAAGGTAAATATTTTTTTAACCAGTGAGCCATCCTGTATGCCCTACTTTGATGACTTATTTAAGGAATGATAGATAATTATCTAAAAAAGAAGCCATTGAATCATGATGTAGTCATCTCTGCATCTTGAGTTCGAAGATAGCATTAAAAATAAGCAAACCTGGGGCCAGAGAGATAGCATGGAGGTAAGGTATTTGCCTTTCATGCAGAAGGTCATTGGTTTGAATCCTGGCATCCCATATGGTCCCCCGTGCATGCCAGGAGCAATTTCTGGGCATGGAGCCAGGAATAACCCCTGAGCACTGCCGGGTGTGACCCAAAAACCACACACACACACACACACACACACACACACACACACACACAAAAGCAAACCTACCTCAGAGTCTGTGGGTCACAATCTTATTTATTTATTTATTTATTTATTTATTTATTTATTTATTTTGGCCATACCCATTGACTCTCAAGGGTTACTCCTAGCTATGTGTTCAGAAATTGCTCCTGGGGGGCCGGGCGGTGGCGCTGGAGGTAAGGTGCCTGCCTTGCCTGCGCTAACCTAGGATGGACCTCGGTTCGATCCCCCGGCGTCCCATATGGTCCCCCAAGAAGCCAGGAGCAACTTCTGAGCGCATAGCCAGGAGTAACCCCTGAGCATCACAGGGTGTGGCCCAAAAACCAAAAAAAAAAAAAAAAAAAAAAAAAAAGAAATTGCTCCTGGCAGGCTCAGGGGACCATAGGGGATGCTGGGGATCGAACTGTGGTCCGTCCTGGGTCTACACTTGCAAGGCAAACACACTGCAAACCACTGCTCCGGCCCCCTGATTTCGCTTCTATCCTAAATCATCTTTATTTTACTTGCAGAACTGAATAGTGTCAGAACAGGGCTGTTTCTACTTTCTTTGAGTGGATTTGGAGCCCCAGTATATTGAAATTTCAAATACACTCTATACAGTTTTCTCCTTTAGCTCAGAATTTAGCTGATAGCTTTATGTTAGGTTAAAAAAGTGACAGGTCAATACAAAATATGGCAACCAAAAAATGTGATGCCCACTCCAATATCCTAACTTTTCTCTAAAATAAATGTCCTTCTTCCTAAGAAGTCAGTCTTCCAAAAAAAAAAAGATACTAAAGTAGGTCTATGAGTGGTTTGGTAGATTTATTGCCTAATAAGTACAATGACTCTACAAAAACATCTTTAAGGCTGGGACATTAGATTAGGGAATAGGCACTTGCCTCGCATACAGTCAACCTGGGTTCTATCTCTGACAACACATGTAGTTAGTTCCATGAGCCCTTCCAGGAGTTATCGCTGAGCACAGAGACAGGAATTAGCCCTGTGTACAGCTGAGTGTGTTGCTCCCAACTCCTCAGACCCAAAACAACAAAATATATTTATTTTGTTCATTTTCCCCTGTTTATTTTTTTAATGTGTTTTTCTGACAGTATTCTAGTAAACTTCACATCAGTCTATATTGATAGTGAAGAAAATTTTGTGATACATATTAAAAATACTAGAAGTAAATTTAAATATACTAGTTGACATTTACACTTGAATAAGTAGTTAAAAATAAATCTTATAATCTTCTTAATCTCCCTGTCTCCAGCTCTTTCTTTCCCCCAACTCTGCTGCTATCTTAAAATATTCCCTTTTTAGTCTTTCTCATTTTAGAAAATAGTAACTTTAAAAAAAAATATATATATATAGTCAGATTTTGATTTATTTTTTAACCCTCATCTTCCTACAGTCACATAGGAAATTCTATCAACTATATTTGCAAATAATATCTTGCAAATTGGCATACTTTTCTAAATACGGGCTATTTATTTAAGCACCCCCCAAACTTGTATGCTAATTTGTCCTCCCAGTAAGTTAGAACCTGTTGTCTATGAAGAGGAGTGAAAGATAATTGTCTAAAGCAATATGTATTATACTGTTGATAATTCCTTTGTGACTTTCTTTTAACTGAAACATAAAGCCAATTTTTTTTGGGGGGTCATACCCGGCAGTGCTCAGGGGTTACTCCAGGCTCCACGGTCAGAAATCGCTCCTGGCAGGCATGGGGGACCATATGGGATGCTGGAATTTGAACCAATGACCTTCTGCATGAAAGGCAAACACCTTACCTCCATGCTATCTCTCCAGCCTCATAAAGCCAAATTTTGAAAAAATATGACCTTACTTATATTTTAATGTAATTACTTTATTTAAGCACCATGGTTACAAAATTGTTCATGGTTGAGTTTTAGTCATGGGACATACACAACCCTTTACCAGAGCACATTTCCTGTCACCAATGTTCCCAGTTCCTAGTTTCTTTCCCATTCCCCCTTCCCCTCTAGCTTGTGGGTCAGGCATTTTACTTCTCTCTCTCTCTCTCTCTCTCTCTCTCTCTCTCTCTCTCTCTCTCTCTCTCTCTCTCTCTCTCTCTCTCTCTCTCTCTCTCTGTGTTTCTCTCTCTGTCTCTGTCTCTGTCTCTCTCTCTCTCTCTGTCTCTCTCCTGTCACTATAGTTTGCACTGTTGCTAATGAAGGGGTTCCATGCATATCACTTTTGATCAGTTCCAACTATCATTGTCACAGTGGACCATTCACTACCCTAACTGCATTCACCACTCTTTGTAAAGCCAGCATACATATATATATGTGTGTGTGTGTGTATGTATATATATATGTGTATGTATATAATACATACATATATGTATATATACATATATAATATCTTTATTTAAGCACCATGATTACAAACATGTTTGTAGTTGGGTTTCAGTTATTAAAAAGAACACCCCCTTCACCAGTGCAACCTTCCCACCACCAATGGCCCCATCACTTAACCTGGTAGTAAGTTAGGAGAACTCTTTAAATATAAGCTATGATGACATCAATGATCAGCCTAGCCCTTGGCACTGATTTTTGTCTACTTCATTACTCTCTTCTCTTCAATATATTCTTTTTTGGGGGGGGGGGGCTTTTGTGCCACACCCAGCAGCACTCAGGGTTACTCCTGGCTCCACACTCGGAAATCCACTCCTGGCAGGCTCAGGGGACCTTATGGGATGCTGGGATTCGAACCATCATCAGTGCTGGGTCAGCTATGTGCAAGGAAAATGCTCTACTGCTGTGCTATCTCTCTGGGCCCTCTCTTCAGTAGTCTTCAGCCATGTAGATTTTCTTTTACTTTCTTAGGTATGCCAAACTTCATTCTGCTTTGGAATCTTTGTACTTCCTGGTTTCTCTTTAGTTAGGGAGAATTTCCAAATTGCCTGTGGTTTTTGGAAATTCCAAAATTGCGTTGCATATCTGACAATGAATGTTTAAATTTACCCAATAATGAATAAGTTCTTACTATTATATATTTTGTGTAATTGATGATGTGTGTGTCTGAAGGGTGACTGTATAAAGCTGCCTATAAATTCAGTATTTTAGAAAATATTTTTGTGAATTAATAAGTTACCTCAGCTCTTTTAGCTTAATAATTTCAAACAGGACTTGAAATATAAATACTTTAAAAAATGTTTTGATGGTTAATTCAGAATAGTAATAGATACATGATCTAATGAATGGATATCAGGCTTATTCTAAAAAGCTCATATGTTTTAATAAGTAAAAATTCAGAATTTACCTGGAAGAGGGCTGGAGAGATAGCATGGAGATAAGGCATTTGCCTTTCATGCAGAAGGACGGCCGTTTGAATCCAGCATCCCTTATGGTCCCCTGTGCCTGCCAGGGGCGACTTCTGAGCATAGAGCCAGGAGTAACCCCTGAGCGCTGCCGGGTGTGACCCCCCCCCCAAAAAAAAAGAATTTACCTGGAAGAGTTCTTTGGAAGATATATAATTAATAAATTTTAAATTATGAAAAGATAAATATGTCAGTTATAATGACAGAAGATTCTTTCCTCTCTCTGGCTAACTTCCTGTTTTACATAGAAATAAATCTCCATTAAAATGGTATTTCCAAAAATTTGATTAAACTAGATTCATCAAAATAATATTCAAAGCAAATTAAAGCCCTGAGAAGAGAAAGAGAAATGGTTCAGTAATTACATTATGAAGGAGGAGAGCAAAGGAGAGAGTTCTTAGGAAGATAAATTGTCTGCTTTCGTGGCATGGTTCAAATACAGAAGGGGTCACCAAATTCAAAGCTTTAATTGTGGTGAATTGTTTTCACCACATATTCAAAGACAGTTGTGTTATGAATCATGCCTTTTATGAAGAAATTATGCATAATTTGAAAATGTGAGGTTTTTGTTAAAAGTTACCTTGAAAGTCATATCCCCCCCAAAGTTTTTAGAAATAAATGGTCTTGTCAGCATACAAAAATACACAAACAAATTTAGAAGAAATCACTCTTGTTAGGAAAGGAGTAAGACTTATAAATAGATTAGGAAAACCTGTTGTAGATTGTGGTAATCTTTTTTTTTTTTTTCCTTAAAAGGGCAGTTGAGAAACCTCTCAAGAGCAGATCACAGGTTTGGAACCACATGATTGAATAACGAAGAAAAATTTCCAACTGGAAGCATAAACTGTGCTGTGAAGTGTTGAGATTATTCAAGCATTCAAGGGCACTAGGTCACAGAGTGAGAAATCTTAAGCTTGTATTTCACACTTATGTGCGAACTTGCAACTGAGAATAAACATGAACTACTGAAGGCAAGGGTGAGTACTAACGAGTGGGTTATACGACACACGATTGGAAACTTGCCCAATTTATTCTTTCACCCAAGGGATAAGTTTACTCTCACACACTCTTCTCTACAAACTCTCAGTTGTTAGATCACATGTGACCCAATTTCTCCATCACCTTGTTGTCCATGTTCTAAGAATAGACTGGTTATGATTTTTAAAGGCTATCCTAGCCCTAATGAACGACAGAATCACTGTTAAATTTATTTAATTTATTTACTTATATTATACTTTATTCTATTTACTTGTTTGGAAAGGCAGCAGTGAGCCACACCTAATGGAGAAAATAAGGAGAAAGTTTAAAAAATAAACTAAGAATGAGGGGCACAGAGAATGTGCATTTGGGCTAAAGAAACTGATCATTTGTGTTCCTTTGTAGTTTTATAAAGCTTTCCCTGTACTCTCTGTTAGTTTATTCTCTCAATAAACTACCTTCTCTTCAAATATACAAAGGGTGCAATGGTCAGCAGTTTTAATTCTCACAGAATCATTCTGGATCGGTAGTCTTTTCAGAGTATCTACTTCTTGCTACCAAAAGAACCCTGAAAGAGAAAGTTCTACTTAAGGAACTTCCTTTTAAGATTTAAGCTAATAGACAAAATAATAAGGGACTAAGGTGGGAAGACAAATGATTTGGTAACATCATGCATCGGAGGAAATTACAGAGAATGATTAAATATAAAAAAAATCAAATTTTGGGGGCCGGTGAGATAGTGCAGCGGTGGGGCATTTGCCTTTGTATGAGGCTGACCCAGGATGAACCTGGGTTCGATCCCTGGCATCCAATATGGTCCCCCAAGCCAGAAGCGATTTCTGAGCGCATAGCTAGGAGTAATCCCTGAATATCACCAGGCGTGACCTAAAAACAAACAAACAAAAAAGTCAAATGTTGAAAGAAGATAACATTGCTCAATTTGTTATGACTATCCAAATGAGGGTGATGGAGAAATTGGGTCACATGTAATCTAACAACTGAGAGTATATAGAGAAGAGCCTATAGAGAAGAGCCTGTGAGAATAGACTTATTCCTTCCAAATTATGGCCAAGAAAATGTTTTTAGAGGAGCAAGGCTATATTAAAAACAAGGTTCATAGAACTGAATTTACAGCTACACTACTTCACTTTTAATATTTGTTGTCACTACTTTTTAGGCAACTTAAAATTTTATGTAACTTTTTAATAAGGAAAATTAAATATATTGGTATTGTAGGATTATATGATATTACCTATTTGATAAAAATTATTATTTATATAATTTATAAATATATTATTTATAGACTTTATATTCTACTTAAAGTATATTTGTGCGCTTTATATATGTTATATCCATGCACTTATATACTATACATCTACATATATGTATTCTTATAAACTGACTGGGTGCATTTGGGGGGGGGTTTGGGTCATACCTGGCAGCGTTCAGGAGTTACTCCTGGCTCTATGCTCAGAAATGGCTCCTGGCAGGCTCAGGGGACCATATGTCCTTTTGCATGCAAGGCAAACGCCTTACCTCCATGCTATCTTTCCAGCCCTGACTGGGTACACTTTAAATCAGTACCTCTCACACTTTAATTTGCATGTACCGTATTTTCCGGCGTATAAGACGACTTTTGAAACAAAAAAAGTCAACTGAAAATCGGGGGTCGTCTTATACGCCGTACTAGTATATCCCGAAAAATGTTTCAATATGCCTAAATGAAAATTGTCTAAATGTTGCCACAAAACGAATTTTCCAACTCGATCCTGCACCAATCACTGCCAGGCTGCTTGGACCGCCTCTCTAACTCAGCCAATCCAAGCAGGCTTTTTATGCATGCAAATTAGACAATGTTCTGGACCCGAATCTACACTGTAAAAACCCTGCTCAGATTGACCAGAGTCAGAGAGGAAGTCTATTACAGTATAACCTTTGAACCTTTGCTTGTTGTGATTGGCTCACTGTGGTACATACAGTTGCAGCACAGGAACGTTCTGTCTGATACAGCGAATATAGGCCTAAACCTATGTTTTGTTTTTTTTTTTTTTTTTGTTTTTTTTTGTTTTTGGGCCACACCCAGTAACGCTCAGGGGTTGCTCCTGGCTATGTGCTCAGAAGTTGCTCCTGGCTTGGGGGACCATATGGGACACTGGGGGATCGAACCGCGGTCCGGTCCGTCCAAGGCTAGCGCAGGCAAGGCAGGCACCTTACCTTTAACGCCACCGCCCGGCCCTAAACCTATGTTTTAACTGCAAAATTAGGGGGTTGTCTTATATGCCCCAGTCGTCTTATACACCAGCAAATACGGTACATCAACTCACCCAGGATTGTATACCATACAGAACTGCTGCAGTAGATCTGAAATGGTGTCTGAGATTCTGCATTTTCAATCAGCTTTCAAGTTATGTGGCTTTAAATGATTTCATATCTGGTTTTATTATCTTCATTTGCACTAAGGTTATCTACATAGCTAAAATATAGTCAGGTTTGAAGAGTAAAAAAAACGTGGTCTGTCAAATTGGATTAGGATGGGGAGCACTTCAGTAGACTGAGCAAACTAGTCAATGAATCCCTTAAGCAAGCTAATCAATGTAGCCCTTAGATACAGGTCAGACTTAAATCAAAGATTCTAGGATCCCATGAGTGAGAATAGTACAAGGTATATTGACTTGGAAGTAGGGAGCATATTTGCAGCAAGACAAAATAAAATAGTCTCAACAAATTTTTCACCAAACTAGTGAGGTTTTTAGAAACTTAGCAAACAAGGCTTTGCACGTGAGATGATGAGTGAGGAAAGAAGTTGGCCCTCAATGAGCTTCTAATTTATTGAAATATTGGGAAAAAAACGGGTGATCAATGCCCTTCAACAAACAGAAAAGAATTATAAAGGACCGGGCCATGACTTTAGGTTGTTAGTTCCTGGAAGGACTAAGATCCAAGAAGGTCTACTGAGGCAGAGTCCTTGGGGACATGAAGATAATTGCTGAGATGCAGGCATAAAGTGTCTAGGTCCAATCAGATGGCCAAGAAAATATATATAAGATATGGGAGACAGGGCCAGAAAGATAGCATACAGATTAAGGTGCTTGTCTTGTCAAAGCCTTTCTGGGTTCCATTCCCAGCACTACATATTGTCCCCCAAGCACTTCCAGGAGTATAGAGGCAGGAATAAACTCTGAATACTATCAGGAAGACCCCCCCAAACAAAACAAAACAAAAATATATGAGAGTCATATAGCATGGGTATATATATATATGTATATATATATATATATATATAAATAATGAGATCAGGGCAGACATATATGTTCAGAATAAGAGCATGACTTATGACTGACAGGCAGAAACGTCAGGCATCACACAATAACCAAATATCAAGAACAGTTGATACAAAACAAAAGAAATAATGAAAAGCAGAAAAACAGCCAATTTTGGCAAAATCCAGTCCTAAACCAAGCAGACAAACCAAGGAAATCTCCCTACCCACTTCATTGTTCTCACAATCTACTAAGTTTCTTCAAATAATTGACAACATCCTGTTTATTTATTCCGATAACTGTTTTTTAAGAAAACTTCACATAGTGGCTGAATACAAATTTTTTTCAACAATAAATAGTTTGGGGCTGAAGGATAACACAGCAGTAGGGCGTTTGCCTTGCATGCAGCCTATCCAGGAAAGATGGTAGCTCGAATCCCAACATCCCATATGGCCCCCTGTGCCTGCCAGGAGCAATTTGAGTGCAGAACCAGGAGTAACTCCTGAGTGCCGCTGGTTTGGCCCACCTCCCCAAAGTTGGCATAAAATTAGTATGGTTTATGTAGTGATATTAGGCACTCACCAGATCACTTCTTCCAAATCAAAATGAATTTCAAACAACATACATATTTTATTTTGTTTATGAGGTAGTATAGAACAGAAAAGATAAGTATTATATTTACATAATCTGTATCATGACACTGGCAGCTGCAACAAATTAAAATTTACATTTTATTATAATATAATACTTTGTAAGTTTTAAAGTATTTTTGACAAATTTTACTCAATTAACCATCACAGCAGCAACACACACACACAAAATCATGGTTAGCACATCCAAATAATAAACCTTAAATGCAAATAGATTAATTAATTTGACAAAGACCAGGAAACTTAAATTTCCGCAGTGTTGCTGTGGATTTTAGACCATTGCTTGTTCTAATTAGCTAAAGTTTTAATTAACTAAGGTTCTAATTAGCTGTTTTGTCCATGTGCAATTATTTTTTTTTTTTCAGAAAAGTTCTGGCTTCAAGTCCATAAGTGGGTCAGATTTATAGTTTATTATGGTTTCTAGTTTAAATATTTGCACATTATATGCTAAGGAAAAATGAATGCTATGAGGGGGTAAACACATACATTAGAATGAATTTAGTCAGTATTACCAAGGCAGATATTCTTGAATATCAGGCACTGGATAAAAAAATCATTATAGGGGACTGTAAAATAAAAAAAAATATATAGTCCACAAGTAGGATGAGGTAGCCCCAGGCAGTGTGTTTCTAACCCCTTAGGTGGAGGGATCTGATGAAGCAGGGTAGTGGCGGAGAAATAATAAACAGCTGTTTGAAAATATATTCACTGGAGTCAGATTACTTTATTCCTTATGGTCTTTCTCTGCCCTGTCCAGCCTCTGCCATGTACTGCCTATCTGCCATGTGCTCATTCTCTCCTGTTGCCTATGCACTCTCAAACACAAAGCCAACCTCTTTTCTTTATTATTCAGAACCCCACCCACTAGGGTGGGGAAGGCCCTGTAATCCAGGTGGGCTTTTACATACCAAAAGAAGAGGTTAGGGAAACAAGAAGTTGGGGGAAGGATTACAGGGAACTAGAGAAAGGGTCCAAAGAACTGAATATGTGATGAGCACTGAGCTACACACATTTGATCCTTGGCTCTACAAGGTCCAATAAACACTCCCAGGAGTAAGTATGGAGGACAGAGATGGGAATGGTCCCTGAGGATTATCGGGTGTGTCTGAAAAACCAAAGGGAAAAAAGTGAAACAAACACAAATATTTCTTAATCAGTATTTCTGATTCAAAAGCAAACTAATTGAATTATAGTAGAATGAATAAAGGCTCAGATTAAATAAAGGCTCATAATTCAAGAAGAAAATAAATACATTAGAGTCCACATACATAGACTTGAAATTAAGTCACAAGGGCAAAAATAGAAGTCTGATACCACTTACTAAAACCAAATAGAATCATATTCATCTAGTTTGTAGGATTTTGGGACAAGTGGTGATGGTATTTAAGATTTGACTATTGGGGCCCGGAGAGATAGCACAACGGCGTTTGCCTTGCAAGCAGCTGATCCAGGACCAAAGGTGGTTGGTTCGAATCCCGGTGTCCCATATGGTCCCCTGAGCCTGCCAGGAGCTATTTCTGAGCAGACAGCCAGGAGTAACCCCTGAACACCGCCGGGTGTGGCCCCCCCCCCAAAAAAAAGATTTGACTATTGGAGTCAAATAACCTTTTATTATTAATATTTGAGTAGCATTTTATTTTGTCATCAGAAGTTCCCAGGGTGGAGGAGAGACAGCAATTAAAACTAAACCAGAAACTGTAAAACACAGAAACAACATAATGGCTAGAGAAATGGTTCACAGAAGGTTGAATGCTGGCCTTGCATGTAACTGACCCAGATTTGATCCTCACACCTGATGTTGGTCATAATGCTCCTTTGAGTACTCAGACGTGAAAGCTAAGAACAGAATCAAGGGTAAGCTCTGAGCATTACCAAGTGTGATCCCAAAACAAACTAACACAAAAGGGGTCAGAGCTATAGTACAACAGGTAGGGCATTTGCCTTTCATGCAGTTGACCCTAGTTCAATATTCCAGCATCCCATCTGGTCCACCAAGCACCACCTGGGTAATACTTTTTTTTTTTTTTTTTTTTTTGGTTTTTGGGCCACACCCGGCGGTGCTCAGGGGTTACTCCTGGCTGTCTGCTCAAAAATAGCTCCTGGCAGGCACCGGGGACCATATGGCACACCGGGATTCGAACCAACCACCTTTGGTCCTTGATTGGCTGCTTGCAAGGCAAATGCCGCTGTGCTATCTCTCCTGGCCCGCACCACCTGAGTAATTTTTGAGCACAGAGCCAAGAGTAACCCCTGAGCACTTCTGGTTGTGGCCCCAAAACCAAAGTAAAAAAAAACAAAAACATAGCAAATTTAGTTATAACCTTGATATATTCATTGAGATCTGAAACTTGCTATTTATGTGCTGAAGATGGGCAACAAGATATATTTTGAAGTCCAAAGTATATTAAAAGCATCAGAAAATGTCAATCTGGTGGGCCCGGAGAGATAGCACAGTGGCGTTTGCCTTGCAAGCAGCCGATCCAGGACCAAAGGTGATTGGTTCGAATCCCGGTGTCCCACATGGTCCCTCGTGCCTGCCAGGAGCTATTTCTGAGCAGACAGCCAGGAGTAATCCCTGAGCACCGCCGGGTGTGACCCAAAAACCAAAAACCAAAAACCAAAAAAAAAAAAAAAAAAAAAAAGAAAATGTCAATCTGGTTATTTCATGTTAAAAAAAATCCACTAAATTTCACTTATCTTAAATTAAAAAAATCAAATCAGATCTTGCCACATGGCTATAATGAGTTGGATGAGTAATTCTCTTTTGACACTATGGTCTCAAACAAAACAAAACAAAACAACCCCCCCCCCAAACCAAAAAACAATCTCCTGTTTGGTCCTATCTCTGAAGTGCTTTCAGTTTCTTTTGTGTTTCTTCACTTTGTATCCTGGTGTAAGGCTCGTTTGTCCATCTAGGTGCTGCTCGGACCCAGAGAAATGAAGAGACAGTCACTCAGGCAAAATCTCAAGTGAGTTCTTTATTCTACCAGCCAGGGTCCAGTGCCCGTCCAGAACCGAACAAAGGCAAAGGACCACGTGGCTTTCTTTGTTCATCCTTATATACCATAAAAAGGGGAGAGGGGGGGGCCGGGAATGTGGCGCTAGAGGTAAGGTGTCTGCCTTGCAAGTGCTAGCGTAGGACGGACTGCTGTTCAATCCCCCAGTGTCCCATATGGTCCCCCCCAAGCCAGAGGCGACTTTTTTTTGAGCGCATAGCCAGGAGTAACCCCTGAGTGTCAAACGGGTGTGGCCCAAAAACCAAAACCGAAACAAAACAAAAACAAAGAAGGGGAGAGGGGGTAGGGATGAATCCCTTATAAGGGCATAACATCCCTAGGGCATTCTGAGGCCGTACAAGTTCCTTATAAGGGCATAACATCCGCTAAGACATTCTGAGGTAGTACAAGGTATCACATGAGTTGGTATAAACTTCCTTTTTAGGACAAAAAGGTTTAGATAGAAAAAGCAGGTATAAGCATAGAAAATTACAGAATTCTGGTTACAAAACCTGACCTTTAAGTTCCATGAGCTACAGCAGTGGGGGCTGGTGTAACTAGTTGTTGACTTCCCTTTTCACTGGCAGCCATTTGTATACAAATCAGTTTGCTCTAAACTAGAAAGTGACTTAAATTATGAATGTGAATTTTGTCTTTTAATCCTGTATCTAGTCAAAACAAATTAAT
The DNA here is from genome assembly GCF_024139225.1 of Suncus etruscus. Classification (NCBI taxonomy): domain Eukaryota; kingdom Metazoa; phylum Chordata; class Mammalia; order Eulipotyphla; family Soricidae; genus Suncus; species Suncus etruscus. Next base: position 97,634,873 of record NC_064855.1, on the reverse strand, counting down.
TAAATAGTTACTATAATCTAAGTAAGCAGATTTTTTGTTTGTTTGTTTGTTTTGGGCCACACATGGTGAGGCTCAGGGTTATTCCTGGCTATGTGCTCAGAAATCACTCCTGGCTTGGGGGACCATTTGGGAAGCCAGGATCAAACTGAGGTCTGTCCTGGGTCAGCTATGTGCAAGGCAAATGTCCTACCACTGTGTTATCGCTCCGGCCCCTAAGTAAGCACTTTTAAATCTTAGTAATAATGGCCTGAAGTATTATAATCTATGTTCTCATGGAGCATACAATTTAATAAGAAGGACTGAAATAATATAAATAATAGTAGTTAGTATTAGGCTGGAGAAACACTGGTTGTTTACAATGTGAATTTGATGATACTAGCTCAAGGGGCATCATGAAAGATGTGTAAAGAAATTGAAACTATGCTCTGTGTCCACCAGGATTGCACAGAATTGGTCCTGGATATGACTTACGGTTTGCAATTAACCACAGACTATTTACAAAGTGGCTCGTGCTTTTGAAGTAGTGCATAGGAAAATAAGAATGCTGAAGAAATAAGTAACAAATTGTGTGGATTGAAATCCAGATGGCTAACAACATAACATAGAACCCTCCACAGCTCCATTTCCTGTTGAAATTTTGGTGCTTGTGTTATATTTGACCAACAAAGCAGAACTTTACCATCTATCTCTCGAATACAGGCAGGGGTTATGGGAGGTAGGAAATGGGGGACACTGATGGCTGGAAGGTTGCACTGGTGAAAAGGGAGGGTTATGCTTTTTATGACTAAAACCCAACTACAAACATGCTTGTAATCATGGTGCTTAAATAAAGATACATACAAAAATAAAAACCATAAAAAATTTGTTTTGTTCATAACTTAACTCAAAATATAAACTCACTAAATTATACAATGTATTTTATTTTTTAGTATGAAAATTCATGTTGGAGTTACATAATTAGTTGAAGAAGTCCTCCTCCTTACAGTAAAATGGGTGGATGCTCTAGATATTTCTTACCATTTTGGAAGTTCAAGGAAGTCCACAGTCTTCTCAGAATGATTCATTGCAAACACCTGACATCATGCTGAAACATTGGTTAAGAAAGGTTAGAAGTTCACTAACTTAGGAAAGAATAATTTTAACAAATTTGATGGTTCATTTTAAATGAAAGTGTGATGAAGTTGATTTATTTTTCACTGTTTTCTGTTCTTTATTCCTTTTAGCAGAATTTCTATATTTGCAGCATAGGAAGGATGCAGTTTTAACACAGATATCTACTTTACTTACAGTTTGTTTTAGCACTTTTACTATAACTAATTGAGACAAATTTCAATTGCACTTAAAAGCCAGCACATAATCCAGTTTACAAAGACACTTGTGAGTGACCCTTGATCTTTATTTCAGTTAGTTATAGTTAGAATATTCCTTTTATTTTATTACATTGACAGCTATCCCGAGAGACCAGAATCACCAGTTGTGTAAGAGGTGATTTGTAGCTTCAATGAATTAGTACAACAATTTGGAGAAATCTAACATTCATAATTTTCAATGACCTTGACTTAAATATTTCAATATGTATATATCTCTCTCTTTCTCTGTAACTCTTCCCTCTTCCATTTTCTTCCTAGGATTAACTTGACTATGCCTACTATGTTTAGCTGGCAGAATATGAAAAAAATATGTAAAAAAGTATCTTAAACTGAGCCTTTGAGCAGGGAAATGAGAGTCTTTAATGAAATAAAGGAAGACTACTTAAAGAATCAATAGGATGTCTCACAAGCTGCTGTATGATTTTTAGTAGAGGAAGTGAATAATTTCCCTTTTTAGCTGAACTTGGAGGGAAAATTTTAGGTAGAAAGTGGAAGATATAATTATGTGGCTTGGAATTTAGCCAGGGTGCTGGAATTCATACCTCTACACTTTCAAGATATGCCACAGACCCTCTAATTACCCCAAGTAGATCAAGACCCCTCTTTCTATGTATCCCATCAAAAAGACAACATACATTGTCAGGCTCTGCTGTGTTTCTCTACATTTCCGGTTTTATTGAACACTCTGCAGAAATCATCTTTAAGTTCCTACAGAGAAATTTTTTGTTGGGGGAATCTTGATTTACACACATGGCAAAGTAGAAATCATCTTTTTAAGGGAGATGGCTGGGGTAGGGGTACTTAGACAAAAGATCTGAGACCATCACCTATGAGGAATCATACTGCCTGGGCTTAATATTGACTTTAGCGATTTGCTAGCTAGAATATATATTGTGTTAGTAGACTTTAACTTGATCTGTAGTTTCTTTACTTATTTTTTTTTAAAAGTAACATTGAGCTTTTAAATGTGATCTAGGAAGTAGTTTTAAAAATGTGAAGTTGGTGAGGAGCACACCCAAGTGACACTCAGGGGTTACTCTTAGCTTTGAGCTCAGAAATCGTTCCTGGCTTGGGAGAACATATGGGACACTGGGAATCAAACCCAGATCTGACCTGGGTCAGCCGTGTGCAAGGCAAATGCACTACTGCTGAGCTATCGCTCCAGCTCTAAAAATTTGACTTTAAATTACAATGGACTCAATGGATTGATGACTGGCTTTGTGTTCAAGACTCACTCCTAGAGTAATCAGGGAACCAGGGCTCAAGTCTGATTTAGTTGTGTTTGAAGCTAAGCCCCTTAACTGTTCTGTACTGTCTCTAGCCACAAATATTGGTGGGAGAAAGGTTTTTGGGTTATACCTGACAATGCTTGGAGTTAATCCAGGGCCACAGGACTAAATCTGGTGGTGCTCAGAGGACATATATAGTTCTGGGGATTTGAACCAGGGTCAAGAATGCCACAGCCTTATGCAAATTAAGTGCCTTCCTTACCTTCTGTATATTCTCTCTGGCCCTTCATACATGGAACATAATAAGCTGGCAGTCACTGAGCACACTATGGTTATTTCTACAATATACTCTTTTAGTTCTCTCTTTTTTTTTGTTTTTGCTTTTTTATGTTTGTTTGTTTGTTTTGTTTTGGACCATATCCAGCTGTGCTCAGGGTTTTCTCCTGGCTCTATGCTCACGGATCACTTCTAGGAACTTTTAATCCTGGCATGGAATTGATATTCCTATGAAGAAGGGCTAATAATCCATTAATATAAATATATGTATGTATATATGTCAGATTGTAATTTATATATACATATATATTATACACATATATACACATATATATTATAGTTTGACCATGATAAGCTTTGTGTAGTGAAGCTAAAAAGTTTAGTTGAGGGGCCAGAGTGATAGTACAATGGGTAGGGTGCTTCTGTCTATAAGGAATGGCATTTGGCTGCTATAGTTTATGCAGAAAGGGGAATCTGCTGTCCCTCTTCTAAGGATGCAACAGAGGTATGAGCCAGGACAGGGCTAACTGGGAAATGTATGTGGCCATTATTTTCTTTTGGAGCTTGGTGGAGGAGATGGATTGTTTTTCTGCTGGGAACATAGTAATTGTGGTCAGGGGCTGTAAACAAATTTATTTTTTATTTATAAAAAATGCTGCAAATGGAGTTGGAGTGATAGCACAATGGTTAGGCCTGGGTTTGATCCTGTCATTCCATATGGCCCCTCAAAACTGCTAGGAGTAATCTTTGACCACAGAGTCAAAAGTGGATGCTGAGCACCGCTAGGTGTGGTCCAAAAAAAAAACCAAAAACTAAAAACAAAACAAAAAAAATGCTGCAATTTTTTTTTTTTAATTCTGCATCTCTTCTCACAGGCCAGGTGTAGCTGTCTTCTCCCACTTTGAACATGTAATTTCTTCTACCATTTCTACTTTTTGTTTGTTCCTTCTAAGCTTCTGTGAGCAGAGAGAATTGGAAAGCTACACTTTTCAGGACTATGTTTAAAACAATATTTGCTTGTATAATAGAAGTAGGATTTCAACACAGAAATATTTATATTCACCAACATTCAGTTTATATGTATGAGATAATTGAAACAGGCTACAACTCTGGGCAAAAGTTGTACAACTCTGACCATCATCAGAAGCATACAAATTGTTACTTGAGCACTTTTAATGAGGCATGAGAAAAAATGGAACACTGTCCTCCCCGTACCTGGTGCCCTGCACTGAAGTAGCAATAGAGATGGGGATCAAGTTTTGTCCTAATTTGGAAAGACATGTTCTTTCCACTGAAAGCTATTTCCTTTCTAGAAATGCCTCTTCCTTTTTTTATGCAGAATAGAAACAGATCCCTTGCCACCCTCCCTTTAACAACAAAGTTTTTATGCCAAGCACATCTTTCTGGCAAAGTATAATTGATACTCTGGAACTATGCCTGAGCTTATGATGGAGGTTAGCACTGAAACACTAGAGGGATTGAGTTACTCTAGGCCAGGACTTCTTAAAATTTTCCACTTGCAACCTCTTTTTTTTTTTTTTACCCCAACCCCTTTTTTTGCCTAAGAAGTTCTTTTTGTTTGTTTGTTTTTGTTTTGTTTATTTTGGGGGAGGGCTATACTCAGAGCTTACTCCTGGCACTGCACTCAGAATTTACTTTTAGTAGGCTCAGGGGACCATATTCAATGCCAGGGATCGAATGCACATAAACTGAATCTTGTTGGACTGTGACCAGAGTGTTGGCACAATGGATAGGGCATTTGTCTTAAGGAAGGCCAACTTGAGTTCGATCCCTGGCATCCCATATGATCCCCAAAGTCTGCCAGGGATGATTTCTGGTGCAGAGCCAAGAGTTACCCTTGGACGCTACTGGGTATGCCACTCCCCAGAAAGAAGTCTTACCTGTTTTACTATTGCTTTGTCTCAAATCTAAAATTTTTTATGTGACTTTAGCTATAAAATGAAATATTTACTAATATTATCATATATTTATTTATTTTGGTTTTGGGGTCATACCCAGCAGCACTCAGGGGGTTACTCCTGGCTCTGTGCTCAGAAATTGGTCCTGGCAGGCATGGGGGACCATATGGGATGCGGGATTCGAGTCTGTGTGCACAGCAACCCTTCCACTGTGCTATCTCTCCGGCCTCTATCATACATTTATTTTAGAATAAATTTTTGTCAACCACAAGACCACTGTGAAGAAGCAAGGCTCAGGGACAGGAGAGATAGTACAGAGTTAGCATGCATGCCTGTATGTAGTCCCAGATACTGCAGAACCAAGTCACATTACATCTAGGCTAGCAAAGAATTGTTAGTCTGTGTGACATAATCGGCAAGGGTAACCCTCCCCTCTCTGCTTGGAAAATACTCAGGCCCTGCAGAAAAACAAATAAACAAAAACAATAAAAAAGAATAAGAGGCTTGAGGGGGGCCGGAGAGATAGCATGGAGGTAAGGCGTTTGCCTTGCATGCAGACGGTCCGGTGGTTTGAATCCCGGCATCCCATATGGTCCCCTGAGCCTGCCAGGAGCAATTTCTGAGCATAGAGCCAGGAGTAACCCCTGAGCGCTGCCCGGGTGTGACCCCCAAAAAACTAAAAACAAAACAAAATAAAAGATAAAGAATAATTTTCATCAGATAAAGGCATTAGAATAATCAAATTATTGCTTTAACTGTGTGTGACTATCAAATAATTAAATCAAATTGAATAATGCTAATAAACAGAGAAAATAAACAGAAATAAAAATTGCCCAGCCTGTACAAGACTTATATACTGACAGACAAGGTGTAATTCTAGGAATAAAATATAAAGCCTGAATGTTTGATCAAGGCTTTGGAACAGGAACATAAAGATATAGAAAGTAATACATGAAATTCTGGTGTGGTCAGGGGTAAGAGAATCTTACAGTCTGGAAAAAGAGAATATGCACAGCTACTGGCAGCATAAAATGTTAGGAATGAGTCAAGTTCTAGAGAAAAGACAGAACAAAATGCAAAGGCAATACACTTCAGAGAACAGTTATGGGGGTGCCAGAGCCTACATCCTAACTAAGGAGGCCCAATTTGGGTCTCATTCATATAATCTTTCCCTATTTTTTTTTCTTCTGCCAGGAATCTATAAAAGTTTGGCTTCCTTGCCAACCATTTGTGCTCCTGGTTTATTTCACTGTAGAAGTCAAATTGGGAAGTAGAGTGGCAGATCCTTCAGGCATCAGCCTTGAGGCTGAGCAGATGGTCAGTGAGCAGTGAGGGAAGCATTAAAATGAGCAGATGGGGCCCTGAGCACTGGGAAAAGATGCCAAAAGCTGCCAAGGAAGGATGCAAAAAGCACCAAGGCAAATTGCCCTTTCACAATGCTACCAAAGACTCATCCCTAGTTCTAGAACTATTAACTAGCTTATTTAAACCTTCCATTTAAAAACTTTAATAGAGGAGTACACTGCCAAGTCCCATAATTCTTCTCAAAAGACACCTTCTTAAAAGTCACAGGTGATGAAATGTAAGTGTCATTAGTAATAAAAGTGGTGCAATGTTCTGTGAAAGCCTAAGCTTGGAAATGGGTATTTGACGTCTTCAACAATCTTGTATAGTTTTTCACAAGTCATGCATCAATAATGCATTAATAGCACTTTAGAATAACTCCAAAATGTTACCATTAAAAACAGTTGTCTGTCTTGAATAGATGTCTAATTTTGAAAGGAAATGGCTTTACTTTCAAATATGAGGCAGCTGTAAAAAATTAGATGTATGTACACATTTATGTACAATGCAAACGCTTCAAAAGAATTCTCAATGGAAAAGAAATATCAATGGGTTCTTCAAAGACATCATACAATAGCCTGGTATATATATAAATAATTCACCCACATAATATATCTGCTCATTGTATTTTTTGGAGCCTATTACATTCAATATAACGAGTGCATCTAGTTATAGAAATTGCTTCTATATATATATAAAAATGAATACCAGTTCTTAATTCTTCATTGAAATTATTTCAGTACACTTTAATGGCATTCATGTCTGAAGTTTAAAAAGGGATTTATCTTAATGGCAAATAATCCCTCATATAACTTTCTCTAGCTTTTCTTCGTTTTGCTTATTTCTTCTTTCCTCTCTCCAATCCTTTCTCCCTCTTTCCTTTTCTATTTTTCACCATATCTAGTGCAGAATCAATATAAAACAAAGAGCTAAAAATCATGCATCCAATAACTCTTTCTTTGATATATCATTTGCCACATTGTGTTGGAATAAGTATCCTATATCGCATTACACTTTGTTGCAAATGTTAACGAGTGGCCTCACTATAAAAAAAAAATACTCTCATGATTTAAAGGCCAGTGTGGATTTAGACCAGAGAGAAGACATTTCAGTAAAGCATAAACATGTCAGGGAGATATTATGTGTTTAAGAATTATTTGGAATGTGACAAAATTTATGCTTGGATGTGAGGGATGACTTCCGTAGGCAGTGACAATTAACTAGGAGATATGTCAATGCATAGGGTTGCACTGCTTTGTGTTGAGAGAGGTACAGAGGGACAAAAATTATTCTAAACAAAGAGAATACTTCTCAAAACCTCAAAGTAGAGAAGAAGAAAAAACATGAGACAGTCATAGAACTGTTGAAACCTAGGTGAGGGGCAGTGAGGACTATTTGTTTTGAAGGATGAGGTGAATGATTTTTAAATAAAAATCCATGGTCTTTGCATTTTATTCTAATAAAAATGATAATGATAAAGGTTCATGGACTCACATATTTAATCATTTTCTATTTAATACTATGGACATTCCTAACCAGTTTCTAATTTTTTTTGTTCATTTTTTAAACCCCCCACCAGTTTCTACTTTTATTAAACTCCTTCAAGGCTCGCTCTTTTTACTTTTGCATTAAGAAATATACTTCCTTAATTTTTTAAATTTAGCCACCATAAAAGTTACAGTCATTCAAGATTGAGTTTCAGGCATACACTGTTTTTCAACACCAATCTTTTCATTGGTGTCCATTTCCTTCCACCAATGGGCTCCGTCTATCATAGTTTCCCTCCCACCCATCAGTCTGATTCTATGAGAATCACAGACACACACATATATGTTTATATGTTTACACATATGTTTACACATATGTTTACATATATTTGTGTGTGTATGGATATATATGTTTTAAGATTTATTTTTACTATGCTAACCACTGTTTCTAAAGTGCATCTGGGGAAAGTCACAAACGAGTTTAGCAGCAGGAAAATAAGGAAGGATTCTGTTTACACACCGGAGAGCTATATAAGCCACAGATATTTTTCCCCTCTAAATGACTAAAATAAAGTTATAATACTCTGATGAAGAATCAACAGACTTGAGAAATATTTTGGGATCATAATGCAAACTATTTGAACTTTGAATTATATAATATTTGAAATTACATAAAACTCCCCCAGGCAAGGGTTCTGGAAACCTTTAGTTAGGACCTCTGTGCATGTTGCAACAATTGCTGCCAGAGGAAACTCCCTCAGTAAGGGCTGGTGGACCACTGGGACAGGAAATGAGGAACTCAGGAAGGAGACATGCAAGTTTGCACGAACACATCTGCCCAGAGATTATGAATAACTGGGGGTAATGCAAAGATGAAATCCTGAATTTCCATTATTTCTATTCTGTTCAATTAAGTTTTTTCACTTAAATCTATGTTTTTTGAACCATGCCTTAATATCATAAATTTAGGCTTGAGTATATTCAAATGAAGAAAGAATCAACAATGCTCTACGAAATTCACTGCTTTGAGAAATAATTTTTTTTAATTTTTATTTTTAATTATGAGAACAAGGGGTGCAAAGTAAGGGACAAGGTAAAGTTACAGTGGAAGGACAATCACCCATAACATAATTCTCAGAAGTCCCTTTGCTGATATATTAACTTTGAAATTTCAGCCAAAGAACATTAAGATAATAAGACAGAATCCATGTACAATTACTTTGTGCCTCAAGTCCCCAGATTGTAACACATTATAATATTTCTTAACAGTACACAAGGCAATCTAAAGCCATAAAACTTATGTAACTCCTTAAACATTACAGGGCAGTAGTATTTTTCTTACATTTCCAATATACATAGCATATTAGCTTAAGTTAACCTCAAATTTTAAGTGAGTTCTTTTTAAGGATTAGAGTCAAAGGGAGCACAGTAAGAATGGTGTTAGAGTGGCAATTGTTGTGTTTGCATAGGCCCACCAAAATATGAGGGACATGGAAAGATAATAACCTTGGCCTAAGTTCAAAAGAGACCAGACCCCTGAAGTTTCCTGGCACAAAGACCAAAGTCTAGGCTCCAGGCAAGCTAGATCGTCCAATCCAATACATTGTCTGTAGTGCCAACACACTTTTATTTTTCACACAGTCTCTGTTTGTTGGTATCATGTTTCTGTATTAAAAGATCCTGGAATCTGCATATCTTACATTGAAGTCGGACGTGGAGCATCTCTCTTTCACCTCACAATCAAAGGCAATGCAGGGAGCCTGTCCTTAAGCAGGTCGTTGTTGTTGTTAAGGTCTTCTCAGTGTTAAGGGAAGTCTCTTTTGAGCAGGTCGAAGTCTGAGCAGTGAGAGGTCTTCCGTGGTAGAGGATTGCTATCCAGGTGATGTTATAGACCAGCCTGGATGTTTCGTGGATGGCTTTCCTGGTTTCAGGGGAGGAAATGGAATAATGCCCTTTCTTCTGAGGGTCTGTGCCAGGTCGTTATGTCAATGTTTCAGGGTGTAAGTGTCCCTTTGCACTACAAGGTTTGTGTGTTCCAATCTCTATTAGATTAGGATTTTTATTTGTATTTTATACTATTATTCCCATTTTAATGTGCCTATGCAGAATAAGAAGCAATGCCACATTGGTGTTATTGGCACATATGGGGGCCATAAGAACAATTACAATGATTCCATTGATATGATTCAATCATAGAGCATTAAACTGGGGGACTCTTCCACCAAAATTCCTTGTAAAACACTCAAAAAGAGAAGATAAAAAGTGGTTAGGAATCATCACTGTATAAGACAACATTTAGTAAGAATTATAGCTGTCAGAGAAAAAACACAAAATATTCTAGAGAAATATGTGTCCATTTTATGTATCTTGAAACAGTTTGGGGTTGTCACACACAATGCACAGCTTTGGACTGTGATTACGATTCTACACTACTGAAGTTAAAAAGAGTAAACTAGGTTAGTGATGTTTGAGAAGGGGTTAGAGAGTTAAAGAGTAAAAAAGAGCTTTGTAGGGGTGTGGGAAAGGGGAGAATACAAAATAAACATTCTGTATACAGAAAACATAACATAAGAATAAGGAATATTCTGAATACATGAAATACATGAAGTACGCGCGGGGGCTTACACCCCCGCGCGGTTCTGTAGTTTTTGGATGCCTAGGGAGGAATTTCTCACCCCCTCCCCCCAAGGCCCGATTAACCAGGCGTGGCCCTGAAGACCCGCCTGGTGTGGGGGGAATCATGCTCTCCTGGACAAAGTGGTCAGCCCAGGGTCCTATGGCTAGCTGTCCTGCCCAGAGCCCCCATCATACCAGTCAAAAGCGCACGAAATCCTGGCATGTGGAGTGTTCTGGGCCCAGCCAAGCCTCTGCAGTTTTTGGCTGCCCAGGGAGGAGAAATAATTTTTAACCTATTTTAATGGTATAGAGCATGTTGAGAAAACATTGAATAGTGATACTGAATATGCCCCATATATAAATATCTATTTGTATGTATACAATGTCATTATATATCCAAAGCATTCTACCTTTAGTTCATTCTTGAAGCTTACACATATCTACCTCTGGTTTCATGTAATGTCAGATAAATAATAATGATAACATAGAAAAGATATATATTATATGCCAAGTAATCAAGTGAAAAATTTCAAACTCATAACTCACTCATTCTGTAATAACTGCATAATATGGTTACTATTATTGATGCTCATTTAATTCATTTTTTTCTAGAATTTTATTTTATTTTATTTCTATTTCTATTTTATATATATTTATTTTGGGGTGTAGCATAACTCACTGCTCAGGACTTACTCCTGGCTCCATACTCAGGAATCACTCTGGGAAGGGTTCAGGGGAACATGTATACTTCCAAGCATCAACCCAAAGTTAGCTACATGCAAGACAAGCATCTTACATGCTGCATTATTTCTCTGGCCCAATTGAAAGATTTTTATTTATTTATTTTATTGTTTTGTTTTTTGGGTCACACCCGGCAGTGCTCAGGGATTACTCTTGGCTCTACGCTCAGAAATCGCTCATGGCAGGCTCGGGAGACCACATGGGATGACGGAATTTGAACCATCATCCTTCTGCATGCAAGATAAATGGCCTACCTCCATGCCATCTCTTGGGCCCTGTATTTTCTTTTTTAATGTAACTAGTGTCTGGATTCAAACCAGAGCCTCACACATGCAAGACAAGTGCTCTACAATTAAAGCATGTCTCTATTCCATTACCCCATTTTAAAGCAGAACAAAGTATCATGCATAAGGTAGTTCAGATATAATAGTGGAGCCGTTATTAAATCTAGGCTAGCTATCTCTGTAATTTAAGACCACTTTCTAGATCCGTGGTCCCATTGCTGCTAAATTGTTCAGAATAATAGGCAAATAAAACCAAACTAAAAAAACCAGAAATAAGTCTTTATTTCTTTTGTGTTCTTCAAAGTCAAAAACAAGATAAAGTCTTAAATCATTGTAAAGAATTAGAAAATGATATCAAAACTACTCCTGATAGTGGCCGGAGAGATAGCACAGTGGTACAGCGTTTGCCTTGCATACAACCAACACAGGAATGATCCCAGTTCGATTTCAGGCATTCTATATGGTCCCCTGAGCCTGCCAGGAGCGAGTCTGAGTGCAGAGCCAGGAGTAACCCATGAGTGCTGCCCAATGTGACCCCCCCAAAAAAAACAAAAAACAAAAAACAAACAAACAAAAAAGAACACCCAAACAAAGAAACAAAAAAAAAACCTACTTATGATCAATTTTAGTCAAAGGATATTGGTACTTTGTGGTGGGTATAGTGTGGCATTATGTATAAAAAGAGGAGTAAATTTATATCTCTTATAAATAAACATTAGAGGAACGTATCCATTGTTGCAAGTCAGCCCCTGAAGAGGATGACTGATGGAGCGATGGAGGATGAGGTCTTTCCCCTCCAGCTCGGAGCACGAGTCTGCCACCCTATTCAGCCAGTGGTTCTGAAGTGAAGTGGCGGGTAAACAGCTCGCAGACAGTCAGGCTTGTGGAAATATTAGCTTTATTCAGTGGACAAGACTGAAGTCCAAAGCCTCAGCATCAGTTCCAGCCAAAAAGCCTCTCGCCTTCCACAGACCTTTGTTTTATCCCCCAGAATCAGGTACCACCCAATGGTGGGATCAGATACCACCCAATGGTGGAAGCAGAATTAGGTACTACCCTAGGGTGGGGGCAGAATGCCAGGTCACATCCTAGGGTAGGGAACAATCACCGATCAGGGTAGGGTCAGTAACATAATAATCCCATAAAATGTTTACATACACAACATCCATAATCAATGATACAAGGATGAATACTAATATTACAATGTTCATTGAGTTCCTGCTATATTCAGAAAACGTTGATATAGAGTTCACATTTAGCATCTTACTTGACTTTCTATGTGTATAGTATTAATGTCTATGGTATTAATTCTATGAGTGTTTTATTTGTATCAGTGTGTGGTATTAGAGATTGACCCCAAAGTCAAACATGTGCAAGGCAAGTAAGTGCTTTCCCACTAATCAACATCCCTGACCTGAGGAGATTCTACTTTTATCCTTCCTTTCAATAGTAAAACAATAGCATTGGACAACTTGTGTGAGAAATATGTAAATTATAGCTCAATCTATTTCACCACAAATGTATGATTTTAGTCAGTTTTCTCAATTGCCACTTCCACCAGTAGCTTTCTCTGGATAGAAATATATATTACGCTAATGTGTATTTAAAAAATAGGCCATATTTGGCATGTAATTTTATGATTGATTCATTTAATCAACAATATATTAAAAATATATTTGTATATTAATTATACATTTATATAATATGTACAGCACTCAAAGGTATACCTATACTTAGGCTTTTTAGTGATGTGGTGGTCATTAATTTTGTATTTCATAGACATTAATACTAACACTATTATAATCATGTATCTCAAATACAATAAAAATTTCTACGGGCTATATTTAATGGCTGTGTAGTATTGCAACAACAAAATTAGCACCACAAAATTTACTTTAAATATTCATCTGGGTTCCAAATTTTGCTTCTATTATTCTATTATGAAATTCTTTTTGTTTTGTTTTTTATTTGTTTGTTGTTTTTGGGTCACACCCAGCAGCACTCATGGGTTACTCCTGGCTCTACGCTCAGAAATCGCTCCAGGCAGGCACGGGGAACCATATGGGATACCGGGATTTGAATCACCCTCCTTCTGCATGCAAGGCAAACTCCCTACCTCCATGCTATCTCTCCGGCTCCCGTATTATGAAATTCTTATTTTCATGAGTGTGTTTGTTGAATTGAAGTGACAATATTTTTTCCAAATGTTATAACAATTAGGTTAGTATGATGACTGAAATAAATATTTCCTCAGAGAAAACCTAATGAGACAACATAATATATTATTATAATTTCTCTTTTGAGTATGGAAATAAGTCATAACTATACAAAAACTATCACTTTATGGACACAGATGAGATAATGACATTGTGAAAATTTTCTCTTGTTCTTCTTTATACAGTTGGCCCTACTTTATTTTCAAATATGAAAATTCTTAAGAAACTATAATTTTGTTTGAAAACAAGATGGTTTAATTAAATAGAAATAAACAATTTAACTTTATGGTGCTGATTTATAGGAAGGAAGATAAAAGATAATTCCAGATTGTGAAATTATAATTATCATTCATACATTCTCAGATTTGCTTTGGGGTGGAGAATAAGATAAAGATGAAATGTTTCCATTTTATTGTAATAGTAATGTATTAGTAAGGTCCTCTGAATATTTTGCTTAGACATATCTTATAGGTAATATAAATTACATGATTAAACTTGAATTTGTACTTGCCATGGGAACACATACATATTTCCATTCCATCTTGGAAAACGTGAGGCTCAAATGTATACCTTATGAATCAAAATCCAGGTTTAATTGGGGATTTCTCCTTAATAGATGTAGAAGGTTCTGATCACTAGTGACAATAGAGTCCTTGGAAGAAGAATATCATCTCTATTTAAAGAGGTGAATCATAGGTGTTCTTTTTTTGTTGTTGTTGTTTTTTTGTTTATTTGTTTTTTGGGCCACACCCGGCGGTGCTCAGGGCTTACTCCTGGCTGTCTGCTCAGAAATAGCTCCTGGCAGGCACGGGGGACCATATGAGACACCGGGACTCCAACCACCTTTGGTCCTGGATCGGCTGCTTGCGAGGCAAACACCGCTGTGCTATCTCTCTGGGCCCCATAGCTGTTCTTCATCTGAGAGAGAGAGAGAGAGAGAGAGAGAGAGAGAGAGAGAGAGAGAGGAGAGAGAGAGAAGAGAGAGAGAGAAGAGAGAGAGAGAGAGAAGAGAGAGAGAGAGAGAGAAGAGGAGAGAGAGAGAAGAGAGAGAGAGAGAGGAGAAGAGAGAGAGAGAGAGAGAAGAGAGAGAGGAGAGAGAGAGAGAGAGAGAGAGAGAGAGAGAGAGAGAGAGAGAGAGAGAGAGCACATAACTGGAAAAAAGCATCCCCCCTCTGCTCTCCTCACCATGACCTTGCCCATCAAATCCATCAGACTATCTACCACTACCAATGACATCTCTCTCTTTTTTTTTTTTTTTTGTGGTTTTTGGGTCACACCCGCAGTGCTCAGGGGTTATTCCTGGCTCCAGGCTCAGAAATTGCTCCTGGCAGCACGGGAGGACCATATATGGGACGCCGGGATTCGAACCGATGACCTCCTGCATGAGAGGCAAACGCCTTACCTCCATGCTATCTCTCCGGCCCCGACATCTCTCTCTTTAGAGATGAAAGTACTTATGACTAGAGAGGCTGAGCAACAGCACATGACGTACTGGATCAACAAGAAATAGATTAAATTAATCCCAAAGTTTTATACTTTCATTAATAGTAAAACCAGCAGGAAATAGATGAGAATGAGACCAGCCCAAGTGAAAGGTTTGCACATTCATGCTAAGTATGTCAGCATTGAGTAGGGCCCAAATTTTCCGAATCAATTATCATTAGTTCTTTTTTTTTTTTTTATCTCTGTCACATGTTCACTATTGACTTTATCCTAAAACCCTAGACTTTTCAGAAAAAAGAAGTCTTCTGGAACCTGATTCTTCCCTTTGGAAAATCCACATCATCTTTTCTCTTTAGGTGTTATAAACTTCTTAACCTGTTCCTCTCTGGAGTTTGCCTGTTTTGTAAAATATCTTCTTAAGTGCTGAACAGGTAATAATTCTGTAAACAAATTGGATCACATCACTCTGTTTTCAACTTTGCACCTCACATTTACTTCTGACTAGTAGATGAAAGAACATATTATTAGAGAATAATGATTTCACCTTTCAACTAAGAATTTTTTTGCATGGGTGGAGTTTATGAAATTAAAGGTTTGTTCCTATAGGAGAAAGAAAAAAAAATCAGGAATTGAATTAAAGTTTATATGCGTTGGGTTAGCCAGCTTTGCAGGTCTTAACTTGCAATCTATATTCTGTGTCAGAAACTCGGAGTACATATATGCCTGCTGTCAAGGAACTCACATGGGGTGGAGCATACCACACCTGCAGCCTTGTTCTTGCTTTGAGTTGAAGCTTTCATCAGCAGTTTCCTTTTTGTACTTTCATAAAATTGTACCATTCTCATGAAAACAAAATAAGCTCTATTACTGAGATATATGAGTAATGTTTGCATATATTTTTTTCTTTTTGTGATCTCCGAAGTAATACAATGAGACCCAAGTGAAATTCCCTGTCAATGGTTTCTTTGGTTCAATATAATTCTCATGTCCTGGGGTGCTGATGATTTTAAGTGGTGGCTCTTCAGTGCTATACCTAATGCTCAGGAAATGATATACAAAGCTAGGTGGGGTGAGTGGGTGATGGTGATGCTAAACTATGATTGTCCACATGCAAGGCAAAATCCTTAATCTCTGTATTATCTTGCTGGTTCCTTTTTTGCTGTTTTTATTTTGCGTATTCTCTCTCTCTCTCTCTCTCTCTCTCTTTTTCTTTCTGTATTGGTGTCACACTTTTCAGTGCTGGGGTTTGCCTCTGGAGGTGTTTTGGGAGTCGGTGGTATTAGGAGTAGAACCTGAGGCTTCTGTATAAAAAGTACATAACATAAACTTTTGAGTTTTCTCTGCAGCCATTTGCTATTGTAAGCTAATCTTGAATTAGTGATGTCAAGGTCTTTGTATAGATATCAGTTGACAGGTGGGATCCTACTTGTCCTGGACCATTGGCAATTGCAGTTACACAGGAAGAAATCCTGCTCTCATCCTCATGCATGCTGTGTGTGTGTGTGTGTGTGTGTGTGTGTGTGTGTGTGTGTGTGTATGAGTGGAGGGGTGTTGTATAGACCTGGTGGGATACAGGAGCTATTTATTCTTGGCTTTCTCACCCTGGTGGTGCTTGGGGAATCATATGTGGTACCAGGGGGATTTGAATGGAGTCAACAGGTTGCAAAGCAAACATCTTAGTGTCTGTAATATTTTTCCAACACCTACATTTTACTTTATCTTTACATACACTTATTCACTTTCATGACTCAAATTCTTCCTCACCTTCTCTTCCCCTTCTTTCTCTTCCTTCTCTTCTTTCACAACAACCAAAGGTTTGTTGTGAAAACCAAAGGTTTCTCATATACTTGATTGTGATACTAGTGGGGCATAGGGGTGTCTCACATAATTAGTTTTGTATGTATGTATGTATGTATGTATTTTTTGTTTTTGTTTTTCGGGCCACACCCATTTGATGCTCAGGGGTTACTCCTGGCTAAGCGCTCAGAAATTGCCCCTGGCTTGGGGGGGACCATATGGGACGCTGGGGATGGAACCGTGTTCCTTCCTTGGCTAGTGCTTGCAAGGCAGACACCTTACCTCTAGTGCCACATCGCCGGTCCTGTATGTATGTATTTTTGTATGGTGGTGGGGTTATACTGTTTTAGTTGGGATGCCAGTACACATTCTGGTTGTAGGGCTCATAGTCTTTAGTTGTGATGATCTCTTTCTCTCTTCTTCTCCCTCCCTCCGTCTCTCCCTCTTTCTCTCCCTCTCTCCCTCCCTCCCTCCCTCCGTCCCTCCCTCTCTTTCTCTCTCTCCCTCTCTTTTCCTCTCTCCTCCTCTCTCTCTCTCTCTCTCTCTCTCTCTCTCTCTCTCTCTCTCACACACACACACACACACCAGGTTTGTGGGTACCAGAGATCAGGTAACAGAGTGTACGTAACACACTCAGCTCATGTGGATTGCACCAGGGTTCACACTCATGGTCATGCTTTTAAGGAGCTGTTTTTGAAATTCCTTAACATTTAAAAAAAAAAAAAAAAGAAAAGGAGCTGGTTTTGTCACTGTGTTATTTTGGGCACTATCAAAACTTTGATTCTTAAAATGGATGATATAATTAGCATTCTTTGAATTAACCTGTTAACATGGTAGCTATTTACCTATTGCATCTGAACTCCCTTCTTTTTACATTAATTTTATTTTTTCTATTGCATTTATTATAGAATGGAATTCACACAATGCTCAAAGTCAGATATATATTAAATTAGATATATAAATATATAGCCTTCTATATATTTAAAAACTGTGACTTGTTTGTCATACATGTCTACTCAATCACATGTTATTTTCTGTATTCTACTTTCAGCATTGACTAAAACACTCAGTTTATTTTTCCCCATTCCCTTGTATTCCTCCCCATAGAGCACTCCATAGCATTCTTGTATTGGACCACTCCATTAGATGCTTGGAGAACTTGACAATCTAGTGAGCCCTGTCTTCAATACAGTTTCCTTAAGTAGTAATCAGAGTGGTATTTAGCAATAGTAAAAAAAATTATTTTGGACTGCATTATTAAAACACACATGTATATGTTTAATATATAGATATATGTTATTTATGTAATTTATGTATTATATATATATATGTTCTTGAAATACATGTGGTCAAAAGCAAGATCTTATTTGTTTTGGAAGCATGTACACTATTCTAGTTCTCTTTGATTCCTCTTTTTTTTTTTTTTTTTTGGTTTTTGGGTCACACCTGGCAGTGCTCATGGCTGTCTGCTCAGAAATAGTTCCTGGCAGGCACGGGGACCATATGGATTCGAACCAACCAGCTTTGGTCCTGGATTGGCTGCTTGCAAGGCAAACACCACTGTGCTATCTTTCCGGGCCTGATTCCTCTTTTTACTTATTTCCAAATAGCACATTCTATGAATTTTTTGTGAAATGATCTCTATCACTCTGGGACTAAGAAATATCTCCAATCTGTCTTAATTAATCTGTAATGACCATCCTATAAAGTGAGATTTTACCATTATTTCTATAGGGATAAGAGAATTATAATTGAGGGAATGCATAAAAGTGCTACAGTAACTAGTAATTGAATCATAACCTATATCAGATAATTTCTCTATCACAACAGCTACTCAACTTCCAGTAGATTTTCAGGAACTGCTTCAAATCTCAATGAGCTTTATCTTTTCACCTATTAATAGGGATTACACATTGAAGACTATCTTTACTATTTTTTTTTAACATTTTGTTTGTTATTTGCATTGTTTTTGTTTCTGGGCAAGACCTGATGATGCTTAGTACCTATTACAAGTTCTGCATTCAGGGATCACTTCTGGTGAGTTCCAAATCCATAGGGGATGCCAGGGAATGGGTGGGCTGTATGCAAGGCAAGCACTTTACCTGCTGTACTATCTTTCTGGCTTTTATCTGTTTTATTTTTGTGGTGCTAGGGATCCATCCCAGTAGTTCAAGCACATTAGGTATGTGCACTCTACCGATAAGCTACATTCCTGGTCTGCTTTTTTAACCTGTTTAATGTGGTTAAGCATTTCATATCCCGATCTAGATGAAAACTCCAGCAAGTCTTGAATGATTAAATGCTTGCCCAAAGTTCCCCAGATGAGAGACCAGAAATCCAGTTTTCCAATTTCTTGTGAGATAAAATAAATCAAAACTGATGAGGATTTGTAAAATATATTTCCGAGAGTAACCATGTTTGGCACAATATTTTTCCCCTACCTAAGTCTGTTTTGTGTATAATGGAAAAAAAAAAAAAAACAAGGTAATTTTGTCACTTTAGGTATAGGAAACTAAGTTCTGCCATTGAAGTCTAAAATGTTTTCCAGAGCTGAAGCTGAATAAACCTGATGAGATGCATCTGTTTCCAAATGTAGACAATCCAAGACAAGTGGATCAAGCTGGGCTTTATACATGCATGTAAGTGTTCCAAAGAAAATGCTAATAAGTGCAGAGGCTCCAAGCCAGGTGCCTGAGAACAGAAGATGGGGCTGAGTAGTTCACATGAAAGTGAACCAACCTTCAGCATGGGGCTGCTGGGTCCTGAGAAATTAGAAGGAAAGAAAGAAGATAATCAGAGGAATAAGACAGGAGGAAATTTGAGAAAGGCCACAAGAAATAAAACACACAACAACCAAGCAGATATCCATATATAAAGTCAAGAAAATAAAAGGAAGCAAGAAGACTGAAGTTCACCACAACAAACAAAAGGCAGAAGAGGAAATGGTCTCAATTTTTCAAGTTCACATAAGAAAACATACCTACTTTTAATCAGATCTTCTCCCTTTTCCCTTCCAGCAATGTTCCGTTCGGGGCCCCAGCAGCTTGCTAACTGATCGCATATGCACCTCCTCTGTAACTTGCCTTAATATCTTTTGGAAACTTTTAGTAAATGAAAACATTGTCTTTCCTACTTTTAAGTAATTTTTCCCATAACCTTAAAATTTAAGGATTTTAAAAACTTTTTAATTGCAAATAAATAGCTTATATGACCTATAAATATTTTATGGCCATTAAAATTATTCAACAGAGATTGCCGACCGGTTACTAAATGCCAGGCCCTGTCTGAGAAACTGTTTCTGCTGACTTTCATTCAAGTGTCTATAAACACCTTTACATAAGCCTCCAAGTAACATGCACTCAACACACACACACACACACACACACACACACACACACACACAAGCGCGAGCACACAAACACAGTCTCACATATACAAATACCATGTAAACAAGGTCATTTTATAATAGCGTTAAGTCTACAGTAAAGTTGAAAAGGAAGAGCAAAGAGTTCATTTGCTCAGTTTCCCTCATGTTAACAACACATGCTACTATAGTTACATGTGTTACGACCAAGGGCCTGTTATTTGTATGTTTCTATAAGCTCAGCACTATACTTTCTTTGATTTCACTTTTTTCTTTAATGTCATTTTCTTTCTTTTGGTGTTTAGACCACACCTGGTGGTTCTGAGGAAACCATATATTCTAGGAAAATCATCTGTCACTAGGGCCACACAGTGCCAGAAATCAAACCCAGGGTTCCTGCATGCTAAGCATGAGATCCATCTCATTGAGTTGACACCCTGACACAGTTGCTAATTAATTTGCTTTTTTACTATTTGGGTACTTCATCCAAAATAACAGATTAAATTAATTGTCATGTTTCCTTAGACTATTTTTTTTTTTTTGGCAGTGACAGTGATTCAGGCTTTCCATATTATCAGTGTCCTTCAACATCAGTTGATGTGATGTTTTTGACACTGATTAAAGTTATGGGTTTTTTTCTGTTTGTTTTGCTGTGCTGTTGGAGAATGGAATTAGGACCTCACACATGCAAGGCAAGTGCTCTATCACTGTACTATAACTCCAACTTTGGAGTCACTTTGGAGAAGATTATAACTCCTCAAAAAGTTCTAGCAGGGGCGGGTGAGGTGGCGCTAGAGGTAAGGTGTCTGCCTTGCAAGCGCTAGCCAAGGAAGGACCGTGGTTCCATCCCCTGGCGTCCCATATTGTCCCCCCAAGCCAGGGGCAATTTCTGAGCGCTTAGCCAGGAGTAACCCCTGAGCATCAAATGGGTGTGGCCCAAAAAACCAAAAATAAAAAAAAGTTCTATCAGAGGACATATAAAATCAAAGTACCACACTGATGGTATTAAACTTCTTCAATTAAGTACTTTCTGAACATCTCTACTGTTTTTTATTCTCTTTTAAGGTTTTTTTTTTTGGGGGGGGGTGGGGACCACATCTTGTTCAGGGTTTACTCTTGGCTCTGTATCCAGGAATCATTCTTTGAAAAACTCGGGATAATTTGTGATACCTAGAATCCAGGTATCTGAGTACCTGGGCTAGCTGCACTCAAAGCAAACACTTTATCTTTGTGTCATCTCGCTGGGTTCTCTGTTCTGTTTTCTAAGCAAGTCACTAGTCAAGAGTGGAATGGGGGTGGTGAGAGCAGTAAATTAAGCTCCATTTACAGGGAAAGAGAGTAGTATTTTGACAATATTCAGAATTATTTTGTAAGGAAAATGTCTGTTCTTCCATTTATTTATTTACTAATCTCTTTATATAAACTAATATGTTTATTTTAATTGGGCTAGCTTTTCAGTATAATGCCATTTATTTTGCTAATCTAAATTGTTACGAGCTTTGTCCTCTTGCAACTTCTCCAAGTTGAGTTTTGTGTTCTACTTATTCTTAACTTGTATTGGTTGAATATTTCTTTATTTTCTGTAATGAAGTTTCACACGATAATCTTTATTCACTTTGTATATTTTCACTGAAGCTGTAGATCACTTTTCCAGTAAGACTAGGTTCTTTTTAATGGACAATAGTAGTAGAAATGAAGAGAAATAGTCTTCTTTATCACACTGTAAAGATTTTGCTCTTGGCTTTGAGTGGGTTAACATGTCTTGCACAGGAAAGAATATTTTCTTCTCTTGCTGAATGCTTTCAAAGATAACAGCTGGGTTTTTCTTAAACAGTAGGAAGAAAATAATGGGTGTTTTGGTTAGATAGCCAATGGAATAGAATTTATTATTTCAACCATTTAAAAAGATTGATGGAAAAATCATTGTGAGCATTTTTTTAAATTAAAATGCAGCTCTTGGAAATTCAAGCCATAACTAGATCTTTCAGATTAAAAATATCAGCTCTTGCTGGAGTGTTGGTGCAAGCGGTAGGGCATTTGCCTTGCATGTGCTAACCTAGGTCGGACTGCGTTTCAATCCCCTGGCGTCCCATATGGTCCCCCAAACCAGGAGCGATTCTGAGCGTATAGCCAGGAATAATCCCTGAGCGTCACTGGATTTGGCCCAAAAACCAAAAAAAAAAAAAAAATCATCATCATCATCATCATCATCATCATCATCTCAGCCACCATTTAATCTCTTAACATATGAGTAAAACAAAGAATAAAATAAGAGTGGAAAGTAAAGATCAGTGCCATTTTTTTTACATAAACTCATCTTTATTGGCCAAATGCTTATTTTAATGATTGAAATAAATAATAAATATAGCTCCCATGTACTGCAAATAACTTACTTTGTCAACTAATTTACACACATATTCTCATATTTGATAACAGTATAAATAGGATTTGAGATCCAATATACATACTCTTGATACCATAAATTATGTGCAGAAAGGAACATCACAGAGGAACCATAAAATATCTCCACTTCTGCCTAATACTGTTTGATGTATATGTGTGTCTATGTGTGTGTGTGTTACCACACCTGGAAGTTCTAAAGTCTTATTCCTGGCTCTGCACTTAGGGATTATTGGTAATAGGGCTCAAGAGCCATTTGAGGTGCCAGGAACTGAACCCAGGTTGACTGTGTGCAAGGCAAATGCCCTATCTGCTTTTCTAAGTCTAGACCTTCTGCTCAATTCTATGTAATTAAAAGGCGATCTTCATCTTTTTAACAAATAAGAAAAAAAAAATTTAAGGATGTAAGTAGTTGAAATATTAGAACAAAATAAAATTCTAGTATTATCTTTGTTTTTGTTTTGTTTTGATTTTTGGGTTTTGGGCCACACTCAGCGGCACTCAGGGGTTACTCCTGGCTATCTGCTCAGAAATAGCTCCTGGCAGGCACGGGGGACCATATGGGACACCAGAATTCGAACCAACCACCTCAGGTTCTGGATCGGCTGCTTGCAAGGTAAACACTGCTGTGCTATCTCTCTGGGCTCTAGTATTATCTTTTTGATAAGACCCTGTCATATTCTTTAATTTTATTAAATAACATGGTCCTTACGTCAAACTGGCTCCTTTCCCATATCTTCATTATGATGATTAATAGCAGAATTGAGATGAGAATTCAGAGGTCCTCTTTAACATACTTTCTCCTAAACAGGTTTGAACCTGTTATTAAATTAATGCTACATTGAAATATAATTGATAACATGACCAGAAAAGGGAATTAGAATCAAGGAGGATATGAAACCTATGGTGCTATACACAAACTGGTGTAATCTTTTAGAAATAGACAGGCATTGTGACTAACCTACATAGGATTAGGATAGTGGATGAGAGGCAAATGTCTTCCTTCCATTTTTTCATCCTTTTATCTCCTTTTTTTAAACTTGCTTCCTTTTTTCCTTGTTTTCTGTGATCTCTGTTTCTCTCTCTGTCTCTGTCTCTCTCTGTTTCTCTGTCTCTGTCTCTCTCTGTCTCTGTCTGTCTCTGTCTCTGTCTGTCTGTCTGTCTGTCTGTCTGTCTCTCCTAGTGACAGATGACAAACCCTGGGATTTCTGACATCAGAGTTAGAGATTTACAAGAAGTCAAGATGTCAAGGATTTGCTAGTTTGAATCTGATTATTTAAAAAAAAAATAAGGGGTTCAGAAACTTTGTATATCAAAACCACAAATTTCAATACTATTGTAGCCACAATACCTAAATCATAATAAAATAAAAAAATAAAAAGCAGGGGCCAGAGAGATAGCATGGAGGTAAGGCATTTCCTTTGCATGCAGAAGGACGGTTGTTCAAATCCCGGCATCCCAGATGGTCTCCTGAGCCTGCCAGGAGCAATTTCGGAGCATAGAGCCAGGAGTAACTCCTGAGCGTTGCCAGGTGTGACCCCCCCCCCCCAAATAAAAAGTAATAGAGAATTGTGCTCTGTAGGCAGGTATGAGAGAACTATGGAAGTTTTCCTATTAATTTTCTTATTTTCTATCAGAAAATCATCAAGGATTTGCCTAGTGACAGATATGATTGTCATTCTATTTGCTTTTATTGGGAACCAGGTATAGAGCAAGCATTTTTATTTATCTTAAAAAATTTAGACACTTGTTTCCTAAAGTCTGCAGTTATTCTTTATAATGTAGTGTGTGTATGCTTGTGTGTGTGAGAGAAAGAGAAAGGAGAGAAAGATCATGAAACTGTACAAAATGAGGCAAAGTGCTATTGTTTGTGTATTATTGTGTTATTGTATATGTATTTTATAGTTTAACATATTGCATATATAACACATATGAATATATGTATATATACATGTTTTCCTGTGGGATGACAAGAAAAACAACATGCAGAATATAAAAGTTCCAAGAAGAAAAAGAGAGGGCCCGGAGAGATAGCACAGCGGCGTTTGCCTTGCAAGCAGCCGATCCAGGACCAAAGGTGGTTGGTTCGAATCCTGGTGTCCCATATGGTCCCCCGTGCCTGCCAGGAGCTATTCTGAGCAGACAGCCAGAGTAACCCCTGAGCACCGCCGGGTGTAGCCCAAAAACCAAAAAAAAAAAAAAAAAAAAAAAAAGAAGGAAAAGAGAGAGAAGAAATATGGTGCATTTTATGCTATACCTTGAAGTTATCAAAAAGTATATCTAGCTTTGTAATTTGGGGTCACTCTTAGAAATGTTCAGGGACAGCATGGTGCCAGAGATTGAACTTTGAGTCTCCTTTATGCAAAGCATACATTCCAGTTCATTGAGCACCCTTTTTATTGTATTTTTTACATATTAAAGTTTTTTGTGTATTTAAGTTTTTGTTATTGTTATTAGTAGAGGTGGTTGTTTCTTATTACTCTATGTTTTTAGCTCTCTGATTTTTATCACTTGCTTCTGTAGGCTGCAGAGTCCCTATTATATACATTTTTTTTTGTTTGTTTAGTTACTTACTCTGTTTCTTAGGGCTATTATTTCTACTGGAACTTTATCTTTTTTTTTTCATTATTTTTCTTGCTATTGTCTCATTTTATTCACTGACTCTTCTTATTTCCATAAGCATTGTAAAAACTGTTCATTAAAACTCTTCTTCAGCTTAAATTACCTAGTCCTGTTGCATTTAGATTTTTCCCAGGGGTTTTGTATTGTTCTGTTATTTGTGAAATGTTCCTCTGTCTCTTCATTTTGTTTGACACTGTAGGTTAATTTCTACAGGTTGAGCTAAGGAGTTTCCTTTCTGTGCGTGTTGGCCTTATGATAAGATTACAAGTTGTATAGTGTGAACTCTAGGTTCTTTATCCTGGATACTAGGATCTCTGTTGCTATATAAATAGATATCTCTGCACCTGTTTGATGTCCCTAGCTCTACTGCCAGCACAAGATAGAAACCAGGGACACAGAATGCAAAGAAAGCAATGGTAGAGAATTGGAAAGGTCTAAGCTTTCCTTGGGCTGCAGGCTCCTGAACTGAGAAAGAGTTTACCACCCCCTCTCCTCTCAATCTGAGCTCTCTCAGCAGCCTTCAGTTGGCAGCCATATTCCACCTGGAATCTGCAGCTTCCTTTTTTGGTGGGGAGGGTCTGGGCTAGGTCACATTCAGCTATGCACTGTTCCTTGCTCTGCTGAGGACTGACCCCTGGCGGTTCTTGGGGGACCATATATGGCACTGGGAATCAAATGGAGGTAAGTTGCATGCAAGTCAAGAGCTCTATTTCCTTTATCTTTGCAGTTCATTAAAACTTTAAAAAAATCACATTTATTTTTAAAATTATTTTTAATTTAGTCAATGTGGTTTACAAATTTATTCATAGTTGAGACTCATAGTATATAATTTTCTAGTACAAATCCAATTGCCAGTGTCAGTTGCATCTACCAATGTCCCCAGTCCACCCTGTCTTCCTTCAAGGTTGCCTCCTTGATTGCTGTCACTTTGCAGTTTGGTTGTTATACTTTGGGTCTCATATTTTCAGTGTTTTTGGTTCTATGGTTTAGATATAAAGCCAGATAACACTTCTTGACCTCCAGTGTGCCAGTGGCCCTTGTCTCCTGCCCTTGTTACTCTCTATCAACCTCTCTTCCTTTTCTCTCTCCAATTTCTTTATTTTCCTATCTTCAGCTCTGGAGTTCAGACTCCAGGTTAGTCTAGGTATCCCCCTTTTGATGCCTTAATTTCCCTTGTTCTATTATTCTCTGTAACAGAGATAAGTTAGTTCATCTACTATTTGTCTTTCTTTTTATGTACTTCTTTGCTTAACAAGATAACCTCCAGTAACATCTAATCTGCAGCAAGTTGCATGATTTCATTCTTCCTTGCAGCATTGTAAAATTCCACTATGCTTTTATATCACATTTTCATTATAGACGCAGCTGTTGTTGGACACCTAGATTGAATCCATATCCTAGCTATAGTGCTCAGTTCTTCAATGAAAGTGATGTGCATCTTTGGCCCATTTAACAAACAAACAAACAAACAAACAAAAAACCCAAAGACCTCTATACTAAGATGATTTTAATATGCAGCTTTAAAAAAAGATATTTCTTCTTCTTTTTCTTCTTTTTTGGTTTTTGGCCCACACCCAGTGACACTCAGGGGTTACTCCTGGCTATGAGCTCAGAAATCATTCCTGGCTTGGGGGACCATAAAGGACATAGGGGGGATCAAATTGCAGTCATCCTAGGCTAGCACACACAAGACAGATGATTTACCCCTTGCGCCACCACTCTTGCCCTAAACAAAGATCTTGTTAGTATATTATAACCCCCGGAAATTGCTCATGGAAGAAATTTATCCTTAAACATGCCCCTCACTGTGTCTCCAATATGTGGAAAAGAGGCGGGAGAGATAGCACAGCGGTAGGGCATTTGCCTTGCACACAGATGATTCAGGACAGACAGTGGTTCGACTCTCGGCATCCCACATGGTTCTCTGTGCCTGCCAGGAGCGATTTCTGAGCGTAGAGCCAGGAGTAATCCCTGAGCACCGCTGGGTGTGACCCAACTCCCCGAAAACCCCCAATATTTGGAAAAAAAATTTGGGGAAGAAGCATAGCCTTATTGCTACTGTTCATTCTAATGTTCACCAAAACTTTGGAATAATTTTTCTAAAATCCCATTATAAAAAGAAAGTATTAGAGTGCGTGTGACAGCTGGGGTGAGAGGAACACTATGTAAAATGAAAACACTAGTCCTAATTTAAATTATGTTAGGATCATGCTTTCAGAAAATAATAGACAAACTGAATCTCTTTTATTTCAAGGTCATACAGGAATGAGGTCTGATATATATAACTAAAGATTTATTCTTTCACTTGACAAAAACAGTAGTATAGGCACTAGGAATAAATTAGGATATTAGGTGGAACTCCTGCCTTTGTGGTGTCAACAATCCTTTTTTTGTAGAGAAGACTGTAAATGATTCTGTCTCTATTAAACAATTCAGTCTGGTAGAATTTGATCCATTAAATTTATTGTGGTTCAGCACACGCTAATGAGTTAGGCCCAAACATGGATTAAGTCTATAGAAACAGCAGAGTTTAACTTGTCCAGTAATAAATGCTTTCAGGCTCTCCTACTACAAAGCTACATGAAAACAGTTGAATGATTCAGGCCCTGGGTCTTGATTGAAGAATGAAGTGATGAAAAGTACCACCCACCCAACATGGAAAACTGCAACCTCAATAGGCTTGAAGATACCAGGAGAGGGACTGTTGTTACTTTAGTCATGATTGTGTATTCATAAAACATGCCTTTACCAGTTCTATTATAGGGCTACAGCTAAGTAGCCTGGACCTCACTATGTTTACTTCTACAACTTGCATGCTCAGAGGATAAACTTGGACTAGATTTTAGATGCTTTCCATTGGGGGCTGGAGAGATAGCATGGAGGTAAGGCGTTTGCCTTTCATGCAGAAGGTCATTGGTTCAAATCCCGGCATCCCATATGGTCCCCGGAGCCTGCCAGGAGCGATTTCTGAGTGTAGAGCCAGAAGTAACCTCTGAGCACTGCTGGGTGTAACCCAAAAATCAAAAAAAAAAAAAAAAAAAAGATGCTTTCCATCTAATAGTAGGGCATCTTAAGTCCTGATTGTAACAGGTGAAAGGCTGACATTTCTCACTAACTTGGCTGAGTTCTTTGTGATCTCTTTGTTGGAGATGGACAGTCAGACCCTCAGTAATACTTCAGAATTTCCTAGGCAATGGTAGGATACAACAGCTTTGACTGTTGCTACCATTGACTTTTCTCATTAATAATAATAAATCCTCTTCTGGCAGACTTAGTAGAGTTCTGCTTGACTGTTGGCTAGGTTTCTATGACATCTACTAACAACAGGAGACAGAGAATGGTTATGACTCAGGAGTAAACTTTGACAGAAGAGTTAAGACCTTGGGCAATGTCAATCTAAGGTGCAGTAAGATTATCTAGGTGGAATACTTGTATATGGGAAGAGAAGAATTTAGAAAATTCTCTACAGAGAAACTGGCCAGTGCAGTTATCAACTTCTAGTTCAATGGAAATCAGTAGGTATAACCAAATTGCATATGTTATTGGTTTGTAGAACTGCTAGTTCAGAATGACTACTGCTTTCTAATTTCATTCTTATGGGGGATATATTGAGTGGAAAGAATATATCTGGGCTGAAGAGATAGTACAGTGCTTAGGGTGCTTACCTTGAATTATGCTACTGACATAAATTTGATCTTTAGTAACATATTTCATCTCCTGAACATTGCCAGGAGTTATCCCTGAGCACAGTGTGGCCACCCAATAAACATTTTTTTTTTTTGGTTTTTGGGTCACACCCGGCGGTGCTCAGGGGTTACTCCTGGCTGTCTGCTCAGAAATAGCTCCTGGCAGGCACGGGGGACCATATGGGACACCGGGATTCGAACCAACCCTTTTGGTCCTGGATCGGCTGCTTGCAAGGCAAACGCCGCTGTACTATCTCTCCGGGCCCCCAATAAAAATTTTTAAAAAAGAGAAAAAAAAGAACCCCAGGCTTTAGAAAGTGTAATTGGCAAGTGCTATGGATACAAAGCTACTTAAAAAATCTCTTTGCTAATAACTACACTAATAACTATCATGGCAATGTTAATGTCTCAAAAACAGGCAGGGGGTGTGGGAGGAAGAAGATGAGGGCCATTGATGGTGGGAATGTTACACTGGTAAAGGGGGGTGTTCTTTGTAATCATGGTGCTTAAAATATTATTTAAAAAAAGTATATTTCTGACTTTTTTAAATAAAAGAATCTCTCTTCTCAAGTTACTCTGGCTCATTAGAGAGACCAAGTGTAAAGTGACAAGGTTATAATGACTTTATGTATAAGTGTTAATGGGAACCTAAGCAAATATAGAAAATGTATATACATATTTCCCACTGAATGTATATAATATTTTTTTTTTACCAAATGCTATGGAAATACAGAAGAATGCAAACACAATGAGAAAAGACAAGTTGAAGCTGGAGCGATAATACAGTGGTAAGGCATTTGCCTTGCTTGCAGCCAACATAGGACAGACCCTGGTTTGAATATCAGCACCCCTGAGCCTGCCAAGAGTGACTTCAGAGCACAGAGCCAGTCATAACCCCTGAGCGCTGCTGGTTGTGACCCCCCCCCCCAAAAGAAAAAAAAAAAAAGAAAAGGCAGGTTGAGC
Source organism: Suncus etruscus (assembly GCF_024139225.1). Lineage (NCBI taxonomy): Eukaryota > Metazoa > Chordata > Mammalia > Eulipotyphla > Soricidae > Suncus > Suncus etruscus. The sequence continues at coordinate 97,605,116 of NC_064855.1, read as the reverse complement.
TTCACAGAGCTGGTGATGTTTGTAGACCAAATGGTGTGTTTACCATCCCAGTTCAGGAAATGTCACACAGGGTCCACCAGGCTGCACTTAGTTTACATACATCTGGTTCCAGTTGATGTATGGAGCTTTTCTTGGAAACCTGTACTCTACATATATGGTCTTCCCTTGACATTTACAAAGGAAACATCTTGAGACATTCCAGAATCCCTAATTTCCCAAATACTAATTAAGATGTAGAGACTGAATAATCAGTCAGCCTATTTACTGGCTAAGTATTTGCTTGTACACATAAGCCATGTGGCGGCATGGATAAATGTGGTTAAACTCTTGAAGGTTAAAAGTGCAGAAGCCACATCATGATGCAGTGTATTTTAGACATGTCTCTTCCAGGGCAGTATTAGGACCATCCAGAGCTCCAGAGTTAGAGAAAGTCATTTTCCCTGGGGTTGATGATTGGTACTAGGCAGAAGGGCTTGCACCACACTGATGGTAGGCAGACATAGTATTAGCTATAGAAGAGAGAATCATTGTCAGGTCTCATGTAATATGACCAAATGAGTCACTGTGGTACAAACTTGTATTTCTTTTGACTGGAAAGAAATTCTGAGCATATTGGATAATTCTAAAATAATCAAGGAATTCGAGCTTCTATTTGACCTAGTAACTTAATTTATTGGAATATATTGGAATATACCCTAATGAAGAAAAGACGGGTACCCCTATGTTCTTTGCTGCATTATTCACAACAGCCAAAATCTGGAAGTGAGCTAAGTGTCTAAGAGTAGATGACTAGATATATAAATTATAGTACATATACACAATGAAATATTGCTTAGCCACATGGGAGAATAGTCATGCAATTGTTGCAACCCAGAAGGACCTAGAGAGCATTGTGCTGGGTGAAGTTAGTAAGAGAGAGACCTGTTCAGAAATATCTCTCTCATATGTGAGATATAAAGAAACGTATGGTGGAATAAAAAGTACCTAAAGACACTAGAAACATTGAATATGGGAACTGGTTTTCAGTAGGAAGCTTGCCACTTGATGGTTCTAGGGGATAGGACAGGGAGGGGCAGAGTCTAGGTAGAAGGAAACATTTAATTTTCCTCCAGGAAGAAGGAGGTACACTGAAAGGTAGTAAACTCTAATGTATAAAGCCCTATTAGTAACAGTACTGTAAATCACAGTGAAAAACTTATTAAAGGGGCCGGAGAGATAACATGGAGGTAAGGTGTTTGCCTTGCATGCACAAGGATGGTGGTTCGAATCCCGGCATCCCATATGGTCCCCCCATGCCTGCAAGAAGCGATTTCTGAGCGTAGAGCCAGGAGTAACCCCTGAGCGCTGCTGGATGTGACCCAAAAGCCAAAAACCAAAAAAAAAAAACTTATTAAAATTCCTCTTATTATAAGCAAACTGGGAGGAAAATAAAACTGGGGCACTGGTAGAGGGAAGTGGACACATTGAAGATGTGTGTGTCAAAATGTAATGCTTGAAATCCAGTCATAAATAACTTTGTAACTTTACAGAGAGTAAATAAAATATTATATAATATAAATAATAAAATAACATTAAAGAAAGAATTCATGAACATATCACTTATTAGATACCATCACTACCTTCCTGGACTGGTGCCTACAGCATCACAAACAAATGAACATTTACTGTCACCCTAACTCCCCATATTAGAGTCTTATTTCCCATTTCTATTTGAAAAAATTAATCAAGTGTTCATCATCATAAAAATGGCAAGGGATAACACTGAGGATGACGTAGGAAGCTCTAGCATCAATACTCTCTGCTTTTAACTTTTTGTTTTGTCTTGTTTTTTTTGAGCCACACCTGGTGACGCTCAGGGATCATGCCTGGCTATGCACTCACTCAGAAATTGCTCCTGGCTTGCTTTTAACTTTTGAACTTTTTATCTTCTGTTCAAGCTAGATGATTATTGGGGAATTTTTTTCCAGAGTTTTATAATTTCATTATTTAAGCATCATGGTTACAAACATTGTGTTTCAGCCATAAAATGCACACCCCACTTCATCAGTGCAACTTTCCCACCACCATTGTCCTCTATTTCCCTCTCCTTCATCCTCTGCCTATCTTCGAGACAGGCATTATATTTCTCTATGTCATTGCCAGGATAGTTGTTAGTGTAGTTATTTTTCTAGCTGCACTTACCATTCTTTGTGATAAGGACCATTGGCTGGTCCTTCCGGGCTTCCTCTTAATTGTTTCTGGGTATTATTATTATTATTATACTGCCTTTTATTTTCTTAAATCTATTGGGGAATTTGTGAAGGGAGAGAAAAGGCCTATCATCCAGAGAATTTGTAATTGGCCAGGAAAAGTCTTCTGTACCAGGGCCCTGGCCATACTTCTTTCCTGAGTGGCCTGGGGAATAAAGACTAGGATTCCAGTGCCAAGTCGTCAGCAATCTGGTTTTTGTCTTCCTCATGTTGATATAACCCGTGACAGGAATTACACATGACAGGGCCGAATATATGTTACTAGAAATAGATTACTTCAGGAAGTCAGATTTGTACAGTTTAAATAGAAGTGAAGAAACTGGAAGTAAGATACTGCAGTCTAATCTGTGGTTGAATCATGCACCATAATTAAGCCCTCTCATTTCCTACTCCTTCCTTCTTCATTTTGCAAATGTCTCCATTTGTGACTCATCTTTTTTTTTTTTTTGCAGCAAGATTACTCCCTCATATTCCTTTTTTCTTGTCTTGCTCCTTGCTTTCTCAACTCTGCCTTTTTAACTTCTTCAGAAAGCTCTTGTGGATGATGGCTAACATTATCAAAGAATACAGTAAAAGGGGAAGAGGTCTTTGAGAGCCATTCAAAAATCATTTTAAATATGATTTGGACCTCAGTAAAGTCAGAGGTAATAGTTCAGAAACTGGCATTAATGAGTGCTTCTAAACTTATTTTTAGGGACAATTTATTTTTGGCAAGAACTGCTCTAGGGGTCAGTGAGACCCCTAGTGTTTTGGTCATATCCAAATGTTTATGATAAAAATACACACCTTTGGAATGAAAATTAATTGATGATCTCATGAATGCATTAAAAACTTAAAGAACAGACAAAAATTAATAGTCTATATCTTTGTCATGTGAAGGTACATGAAGACAGAAAGAGCATGTTCAACTGAAGCCACAAGGTATAGACACATTGATTTTTAATTTACCAGTCTCAAATTATGAGAAACAAATCTCTATATTTTAAATCACCCAGTCTGTGGTAATTTGTCAAAGCACCCCAAACTAAGACAATGAAGTTAAAAATCGAGATATAAAAAGATAATGTCAATAAAATATGATAAATGTTATGATAGAGATATATACAAGTTGCTACAGGAACTTTTTATCTCACAGAGTAGTTTCAGGAAAGTTCCTGAAGGGAAAGATGACATCTGAACTCATTAATCAAACAAAAATTAGAATTAGAGCTAAGAAAGGAGTAAGGGGTGGGGAAAGTCTATTTGAGAGAGAAGAATTTAGAAGTTGAGCGAAGGACAGAGGAATGGAACCACCTGGCATGTTGGGAATATTACAAGCAGCACAATATTGCTAAGAGGCAGAGTTGCAGATGGAGAGAGGCAGGAGGAGGCTCCTGGGAAGAACTAGAGAACCACATTAGAGAGAGCTTTCATGTCTGTTGAACATACACTCTGTCCTTTAGGCAATGGGATGATGGAATGGGCCAGAAGGATTTTAAGAAGAATTGACATAATCACAGAGTAATTTAGAATAATCACCTGGATGGCAAAGACAAAGCAAGATTTGAAGGGTAGAACATAAGAATCTGGCATACCAGTCAGCAAAGAGGTGATGGGTCTTGTACAGGGCTATCATACTGTGAATGGAGGAGACATAAAACTGTCAGCACTTGTATATAGGGATTGTCTTAAGTGCAGAAAGCAATACAAATCTTTTCTAAAGTTTTGCTATTTATGAATAGCAAAGATATCCTACTAGGAATGTCAACCCCTTCTAGTGGTACATTTTCAAACTCATGTTGAATCTCATTCTAGCTCTTTATTTCTTTGTGTTTAAGGTAGAAATGCTTTCCTCTCCTCTATTGTCCAGCTGTGTGTGAATGCTCAAGACACTTTTCTCTGATCTGGCTTTGACTTGGGTCTTATACTTTCCAAATAGATCCTTTGCTTATAATACAAAAAGACATACATTTTTTTTCAAAGTACTTCTTATGATTGAGGCTTAATTATAATCTAGTTCTGCTTGCTTACTGTCTTCTAGGTGGAAAAATGTCAGTTAATTAATGACTTATCAATTGGAGGTCTAAAAACTATAGGAGAAAGATTGACAAGATTTCCAATATTTTAGAGAAAGGCAGGAAGCCTAAGGCCAGGCCCACTGGTTAGATTTTCATTGCTATACTGCTAGCTTCATCATCCTATTAGTACAATACTGTTGAAGATTTTTTCTCCTGATTAATTATTATTATTATTATTATTATTATTGGTTTTTGGGTCATACCCAGCAGTGCTCAGGGTTTACTCCTGGCTCTATGCTCAGAAATCACTCCTGGCAGGCTCGATGGACCATATAGGATGCCGGGATTTGAACCACTGACCTGCATGCAAGGCAAACACCTTACCTCCATGCTATTTCTCCAGCCCCTCCTGATTATTTCTGTTCCATTGTCACATCCCTCAAACATCAGATTCTTGAAGGAAAGTTAGTCTAGTTTTGACTGCTGCAAGAAACAGAGGTTATTTATTTTTATTATTTTTGTTGTTATTTTTGGGGGCCACACCCGGTTGCACTCACGGGTTACTCCTAGCTCTGAGCTCAGAAACCATTCCTGGCAAGCTTGGGGGACCTTATGCGATGCTGGGGAGTGAACCCAGATCTGTTCATGGTCTGCCACATGCAGGGTTTGCCACATAGCAAACCCTACGGACTGTGCTATCACTCAGGCCCATGGAAGAAGAGGATATTTTCGTTATTTTTCACAGTTGGAAGGTGAAAAGTAAGATCAACTCTTTCTCAATGCCATTGGAGGTTCTCTGACTCTCTAAGGTGGTACATTTGAAATCTGAGTTTGCTTTCTCTCCTTCTATCTTCATCTACATCCCTTTGCCCAAATACACACACAAACACACACACACATACACACACACCATACACACACACACACACACCATACACCTGACAGAAAGTTCCATGAGATTAGGGTGCTCTTTCATACTCACTGTTACTATTTAGTTTCAGACAGAATTAAAACCATATGCAGGTAGACAGTTAAGTATGCAATGACTTTTTCCTAAATGAGAGGAAGAATAAATAAATGTACCTTTAATAAAAGCATTATACTTCTACTCATTATAAGATTAAAGGGGAAAAAACCTATGCTACCTGGTCCAAATTTATGTCTCTTAAATCCTTTCTGAGGTGGTAAATGGTATCTATCACTCCCACCTTTGGCTTGTTCTGTAAGGTTTATTAAATGCAATTCCACTTTTGAACTTCAACTTTAGTAAAGGAATATTAGACCATGTGATCCATACTGATCTTTTTCCCTGACTAGAAATTGCTCAAAGTAATGTCCTTAGCCACCATAATTTGACTTTCCTTGCATTGCCAGACCTTAAAAGGACCCCAATACTGGAGATTCCTGACGGAAGGCCAGATACTGCAGATCACGTCCTTTGAAACAGAGAAGAAGAGCAAGAAGAGAAACTCCCTTGGTCATGTTTAAATATGAGTTAGCTATGAAGGTGATTGAAGGTTAGAGCAATTTGGGATTCCTGCTACCACTCTGACCACCAGCAATATTGAAACCCTGGGGAAAAATAACAATGTTTTGAGATAAATATCTATTTTTCTTTCTTTTTTTTTCTTCCAATCTTAGGATCGTATCTGAGAGTGTATACTAGTGAGATAAAACCACATAACAGTAATATAAAATATCATCCTCTTAGGATATTGTAAACTTAAACATTATAATAAAGTCATAGAAAGTCTCAAACACTGCTATTAAGTTGCTGATACTACATGGCAGAAGCTTTCATTAACATTAAGCTGCTGAACGCTAATGGCTTCACTTCCGGAACCACTCGCTTAAGGATTTCTCAATACCTACCTATTGTTGTGGTGGAGGCCACGTTCAGTGAAGGTTGGTTTGCACTGCCAGGTTACCCTGAGGTGCCAGAGAATTCATACCAGGGCTTCACACATGGCAGGTCTGTACTACTCTGAACCATGTTGTTGGACCCCCATATTTCTTAATTGTAAGAGTGTTTTGAGAACACATAATGCTTCAAATATTCCATTGGTCCCTTGATTAATACTGTCTCAGAACATAAGCTTACTAAGTTTTACTGCATAGGTTGTGTTTTAAAATTTCTTTAACTCTGGCTGTTGGTAGTTGCTTGCTGTAACTGGGCTTCATAATTCTCCCACTGAGAATAAAATTTGTTGTCAGAATAAAGCACATTTGACTCTTTCTAAGCTGCCAAAATGTGAAGTCTTGTGGTTAGGTATTTTGGAAAACTGGCAGGTTTTGTTTACATATTGTGGTCTTTCTCCAAATTTATCCCACATCCCACACCCCACAAATCTAGGACCCCTTCCAATGTAATTGCTGTGGGACAAGTGCAAGGCAAAAAAGGCCTCCACAGTTACCAAATCCCTTCCATCTCTGAATCAGATGCAGCCAGTGCCAGAAGAGCTTCCCTGGACTTAAGAAAAATATTGCTGACCTACAAAAATACCTGAATCTAATTTGCTGTACAAATGGAAACCTTTTCTTCTCTAGATTGGATGCAGAGAAAATTTTTTTTAGTATTTATAATTTAACAATTGCTTAGAGCCTTTCATCTGAAAGCAATTTACGCATGTTGGGCCCAATTATCCTAACATGCTTAAAGCTTACCAGTATTTTCCCTCTTTAACCTTAGTGCATTCATTTCATTGGACAGGGTCCTTATACCCACAGCAAATCTTAAACCTAATCATAAAAGTGCTTTATGGATTAAAATACTAGAAGGCCCTGCTTGCCCAGGAAAAGATAATATCTCAGAAAATGATAACGCTTCTATATATTCTTTTTAAAGAGATTAAAATCTATGATTTTGAAACAGATCCAGCCATTCCATATAATTTTTAGTCAGAAGAGCTGTTGAGCCATGAACTCACATTTGCTTTCTGGTACCTTAATTTTGGAAGAAGTAATGTGTCCCATCTGCCGCAAATATATTATCTTAATCTGATGCCATCCATCAGACTAGGGCCATCTGCTCTGGCCATTTGTTAGGATGGTTTTACACGGTCAACTCATTCTAGAAATATTTATTGCCTCCTTACTCTATGCCTGGCACTATGATTGAAAAGGAAGAGAAACGGTGAAAACAAAACAAAACAAGATGTATCTCGGAGTTTCTAATTCTGAGTGAGGTAACCTACATTTCAATACTTCATCATAAGACTGCAATAAACAACCAGAAGGTCAAAGCAATCAACCCTAGAAAGAGCATTTGACCAAGTTGGAAAAAAAAAAGAAAGAAGTCTTCCAAATGAAGTGAGAACTAAAATGAATGGGTGAATGGATGAACTGGAGGAACTATTCTGGGGGAGAAAGTAGTAATGTGTTTGGAAGCCCAGAAATCACTTAAGTGTGGAACTGGAAAAATTTCATTTAGCTGAAGGATAAAGTTTAAGACTGTATGTGGTCAAAGATGTTGCTAAGAGATAAGTAGAATCCAGTTTGTTAGGACTTTGTAAACCCTAAAAAGGAGTTTGGACAGTTTCCTAAAGGAAATGGGGAGCCATGTAAAGGTTTCATACAGAGGATTGGCAGGAATTGGTAGCAGTTTTGAAATGATTATTTTGGCTGCAGTGGGTGGGGCTGACATAGAGTGAAAGGAAATTGGTTGTTCTCAGTTATGGTAGTGGTCATGGGGATAAAGAGAAGTTGAACTGCTCAATTGAGAATCTGTTGGGTGAATATGTTGCAGTGATTATCTAGATGTGGTAGAAATAAGAGTCACAGAGGATCAGATGTTTGCTTAGTCATATCCTTCTATCACCAGTGCAACAACTATTGATCAAACTTGTATGGTTTTTTCTGAATTTTTTTTCCCTTTTTTTTTTTTTTTTTGATTTGGAACCACACCAACAGTACTGAGGGCTTACTTCTGCCTCTGTACTCAGGGGTATCTCTTGGTGAGTTCAAGGGGCCATCTGAGGTTACTGGGATTGAACCTGGGTCAGCCATGTATAAATCAAACACTTTACCTGCTATGTAATCTCTTTAGCCCAACCTGGCTATTAGTTTTGTGGAAAGTTACTTTATAAAAACCTCATCATTTCCATTCCTCATGAGCGTATCCAAAATATATGACATCTACACTTGATTGCATTGTTATGAAATGAATTCATAGGAAACTAAAATGCAAAAAATAAGCTGTTTGTTGAGCTAAGTAAATGACACAACGCCAAAGAATTCCATGTGACCGAGTGAAGAGGAACAATGTAGTGGTTAGAGTACCTACCTTTGCCAGTTTATGGACACAAGTTCAGATTCCTAATATGTCGTCACATGCACTGAGTTCAATCCTGGCTAGAGTTCTACTGGCCAGAAACCCTGGTTCCCAAACAATTTCTTGAAGTTCTGTAGCAAGGTGTGTCTAAGCACAATGCAAAAGAATGTGAAACAACTTGTCCCCAACGACTAAAATGACAAATATATGTCATGGACAAGAAGTTCAACCTCAGCCAATGCATTTGAGCATCACTGCAACCCTCTGCAAAAAAAAGACAGGCATAACTTGTGTGCTTCAATTAAAAGAATATCACAAGCAATTGTGCAAACACTATAACTAAAAATGTACAAGTATTGATGAGCATTTTGTGGCCACATGAGCATCACAGCCAGATATATGAGCCTCAGAGAGCACCACAGCTAAAAAACAAAAAGAGCCACATCCAGGTATGTGTGCAAACCCAGTCATAATAGCTACATGAACAACAACAAGGAGAAGTGGAGGAACGAAACGTGACTAATTCTATAAATAGACTCAACTTCATGTGTCAACATGCGTTTTAGTAAAGGAGTAATGCAATGTATTTGTATCCAGCATCTGTTAGTATGCTATTACTTAAGTAGTTTTCAATTTTTTCAGCCCCTCTGGAGATGTGTTTGTTCCATCCCTGCTGTTCCACTCCAGCCCCCTTAACTGCTCACTCCTGCAATCATAGTATTTGGGTTTTTATTGTTTTCTCCAGTTATAGTAGGATATATAGGATATAGTAGGATATATAGTAGGATGTTATAGTAGGGAAAAAATAACAAGAAGGTGCATCACACTTGTTAACCTCAAGCTCTAAGAGTTCACCTAGATAGTCTCCTGCATAATTTGATATCTAGTTTTCTCACTCACAAATTACACTCATGATTTTTTCTACTCCCTCATAGTATTGTTGTGTTAGATGCATTAAAATATTGTTGTGTTAGATGCATTAAAAATCAACTTTATTAAAAAATCAACTTTATTGATTGCTATTTATGTGCAATAAACTGAATCCACATAAAGTGTATGGTTCGATGAGTTTTGACAGGGGGACACCTGTGAAATCATTATCACAATCAACTTACAGAATGTTTTCATCACTCCAAAGCTGCCACATATTCCTTTGCATTCTACTCTTCCTTATGCTCCTCTTCCCCTTAAATCTGCCAATCTGTAACTATAGTTTGTATTTTCTAGGGTTTTATGTAAATGAAATCATACAGCATGTACTATTTGTGGCTGGCTTCCTTCACTCAGCATGGTAATTCTGAGATTCATTCATTTGCTGTAACAATGATTCATTTATTTTTATTGCTGAGTTGTATTCTAATGTATAAATGTAGTACACTAATGTATGGATGAATAGATGGATCTATTCATCTGTTGATATTCATCTGCTGAGAATATAACTGCTATGAATATTCATGACCAGTTTGGCCTGCACTTAAAGTGTTTTTTGAACTGTGAAATGACATTTAATATAAACTTTTGTTTCGCAAAATCAATCTGGATTTTATAGGATGGTCCTGTGCACTGTAAGAATACTTCCTGCTTATTGGTTTCTTGAGAACAAATGTGAATGAAGTTAAAGCATATAGCTTTGATTTTTTTTATTGAATGTCATCAGTATAAAGCCTTATTTCCCAAAACTTACAACTTTCTATAGACAAGGAAGTATGTTTTTTAAAATTTCCCTTCTCCCTTTTGCTGTAGTTGCTATGACTGGAAGTTACACACATGCTGCATTGTAAAGTTGGCATTTGGCTGTGGTCCTGGCACTTTGGTTGTGATTCTTGCTGGAAGTGACACATTTTTTGCAATTCCAGCATGCTTGATTACAGGAGTAGGGGCCAAGCTTGTTATTTGTGGTGCTCATGTACATATATACATAGTTGTAGTTCTCAATTTAAAATATTGCTTCTTCATTAAAAATAATTGTTGTTGTTTTGGGGCCACACCGACTGCACTCAGGGGTTACTCCTGGCTCTATGCTCAGAAGTGACTCTTGGCAGGTTCAAGGGGCCATATGGGATGCCAGGAATTAAACTTGGGTCCATCGTGGGGTGCCCAAGAGCAAGGCAAATGCCTTACCACTGTGCTATCTCTCCGGCCCCCCAAAATCTGAGAATTTAAAGTGGGTGTATGTTTAAGATCATAGCATACTTTGTAAAAGAGTTTTGTCAATATGTAGCCTCATCCCAGACATAAATAATCCCCTGATAGATGCACTGATGTCCCTTTGACTCCATGGGACTTGTGTCCACATGCTGAGAAAATAATGCATGCACTAATTTTATAATGATAATAGAGTGATTGTTCAGATCCAAAAAGAACTGAGGCCACACATAGTGCAGCTTTGGCATCTTATTTACTTCTTAGCTGTTTGAACTTAAATGTCTATTTCTTCTGATTTAATATTGTGGATCTCCTCAAGCTATGCTCAACTATGGTCCCCAATTAAGTTAATATATGTGGAAGTAGAACTACTGATTTTCTAAAGGTTAAGTGAATTTAGCCCCCATCTCCTGCTAGAAGCTTCAGATTGCTAAGGGAAAAAAAATTGCTTTTTCTCCACAACTTCAAGAAAATGTTTTCTTGCTCTGCCTTATGTGCTATTTCTTAAATTTTTGTTTGTTTGTTTATTTGTTTTTGGCCCACACCCGGAAGCACTCAGGGGTTACTCCTGTCTTTGTGCTCAGAAATTGCTCCTGGCAGGCTTGGGGGACCATAAGGGATGCTGGGGATTGGACTCAGGTCTGTCCTGGGTTGACTGTGTGCAAGGCAAATGCCGTACCGCTGTGCTATCACTCCGGCCCCTATATGCTACTTTTTTAAACTTCTCAATTTACAATTTTACTGTTTTTAGAAAATAAATAGTATAGACTAATAATAATAAATCCCACCAATGGCAATATTCCTTAAGGCCCCTTTTTATTTATTTATTTATTTATTTATTTATTTATTTATTTATTTACTTACTTACTTATTTATTTTATTTCATTTTTTGCTTCTAGGTCTATACCCAGCAGTGCTTGGGGCAACTCCTGGCTCTTTGTTTAAGGGTGATTGTTAGTAGTGCTTTTGGGATCAAGTTTAATCAACAGGTTAAACCTGGGCCTCTTTTGTGTAAAGCATGGAACCAGCCCTTTGAATTATCTTTCTGATTCCTCAGGTTCCTTTACACTCTGAAAATTACTGATCACCCAAATGAATTTTTTTTGTTTTTGTTTTTGGGCCACACCCGTTTGACTCTCAGGGGTTACTCCTGGCTATGTGCTCAGAAATCGCCCCTGGCTTGGGGGGACCATATGGGACGCCGGGGGATCGAACCGCGGTCCGTTCCTTGGTAGCGCTTACAAGGCAGACACCTTATCTCCAGCGCCACCTTCCCGGCCCTTTGAAAAAAAAATTTTTTTTTTTGGACCCAAATGAATTTTATTTATGTGAGTTATAATATTAGTACTTAATCTATTAAAAATGTAATATTGGGGGGTAGCCACACCCAGTGACGCTCAGGTTACTCCTGGCTATGCACTTAAAAATTGCTCCTGGCTGGGGGACCATATGGGTCTCTGGGGATCGAACCAAGGTCCACCCTGGATCATCAGCATGCAAGGCAAACACCCTACCTCTGTGCTATCACTCTGGCTTCTAATCTAGTAAAAATTTTAGATAGAAAAGGCATTTATTTCTTGCTTTCTTTTTTTTTTTTTTTTTGTTTTTGGGCCACACCCGGCATTGCTCAGGGGTTACTCCTGGCTGTCTGCTCAGAAATAGCTCCTGGTAGGCACGGGGGACCATATGGGACATCGGGATTCGAACCAACCACCTTTGGTCCTGGATTGGCTGCTTGCTAGGCAAACGCTGCTGTGCTATCTCTCCGGGCCCTACTTCTTGCTTTCTTAATGTAATACATATTCATATTCTCAGCTTCTAAGAAAACTTTATGGGAAAAATATTTTTTGAAGCAAAAACAATTTTTTGGGAAAAATTTAGAGAATTGTGAGGGGAAAGAGATGTGTTCAGGAGAGAACATCTCTTCTCTAGAGGGGAAAATTAAACAATATTTTCTAAAGGAAAACTATAGTGGCATTTTTTAACCTGTTGAACAATATCTTTAATGTATATATATATACATATATATGTCTCATATCTTCTGCATTCAATTTCTTGCAATATCAAGTCTCAAGTCTCATAGTGCCTCTGGGAAACTTCATTAACATTAATGAGACAAGGGCGAAAACATAAAAAACTGTCAGAATGATTGTAAAAAATAGGCTTCATTATGCAAATCCCCCAAAATAGATTAGGAGGATACTATTCCTCAATACAGTTTTCTTGGTAACCTGTAAAAACATTTGCTCTTGTCATTTTAATAGTAAAAATCTGTGTATTACTAGCAAAATTCTTTATTCAATACATAGTTTATGAAATGCAGTATATTGAGACTTTTCTGTTTTATTATTTTACAATTAGTTATAACTAACATAGCTAATTATTCGTGCTATGATTTACTTTGATTGACTGCTATTAGATACCTGGGTTAAGCATATTACTCTTGGTATATCTAGGAAGATTTTGATTCAGACTTTAACACAGATATAGATAGATACATAGGTATAGATAGAGATACAGTGAAGTGCATGTACCACGAAATGAGATGCAAACCTCTCTGTGTAAATTCCTATCATAGAACTAAATATAGTATATTACAAAGTTGGTTTTTTTTGGGGGGGGGTCACACTCAGTGGCGTTCAGGGGTTACTCCTGGCTCTGCATTCAGAACTCACTCCTGGGGGTCGGAGAGATAGCATGGAGGTAGGGTGTTTGTCTCTCATGCAGAAGGATGGTTGTTCGAATCCCGGCATCCCATATGGTCCCCCGTGCCTGTCAGGGGCGATTTCTGAGTGTAGAGCCAGGAGTAACCCCTGAGTGCTGCCGGGTGTGACCCAAAAACTAAAAAAAAAAAAAAAAAAAAAGAGAACTCACTCCTGACAGGTACAGGGGACCATATGAGCTGCTTGAAATGGAACCACTGTCAGTCCTGGATGGGCTGTGTACAAGGCAAAAATGCCCTACTGCTGTACTATCTCTCTGGCCCCTACAAAGTTTTGTTTTTAATATTTATCTTAGTTAAGCACCATGGTTGCAAAATTGATTATGATTGAGTTTCAGTAAAGCATATTTTCAGCCACCAATGTCCCCAGTCTCCCTCCTAACCACTCCCTCTTGTCTGCTCTGGGCAGGCAGTTTACCTCTCTCACTCTCTCTCCTCTCTTTTGCTTTCTCTCACTCTCTTTTTCCTTTTTGACACCGTGGTTTACATTGTTAGTAAAATGGTACCATGCATGCCAATTTATCCTCTTTCAGTATCTAGTTCTTGACCAGAGTGATCAGTTCCAACTATCATTGTCTTAGTAGACCCTTCTCTACTCTAACTGTACTCACTGTTCTTTGGGGCAAGCTTCCAACCATGTACTGGTCCTCCTGGCCCTCATCTCTATTGTCTCTGGATATTATTACTATACCGTCTTTCATTCTATGTCTATCTTTCTCCCTCTGAAACATTTTACTTAGCATAATAATCTCCATATTCATCCATATAGGAGCAATTTTTATGACTTTATTTTTCCTAATGACTGTATAGTATTCCATTTTTTTTAAGAAAACTGTCATAGTGATTATAGACTTTTGGAGAGCAGAAACTACATCCTTTAATTAATTTTATTGCCACATTTACTATAAAATTTATTGAATAAAATGGTATGACCATATTCCAGAGGCTTAACTAGTGAATCTGGCTATGTACTATAAGATATTATTGAAAAAATTAGGTTCTTTTTTCTTCTCACTTGCTTTTTTTTTTTTTATTCTTTCCTTCTGATGTCTGTTTTTGGGCCACACTCAAGAAGCCCAGGGGTTGGTAGTTCTGGGAGACCATGCCATGCTGTGGATGGAATATGTAACTTCTGAAAGATTGAACCTCCCTTGAGGCATCTCCCTAGAGTCAGTGTTGGTTTTGTTTGTTTGTTTGTTTGTTTTTGCCACACCCGGTGATGTTCAGGGATTACTCCTGGCTATACACTCAGAAATTGGTCCTGGCTCAGTGGACCATATGGGACGCCTGGGGATGGAACCTCAGTCCATCCTAGATCAGCTGTGTCAAGGAAAACATCCTATAGCTGCTCTGGCCCCTAGATTCAGTTTTTTATTTATTTAAACGTTTTTTTCTTTTTTAAATAAGAGTCAAATCCAGTAATGACCACTTCTGAGTCCTATAGGCATGAAGGTCCAGTATTTGGTTGTACTTGGGGATGCACAAGGGTCCCGCCCAGTGATGCTTGTTAAAGTGGGAGTCAGGTGGTAGGAATGTAGTGCTGGAAAATGATTACAGGTACTAGGTCTGCACTTTCTAGGCAAGTGGTACACAACTGTCTCCCCTTCCCATGATTTTTCCTACTTCCATCATGTTCTGGAAGAGTGAACTGATGCTTCAGATGAACCCATGTGCTTTTTTTTCCCTCAGTTTCCTAAATTTTGCTGATTCTTCTACTGGTTTTAGAAAGCTTTTTTTTGGCTCCTATATAGTTTAATGCTATTTCTCCTGCAGTAGTAGAGATATTAACTCATTTTTGGAGGATTGGTTCACACCCAGAGATGCTCAAGGGTCACTCCTAGTTCTGACTCAGGATTTATTCCTGGTATGCTCAGGAGACCATATGGGATGCCCAGGACTGAACCCAGGTCATCTACATGCAAGGCACGAGCCCTACCTACTGTACTATTATCACTCCAGCCCAGAAATGCTAATTCTTCTGGCAAGAATATTACCAGAATCATCTCAGAAACAAACAACAACAACAACAACAACAAAAAATCTGGTTTGCCACTATGTCTGTAGAGTTGCATCAAAGATACTTTAGGGGGTGACAATAATGTGGGAACTGCCTTTGAACAGTGCTCATTCCTTTGAGATCACATTATCAATTTTCTTATGGATCATAAGTATGTGGCTAAAGGAACAGAATTCTCTCTTTTTTTCCTAGAAGGCCTAAAGCAGGTCCTTCATCTTTTTCCCCTTGATTTAGTTACTTGGGTTGATTAATTACTGGAAAATGGTGGTTCTGGGCAAAAGCCCGAGTGAAATTTGATGCTTGGTTATTACAAAACTATCCACTAGGTCCCTAGAGACTCCGCCAACTTTTTCCTTTCTTTTTTTTATTTTTCTTCCACCAGTGTTTTAATTCCCTCTCCCACTTCTTTAGCTACACTATATCCATTACTGCTCGGTGCAAGGTGCAAGTCTGCACTTAGATATGAATCACTCATGAAATCTTGCCTCTCAGGATGTTTCCTCGAGCAAGTCCCTAGAGGGCTCTTGGCTTCTTCAGGCTCATTGTTAGCATAGTATAGACCTGACTCTACAAAGTGCATCAGAACTCCTTGGGTCTTTTCCTGGGTGTGCACTTTCAAAGTAGTCGTAAGTGCACGGAATTTCCTGAACGACTCTCAAGGGCTTCGAGTGACTACAGCCAAATGTTGAGCTGGGAGAGTTTCCCAGAACAATCTGAGACTATCTGTACTACACATGGTTGCAGAGCACAAAATACTTATTTTTATTAGTCACATATCCTAGTTATTGCATCTCCCCCACAATGAGAAATATGGTAAATTGAAAGTTCCCATATTTCCCCACACGTGTTCTGCATTCTGTGCTTCCACCTTCAGTTAATTTGAGCATCAGGCTCCAAGTCATCCAGATTAGCCAGACTGATTCACTCCGTCCCCTCCCTGGTTTTCTCAGATGCAGTGAGCAGCTACATCTGCTTCTCTCCCACGTTTGCTCTTTTCCTCCCAATTGAAGTCCCTCGTCACCTCCCACATGAGCGATTGCAATGCTGTGAATTCCTGCTTAACTCCCCTGAGTAGCAAATACTTGCACCGCTGCCAAGGTAATCTTCCAAAAACACATTTTAGATAGTGCTGTTCTTCTATTTACAAAATTTTCATAGTTTTTTCATTGTTTCGAGCAATAAATTCCATCTCCGTAGCCTGGTGTCTGGTTTCAAGGCCCTTTTAACCTTTTTTTTCATGTTGCTGTGCTAGAGCAGAAGTACCTCTCAGACCAGTCTTCTCCTTTTCTGAGCAATGTGAATCTTTTCTGTTCTTGTGAGCTTTTCTGCTCATCTTTCTGTGATGCTCTTCTTCTTCTTTCTTTTTTTTTTAATTTAGTTGCTGCTGAAACTTTGGAGTCAGGAATTGCTTGCTTAATGATTGGATGAAGGAGTAAGTGAACTTCTTTCCTCATTAGTTGCATATTTGTAGGAGATGAGAACTATCAGCTAAGCGTCAAACTAGTCAGTATGTTTTGGATTAGGGAATAATTGTATTATGAAGCTGCTAACTGAAAAGATTTCTGTAAAAGAAAAAAGATAAGTGATTACTTGGGTAAAACTTCCTATAAAACCCACTACCCATAACCTCACTCATTCCCACTGTAACCTTAATCAAAAGTAATTTGGTTTTAGGCAGACACACAGAAGCCCAGAGGATCACCACTTTCTCTAGTGTTTCTTGCAGCTAGAAATAGTCAAATGACAAAGTTCTGTCCAGATGTGTGTGTACAGGTGTGTAGGGATTATTTATGGGCCCACTCTCAGAATAATGCAGTGGGTACCACTCTGGTTCCTACTCTTTCCAAATGCCTGTGAAATGACTGCAAACTGAGCAGAGATACTAACAGCTTTAGCTCTTTTTTTTTTTTTTTGGGCCACACCCAGTAATGCTCAGGGGTTACTCCTGGCTATGCGCTCAGAAGTCGCTCCTGGCTTGGGGGACCATATGGGACACCGGGGGATAGTGCTGGCAAGACAGACACCTTACTTCTAGCGCCATCGCTCTGACCCCAGCTTTAGCTCTTGACTGATAAACATCTATATATTGAAGGCTTTTTACTATACGTTTTAAGCTTGTATTCTTAAAACTTCTTTCCTCTTAGGAATACTTCACATAGTTTTCTAAAAGTATTTTTTTTCAGGATAATCATATGATCATTCTGAAATATATTACTAAAGCCAGAAAAAGAGTACAAGAAATAATGTCCTTGTTTTGCACATAGCTGATCTGAGCAATGCTTAGGGTCCCTGAATACAGAAACTTTACTACTGCTTCAGACATCTTTACAACTATAGATTGCTCAAGGATATATAAGCTATAACTTAAATGTTTGTAGGAGTGCTCCAAAGATTAATATATTCTAATAAAAGAAATAGACTAGATCAACAGAAGTCATTCTCTCCTTATCCTTTTGTAGTTTTTATTTTTACTTCATGAGAACATTTATGATATTATTATTATTAATTCCCTAATTAACATCCATAGTCCTTAGTTAAGTGGCAGTACTAATAAATTCATTTTGTACCTAGACTATTCCAAGTTATCAAACTAATAAGAGGTACACATTTAAACTAGAATATTTATTCTTAAATTTAAGTTAGTCAAGACTTTCTTCTTAAACATATATATGTATATATGTATTTTACTATTTTAGTATTCATAATTATTTATCTATTTATTTGGTTTTGGGATCACATCTGGCAGCACTCAGGGGTTACTCTCTATGCTCAGAAATCGCTCCTGGCAGGCTAGGGGGACCATATGGGATGCCAGGATTCAAACCACTGTCCTTCTGCATGCAAGGCAAATGCCCCACCTCCATGCTATATCTCTGGCCCCAGGTAAACTTATTTTTAAGAAGTTAGATGTGAAAAAGATTTGAGAATTACATTTAACTCTTGGGGTTATTGTCTCTAAATGTAATGCAGATACTGGAGAAAATAAGTGTAAATTTAGGCTATATAAATAGAAGTGAATCATCCAAACCAAGAAAGAGTAATATTTTATTTCTTCAGGTAAGGATTCAAGATGCTATTTAAAATAATAGGTTACATTAACAGCCTTTAAAGTAATTTCAGTTTTATCACTCAATATATCTTTCATGATAATAATTATAAGTAAAGCTTATATAAAGTAAAGCTTTATAAGGATTGCTTTATAAAACTTTTGAGGGAAATTTTTTGTCATATAAGTGAAAGTAAAAATTGTTTTAAATCATCTTTTGAGAGATAAAACTAAAGTAAAACATTATATTGCTAATAAAGTGCTCTTCACTTTCCTTCCTTCAACAGCAGCTTCAGAGAGATTTAATTTCAAAATAGGTCTTGACTCAGAAAATTTCTTTTTATCTTCCCATCTATTCCCCAAACCAAGTGAGCATTATTACTCCTGAAGATACCTGCAAAAATCTCCTGGCTAGCCCTGTCTTCTCTATGTGAGTTTTATATGTTTTTATTCCCAGACAGTCAGAGTCATCCTTTTTAGAGGAAAGTCTCATCATAGTTGTAATAGTTGGGTTATGCTATTTGTTATAACAAATAAACTCTGTACTTAAAAATAGTTAAAATTTTTCTCAAGTAGGGCCTAGTACCTGTGTTCCTTGCTAATGAAAAATCTTCCTCCAGGCCAGTTTTGTTTTGTAACTGTGATTCCAACATGCTTTGGGCATCAGAATCCTTTGTTTCCTGTGAAGGAGGAAGAGAAGGGTGAGGAAGGCACATTATTTTGCCACCTTGACTTGGAAGTGACATCAAGCACTTCTGTTCATATTTTACTGGTGAGAATTGGTCACTGGGGTCCACTCAGATGTTATCAAACTCAGCACTCAAAACCTTTTGTAGAACAACATATGGTTTTTATTACCACTAGAAAACCTAATCTAATCATAGTCTATAAAACTTTACATGCTTTCAATTCTATTTCTGTCTTCAAAATAATTTCATGTTACACTTCCATGAACACTATTATTCCAGTACTCATTGACTTTCCCTCTACCCTACAAACCAGGCACCTTTCTACCTCAGGACCTTTTCACTTGCTAAGTGATATCCTTACTGTACTTGCTCCTATGCCTAAAAAATTTGCTCACATTAAGATCAAATATCGGGCCGGAGAGATAGCATGGAGGTAGGGATTTGCCTTGCATGCAGAAGAATGGTGGTTCGAATCCCGGCATCCATATTGTCCCCAGCCTGCCAGGAGTGATATCTCAGCATAGAGCCAGGAGTAACCCCTGAGCGCTATCAGGTGTGGTCCCCTCTAAAAACAAAAACAAAACCCTTCAAAAAACAAGATCAAATATCACTTCCTTATGGTTATTTTTAAATAATATAAACTAGGGCCGGGCGGTGGCGCTAAAGGTAAGGTGCCTGCCTTGCCTGCGCTAGCCTTGGATGGACCGCGGTTCGATCCCCCGGTGTCCCATATGGTCCCCCAAGCCAGGAGCAACTTCTGAGCACATAGCCAGGAGTAACCACTGAGCATCACCGGGTGTGGCCCAAAAACCAAAAAAAAAAATAATAATAATAAAACTAAATATTCACTTATAACTTTAATTATATGTTCCTATTTCATTGTTTTCCAAGAATAAATTTTATGTGTCTGTCTTGTTTATTCCTCCTTTTCCTGTTACACTTGATACACTTAGTATGATTTCCTCCCTCTCCTTCCCTTCCTCCCTCCATTCTTCCTTCTCTTTCTCCTTCCCTCCTTTCCTTTGTTACTTCATTCATTCATACATTCATTTGTTCCTTCCTTTCTTCCATTCTTCTTACTATAATTCTTTCAATCTTAATTTATTTTTAGGGACCTTTATTTCTTTTATGCTGCTGTACTTCTACTGCTGAGAACATAATAAATGGATAATAAAGTCTGCCTGATGAATCTATACAATTAGTTAAGGAATCTGCAAAAAATTGGCCTGTTAAAAATGATTAAAATTAGCATAATTGGAAATTATTTTATGATGAATGGATCAATTAATTAAATGTTTATTCTGTTTTAATTAAAACACATATGGAGTTCATGTACAAAATTTACTTAGCACTGCATAGGTCACAGAGATCTCATTACAATAATCATATACTCTGGTGTAAATATATATAGAAAGCCTATTTAGATAAGGTTTAAATGAAGTAGCCAAAAATAATAGATCAAGGACAAAAATCAATAGACAATGCAGAAAACATTTTGGGGAGAAGGATGATGAAAATGAAAATGCAGCATTTCTAGCTTAATTTAGATTGTTATATTAAAAATGCTGTAGGCTGCCTCTCTCAAAAACAAAGATTTGTTTCTTATAATGTAGGCATTTGGAAAGTTTAAGACTAAGAGGCTGACAAATTTAGGATGTGGTGAAGGATTTCTTTTCCTGTGCAGTTGGCTATCTTGTATCCTTATTCAGCAGACAGAAAAAAATCTTATCTATTGCATCCTATTTAAAATTTAAAAGTTATCTTTTGGTCATTGGCATTTATTTAATTTTCTGTGTCAGAGGATATTCTGTGAATGAATTTAATTCCTTTTACTTCCTTGTGACCTATTTTTAAGAAATATCATATGAAATTTTCATAAATGCCCATGAAAACAAGATGATATATATATTTTTTTCTTTTTTTTTTGGTGATATATATAAATTTTTTGGAGGGGTCACCCCCAGCACCACTCACGGGTTTCTCATGGCTCTATGCTCAGAAATCGCTCCTGGCAGGCTCAGGAGACCATATGAGATGCTGGGATTCGAACTACCGTCCTTCTGCATGCAAGGCAAACACCCTACCTCCATGCTATCTCTTTGGCCCCGGTGATATATTTTTTTGAAAAATGAGGCTGAGGGACTGGAGCAATAGCACAGTGGTAAGGCATTTGCCTGGCACACAGCCAATACAGGACAGACCTTGGTTCAAATCTCAGCATACCATATAGTCCTCCAAACCTGTCAGGAATGACTTTTGAACGCAGAGCCAAGAGTAACCCCTGAGCGCCACCGGAGGTAAGCCCCTCAGAAAAATGAGGCTGAGAGAATAGAAAAGAGAAACTCTGCATATGAAATCATTGAGCTGGAGAACCCAAAAGGATGCTTCTTTGATGGGAGGAAAATTGCTTCTCTGTCCCAGCTAAGAGAAGAAGAGGGTCCTCTTTTTAGAAGAGGACCAGAAAAAGGCTGTAAGAAGAAGCTTTGTCTCTCTTTTCAAGATGAGATGTGCATGAGTTTCTCACCTTGAAATACTCCAAATACTCTTTTTTGTTGTTTCTGAATGCGTCCATTTTGCGAAAATAATTGATCACTTTTAGTTTGGATTTAACACCTTGGCTAGAAAGAAAATGAATAATATAAGAAATGTAAAAGGGTGAGTGAGTCAGTTACTTTTAAAACCAAATGCTCATGAACATGAAAGAAAGGAAGGACCATAGATAATGGTCTAGGTCTAGTGGCTGAAGTGTTAGGGGTGGACTTCAAGAATAATTGAAATGTTTTGCCTGTTTCATTTCTCAGGCTTTCCTTCATTTTCCTTTTTTGTCTATTATAGTACACAGGGAGGTCAGAGATTTTATGAACACAAGGTCTCTGACTTTTGATGTCAATGCAGTGTATTCATTAAACTTCACCCTGATTTTATATAAACTCACATACCATTCATTAAGAAAGTATTCATTTTTGACTAAAATTTTTCAAATACTGGAGGTGGAGAAATATCACAGTAGATAAGCATTTCTTGCATTCAATTTTTGGTACCCAATATGGTATCCTAAGTCCTCCAGGAGTAATCCCTGAGCACAAAGCCAGGAGTAAACCCTAAACACCTTTTGTATACACACACACACACACACACACACACACACACACACACACACACACACACAAAATCATCCATGTCAGTCACAATGAAAATATATACAACCCCAAACTGGTATTTCCCAGAGAACCAGGTTAGCTTCTGGGGCCTTCTTCACTGGCTGCTTCTACAATTGTAGAACAGGCATGATGCAATCCTCTCTGTTTTCCATGAAGACTTTTTACAAAATGTCATGAGGAAAATATTGATGAAACATTTTGAATTTGTGGTTAAAGTGTTTCTGGAATATCTCAGTGAAAACAGAGAGAATGCAGGGTTTCAAGATCAAAGAACAAAATCTAATGATGGATGCATTTCTTTACTTGGATTTTTTTTTATATTTTTCCATTCAGCTTCCATTATTCCTGGAATTATTTTCACATTCAGTTTTTCCTTAAACAAATATCAGGATGGCATTTTTGCTGGAGGGAACCTATTACTGGCTTCTTAACGATCATGTAAACTCAAGATATTTTCTTCTAGTGATGTGCTTCAGTGGTGGTTGGAAAAGATCCACCTGAGGGTTTAACAGCACCCTGTTTGGGTCAGTGGCGGAGGAAGGCAAGACTGAGATGTCCTCTTCACTGACCATAACAAGACTAGCAGAAGGACACAGAGCTATTTGTAGCTCTATACCTGGACTGTTTCTGTGTTCCTAGCCTAAGTCCTTCTCAACTTCAGAATATTGTAATTCTACCTAAAATATCCCTCCACTTTTGCTTGCACCCTGTATTCCATTCCCTTTTTTTTTTTCTATCAAATCTGTCAACTCTTCTTCTCCATGTAAAGCAAAGCATTGTCAATCGATGGCTTCTAATAACTGACATAAAAAATGCAAGTAGAAATCTGAATTGATGCTACCAACTATTGCTTGGCTATCTTGCCCTAATATACTAACTTAAATATTTTAAAAATAGAGGACTGACTTATTTCCTTGATAAGCATCAGAGGCCTTCATATGTGCATTCATTCTGTTTAAGCTAAATCATATGACAGCCCCCTCTCCATCCACTCCTTCTAGATTTTGTATCTCTGCTGATGTTTTTCTGTGGACCCCGGGGTCACACAAATAAATTATCAGAGTGCTCACAAACCGGGCTGACATGCTCAGAGGGCTATACTTTTCAATCATGTGCTCCTACATATATTGGCGGTAGAGGAGGGGTTGGCCATAATACTTTCAAATTGTAGGGATTTTTTGTTGTTGTTAGATATCACACCCTTTCTTATTGCTGCTTTTACACACAACTAGCTGTGGTATGCCTGGGGATTGTTTGTAGCATTCAGGATTGCAGAGGAGAGTTACCAGACAGAAACATCAGTGGCCACGAATGAAGTATACAGATGAAACTAGGGATTAAATTTGTAAGGCTGGTACTTAAGAAATGGCATCATCACAGCCCTCATGGGATATGTTTGTTTTAAGAATTTGTTTGGTTATTGGTTTGCAATACTATTAAAAATGGTTTCTCATGGGCACAGGTCCAACACCTCACCCAGCACTCATCCCTCCCTTTCACCCGCTCCAATTTAGATGTGTGTGCTCTCTTATGATGTTGCCTTTGGATCTATATCACAACCTTCGGTGTATCTTTAAGGTCCACATATGAGAGAGATCACTTAAACTTTGTGTAAGTCTTGTTAGTCAAAGAAAGCAGGCTTGGTCCCTCTATTCAGAAAAAAAAAAGGCACATCACAGTGCAGGAGAGTAGAGGTAAGAACCAGTGAAGTCACTGCACAGCTGGCAAATCTTTAGAGAGGTTAATAAAAGGCTTTTGGGAAGGTCATATTTGAAACAGGTTTCATAACATAAAATGATTTTGAGACCAGGAGGTGTGGGGGCTGTTCAGGAAGGAAACCAGAAAAAGCACACATTTTGAATACATTTGCTCACTTTTGCAGAATAGTTTTGAGCTGAAATTGTTTTTGGAGACAGAAAGAGAAAAAATTATCAGTGCATTCTCACTGGTTCCTACCTACTGAGATTTAGAGGTTTCCTTTGGACTGTAGAGGCAAGTAAGCTAAATAACAATTTATATACATTTTAGAAAAAGGGCTTATGAATTTACACATGAAATAATTTTTATATATTATCACATTTTACATTTACAAGCATATAAACTTTACATTAATTTTTATTATACATCCACAAAAAAAGCAAAAGCTTATTCTAATCTTAAAAAAAATTATGTAATTGTTAGAAATATTTAAGCATCCATGAATGTTCCGCCGATTAAGTAAACTTAGTAAATCCATGTACAGACCTAAAATCTAATTCTAATTTTAATTAGAATTAAAGAGACAAAAAGGGGCAAAACCTTTTCAGCAGGAAAATATAATATTTTACATAGATATAGCACTCTTTTAGGGTTCGTTTTGGGATCACACCCATCTATGCTTAGGTCTTATTTCTGGCTCTGTGCTCAGAAATTACTTCTGGCAGTGCTCAGGGGATGATATTGAATGAAGAGGAATCAAACTAGGCTGGGGTACATGGAAAACAAGTGTTTTAACCCCTGTAATTGTCTCTGTGGCCTACTTAAACCACATTTATTTGTTTTGGTTTATTTTTGAGAAACACCCAAATGTGCTTAGACCCTACTCCTGGTTCTGAGATCAGGTGAGTTTGGGGAACTATATGGGGTTCAGGGGATCAAAGTGAAGTAAGCTGCATGCAAGGCAAGCATGTTACCCTACCCATATATTATTTTTCTGTCTCCTTGGATTTACTGTTTTTTGCATAAGAAAGTCACTAGAGTAATTCAAACCAAATTATATATAGATATATTTTATATATTTTTATATATTTACACTATTTACAATAGCCAGAATATGGAAACAACCCCGATTCCCTGATAACAGATGAGTGGCTAAAAGACTGTGGTACATATACATAATGGAATACTATGCAGCCGTCAGGAAAGATAAAGTCCTGAAATTTCTTATATATGGATGGACATAGAAACTATGGGCCCGGAGAGATAGCACAGCGGTGTTTGCCTTGCAAGCAGCCGATCCAGGACCAAAGGTGGTTGGTTCGAATCCCAGTGTCCCATATGGTCCCCCGTGCCTGCCAGGAGCTATTTCTGAGCAGACAGCCAGGAGTAACCCCTGAGCACTGCCAGGTGTGACCCAAAACCAAAAAAAAAAAAAAAAAAAAAGAAACTATTTTGCTGAGTGAAATAAGCAGAAGGAGAGAGATAGACACAGAATAGTCTCATTCATCTGTGGGATTTAAGAAAAATAAAAGACATTATTGTAATGATACCCAGAGACAATAGAGATAAGGGCTGGAAGGACCAGCCCATGATATAAAACTTACCACAAAGATTGGTGAGCACAGTTAGAGAAATAACTATACCAATAACTATTATCATAATGGTAGTGAGTGAGAGTAATAGAATGCCTGTCTTGAAGACAATTGAAAGCAAATTGAGTGTGGGGTCAGGGGTCTTCAAACCCAAGATGTTCAAACCTACAAATGAAGCAAATAAAAAGATAAAAAGCAAGCACCCCTTTACCAAAAAAAAAAAAAAAAAAAGAAAACTAAGGTTAGCAAGATCTGAGTAGTTGGAATACTAATAAGACCACTAAAGTCTTGACAAAAAGGAAAAGGAAACCTAATGGGAGTGT